>NC_064640.1:1058342573-1058995073 GCF_023864345.2 Schistocerca serialis cubense | reverse complement strand
CCATATAAAATTATGTTCTTTCATGGGCCATTTGATTCTATTCTTGTGTATAGTATAAAATGTATTATGATATGGGGTTCTAGGAGATACAGGAAGTACACAGTACATAATAAAGCTGGGATTCCAGAGCTAGTTATGTAGAATTGGGAATGAAAATTTGGCAAATGAGATAAAGGTCTAATGTAAAGGCTTGGCAAATGTTTTGTCTGGAGTGTGGCACTATATAGGACAGAAACATGGACACTGTGATGAGAGAATGAAAAAACGTTAGAAGCATTTGAGATGCGGATGTGGATGAGAATGGAGAGAATAAGCTGGATGGAAAGAGTCAGTAATGAAGGAGTACTGGAAAGGGTTGGCGAGAGAACATGTCTGCTGAAGGTTTTAAGAGAAAGGAAATAGAACTGGTTGGGACATTCAATGAGAAGGGAGTGCTTGCTAATAGATGATTTGGACGGATTGGTGTTGTCATAACAGCCGTCTGTGTCATGTCTGCTGTGCAGTGAGCTACATTAATTTAAGTATTAACTGTATTTTTCTTACTTGTCACTTCTTCTGTGTGTTTTTGCTTTTACGAAGCTTTAATTGACGAGTGCTACTAATAGTGTCCCAACGATTTCGTGTTTGTTTTGAATACAGTCAGAGAGAGTCCCTTTAGTCAGCCACAGTGCCAGTAGTGCTAGTGTTTGTTTACAATACAGTCCAGAGACAGGTAGTGCTAGTTTCATTGTTTTCTACAAGAAGTGTATAGTAACAACAGTTTAGTCAAATATCAGCCACCTTTAGTGAATTAGCAGTCTAGTTAAAAGTTGATTAACTCTCTACAGTAAATTGATTTCTTATGATGGATAGGATGTGCGACTGCTGTGTACGGACGCAGGAGGAGCTGGCCACTGTTCGCAAACAGCTGAATGTGTTGATAGCAACGGTCAGCCATCTTCAGGCTGCTGCCTCGGAGTGTAGCAGCAGTGGGGAGTCTGGTGCATTGCATGGTACACCACATGTGTTACATGCTTCACCCATTGTCACTGCTGTCAAGACATCTTCATGGGTACCGGGCACGGTTGGGCCATCCTCTCCCCAAGGGGAGTGGCAGGTTCAGCGGCGTTCATGGTGCACGAGGCGGAGGGTCAATGTGCAGGCTGGCCGTGTGGCATCACCCGCTCTGCCTGTGAGTGGACATGTGGCCGCTCCTTCAGCAAGGTCTGAGCAGGCACACGGGGGGAGGGGTTTATTAGTGATTGGGAGCTCCAACGTTAGGCAGGTGATGGAGCCCCTTAGGGAAATAGCGGAAAGGTCAGGGAAGAAGGTCAGTGTTCACTCTGTCTGCTTGCCGGGGAGGTCTCATCTGAGATGTGGAGGAGGCTCTGCTGGCGGTGATAGAGAGCAGCGGGTGCACCTGACTGCAAATTGTTGCTCATGTTGGTACCAATGACTCCTGCCGTCTGGGTGCAGAGATCATCCTCAGTTCATACAGGCAGTTGGCGGAGATCGTGAAGGTGGAAAGCCTCGCTCACGGGGTGGAATCTGAGCTAACTATTTGTAGTGTCGGTCCCAGAACTGATCGCTGTCCTCTGGTTTGGAGCTGAGTGCAAGGCTAAAACCAAAGATTCAGATGATTCTGCGGAGATCTGGGGTGCAAATTTCTCGACGTCCGATATCGGGTGGAGAATTGGTCAGGCATGCACTACACGCAGGAAGCGGCTACAAGGGTAGCGGACTACGGGTGGAGTGCACATGTGGGGTATTTAGGTTAGAGAAATCCTTCCCTAGGCCTGACAAGATGCCTCCTGACATGTGGCAACGTAGTAGTAGGCAAAATGCAACAGGGAATAACAATATTAATCTGCTAATAGTAAACTGCAGCAGTGTCTATAGAAGGGTCCCAGAACTGCTGTCACTAATAAACGGTCACAATGCCCACATAGTACTAGGGACAGAAAGTTGGCTGAAACCAGACGTAAACAGTAATGAAATTCTAAACTCAGATTGGACTGTATACCGCAGAGACAGGCTAGACAGTGAAGGGGGAGGCATGATGAGAAGTCCAATAGTATCGAAGGAGATTGACGGAGTTCCGTAATGTGAAATAATTTGGGTGAAGGTTATGGATAAAGCAGGCTCAGACATGGTAATTGGATGTCTCTATAGGCCCCCTGGCTCAGGAGCTGTTGTGGCTGAGCACCTGAAGGACATGTTATAGTTTTGGGTGCAGATTTTAATTTACCAGATACAGACTGGGAGACTCGAATGTTCATAACGGATGGCAGGAACAAAGAATCCAGTGAAATTTTTTAAAGTGCTTTATCTGAAAACTACCTTGAGAAGTTAAACAGAGAACCGACTCATGTTGATAAAATATTAGACCTTCTGGTGACAAACAGACCCAAACTATTTGAAACAGTTAACACAGAACAGGGAATCGGCGATCATGAAGTGGTTACTACATCAATGATTTCAGCTGTAAATACAAATATTAAAAGATGTAGGAAGATTTTTCTGCTTAGCAAAAGTGACTAAAAGCAGATTTCAGAGTACTTGATGGCTCAACACAAAGTTTTGTCTCAAGTACACATAGTGTTGAGGATCGGTGGACAAAGTTCAAAACCGTCGTACAATATGTGTTAGATGAGTATGTGACAAGCAAGATCGTAAGAGACAGAAAAGAGCCACCATGGTACAACAACCAAGTTAGAAAACTGCTGCGAAAGCAAAGGGAACTTCATAGCAAACATAAACATAGCCAAAGCCTTGCAGACAAACAAAAATTACACGAAGCCAAATGTAGTGTGAGGAGGGCTATGCGAGAGGCATTCAATGAATTCGAAAGTAAAGTTCTATGTACTGACTTGGCAGAAAATCCTAAGAAATGTTGGTTTTATGTCAAAGCGGTAGGTGGATCAAAACAGAATGTCCAGTTACTCTGTGACCAAAATGGTACTGAAACACAGGATGACAGACTAATTGCTGAAATACTAAATGCCTTTTTCCAAAGCTGTTTCACAGAGGAAGACTGCACTGTAGTTCCTTCTCTAGATTGCCACACAGACGACAAAATGGTAGGTATTGAAATAGACGACAGAGGAATAGAGAAACAATTAAAATCGCTCAGAAGAGGAAAGGCCGCTGGACCTGATGGGATACCAGTTTCATTTTACACAGAGTATGCGAAGGAACTTGCCCCCCCTTCTTGCAGTGGTGTACAGTAGGTCTCTAGAAGAGCATAGAATTCCAAAGGATTGGATAAGGGCACAGGTCATCCACATTTTCAAGAAGGGACATCGAACAGATGTGCAGAACTATAGACCTATATCTCTAACATCTATCAGTTGTAGAATTTTGGAACACGTATTATGTTCGAGTATAATGAGTTTTCTGGAGACTAGAAATCTACTCTGTAAGAATCAGCATGGGTTTCGAAAGAGACGATCGTGTGAAACCCAGCTCGCACTGTATGTCCATGCGACTCAGAGGGCCATACACATGGGTTCGCAGGTAGATGCAGTGTCTCTTGACTTCCGCAAGGCATTCGATACAGTTCCCCACTGTCGCTTAATGAACAAAGTAAGAGCATATGGACTATCAGACCAATTGTGTGATTGGATGGAAGAGTTCCTAGATAACAGAATGTAGCATGTCATTCTCAATGGAGAGAAGTCTTCCGAAGTAAGAGTGATTTCAGGTGTGCCACAGGGGAGTGTCGTATGACCGTTGCTATTCACAATATACATAAATGACCTTTTGGATGACATCGGAAGTTCACTGAGGCTTTTTCTGGATGATGCTGTGGTATATCGAAAGTTTGTAACAATGGAAAATTGTACTGAAATGCGGGAGGATCTGTGGCGAATGGACGCATGGTGCAGGGAATGGCAATTGAATCTCAATGTAGACAAGTGTAATGTGCTGTGAATACATAGAAAGAAAGATCCCTTATTATTTAGCTATAATATAGCAGGTCAGCAAATGGAAGTAGTTAATTCAATAAATTATCTGGGAATAGGCATAAGGAGTGATTTAAAATAGAATGATCATATAAAGATGATCGTCTGAAAAGCAGATGCCAGACTGAGATTCATTGGAAGAATCCTAAGTAAATGCAATCCAAAAACAAAGGCAGTAGTTACAGTACAATTGTTTGTCCACTGCTTTAATACTGCTCACCAGTGTGGGATCCATACCAGATAGGGTTGATAGAAGAGAGAGAGAAGATCCAACTGAGAGCAGCGCGCTTCATTACAGGATCATTTAGTAATTGTAAAAGCGTTATGGAGATGATAGATAAACTCCAGTGGAAGACACTGTAGGAGAGACGCTCAGTAGCTCGGTACGGGCTTTTGTTGAAGTTTCAAGAACATACATTCACGGAGGAGTCAAGGAATATATTTCTCCCTCCTACGTATATCTCACGAAGAGAGCATGAGGATAAAATCAGAGAGATTAGAGCCCACAGAGAGGCATACCGACAGTCCTTCTTTCCACGAACAATATGAGACTGGAATAGAAGGGAGAACTGATAGAGGTACTCAAGGTATCCTCCACCACACACTGTCAGGTGGCTTGCGGAGTATGGTTGTAGATGTAGATGTTGATGTTGATGTAGATGTAGATGGGTTTGTGGGAGAAGACTGAGAGGAAGAAGGAGATAGAAGATAATAGATGACAAATGACATAAAAGGAAGAGAAAATTATGCAGATCTGAAGAGATTGCAAAAGACTGGACAGCCTGGAGAACTACCATATGAAAACCTGGCTTTTGGCAGAACATTGATGATGATGATGATGATGATTATTTGCAAAGTGGAGGTAGGTAAAAGTAATGAGATACATTAACTCCTTATGAAACAATTATCAGTGTCATTCATGTAAATCTTCAGTTTTCTACATGGGACTAGTTAGACACTAGGTTAATCACAGAAATGAGGAAAAGATGAGATGAATACTTTTAACACTCAGAAGCACATACTGTAAAATGTTGACCAGACTGAGAGCAGCTTTAGAATATGATAGAAGTACTGCATGAAGACTAAAGAAGTCAGTGTAGTTTAAGATATCCATCTCTCAGCCTTGACCACAATAATGGAGACCTGCAGAATATTTTACTGAGCTATAGGTGATAGGGAAAGGTCCAATTTCAAATGGATATATTTACTGA
This sequence comes from Schistocerca serialis cubense, assembly GCF_023864345.2. Lineage (NCBI taxonomy): Eukaryota > Metazoa > Arthropoda > Insecta > Orthoptera > Acrididae > Schistocerca > Schistocerca serialis. The sequence continues at coordinate 1,058,989,918 of NC_064640.1, read as the reverse complement.
CAAAGAAACATGACTCACTACCCTGAGACTAGGACAAATGTTGAGTAGTGAAGAACAATGAGTAGGCCTTCAGTTCTAATGCACAAAAGCCAGACACATACAGAATGTCATACACACAACCCACAAGATGGAGCATTTGAACTCTATAATAACACATGGAGAGGAAGACTACACATCCATCTTCTCACAGATGGTTGAGGGACCTTGTCTTCTCAGTACAGACTGTCTAAACTGTACAATTTAACAGTCAGCAGATGATGTTTGAAGTGATCATTGATCACAAATCTACAGATGCCAGTCATTGAATACAGGCCCCTATTCTGATCAGACCAGAGGTGGGAATGGTGCCTAAATATGTCATAATGTACCACCAAAACTGTTTTCTCAATAAAATAACAATCTGGAAATTTAGATGGATAAAAAGTATTTAGTTTGACATTCTTTACATGGAGAGAGACGTTATTTGGAATTTGTGCTGATGCCACACTGCAAACCAAGTGTTGAAAGGCACATAATGGGAATAATGTTTTGGAAAGGAGTGAGATGGAGGACTCGAGCTTATCCACAATGTTATTCAGTCTGTACACTGAACAAGCAGTTTAAAAAAGAAGTTGAACTCTTATCCTATCCCAACTACTTCACCTCACAGTGTAAAACACGCAATTATTTTCTGGACATATTCCAGTCTCTGCTTTGCCCTGAAGTTCTTACTTTTATAGCTCCCTCAAGTATGATGGAAGTTACTTGTTGCTCTGTCAGCACATAACCTATCATTTTGTCCCTTTTTGTCATTGTTTCTGTGGTGAAACTCTACATTTTTTTTTTTGTCATATAAATTCACTGAATTCACAACATTCCTATGTACAACCTCATCACAAACATTTTGATCCTCTCCTTTTCTTGTTTTCCACAATACTTAATTGACTTCTATACAGTTCTGTGCTCCTTCCAAATTTACAATCCTCCCTCCCTCCCACCTCCCAAACACCCTGGCATCCCCCCCTCCCCTTTCCTTTACGACTTACGGAAATGTTAACTGTGCCTCTAGTATTATTTGATTGCATGTCTCCCAATACTTGTTTAACTCTTAATCTTCATTGAATCAGCTATGTCTTCTAACCCTTCTTGTTTCATGCCTTCAGACAAATCCTACCCCACATGGGGGCTTTAATCTACTCTTTCCACCTATCATCTCACTCCTCTAAGTTGAACAGTGGAATTACTTTTGCACACTCATTACTGTTTGCTCCTTTGGCTTCTATTTTCACCAAAGGTTGCATTGACTTTTATTTATGCTGAATAGTCCAACCCCATGACTATTTCATTTATGATTTCTTCAGACTTTTTTTGCAGTCATTTCACTTCAGCTTGACTGCTTTCCTGTTTATTTTACTTAGGTGACTTATATTGATTTATTCCTGTCTCTTACTGCACATTTTTGTAGTTACTTACTTTATGAATCAGTTCCAGTATAACTTCTGCAACACAATGTTTCTTTACAGTTATCTTGTGCATACTTAAGTTTGTCTAAATCCAAGTTCTGTGATTGTCCTTTTCGGATAATCCCTTTCTCTTCAACTGACCTGCCTATTGCAGTTTTCATTATCACACTATTTACTGCCTCTCAGAACTTCACATATGCATCATTACTTCCAATGAACCCCACTTCCTTCACCACTAATAGTTCTGGACAATTCTCTGAAACTTCAGTCTATCATTACTAAATTGTGAAAAGACTGTATCTGCACCTGAGTACACCTTGCAATCCAATATCTGATTTTGCAAAATGTCTCAAAATGATATAATCCAGCTAGAATATTCTCAGGCCTCTAGGGCTTTCCCAATATACCTCCTTCTCCAGTAATTTTCAAATAGCATAGTAATAATTAATAAATAAAACTTACAGAACAATTGAATTTGTGTTTTTTACTTCATCACTCCTATTGTCAAGCTCACACTCTTCAACTCTGCCTTCTATTACATTGCCTTAATATAGCATTCCACTCACTCACTCATTAGATTTCCATGCTCCTTGCATGCACATTTTGTCATATACTTTCACTCTCCTCATCGTCAGATTGTAACATTGGCACATATACCTGAACCATTACCTTTTTTTTTCTTTTCTTTTTCTCTTCTTTTCTTCTTCTTGGCTATGCAGATGATTGGTCAACATCTATGCAACACAGAAATTTGCAACAGCTTCTGATTTAGACATCTTCAGCCAATGCTTCCATAAAGGGAGGTTACAAGCTACTACAAGAACAACTGAAGTTGCATGTTTTGACATCTCTGATTGGCACACAGAGCCCTTGATGTCCATTTTGAGGGAGACAGACTATCATAACATGCATCCAAAATTCCTTGGGGCCTGACACTACCTTTTAAGCAGCAGTTAACACCAACACCTGGAAAGCTCAAAAGCACCAACAATATTCTGCCAAAGCTCTGTGGTCTAGTTGGGCAGCATCAGTCTCTTCACTCAACAGCAGAGTACGTCTACAGTGTGTCCATCTAGCACAATAGTTCATATGCGAAAAAGATATATGTACAACTTAACCAATCCATGCCCATTGTCAGTAGGTGTGTACAGTCTATTTTCACACATTAGTTACCTATCTTGTGTCACATTCCACCTCCATAGGTAAGATGTAAAAGGGCACTGCTACACATACACCAGAATTCTTATGACCAGGTTTCTTCCTGAAGATGTATTCCATGCCACTGATAAATTGGAATGCTAATGGCAACAAAGGTCTTCTCTGCCATGCCTGAAAGTGGCCTGCACCCAGGGGGAAACCAATGCGCTTATAAGCATTGGACAATTTGTGGATTTCAATAGTGCATGGAAGATGTGTACACACATTCTACAAATGAAGCAAATCTTCATTACCATCTTGGGTGTGTAATGGCAGATAGTTCTTCATGTGTTATCAACATGTCCCACAAGGGCCAACATGGATCATATTGAATAATTCCTGACACTGATGATTAGTGTGATGAACTGTATAATAGAGGTCAATATTCCATTACAACTATTGCCATTTGTTTCATATACACTTGGGAGGTGTGTTGAAATGTCAATATGCAGTAGTTTAGTAATCATTGTATAGGTATCATTTGATCAAAAAGCCCTTCCCATTGGCAGGTTGAAATGAGAGACTAATCCAAAATGTTTTGCCAATTGTGAGTTCATTGTGAACTGTAAATAATTAAGCTTCGGCAAAAAAAAAAAAAAAAAAAAAAAAAAAATTAAGAACCTTCATTCTTTCTCCACTCTGAACAGTAGTGTCTCCAACATCGAGGTACACCCTTCAAAAACCTCCTCTTTATCTCATCGGGCACTCCTGAAAATATAAATAAAGGCATATTAATAATTATCATCAACACTCAAATCTTATCTAGATAGTAAAAAGAAGTTCTGCATTACAGCAAACAGAGACAAATAAGGAATAAAAGGTGACAAATGCTTAAGGTACAGAGTTCCCTTCATTTAGAAAAACAAAGATACGAGTTGCAGAGAAGATTACACATCAATTAAGTCTACGAGAAATTCATGCAAAGAAAGCAGAGAAGGACTTTCTAGTCAGCTCATCCACCAGTTATGCATCTTTTGCTAATAGCAATACAAGTGTGAGTAACCTGTAAAGAATAAATAAAAAGAAATAACTCATCTCGTGTCAAATCACTTTATTTACAAAGTTACTCTCTGAAATTACTCGTCACCTGAAACAACAAAACTATAGTCTCACATGCCTCATGGGGAATGTAGATCAATCCTTTAACACCATTGACACTAGAAGGGCAGCAATGAACCCATTTTTTATATTACAACCCTCTTCACCATCACCATACCATCACCACCATCCACTTTATAACAATGAAATTTTTGAAGATTTACTTTTTGCTCTTTTGTCTATATATATATATATATATATATATATATATATATATATATATATATATATATATATATATATATATATATATATATATATATAGAGAGAGAGAGAGAGAGAGAGAGAGAGAGAGAGAGAGAGAGAGATAGATAGATAGATAGATAGATAGATAGATAGTGTGTGTGTGTGTGTGTGTGTGTGTGTGTGTGTGTGTGTGTGTGTGTGTGTGTGTGTGTGGGATTTTTTTCTGTGTGAGTGTGTGATTTGATAATGAGGAGAGAAGAAAAAGGGGGTGAAACATAATACCGATTCATAGCCTACTCTTCTCAATTAGCACCAACAGGGCCACCAAGCTTCAAGTCCCCATCTGATAGACAGATCACTATCAACAATGTAGACAGTCACCACATTGTAACACACCGAAAAAATGTTTGGAATTTAATCTGGGACAGTGATTGAAAAGCTGATGATCAGGATATTTATGCTACCATTTCTACTCTCCATGATGGTCAAATAATGGCATTGAAAATTTCATACACCACCAGGTTTCAAGCAGGCATACCTCTGAACTGAGCAGCACCACACAGCACAATAGTAGTCAATGATGAAGGGAGGTTTGACTAGCTGTCAGGTTACACAAAACATTCCCACCTCTGAAGAGAACCTAATGAATACTGCCCCTCTATAATAGTTGCTTCTGACATTTACAACCCGAGGCAAATAAAATGAAGCACTACAAAGTAATTATCTAAATGGGACAGAAATTCATGGATCTGATGTAAATATACAGATAAACAACAATTTTAGAAAAAATTGGATGATTTTTCCCAGAAAAAGAGCTTCACAAATTCATCAAGTCCGTAATGATTTGGTCCAACTCTGGCCCTTTTGCAAGCAATTTTCAGCCTGTTTTTGGCTGTTGTTATTGTTGTGGTCTTCAGTCCTGAGACTGGTTTGATGCAGCTCTCCATGCTACTCTATCCTGTGCAAGCTTCTTCATCTCCCAGTATCTACTGCAACCTACATCCTTCTGAATCTGCTTAGTGTATTCATCTCTTGGTCTCCCTCTACGATTTTTACCCTCCACACTGCCCTCCAATGCTAAATTTGTGATCCCTTGATGCCTCAAAACATGTCCTACCAACCGATCCCTTCTTCTAGTCAAGTTCTGCCTCAAACGTCTCTTCTCCCCAATCCTATTCAATACCTCCTCATTAGTTATGTGATCTACCCACCTAATCTTCAGCATTCTTCTGTAGCACCCCATTTCGAAAGCTTCTATTCTCTTCTTGTCCAAACTAGTTATCGTCCATGTTTCACTTCCATACATGGCTACACTCCATACAAATACTTTCAGAAACGATTTCCTGACACTTAAATCTATACTCGATGTTAACAAATTCCTCTTCTTGAGAAACGCTTTCCTTGTCATTGCCAGTCTACATTTTATATCCTCTCTACTTCGACCATCATCGGTTATTTTACTCCCTAAATAGCAAAACTCCTTTACTACTTTAAGTGTCTCATTTCCTAATCTAATTCCCTCAGCATCACCCGACTTAATTTGACTACATTCCATTATCCTCGTTTTGCTTTTGTTGATGTTCATCTTATATCCTCCTTTCAAGACACTGTCCATTCCGTTCAACTGCTCTTCCAAGTCCTTTGCTGTCTCTGACAGAATTACAATGTCATCGGCAAACCTCAAAGTTTTTACTTCTTCTCCATGAATTTTAATACCTACTCCGAATTTTTCTTTCATTTCATTTACTGCTTGCTCAATATACAGATTGAATAACATCGGGGAGAGGCTACAACGTAGGTTTGCCTTTTCTTAATCTTTCTTCTGAGATAAGTCGTAAGGTCAGTATTGCCTCAAGTGTTCCAACATTTCTACGGAATCCAAACTGATCCTCCCCGAGGTCGGCTTCTAAAAGTTTTTCCATTCGTCTGTAAAGAATTCGCGTTAGTATTTTGCAGCTGTGACTTATTAAACTGATAGTTTGGTAATTTTCACATCTGTCAACACCTGCTTTCTTTGGGATTGGAATTATTATATTCTTCTTGAAGTCAGAGGGTATTTCCCCTGTCTCGTACATCGTGCTCATCAGATGGTAGAGTTTTGTCATGACTGGCTCTCCTGAGGCCATCAGTAGTTCAAATGGAATGTTGTCTACTCCCGGGGCCTTGTTTTGACTCAGGTCTTTCAGTGCTCTGTCAAACTCTTCACGCAGTATCTTATCTCCCATTTTGTCTTCATCTACATCCTCTTCCATTTCCATAATATTGTCCTCAAGTACATCGCCCTTGTATAAACCCTCTATATACTCCTTCCACCTTTCTGCCTTCCCTTCTTTGCTTAGAACTGGGTTTCCATCTGAGGTCTTGATATTCATACAAGTGGTTCTCTTCTCTCCAAAGGTCTCTTTAATTTTCCTGTAGGCAGTATCTATCTTACGCCTAGTGAGACAAGCCTCTACATCCTTACATTTGTCCTCTAGCCATCCCTGCTTAGCCATTTTGCACTTCCTGTCGATCTCGTTTTTGAGACGTTTGTACTCCATTTTGCCTGCTTCATTTACTGCATTTTTATATTTTCTCCTTTCATCAATTAAATTCAATATTTCTTCTGTTACCCAAGGATTTCTATTAGCCCTCGTCTTTTTACCTACTTGATCCTCTGCTGCCTTCACAACTTCATCCCTCAGAGCTACCCATTATTCTTCTACTGTATTTCTTTCCCCCATTCCTGTCAATTGTTACCTGATGCTCTCCCTGAAACTCTCTACAACCTCTGGTTCTTTCAGTTTATCCAGGTCCTATCTCCTTAAATTCCCGCCTTATTGCAATTTCTTCAGTTTCAATCTGCAGTTCATAACCAATAGATTGTGGTCAGAATCCACATCTGCCCCAGGAAATGTCTTAATTTAAAACCTGGTTCCTAAATCTCTGTCTTACCATTATATAATCTATCTGATACCTTTTAGTATCTCCAGGATTCTTCCAGGTATACAACCTTCTTTTATGATTCTTGAACCAAGTGTTGGCTATGATAAAGTTATGCTCTGTGCAAAATTTTACAAGGCGGCTTCCTCTTTCATTCCTTCCCCCCAATCCATATTCACCTACTATGTTTCCTTCTCTCCCTTTTCCTACTGACGAATTCCAGTCACCCATGACTATTAAATTTTCGTCTCCTTTCACTACCTGAATAATTTCTTTTACCTCGTCATACATTTCATCTAATTCTTCATCATCTGCAGAGGTAGTTGGCATATAAACTTGTACTACTGTAGTAGGCATGGGCTTTGTGTCTATCTTGGCCACAATATTGCGTTCACTATGCTGTTTGTAGTAGCTAACCCGCACTCCTATTTTTTTATTCATTATTAAACCTACTCCTGCATTACCCCTATTTGATTTTGTATTTATAACCCTGTAATCACCTGACCAAAAGTCTTGTTCCTCCTGCCACCGAACTTCACTAATTCCCACTATATCTAACTTTAACCTATCCATTTCCCTTTTTAAATTTTCTAACCTACCTGCCCGATTAAGGGATCTGACATTCCACGCTCCGATCTGTAGAACGCCAGTTTTCTTTCTCCTGATAACGACGTCCTCCTGAGTAGTCCCCGCCCGGAGATCCGAATGGGGGACTATTTTACCTACGGAATATTTTACCCAAGAGGACGCCATCATCATTTAATCATACAGTAGAGCTGCATGTCCTCGGGAAAAATTACGGCTGTAGTTTCCCCTTGCTTTCAGCCGTTCGCAGTACCAGCACAGCAAGGCCGTTTTGGTTAATGTTACAAGGCCAGATCAGTCAATCATCCAGACTGTTGCCCCTGCAACTACTGAAATGGCTGCTGCCCCTCTTCAGGAACCACATGTTTGTCTGGCCTCTCAACAGATACCCCTCCGTTGTGGTTGCACCTACGATACAGCCATCTGTATCGCTGAGGCATGCAAGCCTCCCCACCAACGGCAAGGTTCATGGTTCATGGGGGGGGGGGGGGGGGGGGGGGTTTTGGCTGACAGATTCAAATGGGTCAAATGGCTCTGAGCACTATGGGACTTAACATTGGAGGTCATCAGTCCGCTAGAACTAAGAACTACTTATACCTAACTAATCTAAGGACATCACACACATCCATGCCACAGGCAGGATTTGAACCTGTGACCATACCGGTCGCTCGGTTCCAGACTGAAGTGCCTAGAACCATTCGGCCACCATATCCAGCTTGGCTGACAGAGATGTTTAATATCCTCCTGAGGGATACCATGCCAAATTATGGCCAAATGGTGTGCTTTCTCATCAAAATCCCAAGACAGTTCAAGCGCTGTGTCCATAATGCTCCAAACATTCTTCGTCAGAAGAGATCCACTGATATTGCTGGCCAAGGTAACATTTGCCAAGCATGAAGACAAGCAGTAGAACGCCTTGCCATGTAAGAGTGGATATTATTTTGATTCAATGTAAGCCCAGAATGCAATGAATGGCAACAAAATGGGGCATAGAATATAGTTGTCTACCACTGTGCTGAGAGGATGCCATGGATGATAACCAAAGTGGGTCCTGCTATGAATATAAATAGCACATCAGACCACTACTGGTTGTTGGGCTATATGGCTAGTGAAAGTCAGGTTGGTATCTCATTGCTGCCTGCACTGTCTCCTGACATGTCTTCAACCTAGAATCTCATTGACTGGAGAAGAATTTTCTTCAGTGATGAGTACTGCTTTGAAGTGAGCCCCTATGACCAGAGTGTATTATGATACACATGATCTGCAAACACACTGAGTTTGGTTTATATTTCAACACAGACTGCTTCCATTATTTTGAGAAGACTTCCACCAAACAGGCCAAGAATGAATGCCATTCTCTGAGCTTCAACTGTCACCATTAAGCTCTTATAATGGACAGTATCTTCAGGTACATGAATCACACCAAATCATATAAAAAGAAGAAGAAGAAGAAGAAGAAGTAGAAGAAGAAGTAGTAGTAGTAGTAGTAGTAGTAGTAGTAGAAGAAGAAGAAGAAGAAGAAGAAGAGAAACAGCTGCAGTCTCAGTGGGTCCATGGTTAATAATATCAAAAGTGAAACATTGAGGACCTGTCCATCCCACATGGCATACTAAGGGGGAACCTACTGCACAGTCTTCACTTGAAGCCATGCTTGTTTCTGGCTAAACTTAAAGTATCATTTAGAGCTGTGACATGTGTTGCCTTTAATTTCAAGGATTTGGAAACCAATGCTTGTGCACATTCCTCAGATCCCATAACATACAACTGCAAGTGACATTCTGTAGATACCAGTTTGGAGGACATGCCAAAAACTGAGAAGTTACCAACAAATTCCAAGCAATAGTTTGGACACCTTTATGTGCATGAATCCTGTTTACTACAAAAGCAATTGGTGCCACACTAGATCCACTACCCATGTGGGCACAATTTTTCTGGACAAAATTGTCTGAAAAGTATTTTATGAAAAGATATTGACAGCCAAAAGATTCTGTATAATACTCATAACTGCTCATAACTGCTCATAAAAACCTATTTGTGGTATTAGCTTCAAATATCTCTCTCTGAGTAACACTGCAAGTTATCTGAATGTCTAAAAAGACTTGTCAGAACTTGTGCGAGTAGGCACAATACATTTAGACAATTTTTGTTTTGCCAGAAGAAGATACTCTTTGTATGTCAATAGTCACCACTAGTTCATGCTGTGCACTAAGAGGGGTTTTATCTCCTTTTCTTTTAGCGGTTTCAGCTTTTTTAATGATAAAATAAAGAAAGATCTCCTATCTACTTACAGAATGGCAAACATTAAAACAATCAAAAGGGGCCTCAAATACCTGAGCAAGACTAATACAACATGTGTACTGCAGATTAAGATAGCTCACAATCAACTGCTTTAACTCTGAAGTTCACCTCATCAACACACGTAAGGTTGACAAGTCTTTTAAACAGGTTTCAGATGTAGTACTGCTGGTTAAGCTATCGTTCTCTGTCACTGTTCTACAAAACTTGACCACTAATTAGTACAAAGAGAGCACATTAGGGTCAGCACCAACATCCTATTGTTGCTACTGAAGCGTCACTTTAGAATATATTATTCTGTGTGTTGTATTTGAAATTATGATTGGCAGTGATTCATCTGTGTTGTCAGAGGAGCTATACTGGATACATAATTGATAAAATGTGAATGGTTTCAGTACCATGGAGCTGACCATAGAATAACTGTCTCTGGGGCTCTAAGGGAACTTCATGGGAAACAATTAAGATCGACTGCTTGACAACCTGCACTACTGAAGCAAAGTGAGGAACCCTCATCTGTATGAGGAGCCATTGTCTGTATACCTCTGCACTTAAATGTGGTACAGCCAACACAAAGACAAGCAGGCTGGCAGGCAGGCCTTCACATGACAACACTGACTTGAAAGTTTTGCCAGCTCTTGATCAGCATGTTGACTGGTCATGTTGACCTTTGGGGCTGAGATTTAGAAGCACTGCTATCTGGACTGAGAGTCCTTCTAAGAAGACTCAATTGACGCTCAGCACTGCTCACATACTCGCTAAATATCGTATGTCACTGCGGACTAGTGTATTACACACAGAGTTACCAGTGTCCCTACCATCCTGCGACAACTCCTCTGGTGTAAGTCTTTCACCCATGGGAAAGAACAGAGTGAGGCAACTCAGGTAACAGCTATAAATCTCCAAACATATCCGGCTCCTGCCCTACCTAAACTTAACTACACTATGTTCAGTTAGATAGTGATAAGCTGGACCTTAAACCCAACAGCTTCTACTACTTCTCATCTGGTGGCAATAAATTCCTGAATTTAAGTATCTGAAGGTACATCAGTGGGAGAGGGAGATGAGCTATACAACATCAAACAGGACAGTGTTTAATAACTGAGATGCTCCCAACAATGCTCCTTTATACAGGGTGGAGAAAAATTGTGTTGCCAAATTTTATCCCAGGATAGCTGATGCCAGAAGGAACCAAAATTACTGATGTCACACAGGTCAAAAAAATACCATTTTAAAACTATGGAAACTTGGTGCCACTTGTTCCATTTGGCAATGAGATTGCCATGTTGCCATTTGTTATTTGTCTGGCAATGCTATGACAGTCGGTTCACACACACAAATGTCCCTTGCCCATCACTGCTCGAATGCGATATGCATACGTGTCGAATAGGTCTTGCTGTTTGTCTCTACCTCATGTAAGAGGCATTCACATGTAAGCTTCACTTCAGAGCACACACACGTCACCTAGGATTTAGTCATACAGTAAGTATGGTGGCACAGTATTTGTTTGAAGAACGGCAAGATATGGTTTTTGTTTACGAACTAGCTGACGATAATGCACATGAAGCTCAATGGTTGTATGATGAACAGTACCCAGCAAGACATCAGCCACACCTGCAAACATTTACAGCAATTCACCCATGACTTGGTGAAACAGGTTTGTTAGCAGGATATCATGGTGATGCTGGAAGACCTCGAACATTAGGGGATGCAGCATTTGAAGAGACTGTTCTCAAGTGCATTGAGGAAACACCTATGACCTGTACTCGAGCAACCAGACATAACATTGTGGTCACTCATCAGTCTGGGAGGTTTTGAGGAATGATGGCCAGCATCTATTTACTTTACACCTTGCTGAAGACCTAAATCCTGTCACAGACTATGAGCACAGGCTAGAGTTTCGCTGGTGTTTTCTGCGATGTGTTGCACGAGATCCTGACTTCCCTGTTGTCGTGTTGTTTACTGTATGAATGCACCTTCCATTGGGATGGCCTTTGCAACACTCAAAACGTTCATTACTGGGCAAGGGGAAATCCTCACGACATGTACGTCCACACACACCAGGAACAATTTTTGCTCAACATTTGGGCAGGCATTGTGGTTGACCATCTTATTGGGCCGGTACACCAACCTCCTCAACTTGCCATGGCAAATTACCTTCACTTTTTGCACAAAACGCTACCCGGCCTGCTGGAAGGTGTTCCCCTGGAAATTCGGCTATGCATGTGGTTGCAGCACGAGTCGCCTGCACCTAACAGTCATGCTGTGTGTGGACATTTAGATGAACTCTTCAATGACCAGGTAACTGGCAGACATGCTCATAGGACATGGTCCCCGTAGTCTCAGACCTCACACCACCGGTAGTTTCCTGTGGGAATTCTTCAAGGTTGCAGTTCATCCACCCAGGTGCAAATCACCTAGAGACAAAGATGAATTAATGCAGGTCATTCAACATGCCGCAAATCACATTAAGGCATTGCCAGTAAACTTTGAAAGAGTTCAGCAAAACACCTTTCGACACTACCAACCTTGTGTTGCATGCAGGGTCACCAGGTCCAGCACCTGCTTTAAGTAAACAATGTCCTAGTCACAAAAAAGGCCCTTTTCAGGGCTGTCACGATTTGTAAAAGACTTTCTGTATGCTAACTAACAGCTGTTGAAGGGTTTGTTTCCAGTACGTCTTATCATGAAACAACAATGGATGTGTTGGGTTGGTTGGTTCACCTCCAGCCCCCAGAGTGGAAGGCTGGCGCTACCACTGAGTGTGTAGGCTGCCCTGGATACATCACAAATTCTGGCAGGCAAAGCATGCAAGGTCATGCATTGTCCAGAGTATCTGGCAACAGGGCAATCCCGCAGTCAATTGGAGCACATGACACCAAGTTTTCATAGTTTTTAAAGTTGTGTTTTGTTGCCCTACACAGCATTAGTAATTTTCATTCCTACTGGCATCAGCTATCCAGGGTTAAAATTCGTGATACAATTTTACTGCACCCTGTACGTGGATGAGAACCATCACATAGGCCAAATTCAGAAACTGACCCCAAGAACTACCCACCTCAGGGACACCTGGCATGCAGTTGCTGGAGGAGTTTAGTGGCACCTATGGGTCATCTGGATGCCTCAGACCAAGCCCTTTTTAGATAACCTGCTCTTCAGCACGTAGTCTCATCCCACTACCGTTCTAAATTTAGCCATCCATCAGCATGACCTCCCTTTTCCTACGTAATACATTTCACTGAAAGTACAGTGCACACGACTATTACAAAAATATGAGAAAATAGCTGACTAGTTCTTAAATTAAGGAGTGGAATTATTACTACTGGAAATAGACACATATTACTATCGTAGCTTTCAGAACTGTTACACCTTTCCTCAAGTATGGGACTTGCGCAGGTTGGGAAACTTGGAAATGTGGGTTAATCAAATGGGGATAATCTTTTGTGAGAATGAGGAAACGAAAAGAGGGTAAGAAAAGCAAGGGGGACATTGCCAGGGAAAGTGCATCATAGGTAGTACATTAGTAACCAATATGCCTGGTTCACTACAGAGATGATGACAGAGTAAGAAGTAGTAATGGATATGGAGAGACAGAGTAGTGCTTACACAAATGAGGAGAGAAAGAGATACAGAGAGTGGGGAGGGAGAAGAACAATACAGAATATAATGAGCAATAATAAATTTTAAAAATGTGTCAAATATAATTAAAAGATGATAATGCAAATGATGGCTCAATTATGTTAACAGAGGTTAAGCTTTTTAAGATATTGGTATGTGGACATGTGTTGGAGGATAAGTTCCCACCTCCAGCAACCAGGGAAACTTATCAGGTAGGATGATCTCTGTACTCAAAAGACCTCAGTGCCAGTGACTACACATTAGATATTTTTGTTTTTTTTTTGTTTTGGTTTTAGGGCGCAAAACTGCTATGGTCATTAGCGCCCGGTCTGTGACTTAGGAAACAGTAAAAACCGAAAATCGAAACCAGCAGCAATGGGAACGAAACCCAAAAAATTGGAGAAACTAAAAGCAGAAGGAAGGCTTAAAAATCCACTACACAAAGGGCTTGGGTGTCCCCAAAAAAAGATTCAAATGACTGACGTCATTTCACTGGCACTAATAAACTCGAGAACGTGATCGGCCAAGCACGTGTCATCTGCTAAAATTGACGATGTATCAGGCGACAGCTGTAGACAAGCACATGACGGAGTAAAATAGGGGCACTCAATTAAAAGGTGTCTTACCGTCCACAGCTGAGAGCAGTGGGGACAGAGTGGGGGAGGATTGCCGCTTAAAAGATGTCGATGGCTAAGAAGACAGTGCCCTATCCGGAGTCTAGTTAAAATTACCTCCACCCAACGACGCGTTCGGGAGGAAGAGGTCCAAGCACAGGGAAGAGCTTTCACCTTCTGCAATTTATTAGGGAGAAGTGTCGACCAATGTGCATGCCATAAAAGAACAACACGACGACATAAAACACTCCGTAGATCGGCGAAGGGAATCGATTAAATAGCTGGCCGAAGAAGAAAGACTGCAGCCTTGGCTGCTATACTGGCCGCCTCATTTCCACAGATACCAACATGTCCCGGGAGCCAGAGGAACGCCACCGAGACACCCTCCAGGTGGAGCAAACGCAGACAGTCCTGAATCCAGTGGACCAGAGAGTCGACAGGTTAGAGAGCTTGGAGACTGAGGAGAGAGCTGAGTGAATCTGAACAGATAACATACTGTATCCGCTGATGGTGGCAGATATAGTGGACAGCCTGGAGAACAGCGTAGAGCTCCGCAGTATAAACCGAACACTGGTCGGGAAGGCGAAATTGATTTGGGGTGTCGCCAACAACATAGGCACTCCCTACACCTAACGATGTTTTCGAGCCATCAGTGTAAATGAATGTGGCTGGCTTCATTTGTGCACATAGGGCAGCAAATGCCCAATGATAAACAAGTGAAGGGGTAGCATCCTTGGTATATTGACAAAGGTCACGGAGCAGGTAAATCCGGGGACGGAGTCAAGGCGGTGCTGTACCCCAACTTGTCAAGAAGGTTTTAGGAAAGCGGAAGGAAAGAGAATGGAGCAGTTGATGGAAGTGGACTCCTGGTGGTAGTAGGGAGGAGGGGCAGTCTGCATACCCTACATCAAAGGAGGCGTCGAAAAAAAATGTCATGGGCTGGATTAGCAGGCATGGAAGACAGATGGCTAGCATAAAGACTCAGAAGGACTGCTCGCCGATTGGACAGCGGAGGTTCAGCAGTCTCAGCGTAAAGGCTTTCCACAGGGCTGGTGTAAAAAGCTCCAGACACTAAACGTAATCCACGGTGCTGGATAGAGTCGAGACGACGAAGAATAGATGGCCGTGCAGAGGAGTAAACTATTCTTCCATAGTTCAATTTCAAGCCCACTAAGGCGCGATACAGGCAGAGAAAGACCACTCAGTCCGCTCCCCAGGAGGTACCATTCAGGACATGGAGGGTGTTGAGGTATCGCCAACAGGGAGCCGAAAGATAGAAAACGTGGGAGGACCAGCACAGTTTTCTGTCAAACATAAGACCCAAGAATTTAGCGACGTCCGAAAATGGAAGGTTGACAGGTCCTAGATGTAAGGAGGGTAGAAGAAACTCCATACGACGCCAAAAATTAACACAAACGGTCTTACTGGGAGAAAAGCGAAAGCCTGTTTAGATGCTCCAAGAGTGCAGGCGTTCGAGACATCCTTCAAAATGTCGTTCAGGAAGGCTTGTCTGTTGAGAGCTGTAGTAGATCGCAAAATCGCCCACAAAGCGGGTACCCGAGACATCAGGAAGGAGACATTCCATAATACAATTTATGGCAATGGCAAACAGTACAACCATCAGCACGGAGCCCTGGGGTACCCTGTTTTCTTGGGAGAAAATATGGGAGAGAGTAGTGTTCACCCGCACTCTAAATACGCGCTCTGCCATAAATTCGCGAAGAAAAAGGGGCAGACGGCATCGAAAGCCCCAAGAGAACAGTGTGCGGAGAATGCCTATCTTCCAACAGGTATCGTATGCTCTCTCCAGATCAAAAAATATTGCTACTGTTTGGCGTTTCTGGAGAAAACTGTTCTTGATATAAGTGGAGAGAGCAACAAGATGGTCAACTGCAGAAAAATGCTTTCAGAAACCGCATTTGGGCAGGTGTTTAAAGGCTGCGGGCCTCCAGCCACCAAGCTAAACGGCAATTTACCATACGCTCCAAAACCTTACATACACTACTCTCGAGAGAAATGGGGCGATAGCTAGAGGGGAGATGTTAGTCCTTTCCAGGTTTCAGAACAGGAACGACGATAGCTCCCCGCCATCGTCTGGGAAAAGTACTGTCGGTCCAAATTCGATTACAAAGGTGAAGGAGGTAACGCAGACTATGCAGCAACATTTGGACGTGGATACCATCTGGTCCTGGAGCGAGAGGAAGGGAGTGCATGTTGCAGTTCCCGCATGGAGAAAACAGTATTATACCTTTCGCAATTTTGAGAGGAGAAAACAAGAGGTTGCACTTCCGCTGCACATTTCTTTGGGAGAAATGCTGGCGGGTAATTTGAAGAGCTCGAAATCCCAGCATAGTGTTGACCCAATGAGTTAGAAATTGCGACGGGATCCACTAATGTATCATGCGCGACTGTGAGCCCAGAGACCGGTGAGAAAATGGGCGCACCTGATAACCACCGAATCCGACTCCAAACTTCCGAGGAGGGAGTGAAGGTGTTAAATGAGCTAATAAAGAATTTCCAGCTTGCCTTCTTGCTATCGTGAATGACGCGACGGAATCGCGAACGGAACTGCTTATAGCGGACACAGTTGGCCAAAGTAGGATGGTGGCGGAAAACACGAAGAGCACGTCGCCGCTCATGTATTGTGTCACAGCATTCCTCGTTCCACCAAGGAACTGGGGGGCGCTGGTGCAATTCTGAGGTGCGTGGTATTGAACGTTACGCAGCTTTAAGAATAACATCTGTAATGTGTGAGACCTCATCATCGACGCTAGGAAAGTGACGGTCATCGAATGTCGCTAGAGACGAAAAAAGTGTCCAATCGGCTTCGCCAAACTTCCAGCGCCGTGGACGCATATATGGCAGTTGAGGCTGCAGTCTAAGCACACATGGAAAGTGGTCACTCTAGTCCATATCATCAAGGGCGAACCATTCGAAGCGTCGAGCCAGTGGAACAGTACCGACCGAAAGGTCCAAATCAGAGAAATTTGTCATGGAGGCAGTAAAAAATGTAGGGTCCCCAGTGTTGAGGCAAACTAGATCCGCTTGGAGGAAGACGTCTAGCAATAGTGAGCCACGCGGACAAGGATTTTTTTTTTTTTTTTTTTTTTTTGTGGTTTTAAGGCGCAAAACTTCTATGGTCATTAGCGCCCAGCCCGTGACATAGAAAACAGGAAAAAAACGAAATTTAAAATCAGCAGCAATGGGAACAAAATCATAAAATTTGAGTAACTAAAGGCAGAAGGAATGCTTAAAAATCCACTATAGAAAGGGGTTGGTTGTCCCCCAAAAAAAAGCTTCAAATGACTGACGTCATTTCACTGTCACTAATAAACTGTAGAACGCGGTCAGCTGAGCACGTGTCATCTGCTAAAATCGACGATAGATCAGGCGATAGCTGTAGACGGGAGCGTAACGGATTAAAATAGGGGCATTCAATTAAAAGGTGTCTGACCGTCCACAGCTGAGAGCAGTGGGGACAGAGTGGGGGAGGATCACCGCTTAAAAGATGTCGATGACTGAAAAGACAGTGCCCTATCCGGAGTCGAGCTAAAATTACCTCCTCCCGACGACGCGTTCGGGAGGAAGAGGTCCAAGCGCAAGGAAGGGCTTTCACTTCCCGCAATTTATTGTGGGGAAGTGTTGACCAATGCACATGCCATAAATGAGTAACTTGGCGACATAAACCGCTCCGTAGATCGGTAAACGGAAGAGACTGAAGAGCAGGCCGAGGAAGAGAGACTGCAGCCTTGGCCGCTATATCGGCCGCCTCATTTCCACAGATACCAGCGTGTCCCGGGAGCCAGAGGAACGCCACTGAGACGCCCCCCAGGTGGAGCAAGCGCAGACAGTCCTGAATCCGGTGGACCAGAGGGTGCACAGGGTAAAGAGCTTGGAGACTTAGGAGAGAGCTGAGAGAATCTGAGCAGATTACGTACTGTATCCGCTGATGGCGGCGGATGTAGTGGACAGCCTGGAGAACAGCATAAAGCTCCGCAGTATAAACCGAACACTGGTCAGGAAGCCGAAAGTGATTTGGGGTGTCGCCAACAATATAGGCACTCCCTACACCTAACGATGTTTTCGAGCCATCGGTGTAAATAAATGTGGCTTCCGTCATTTGTGCACATAGAGCAGCAAATGCCCGACGGTAAACAAGTGTGGGGGTACCATCCTTGGGAAATTGACATAGGTCTCTGAGCAAGTCGATCCGGGGACGGAGCCAAGGCGGTGCTGTACCCCAAGTTGTCAAGAAGGTTTTAGGAAAGCGGAAGGAAAGAGAATGGAGCAGTTGACGGAAGCAGACTCCCGGGGGTAGTAGGGAGGAGGAGCGGCCTGCATACCCGACATCAAAGGAGGCATCGAAAAAAGGTTATGGGCTGGATTAGCAGGCATGGAAGACAGATGGCTAGCATAACGACTCAGAAGGACTGCCCGCCGATTGGACAGCGGAGATTCAGCAGTCTCAGCATAAAGGCTTTCCACAGGGCTGGTGTAAAAAGCTCCAGACACTAAACGTAATCCACGGTGGTGGATAGAGTCGAGACGCCGAAGAATAGACGGCCGAGCAGAAAGGCGCGATAGAGGCGGAGAAGGACCACTCGGTCCGCTCCCCAAGAGGTACCATTCAGGACACGGAGGGTGTTAAGGGAACGCAGACAGCGAGCCGAAAGATAGGAAACGTGGGAGGACCAGCACAGTTTTCTGTCAAACATAAGACCCAAGAATTTAGCGACGTCGGAAAACGGAAGGTTGACAGGACCTAGATGTAAGGAGGGCGGAAGAAACTCCTTACGTCGCCAAAAATTAACGCAAACGGTCTTACTGGGTGAGAAACGGAAGCCGGTTTCGATGCTCCACGAGTGGAGGCGATCGAGACATCCTTGAAGACGTCTTTCAAGAAGGCTGGTCCGTTGAGAGCTGTAGTAGATCGCAAAATCGTCCACAAAGAGGGAGCCCGAGACATCAGGAAGGAGACAATCCATAATTGGATTAATGGCGATGGCAAACAGTACAACACTCAGCACGGAGCCCTGGGGTACCCCGTTTTCTTGGGAGAAAGTACGGGAGAGAGTAGTGTTCACCCGCACCCTAAATGTGCGCTCTGCCATAAATTCGCGAAGAAAAAGGGGCAGCCGGCCTCTAAAGCCCCAAGAGAACAGTGTGCGGAGGATGCCTGTCCTCCAACAGGTATCGTACGCTCTCTCCAGATCAAAAAATATTGCTACCGTTTGACGTTTCCGGAGAAAATTGTTCATGATATAAGTGGAGAGAGCAACAAGATGGTCAACTGCAGAACGATGCTTTCGGAATCCGCATTGGGCTGGTGTTAAAAGACTGCGGGACTCCAGCCACCAAGCTAAACGGTAATTCACCATACGCTCCAAAACCTTACAGACACTACTCGTGAGAGAAATGGGGCGATAGCTAGAGGGGAGATGTTTGTCCTTTCCAGGTTTCGGAACGGGAACGACAATAGCTTCCCGCCATCGCCTGGGAAAGGTACTGTCGGTCCAAATTCGATTATAAAGGCGAAGGAGGTAACGCAGGCTATGGGTTGATAAATGCAGCAACATTTGGACATGGATACCATCCGGTCCTGGGGCGGAGGAGCGAGAAGAAGAGAGTGCATGTTGGAGTTCGCGCATGGAGAAAACAGTATTGTAGCTTTCGCGATTTTGAGAGGAGAAAGCAAGATGTCGCACTTCCGCTGCACGTTTCTTCGGGAGAAACGCCGGCGGGTAATTTGAAGAGCTCGAAATCTCAGCAAAGTGCTGACCCAATGAGTTAGAAATTGCGACGGGGTCCACTAAGGTATCATGCGCGACAGTGAGCCCAGAGACCGGGGAGAAACTAGGCGCGCCTGAGAACCGTCGAAGCCGACTCCAAACTTCCGAGGAGGGAGTGAAGTTGTTAAATGAGCTAGTAAAGAATATCCAGCTTGCCTTCTTGCTATCGCGGATGACGCGACGGCATCGCGCACGGAGCTGCTTATATCGGATACAGTTGGACAAAGTTGGATGGTGACGGAAAATGCGAAGAGCACGTCGCCGCTCACGTATTGCGTCACGGTATGCCTCGTTCCACCAAGGGACTGGAGGGCGCCGGGGCAATTCGAAGGTGCGTGGTATTGAACGTTCCGCAGCTGTGAGAATAACGTCGGTAAAATGTGTGACCTCATCGTCGACGCTGGGAAAGCGACGGTCATCGAAAGTCGCTAGAGACGAAAAAAGTGTCCAATCGGCTTGGGCAAACTTCCAGCGTCGCGAGCGCATATATGGCAGTTGAGGCTGCAGTCGAAGAACACATGGAAAGTGGTCACTCGAGTGTGTATCATCAAGGGCGAACCATTCGAAGCGCCGAGCTAGCGGAACAGTACCGACCGCAAGGTCCAAATGAGATAAATTTGCCGTGGAGGCAGACAAAAATGTGGGGACCCCAGTGTTGAGGCAGACTAAATCCGCTTGGTGGAAGACGTCTAGCAATAGTGAGCCACGTGGACAAGGATGTGGAGATCCCCAAAGCGGGTGGTGGGCATTGAAGTCCCCAACCAGCAAATAGGGGGGTGGAAGCTGATCAAGAAGATGAAGGAGATCAGCTCGTGCCATTGGTGTGGACGATGGAATTTATACCGTACAAAGAGAGAACGTGTATCCAGAAAGGGAAAGACGGACGGCGACAGCTTGGAAGGAAGTGTTTAAGGGGATTGGGTGATAATGGAGAGTATCATGGAGCAGAATCATGAGTCCTCCATGGGCTGGAGAGCCTTCAACAGAGGGGAGGTCATATCGGACGGACTGAAAATGAGGGAGAACAAAGCGGTCATGGGTACGCAGCTTTGTTTCCTGAAGACAGAAGATGACCGGCGAGTAGGATCGTAAGAGGATCGACAATTCCTCCCGATTGGCGCGAATTCCGCGGATATTCCAGTGGATAATGGACATAGGGTGAACAGAAAATGGAGGAACGTGACCAAGGGTGCTGTCAACTCAACGACTGCTCAGAGCTTGCGACCGACAGCATGGAATGGCATTCAGTCGAAGGCAGAAGATCCTGATCCATAGGTTGGTCAGGAGCAGCTCCTGCCACCAACGATCGGCCAGTTGACCGGCCACCAACAGTGCGCCTCGGCGACACAGAAGATGGCCGAGGGCGATTTCCGCCAGGTGGTGCTGTAGATGGGACACGCCTTGGCGGAGAAGGAGAGGAACTGTGTTTCTTCGTAGCCTTCTTGGAGGTATGTTTAGATGATTGAGGAACCGATGGTTGTGAAGTTGCAGTACGTAAAAACTCTTCACGAGAATGCTCTTTTTTTGAAGACTTGGCGTCTGACTTTTGGGCTCGAGATTTAGCAGAACCCGACGAAGGGTGAGCCATAGAGTGGGCAGGCGAAAGGGGTGAGGTTGAACGGGCGATCTTTGCGCTGGCCGATCTGACGACCGTGGTACTAAAGGTGAAGTCGCAAGTCTGCGTGGCCGCCTCCTTTGTTGGTCGAGGAGAAGCAAGGACAGCGCTGTATTTACCTTTCTGAGGCACGGTGGGCTGTCGACTGGCGAGTAACTTTCGAGCAGCAAAGGTCGACACCTTTTCCTTCACTCTTATTTCCTGGATGAGCTTTTCATCCTTAAAAACGGGGCAATCTCGAGAGGAGGCAGCGTGGTCACCCATACAGTTGATGCAGCGAGGGGATGGAGGTGGACAAGCACCCTCATGGGCATCCTTGCCACAAGTAACACATTTGGCCGGATTGGAACAGGACTGGCTGGTATGATTGAACCGCTGACATCGATAGCAACGCGTAGGGTTTGGGACATAAGGGCGAACGGAAATTATCTCATAGCCTGCTTTGATTTTTGATGGGAGTTGAACTTTGTCAAATGTCAAGAAGACAGTGCGGGTTGGAATGATGTTCGAATCAACCCTTTTCATAACCCGATGAACAGCTGTGACGCCCTGGTCAGACAGGTAATGCTGAATTTCTTCGTCAGACAATCCATCGAGGGAGCGCGTATAGACGACTCCACGCGAGGAATTTAAGGTACGGTGCGGTTCCACCCGGACAGGGAAGGTGTGGAGCAGAGAAGTACGCAGCAATTTTTGAGCCTGGAGGGCACTGTGTGTTTCTAACAACAGGGTGCCGTTCCGTAATCTGGAACAAGACTTTACAGGACCCGCAATTGCGTCGACACCTTTCTGTATAATGAAAGGGTTGACCGTGGAAAAGTCGTGACCTTCGTCAGACCGAGAAACAACAAGGAACTGTGGCAACGATGGAAGAACAGTCTGTGGCTGAGACTCAGTGAACTTACGTTTGTGAGCAGACATAGTGGAAGGTGAGGAAACCATTGCGGAAGAATCCCCCATGATTACCGGCGTCTCCGATGGCGCGCTGCTCCCTTGTGGGGGCCCTCGCCGAGGGCACACTCGCCTTAGGTGACTGTTCACACCTCAGGTCACACCTCCCGACAAACGGACGGAGGGACCAATCGGCACTTTCGGAAGGTATCAGCTCGGGTAATCACCCCTCCCTGGGCCTGGCCGTTACCAGGGGGTACGTACGTGTCCTACCTGTCTACCCGGGGCGGGGAATTACGCGTTACCCCGTCACCGGCTACGCATGGAAGTGCGTGGGTCGGCCTTCAGACACGCACAGGGAGGAAAGAAGAGAAAGGGAAAGGAAAGAAGAGGGGGTCTCAAACGCCGCAGCGGAGAAAAAGGTAAAGAGAAGAGGTAAGGAAAAGAGAAGGACAAAGGAAGGAAGAAGACATACAAGCAAGGAAGAAGACATACAAGCAAGGAAGAAGACATACAAGCAAGGAAGAAGAAGAATGCGGTACATTTACAAGCGTCCGTCTCCGGACGTAGGCGCAAACCATACTCCCAGAGGGGGAGAAAGTGAAGGAAAGAGCCAGAGGCGAGGGGGGGGGCGAAGACGGGGGATGGGGAAGGATGCGGAAAGGGAAGGTATGCAGCCCGGAAAGGAAGGAAGGCCACATTAGCTCGGGGCACCGTGCTCGCTACGCACGTATCCACAAAAGAGTTGTGGATCCCCTGGGGGGGCGGACAAGGATGTGGAGATCCCCAAAGCGGGTGGTGGGCATTGAAGTCCCCAATCAGCGAATAGGGTGGTGGAAGCTGACCAAGAAGATGAAGGAGATCAGATCGTGCCATTGGTGTGGACGATGGAATGTATACAGTACAAAGAGAGAACGTGTATCCAGAAAGGTAAAGACGGACAGTGACAGCTTGGAAGGAAGTGTTTAAGGGGATTGACTGATAATGGAATCATGGAGAAGAATCACGAGTCCTCCATGGGCTGGAGTGCCTTCAACAGAGGGGAGATCAATTTGGATGGAATGAAAAAGGGGGAGAACAAAGCGGTCATGAGGACGTAGCTTTGTTTCCTGAAGACAGAAGATGACCGGCGAGTAGGATCGTAAGAGAATCGACAATTCGTCCTGATTGGCTCGAATGCTGCGGATATTCCAGTGGATAATGCACATAGGGTGAACAGAAAATGGAGGAATGTGACCAAGGTTGCCATCAACTAAGCGACTGCTCAGAGCTTGCGACCAACAACATGGAATGGCATTCACCCGAAGGCAGAATATCCTGATCCATAGGTTGTTCAGGAGCAGCTCCTGCCTCCAGCAATCGGCCGGTTGATCAGCCGCCAGTAGTGCGCCTCGGCGACACAGAAGACGGCCGCGGGCGATTACCACCAGGTGGCGCAGTAGATGAGACATGCCTTGGCAGAGAAGGAGATGAACTGGGTTTCTTTGTTGCCTTCTTGGAATTATGATGTTTAGAAGAAGGAGGAACCGATGGTTGTGAAGTTGGGGTACGTAAAAAATCTTCACGAGTATGCTCGTTTTTTGAAGTCTTGGTGTCTGACTTTTGGGCTCGTGATTTGGCAGAACCCGATGAAGGGTGAGCCATAGAGTGAGCAGGCGAAAGTGGGGAGGTTGAACGGGCGATCCCTGCACTGGCCGATCTGACAACCGTGGAACTAAAGGCGAGATCGCAAGTCTGCGTGGCTGCCTCCTTTGTTGGCTGAGGAGAGGCAAGGACAGTACTGTATTTTCCTGTCAGAGGCACGGTGGGCAGTCGACTGGCGAATAATTTTCGAGCAGCAAAGGTTGACGCCTTTTCCTTCGCCCTGATTTCCTGAATGAGCTTTTCATCTTTAACAATGGGGCAATCTCGAGAGGAAGCAGCGTGGTCACCCATACAGTTGATGCAACGAGGGGATGGAGGTGGACAAGCACCCTCGTGGGCATCCTTGCCACACGTAACACATTTGGCCAGATTGGAACAGTACTGGCTGGTATGACTGAACCGCTGACATCGATAGCAACGCTTAGGGTTTGGGATGTAAGGGCGAACGGAAATTATCTCATAGCCTGCTTTGATTTTCGATGGGAGTTGAACTTTGTCAAATGTCAAGAAGACAGTGCAGGTTGGAATGAGGTTCATGTCAACCCTTTTCATGACTATGAACGGCCGTTACACCCTGGTCAGACAGGTGCGTGAGGGAGCGTGTATAAACGACCCCACATGATGAATTTAAAGTACGGTGCAGTTCCACCCAGACAGGGAAGGTGTGTAGCAGTGAAGTATGCAGCAATTTTTGTGCCTGGAGGGCACTGACTGTTTACTACAACAAGGTGGCATTTCGTAATCTGGAACAAAACTTTACAGGAGCTGCAATTGCATCGACACCTTTCTGAATAATGAAAGGGTTGACCGTGGAGAAGTTGTGACCATCGTCAGACCGAGAAACAACAAGGAACTTTGGCAATGATGGAAGGACTGTCTGTGGCTGAAACTCATTGAACTTACACTTGTGAGCTGACATAGTAGAAGATGGTGAAACCATTGTGAAAGTATCCCCCATGATTACCGGCTTCTCCGATGGAGTGCTCCTTCTTTGTAAGGGCCCTCTCTGAGGGCACTCCCACCTCATGTGATTGTTCACACCTCAGGTCACACCTCCCGACAAACGGATGGAGGGACCAATCAGCACTTTTGGAAGGTATCAGCTCGGTAATCACCCCTCCCTGGGCCTGGCCATTACCAGGGGGTACGTATGTGTCCTACCTGTCTACCCGGGGCGGGGAATTACCCGTTACCCCATCACCGACTACGTATGGAAAAGCATGGGTCGGCCTTCAGACATGCACAGGGAGGGAAAAAGAGAAAGGGAAAGGAAAGAAGAGAGGTCTCAAACACTGCAGTGGAGAAAAGGGCGAAGAGAAGAGGTAAGCAAAAGAGAAGGATAAAGGAAGGACAAATACTTGCAAGTGGAGAAAGCAAAGAATATGTTACAGTTTCGACTTTCCGACTCCGGACATAGGCACAAAACATTCTCCCAGAGGGGGAGAAAGGGAATGAAAGAGGCGATGGAGAGGGGTGAGGGGGGGGGGGGGGCAAGAAGGGGGATGGGGAAGGATGCGGAAAGGGAAGTGTTGCAGCCCGGAAAGGAAGGATGGCCCCATTAGCTCGGGGTCCCGTGCTCACTATGCACGTATCCACAACAGAGTTGTGGACCCCCTGGGGTAACAACAACACATTAGATGTTTGGGTATCTGGTTAGGTACTGGTTTTTATGGAATCCAGAGATGGGAACTCTTCCTCACACACATCTTTGCATCCCAACAACCTTATGAACTTAGCTTCCAGTAACACCTCCCCTTTTATCATCGTCATCATCTCTATTGCATCTCATTATTTGCTTTACTGTTCTAACCTTCTTATTTTCAGCATGCCCTCCCTTTCTCTAACTAAATCTTTTTCATCTTCTCTCCCCCCTCCTCCCCTTCCCTTCCATTTCGTAACTGTATTACTCATTTTTCTTTTTCCTCTTAATCTGTTTCCTTTTTCTAAGCAGAGGACCTCATATCACTAAGTATACACAGAAGGATACAAA
Source organism: Schistocerca serialis cubense (assembly GCF_023864345.2). Classification (NCBI taxonomy): domain Eukaryota; kingdom Metazoa; phylum Arthropoda; class Insecta; order Orthoptera; family Acrididae; genus Schistocerca; species Schistocerca serialis. The sequence continues at coordinate 1,058,964,035 of NC_064640.1, read as the reverse complement.
ATGCAAAATTTACAGCAGTGACACTTTTACGGGTAAATCTGGCCTATCCAGAGGATAAGACAATGAAGAATGCAGGTATTGCATTTTCTATCTACCATAAAGATCACACATTGAGTTGCAGACAAGCACAATGAAGAATGTTACTCATTTTCAGTTTGGCCAAAGTCTTTTTTCAGAAAAGAAAACACACATCAACACAAGCAAGCACACATCACCCACATATAACCACTGTCTCGGACTGCTCCAGCGACAATTCAACACTCACACTGATTGAAAGTAGCAATCCTTAATGGGGCACAAAAGGGGTAGGTATAGCAGGGTACAGGTGTGGTGAGGGAACATCACTGTCTGACAGAGCACGCAGGGTCTAGATGGCAGCAGGACAATGCTGCCTGGCACAGCATCTGAAAGCTGTGGGGCACCAAGTGGGGATAAATTGGGGAGAAAAGGGGAATGGGTAAGGAGAGGAGCAGAGAGGGGAAGAAAGACCGGTGGGTTCATTGGAAGAGAGAAGCACAGAGTGAAGGTGAGGGAACATAAGTAGGGAGGTGATGTGGGACAGATGCAGCAGAAGCTGTTGGGTAGATTGTGTGGGAACAACAGGTTATAGAAGACAAAGGACACAATAATTTTGAAATTGGAGAAAGTATTGAAAGTATAACTACCATCTGTACTGTTCAAGAAAGCTGGTGGAGGAGAGGATGATCCAGATGGACCAGGTTATGATTCAGGTATATAATTGAAACATGTTATATAATTCAGTTTTATTTGCTGTTGACACATCAGTACTGGTAGAAAACAAAAACACAGAAAAGATTCCTGAAAAGGTCATAGAAACCTCGATGTTTGGTTCCATGTAAATGGCTTAAAGATAATATTTCAAAAACAGGGCTGATGCAATTTAAGACAAAACAGTCTCAAATAAATGATATTCACATTATGCGCAGAAGCTAGGAGCTAAATGAAGCAGGAATGCAATTAGACAGAAACATATCATGGTCCTCACACATAGATTATCTAAAAAATAAAGTAAACAGCCCGGCATTTGCTATGACAATCTTAGTCAATGTCACTAGTATAGACACACAAAAAATATTATACCATAGTTACTTTGAGTCAGTAGTGAGATATGATATTGTCTTCTGGGGGAATGCTAGCAACACGACAAGAATATTAGTTTTGCAGAAAAAAATTATCAGAAACATATGTTGTGCAATGCCAAAGGATCTAGTTGGCCATTATTAAGAGATCTTAAGATACTAAGCATTCCCTCATTATATCTATATGGAATAATTATTTTCACAAGTAATAACCCTAAGCTCTTTTTTCAATTTCCAGCATACTTACGACACTAGAACCAAAGAAAGCTTCATGTTGCTGCATATAGGCTTAAACTTTCTGCACAGACTCCACAATATATGGGAATGAAAGTATACAATAAATGGAAAGGCACAAATTTTAGAAATGTCCAAACTGAGGCAGTAAAAAGAGAATAGAATAGCACCCTGGTGCAGGAAAGTTAATACTCTGTTGATGAATTTTTTAATGATCTGACCATCTGAGCAGGATATAATACATAGAATTCAGATTTTATTGTGATTATATAAAAATATTGTACTCCACACATAATTTATCATAGTTATCAGCCTCTTGGGTAAAATATTCCAGACGTAAGACAGTCCCCCATTTAGATCTCCGGGCGGGGACTACTCAAGAGAACGTCGTTATCAGAAGCTAGAAAACTGGCGTTCTATGGATCGGAGCGTGGAAAGCCAGATCCCTTAATTGGGCAGGTAGGTTAGAAGATTTAAAAAAGGATCTGCACAGGTTAAAGTTAGATATAGTGGGAATTAGTGAAGTTCGGTGGCAGGACGAACAAGACTTCTGGTCTGGTGAATACAGGGTTATAAATACAAAATAGGGGTAATGCAGGAGTCAGTTTAATAATGAATAGAAAAACAGGAGTGCGAGTAAGCTACAACAAACAGCATAGTGAATGCATTGTTTTGTGGCCAAGACAGACACGAAGCCCATGCCCACTACAGTAGTACAATTTTATATGCCAACTAACTCTGCAGATGATGAAGAAATTGAAGAAATATATGATGAAATAAAAGAAATTATTCATATAGTGAAGGGTGACGAAAATTTAATAGTCATGGGTGACTGGAATTCGGTGGTAGGAAAAGGGAGAGAAGGAAATGTAATAGGTGAATATGGATTGGGGCTAAGAAATCAAAGAGGCAGGCGCCTGGTAGAATTTTGCACAGAGCACAACTTAATCGTAGCTAACACTTGGTTCAAGAATCATAAAAGAAGGTTGTATACATGGAAGAAGCCTGGAGATACTGACAGGTTTCAGCTAACCCAGTTCTAAGCAGAGAAGGGAAAGCAGAAAGGTGGAGGGAGTATATAGAGGGCCTATATAAGGGCAATGTACTTGAGGACAATATTATAGAAATGGAAGAGGATGTAGATGAAGATGAAATGGGAGATATGATACAGCGTGAAGAGTTTGACAGAGCACTGAAAGACCTGAGTCGAAACAAGGCCCCGGGAGTAGACAACATTCCATTTGAACTACTGATGGCCTTGGGAGAGCCAGTCATGACAAAACTCTACCATCTGGTGAGCAAGATGTATGAGACAGGCGAAATACCCTCCGACTTCAAGAAGAATATAGCAATTCTGATCCCAAAGGAAGCAGGTGAAAATTACTGAACAATCAGTTTAATAAATCACGGATGCAAAATACTAACGCGTATTCTCTACAGACGAATGGAAAAACTGGTAGAAGCTGATCTCGGGGAAGATCAGTTTGGATTCTGTTGAAATATTGGAACACGTGAGGCAATACTGACCCTATGACTTATCTTAAAAATTCCGATTAGGTATTAAAATCCATGGAGAAGAAACAAAAACATTGAGGTTTGCCGATGACATTGTAATTCTGTCAGAGACAGCAAAGGACTTGGCAGAGCAGTTGAACGGAATGGAGAGGGTCATGAAAGGAGGGTATAAGATGAACATCAACAGAAGCAAAATGAGGATAATGGAATGTAGTCGAATTAAGTCGGGAGATGCTGAGGGAATTAGATTAGGAAATGGGACACTTAAAGTAGTGAAGGAGTTTTGCTATTTGGGTGGCAAAATAACTGATGATGGTCAAAGTAGAGGGGATATCAAATGTAGACTGGCAATGGCAAGTTAACATCGAGTATTGATTTAAGTGTCAGGAAGTCGTTTCTGAAAGTATTTGTATGGGGCATAGCCATGTATGGTAGTGAAACATGGACGATAACTAGTTTAGACAAGAAGAGAACAGAAGCTTTCGAAATGTGGTGGTGCAGAAGAATACTGAAGATTAGATGGGTAGATCATATAACTAATGAGGAGGTATTGAATAGGACTGGGGAGAAGAGATGTTTGTAGCACAACTTAACTAGAAGAAGGGATCGGTTGGTAGGACATGTTCTGAGGCATCAAGGGATCACCAATTTAGTATTGGAGGGCAGCATGGAGGGTAAAAAGCGTAGAGGGAGACTAAGAGATGAATGCACTAAACAGATTCAGAAGGATGTAAGTTGTAGTTTGTAGTAGGTACTGGGAGATGATGAAGCTTGCACAGAATAGAGTAGCATGGAGAGCTGTATCAAACCAGTCTCAGGACTGAAGACTTCAACAACAACAACAACAACAACAACAACATCAGCTGATGAGTCTCCTGAACATAAAATCAATGATTTAACTTGTGCATTATGAGACAATAAGATTCAGATTCTGATTACAAAGCTGTTTCCACATGTGGCCTATCCTCTGATAGGTTGGAATAATCCTGTGACAAGACTGGGACTGGAAGCACTGTTTTGGTGGATTGGACAGGTTTTGCACATATGTCTCCAATGGAGATAATATGTGGAGAGTTGAGGGATTGGAAGTATCAAAGGGATGAACTAGGATGTTGTGTGGGCATGGAATAATACTTTGGGAGGGATGGGAAGAACCTCTGTTAAGATGTCCCTTGTTTCAGGACACAATGATATAGTGTCAAAGCCCTATCAAAGGATGCCCTGAAATGAGATATTCTTACTTCCTACCAAATATACTTCCCACCCATCCTAAAATGGTGTTCCATTGCCCACCCTACCTCTGCAATATCTTAGACCATCGCTATGCCTTCCCCCCAATCCGAAATCGTTGCCACAGCGATCATAACCCTGCGGGAGGCCTAGGTCCCGGTGCCAAACCTGCCCTATCCAAGCACCAAGCACTTCTGATTCCAGTCCTGACGGCTTATGATGCCTGCCCGCCCGCCAGCCGCTGCCCCCCCCCCCCCTCCCCCCCCCCCTGCCCCCTCCATTGGAGTGCAGCCCCAAGTGCAAATAGCCATATTACATACCAGCTCTGATGCAATCTTTGCTCAGATTTTTATATTGTTAAGATTACCAACTAGCTGTCAACCAAGATGAATGGCCACTGTCAAACTGTGACAGAGAGCTATGTCTACCATCCTGTGGAAAATCATACAGCTCAACTCTGAGGTATACTTGTTTGAATCTTCAGTGTGGAGAAAATTTTCAATGTTAGTGTCTGGCCAGCAAGGACAGAAGAGCTGGTGGCATGAATGTTATGCACACCCATATTTGTGCTAAATTCCTGCATTAAATTCCAAACACTGCCACCACCAGCACCACCACCATGCAACACAAACATGACACTATACATGCTTTCATTACACTCACCTACATACTATAAATCCAATACTGACACAGATCCCACCTACCAATGAAGATAGATGCCAGTATGATGGAGGAAAAACACCCTTTCATACAGGTAACTGAATCCACTCCATGAGATATCTCAGCCAACAATGCAATATGACATTCTCATTTAAATCTCATGGCAATCCATGAATTTTGGGCAGGCATTGTTTAAAAATTTGGTTGACTAACAAAAGCTTCACAACCCATTTATTCTTATGAAGTCTGTTGTGCAGAGTTAGGTACAATTTTTAGAAGAGTACTACTACTCATGAATAGTTTGCTAGTAAGAAGAATGTCCTCCACTACCTACAATTTAACCTTAATCCACCACAGAAAGAAAAAAGTATGCATCCATAAAAGTGTTTTATCATCTCTTTTATGAATTAAAGATACTGGTAAAAAATGAATGTTTTAAAACAAAGTGAAATAATTTCTACTCAAATACTTCTATTCCATAGGTGAAATTCTGAAGTAATAGTATCTGGGGGTGGTCAGTAGGGATACATTTATGACATTTTGTTAATAATTTAAAAAATTCCAGCATGTAGCCACAATTCCAAAACAAAAATGCATCTCATTTCAAATTTACTGACACATACATCATGGCAAGCTCTCAGAAAACTGATCCACATAAGCAAATATAACCAAACTGAGCTTTGCACAAGTTTCTCCTCACAACACACAGGTCCTCTCAGTCTGATCTGTGTGAGTTGCCCCATTTTTGCAATCTTCCCTAGCCAATCTCTCCTTCCCCAAGGAAGAAGAAACATACAGTTCCAAACCCTACGTTTTTCGAGTATGGTATTACTAGCAGTACTAATACTACAGTATGCTGTCAGAAAATCATACAGTGGATAAGCTAACTATATAAATCAAACCCCAATGTGTCATTCGCAGTTGATACATCAGTCGAAAATTGCTGGGGAGCCATATCTGCAGCCATCTTACACCAGCACAGAAGAGACCTGAAATTTTCATCACCACCTTGAAAAAATAAAATTATGTAACAGTTATTTGATTGTTTGTAGGCAAACCTCTGCATTCCTGATAAACAGGAACAGTGTGGCATTTTCTGCACTTAGAGGAGGACAATTACCCTACAATCCAAAATGAAGTGGAAGTGTAAGGTAACAATTCATCACTCAATAGTTAAATGCCTCTGACACTTTGCGTCATTAAACAAAAGAATTATCTGGGCAACCACAGCCATGAGAAACCATATTGAGAAATGAAACCATATCAGCTGTAAAATCCTTCTATTCTTTGGAACTACCAATTTTGCAACACTTACAGCTGCATCTTTGGGTGCAAAACTGTATATAAGCAGAAAAAGAATCCTGTAGAAAATAAATAATCCCAAAGCTAAGATCAAACTGTAATGAAGCATATACTGAGGATGTCGTCAATTCACAATTTAAATAATTATTATAGGAAGACGTAGCATTCATTGTCAGTCCCATTAAATAGATTATTCCCAAAAATGCGTGTGTCCTAGAAGTAATAAAATATGGTGGAAAACACTTGCATAATAGCAGCGAAGACGATAAAAACATTAAGGAGGAATTTACATAACACCATAGTGGATAAGGATATTTAAGAGGCACTCGCCGATGTTACCACATGAATGTTCACACACTTTAATATGCCACCTAGGTAACAACCTATTGGCTAAAAACTTTGACTGCTATAATATTAGTATGTCAAGGAATGTATGCTATGTATGGGGTCCCATTAAAACCTAGAATACAACATGATACTATAATAAGCAGGTGTACTCCATCTCCTGAATGTTGAGCAAGCAACCCAGATGACTTTCACACACCATGAAAATTAGAATGATGGAAAGAGAGAATACTAACTTTTATGCAACAACAACATCAAGTAAAGTAAATCATTCCCAGGAACAGAGCTATTTGCTGCAAATGTGAAAGTTAAACTGTACCCAGAAACATGATAATATGCTACATATTTGCAACTTATTTTCCTGTTTTGAGGTATGATTTAGTTTACTTATTTTCATTCCAGCACTACACATTGAAATATTCTCTCTCTCTCTCTCTATATACACACACACACACACACACACACACACACACACACACACACACACACACACACACACACACACACACACACACACAACTGTCAAATGTTTTAGCCTACAGTCTGCCACCCAGATAACATTCACCTCCACACACTGATATTCAGTGAGTGCCTCTTACATTTCCCCTTGTCCATTATAACATTACATAAATTCATCCTCATTGTTTCTTAATCTTTCTTCATAGGTTTTAGTACTTTTACAGCAGACACACTTTTGTGGGTAATTATTTCATTGGACTAACAATGCAAGCTGAGTCATGACTCTTCCAGTGATTACGTGTTTCGATTCCAGGGACTACATGTTTCATTACAGCTTCATCATAGCTTTCAGAATATTGGTTTTCTACACGATTGATTGTCCACTTATATACAGATTTGTACCTGAAATGCAGCTGTAAGTGCTCTGAAATTGGTAGTGCCTAATATTTTTACAGCTGAAGCAATTTTGTTTCTCAACTTGCTAAAACATGTTCAAAGATGAAGAATGGTGTAGCAGCCCATCTGCCTGAAGGACCACAAAGTGAGTAACCTGGTGCTCAACAATTGATGCAATAGTGGAAAAAATGGAAATCACTAAGAGGTCAGTTTCCAAAATGTTGCATGATGTTATGAATACGACAACAACTGACATCGACAGGATGTGTCTACTACTCACACCCACTTGAGAAACCCACTGAAACTGAAGCAGCAGTGTATGTATTGATTCTGTGTTTGGCTAACTCAGATGGCTTCTTTAGCCATTTAATCACAGTTAATGAGACAGCACACATTTACATACATCTACTTACACAACACCACTAAAGCAGGCAAAGATCCCAACATCATCAGATAATTTGGTGCTGTGTGTTCTTTGGAACAATCTGTTGTACCAACAGACTATAATGTTAAGGGGAAAATCTCCACAGCAATGTACTGGAAAAATCTCCAGGTGAGATAATTAGAGGAGGCTGTCAACGTGAAGTGTCACAAGAGGCAGTGTGAAGGCATATTTTTGATCCACGACAGTGTCCCAGCTCATTCTGTACAGGACAGACATGCTGCTTCTTTCGCCTATAAATTCTTGCCACACACATTCTCCATCCAGTGATATTTTCCTCTGACAAAGAATCCATTGGGTGGCAGCCATTTTCCAAATGAAATTTAAATTTTTAATGTGGAACACTTTCTGAACAATCAAAAGGCAGGCTTCTACAACCGAGATATCTGTCATCATCTGTAACTGGCATCATCCTATTCTAACCTCTTCATGCGCCATCTTGAGGAATCTTTCCTAAAAACCCAGACTCCTAAACCCCTCACCTGGTTCAGTTTCATTGATGACATCTATGCTATCTGGATTGAAGGTGAGGACACACTATTCACATTCCTCCAGAACCTCAACAACTTCTCCCCCATTTACTTCACCTGGTCTTGCTCAACACAACAAGCCACCTTCCTAGATGTTGACCTCCACCTCAGAGGTGGCTGCATCAGCACCTCCATCCATATCAAACCTACAAACCACCAGAAATACCTGAACTTCAACAGCTGCCACCCATTCCATACCAAGAAGTCCCTTCCATACAGCCTAGCCACCCGTGGTCATTGCATCTGCAGTGACAAGCAGTCCCTCTCTAAATATACCGAGGGTCTCACTGAAGCCGTCACTGGCCATAATTGTCTTCCCAACCTTGTACAAAAACAAATTTCCCGTGTCTTATCTTTCCAGTCTTCCACCATCTCCCGAAGTCCCACAGTCCAGCCACAGAGGAGCATTCTCTTCTTAATGCAGTAAAATCTGGGACTAGAGCAACTGAATTACATTCTTTGCCAGGGTTTTCATTACCTCTTGTCATGCCCTGAAATGAGAAATGTACTGCCCACTATCCTTCCCACCCCTCCTACAGTGTACTTCCACCTTCCACCGAGCCTACACAACATACTCGTCAATCCTCACACAACCCCTGCTCCCAGTCCCTTACCCTCATGGCTCATACCCCTGTAATAGACGTAGATGCAAGACCTGTCCCATATATTCTCCTACCACCACCTATTCCAGTCCTGTAATTAACGTCAACTATGCCATCAAAGGCTGAACTATCTGTGAAACCAGTCATGTGATTTACAAGCTAAGCTGCAACCACTGTGCTGCATTCTATGTAGGCATGACAACCAACAAGCTGTCTGTCCACATGAATCGCCACCAAAAAACTGTGGCCAAAAAGTAAGTGGACCACCCTGTTGCTAAACACTGCCAAATATGATATCCCTCATCTCAATTACTGCGTCACAGCCTGTGCCATATGGATCCTTCCCACCAACGCCAGCTTTTCTCAATTGCACAGGTGGGAACTTTCCCTGCAATATACCCTATGTGCCCATGACCCTCCTGGCCTCAACCTTCACTAGTCACTGTCCTCATCCATCCAACCCCCTCCCTGTTCCCCATTCCAGCACTACAGAGCCATCATTTCACTGCCACACGCAGTATTTTAATTTATTTTTATTTCTCTCCTTTCCACTACTTACCCCCCTCCCACCTTCTCTCTTGCCCTCCACCCAAACTGCAACACTTCACTGTCCATCACCCCCACCATACTATCCCCACCCCAGCCTCTTTCTTACTTACACACCCAGTCGTCACTCCCATCAAGTACTGGTGATGCTGCTCGCAGTGTGGTTCCAGTTCTCTGAGACTGTGTGTGTGTGTGTGTGTGTACTGCTGACAAAGGCTTAAATGGCTGAAAGCTATAATTGTGCGACTCTTTTTGTTGTGCCTATCACGAGTTATCATCTCTGCTATATGGTGAGACACATACATCAGGAACGGTTTTTTTTTTTTTTTGTGGTTTTAGGGCACACAATTTCAATGGTCATTAGCGCCCTGACAACGTTAAGAATGCACTGTGAGGCACAAGTTTAAAACAACAACTAAAAGGGAAAACATGATAAAAGACTGACAGGCATAGGATTAAAAAACAGCATCATCAAATGTCCTTAGAGAGGTTGGTCAAATTGATAAAACGAAGAACACGAGCAACTGCTTGTGGGTCATCCGCTAAAATGGCATCGAAAGTACTTGGCAGGTTAAGATCTAGACGCAGTGTGTTAAAATCTGGACAGGACATTAAAATGTGTCGAACCGTCAGCAAGTGCCCACATGGGAAGAACGATGCCGGCGCAGCCGTCAGCAGATGGCGATGGCTGACCCGGCAGTGTCCAATTCTTAACCGGGCCAAAACTACCTCCTCCCACTGAGAAGGGCGTGAGGAGGACGTCCAAGCCACGGGAAGAGGTTTTATGGCCCGAAGCTTGTTGTCTGTAAGTGCAGCCCAATCGGCATGCCACAGCGATAAAATGCGCTGACAAATGACCCTGCTATAATCGGACGAAGGGACACAACAAGAGGCTGTCCGAGGCTGGAGGACCGCAGCCTTGGCCGCGGCATCTGCAGCTACGTTCCCGGGGATACCGACATGGCCAGGAACCCACATAAAGCTAACCGGAGAACCGACGTCCACCAGCTGCTGAAGAGAGCATTGGATCCGGTGTACAAAACGGTGAACCGGGTACGGATCACTGAGGCTCTGGATGGCGCTCAGGGAGTCGGAGCAGATGACATAAGCAGAATGTCGGTGGCGGCAGATGTAAAGAACAGCCTGGTAGAGGGCAAAGAGCTCAGCTGTGAAGACCGAACAAAGTCCATGGAGCTGGTATTTGAAACTTAGTGCCCCGACCCCGTCATTGGTCTTAGAGCCATCTGTATAAATGAAAGTCATGTTGATGAACTTCGAACGAAGTTCCAAAAAACGGGAGTGGTAGACCGAACCGGGGGTAACCTTTTTCGGGAGCGAGCTGAGGTCAAGGTGAACGCGGACCTGAGCCTGGAGCCAAGGTGGCGTGTGACTCTCGCCCACTCGAAAGGTTGCAGGGAGTGAAAAATTAAGGTGTTGAAGGAGGCGACGAAAGCGAACTCCAGGTGGTAACAGGGCAGAGACATACAACCCGTATTGACGGTCGAGAGAGTCGTCAAAAAAGGAACAATAAGACGGATGGTCGGGCATTGACAGTAGCCGACAGGCATACCGACAAAGCAGTATATCGCGCCGGTAGGTGAGTGGCAATTCGCCAGCGTCAGCATGAAGACTCTCTACGGGACTAGTATAAAATGCTCCAATCGCAAGTCGTAAACCCCGATGTTGTATGGAGTTGAGGCGGCGTAAGATGGATGGCCGTGCAGAGGAGTATACGAAGCTCCCATAATCCAGCTTGGAGCGGACGATCGACCGATATAGACGAAGTAGGACGGTTCGATCCGCTCCCCACGACATACCACTGAGAACACTGAGGACATTTAAAGAACGGATACAACGGGCGGCCAAATATGACACATGTGGAGACCAGCTAAGTTTCCTGTCAAATGTAAGGCCTAAAAATTTGGTTGTCTCCACGATTGGGAGAGCAACGGGACCGAGTCGTAAGGACGGTGGGAGAAACTCTTTGTAGCGCCAGAAGTTAATACAGACCGTCTTCTCGGCAGAAAAACGGAAGCCATTGGCGACACTCCAGGAGTAAAGACGGTCAAGAGAATGCTGAAGACAGTGCTCCAGGACACGTGTACACTGCGCGCTGCAATAGATGGTAAAATCGTCCACGAAAAGGGAGCCTGATACATCAGCTGGGAGGCAATCCATTATTGGATTGATCGTGATGGCGAAGAGAGCAACGCTCAAAACTGAGCCCTGTGGCACCCCATTCTCCTGGCGAAAGGTGTCTCACAGTACAGAACCCACACATACCCTGAACTGTCGATCCATTAAAAAGGAACGAATAAAAAGAGGGAGGCGACCGCGAAGGCCCCATGTACGCATGGTGCGGAGAATACCCGCCCTCCAACAGGTGTCGTAAGCCTTCTCCAAATCGAAGAACACAGCCGCGGTCGGGCGCTTCCGCAAGAAGTTATTCATAATGAAGGTCGACAAGGTAACCAGATGGTCAACAGCAGAGCGGCGCCTACGAAATCCACATTGTACATTGGTAAGTAGGCGTCGAGACTCGAGCAGCCAAACCAATCGAGAGCTAACCATTCGCTCCATCACTTTACAGACACAGCTGGTAAGCGAGATAGGTCGATAACTGGAAGGCAAGTGCTTGTCCTTCCCCGGCTTAGGAATCGGGACAACAATAGACTCGTGCCAGCATGCGGGAACATGTCCCTCAATCCAGATGCGATTGTATGTACGAAGAAGAAAACCTTTACCCGCAGGAGAAAGGTTCTTCGGCATCTGAATATGAATAGAATCAGGCCCTGGAGCAGAGGACCGTGATTGGCCAAGTGCATTTTCGAGTTCCCACATGATGAATGGGGCATTATAACTTTCACAATTCGAGGAGCGGAAGTTAGGTGGCCTAGCCTCCTCTGCCTGTTTGCGGGGGAGGAAGGCAGGGTGGTAATGAGCGGAGCTCGAAACCTCTGCGAAAAAGCGGCCGAAGGCATTGGAGACAGCCTCCGGGGCCACAAGGACGTCATTTGCGACCTTCAAGCCAGAAACTGGGGAGTGGGCCTTAGTGCCAGATAGCCGGCGCAGGCTACCCCAGACAACAGAAGAAGGAGTAAAACTGTTGAAGGTGCTTGTGAAAGCAGCCCAGCTGGCTTTCTTGCTTTCTGTAATAATACGACAACACTGAGCACGTAATCGTTTATAATTGATACAATTCGCCACTGTAGGGTGGCGTTTAAAGGTGCGTAAAGCACGTCGACGAGCACGTAAAGCATCTCTACATGCTGCGGACCACCAGGGGACCGGTACGCGACGTGGAGAAGAAGTAGGGTGAGGGATGGAATATTCAGCAGCAGCGAGAATGACTTCCGTGAGGTGGGCAACCTGACGATCGCAGCTTGGGAAGGTTTGATCCTTAAAGGTCGCCCTGGAAGAGAAGAGCCCCCAGTCTGCCTTGGAGATGGTCCAACTAGAGGAGCACGGAGAGGGGGTATGCTGCAGGAGATGGATAACACACGGGAAGAGGTCGCTCGAATATGTATCAGAAAGTGCATACCACTCAAACCAGCGTGCAAGTTGGGGAGTACATATAGAGAGGTCTAAATGGGAATAGGTGTGAGATGTGTCCGAAAGAAAAGTAGGGGCGCCAGTATTGAGGCAGACAAGATTGAGCTGATTGAAAAGGTCTGCTAACAAGGAGCCCCTCGGGCAGGATGCTGGAGAGCCCCAAAGGGGATGGTGGGCATTGAAGTCTCCAGTTAACAAAAATGGTGCAGGTAGCTGAGAAATAAGTTGCATCATGTCTGCCCTGGTAACGGCAGATGACGATGGAGTGTAAACGGTACAAAAGGAAAACGTAAAAGTGGGGAGAGTAATGCGGATGGCAACTGCCTGCAGGCCGGTGTGCAACGTGATGGGATCGTAGTAAATATCATCCCGGGCCAGCAACATAACCCCTCCATTAGCTGGGATATCTACCATAGGGGGTAGGTCAAAATGCACAGAGGTGTAGTGTGCCAAGGCAATTTGATCGCATGGGCGTAGCTTCGTTTCCTGGAGGGCTACGACGAGCGGACGGTGCAAGCGGAGCAGCAACTTCAGGTCCTCTTGGTTGGAGCGAATGCTGCGAATATTCCAGTGAATAAGTGCCATCGTAAGAAAAGGAAGATGAAAGAAGGGGTCACCTCGAAGGCCGCTGAGGGCCTGGCTTCGAGCGAGCACTGCCGCCGCGATCAGTAGGCGGACAGTCATCGTCCATTGGGTCGATAGGTTCATCGTCCATCTCGGGAGGATGGCCGGGAGGGGGAGCTTCCTCCGCCGGTGAACGGCCAGATGTTCGGCTACCAGCGGTGTGGCCAGGCGAAACGGATGACGGCCTGGGGCAGCAACCGCTGGGTGGCGCAGGAGAAGAAATGCGCCGTGGCGGAGAAGGAGAACTGTGCTTCCTATGAGCCTTTTTGGAAGGACGTTTGGTGGAAGTACTGGTCGAAGGCTGGGAGGTCGAGGTACGTAGACAGTCTGCATGGGAGGGTTATTTCTTGAAGGCCCGTGCATCTGACTTCGGGGTCTTCGTCTTAGCAGAAGCTGATGAAGGGGCTGGTGTCTGTGGGGTGATGGGAGGAAGAGGAGGCGTCAACCGCGCGATCTTAGCACTGGCCGAACGGACGACCGTGGTGCTGAAGGTCAGATCAGATGTCTGGGTTGCTACCTCCCTGGTAGTTCGAGGAGAGGCGAGGACAGTACTGTATTTCCCCGCTGGGAGCAGCGCGGGCTTCCTACTAGCCAATAGCTTGCGAGCAGCCGAGGTGGACACTTTCTCTTTGAGCCGAATTTCTTGGATACAGCGTTCTTCCTTATAGACAGGACAGTCGCGGGAGGATGCGGCATGGTCACCCTGACAGTTAACACAACGAGGAGACGGAGGTGGACAGTCACCCTCATGGGCATCCCTGCCACAAGTGACACATTTAGCCGCATTGGAACAAGACTGTCGAGTGTGATTGAAACGCTGACACTGGTAGCAGCGCGTAGGTGTCGGGACATAGGGGCGAACAGAAATAACCTCGTAGCCCGCCTTGATGCGCGATGGCAGCTTAACACTATCGAAGGTCAAGAAAAGTGTCCGGGTCGGTACAAGGTCATTGTTGACCTTTTTCATGACCCTATGGACAGCCGTCACGCCCTGCTCAGCGAGGAAAGATTGAATCTCCTCGTCAGTCAATCCGTCGAGGGAGCTAGTATAGACTACACCACGAGACGAATTCAAAGTTCGGTGGGCCTCCACCCGGACAGGGAACGTGTACAGGAGTGTGGCCCGAAGCAGTTTGTGCGCCTGAAAGGCACTCTCAGTTTCCAGTAATAAGGTACCGTTACGCAACCTGGTACAAGATTTGACAGATCTGGCTATGGCATATACGCCCTTCTGGATAACGAAAGGGTTGACAGAGGAAAAATCCTTTCCGTCCTCAGATCGAGAAACGACGAGGAACTGTGGGGCAGGTGGTAGTACTTTTGTCACTGGTGGCTGGTCACGTTTCCGTTTTTGGGCAGAAGTCGAAAGCGATGGAGTAGAATCCATTGCGAAGGAATCCCCCATGATTGCCAGCGTCTCCGATGGTGTGCTCCTTCCTTGTGGGGACCCTCTCAGAGGGCACTCCCGCCTTAGGTGAATGTTTACAAATCAGGTCACACCTCCCGAGAAACAGACGGAGGGACCAATCGGCATGGTCAGAAGGTATCAGCTCAGGCAATCACCCCTCCCCGGGCCTGGCCTTTACCAGGTGGTACGCACGTGCCTTACATGTCTACCCAGGGCGGGGACTTACGCGTTACCCCGTCACCGGCTACGTGTGCGAACGCGTGGGTCGGCCTTCAGGCACGCACAGGGAGGAAGGAAGAAGAGGAAAAAGAAGACAGACAGGGAGAAAGAGGACAGACTGTCTCAAAAGCCGAGGCGGATACCAGAGAAGGCAAGGAGAAGAAGGCAATGAGAAGGCAAGGAGAAGAAGGCAATGAGAAGAAGGCAATGAGAAGGCAAGGGAAATAGTAATGAAGACAGTGAGGTGGAGAAGAGCAAAGAAAGGAATCAACAAAAGGAAGGAAGAAACGAGAAGTGAAAAACCAAAAAGACCACAATAATAGGTCGTGTAACCGTCCGTCTCCAGACGCAGGCGCTAACTACCCCCGTGAGGGGGATGGACTTCTTTTAGTCGCCTCTTACGACAGGCAGGAATACCTCGGGCCTATTCTAATCCCCGGACCCGCAGGGGGGACATCAGGAATGTGTACATAAAATATAAAAAATCGATAATCCAATATATAATTGCTGTGAAACTAAGAAAATTCCAATCACTATTTGATCATCTCTTGTGCAGTCAGTACGCTGCTGCCTCATGGGATTAATCCCAATTTCTTATTTTAAAAGACAGCTACATGGTGATATAATTAACCTTTTAAATACTTACGATTATTATCATCACGCAAACAGCCGAGCAGATGGCAAGTGTTGCCATCGGTGAGCCTGACGTGACTGCCGCTCTGGCCCTGGCCGACTCTAGCCTTCACTGCTGCTGTTGTGTATCTCGTTATGGTGCCTTGGAAATACCTAATGAACACAGAAAATTAATTAGATCTGTAAATTACTTTACATTAAACTGCATGCAATAAAAGAAAATAATTTAAGAAAATTTCACTAAAATTTAATAGTTACAAATTTTGGTTTGATGACTGCAGCAGTTTCAAATCTCCTGCTTTAGGGTACACAAACAGTAGAAAAAATTACCTCTGACCTATTGGTCAAGAAGGACCCCAAGGCACAGACAATGTTCCCTTCTGAATGGAGGAGGTCATACTCTCAAATGGTACACCTTCAGATATGGATTCATTATCAAACTTTTATCTGCGAAGTCCCCTCCTCAACTCTTAGGAGCCCATTATAGGAATTTTAGAACACCTCTGCATAATGTGTGGTTAATGTTATAAATGTAAACAAGCCGACAGTAAAATATCAGTACAACTTTGTTTTGGATTTCCAGATCCTGCATTTTCCCAATATTTTCATTATTTTCCATCGGTACCATCATAAACCCTATTCTATCCCTTTCATTAAAATTTTTGCGCTTTTCAACCACTACCACAACCTTGAACATCAATTTTCAAACTGATTTACATGGTAACTAAATTGTGTTATTGCTCTATCTCACATTGTAGGGTAATCCATAGCAAAACTATACAATTTATTTCAGAATCTAAGTCACTTTGGGGTTATTTTGCATTTTCGAGCTGCTTTCAAAATGGTTTCACAATGTTTGATCACCTGACTGTTGGAGAGACTGTAATACCTCAAGTGTAGTTTACCTAGTAACTAATATTGTAATCTGGTCAGGTTTTCACACCAGTGACTGATTTTAGAATCATAAAAATGAATCTACTGCAGAATTTTCCATAAGATGCTTCAGGCACTTTTCATTGGTTTGCGCTTTTGAAAAATGTGTGCAGCCTGTGTGAATATTATGAGTTCCACATATTTACATGATGTATAATACTTCATAGATGTTTGGAAGAAATTATTCATTCTGCAGTTACAGAGAGCTACTGCAAGTAAAATTACTAAATTTTTAAAATATATTACATAACATGGGACCTATCTGTTCACACATAACCATTCGTGCAGTATCTTTTACCTTAAAACAGGAGGTGGTCTTTTACTATGGTGAAATTTGCAGACAAACAGAGTTTACTTGATGTCTGAATAATTATCTCTGTCTTGAAAATGGAAATTTGTGTTAGCTGCCAATAGCTTCAATTTCAAAATATTTTTAACTTTTAACCAACTTTTGACAGTACTATTCCCTAAAATGATATCACTTACCCATTGTTTGTGTGTAGTAGATTAATAATGTAATATAGGCTATTAAATACAGTATTGAGAATATTTTCCCTACGACAACACTTTTAAATTTTAATAGGATATTTGTTCCTAAGTACATTACCACATGACACATTGGGACAGTTTTTCAAATTTGGGGCAATCTTACTTCTCTGGAGTAATATTTGTAATTTTAGAATAAGATTGCAACACACAAAGTGAATGCAATAATCCTAAAGTGTACTGCTCTACTCGAAACTGAAAAATAAATAAATAAATAAAACATCAAAAACAGTATTGAAATTAGTTTTTCCCCTTAAAGGCAAGTCCTGTGACATTGAAAAATGATACACCAGAAGCATGTGATTAGTTTCTAATAATTACACAATATTATGATTTATGAGTTATTATACAGTGTTTGTGTGGTTTTTCATAACATTAATGAAATTATTTGTCTTTTTGACTGCATCTTAATGCCATTTGGAACTCCCATGCAGTTTTGCAGAATTGTGAAACTTTTTGAAACTTGTGAATGGATGGCTTATCATCGTGATGGATGAAAAAGCATGCACAACTCAGACAGCACAAATTTATGTACTTTACAATAAACAACCCATTCATATCATGACAGCCACACCAGTCCGAATGTGCAGGGCTTGGATGTGAATGCATGTGCAAGAAATCAGATGCAGGTATCACTAGTGGAGTGCGGAGTGTGACTGGGCATTTTGGCCTGATCTGCTTTCACATCTGGCCAATTGGCCTCCACTTCTGGCCTTATCTACTTTCATGTCCAGGAAATTCACCTCCACTGTCGTAAGTAGTACTTTGCAATCTAACGGCATAAGTGCCCAAAGTGTCACAAGCTATTTCTAAACTCTGGCACCTAAGGTTTCCGGGTAGGAGCTCTGGCATGTGCAGTTATCTTAATTATCATGTAACTAACTTGAAATTTTGTAGGGCTCCGTATATGTTCCTTGATTAATTAATTAATACAAAACAGAGTGGTGTCAAATCTAAGAATATCTTAATTCTGTCTATCATGCGTAAATGCAAATTAATCTTGCATCCATTCCACAGACTGACGGATCATTGGACAGAACTGCAAAAAGGAATTGGAATATAAATGGTCCTTTTCTACCTAATAATATATGGTTAGTCATATTATGGCCATCTGACTGTACAAAAATGAATCCCTTAATGACTTCATCAACTCAACCAGGTGGACTGTGTTGAAAACAAATATATATTCTCCGCATACTTTTCAAACTAGATGTATCAGCTACTAAAAGAAATAGCAACAGGAACTGAAGGAGTGACATTTGAAGGATATAATGACACAGCATTACCACTAACTGATGAGCTTTTTGTTTTGTGGTACAAAAACAACTAGGGTCATATGCGCCCATGTCAAAACACTAGGACATGAAGACAAAGAGAGGACTTAAATATGACTGCACGTTAGTCTCAGTCAATGCACGAGAAGACAGCTAAAAAACAGGGATGTGGAGAAAGGTCTATAAAATACACCACAGACAGAGAACTGGAGGTCCAGAACCAAAAATTAAATGGCCTTTGCCATATTGCTACAACGGATAAAAAGTGCAACATGGTCAATGGCTGTTAACTCTAACAGCAAACACCGATAAGGAAGGGGGCCTGGGCAAGGGGAGGGGCCGGGGCAAGGGAGGGGGCCGGGGCAAGGGAGGGGGCCGGGGCAAGGGAGGGGGCCGGGGCAAGGGAGGGGGCCGGGGCAAGGGAGGGGGCCGGGGCAAGGGAGGGGGCCGGGGCAAGGGAGGGGGCCGGGGCAAGGGAGGGGGCCGGGGCAAGGGAGGGGGCCGGGGCAAGGGAGGGGGCCGGGGCAAGGGAGGGGGCCGGGGCAAGGGAGGGGGCCGGGGCAAGGGAGGGGGCCGGGGCAAGGGAGGGGGCCGGGGCAAGGGAGGGGGCCGGGGCAAGGGAGGGGGCCGGGGCAAGGGAGGGGGCCGGGGCAAGGGAGGGGGCCGGGGCAAGGGAGGGGGCCGGGGCAAGGGAGGGGGCCGGGGCAAGGGAGGGGGCCGGGGCAAGGGAGGGGGCCGGGGCAAGGGAGGGGGCCGGGGCAAGGGAGGGGGCCGGGGCAAGGGAGGGGGCCGGGGCAAGGGAGGGGGCCGGGGCAAGGGAGGGGGCCGGGGCAAGGGAGGGGGCCGGGGCAAGGGAGGGGGCCGGGGCAAGGGAGGGGGCCGGGGCAAGGGAGGGGGCCGGGGCAAGGGAGGGGGCCGGGGCAAGGGAGGGGGCCGGGGCAAGGGAGGGGGCCGGGGCAAGGGAGGGGGCCGGGGCAAGGGAGGGGGCCGGGGCAAGGGAGGGGGCCGGGGCAAGGGAGGGGGCCGGGGCAAGGGAGGGGGCCGGGGCAAGGGAGGGGGCCGGGGCAAGGGAGGGGGCCGGGGCAAGGGAGGGGGCCGGGGCAAGGGAGGGGGCCGGGGCAAGGGAGGGGGCCGGGGCAAGGGAGGGGGCCGGGGCAAGGGAGGGGGCCGGGGCAAGGGAGGGGGCCGGGGCAAGGGAGGGGGCCGGGGCAAGGGAGGGGGCCGGGGCAAGGGAGGGGGCCGGGGCAAGGGAGGGGGCCGGGGCAAGGGAGGGGGCCGGGAGGGGGAGGGGGAGGGGAGGGGGAAGGGAGGGGGAAGGGAGGGGGAAGGGAGGGGGAAGGGAGGGGGAGGGGAGGGGGAGGGGAGGGGGAAGGGAGGGGGAAGGGAGGGGGGAGGGGGAAGGGAGGGGGAGGGGAGGGGGAAGGGAGGTGGAGGGGAGGGGGAAGGGAGGTGGAGGGGAGGGGGAAGGGAGGGGGAGGGGGAAGGGAGGGGGAGGGGAGGGGGAAGGGAGGGGGAGGGGAGGGGGAGGGAGGAGTAGGGGCGGGGGAAGTGGAGGGGGTGGGGGGGAAGGGGAGGGGGACGGGGCGGGTGAAGTGGAGGGGGAGGGGGCGGGGGAAGTGGAGGGGGAGGGGGCGGGGGAAGTGGTGGCGGTGGGGGAAGCGGAGGGGGAGGGAGAGGGGCGGGGGAAGCGGAGGGGGAGGGGCGGGGGAAGCGGAAGGGGTGGGGGCGGGGGAAGCGGAAGGGGTGGGGGCGGGGGAAGGGGAAAGGGTGGGGGCGGGGGAAGCGGAAGGGGTGGGGGCGGGGGAAGGGGAAAGGGTGGGGGCGGGGGCGGGGGAAGGGGAAAGGGTGGGGGCGGGGGAAGGGGAAGGGGTGGGTGTGGGGGCGGGGTCAGGGGAAGGGCAGGGGGTGGTGGCGGGGGAAGGGGAAGGGCCGGGGGAGGGGAGTGGAGGGGGCGGGGGGAGGGGAGGGGTGGGGGTGGGGGGAGGGGAGGGGGCGGGTAAGGGGAGGGGAGGGGGCGGGTTAAGGGTAGGGGAGGGGAGGGGGCGGGTTAAGGGTAGGGGAGGGGAGGGGGCGGGTTAAGGGTAGGGGAGGGGAGGGGGCGGGTTAAGGGGAGGGGAGGGGAGGGGGCGGGTTAAGGGGAGGGGAGGGGGAAGGGGGGAGGGGGGAGGGGGAAGGGGGAAGGGGAGGGGAAGGGGCGGGGAGGGGGCATTAAAACAAATAGGTAATAAATATGAGAGCTCAAACCAATCAATCATGAAGATGCAATTTTGTTTCCTGAAGGCAGATAAGTGGGTGCTCGCTGTAAATTCTGTTAGATTGAAAACCACAACATTCTATTGGAGGAGATTCATGACAAGGAAAAAAATGAACAGGATGCCACATCAGTGGCTGCTGAGCCCTATCCTTTGAAGACTACAGGGCACAGACGCAGGATCATCCTGCTCCTTGACATCTACAGAAGCATCAGCATTTTTCTACTGTCTGCCTGTGGACTCCAGGGCAGAATAATGCTTGTTGTTGTGCACTGGCAACACAGAGGTTGGCTGTGGGAGGATATCACATGGTGACAACTTAAGGAGAAAACTCTTTTGCCTTTGTTTGACTTCTTCTAACCTTTTCAGTTAGGAGATGATGGTTCGAGTTGGTTGGCTGGGGAGTTGTAGGAAGTCTATGCAGCAGTATTCCTTCTGTCCTTTCTGGCCTGCTGGTTGTGTAGCTGGTAACTATGCCCCATGAGGAGATTGTCTGGCGGTGTTTTGCACAGCCAGAGGGGGAGAACTACCATGAAGCTGGGTGCTTTCACAGTAGTAAATTTTGAGGTTGCATGTCTGCTTGGTCATGTCCTTCATGGAGTGAAATGTCGCAACAACAGTACTGTAGATACCAGGAAGTAGAACACGGGGTTTCCGACTAGTCAACAACTTACAAGTGACCGGGTAAGGCCCTTTCTCCTTCACCTGGATCTCCTGGTCAGCCTACTCATTGAGATACATGGTACAAATGCAGGAGACAGCAGCAGGGTCAACATTGCAGCTGATGCAGCAGGGAGGAGGCTATCAATCATCCTCATGAGCATCCCTACCACAGGTTGCACATTTGGCTGGGACACTGGTAGCATCACATCGGGTTTGGAATTTATGTTCTGACTGTGATAACTTCATAACCTGTTTTGATCTTTGATGGAAGAACCACTATGAAAAGTGGGAAACAGGGTGGGTGTGGGGATGGGATCTCTCCCCCCAACACCAGCTTTTCTGTACCGCAATACATCCTATGTTCCCACAACACTACTTGCGCCAAACTTCATTAGTCACAGTCCTTATCCATCTATCCCTTCCATATTCCCATTCCAGAACTACACAGCTGTCAATCCACCACGACACCCAGTCGTTTCATTTCTCTCCTGTTTCGCTACACGTGTGTGTGTCTAGTGTTGACAAAGACCTTAATGGCCGAAAACTTTAATTGTGATAGTCTTTTTGTTGTGCCTATCTGTGTGTCTGCATGTCTGCCATATGGTGAGAGGCAACTTTCCTTCTCATAATAAGCTCAAACATTTGACTTCCTTATCTCAATCCTCACATGTTTCTTTCATTTCATGTTGCTTTCCAACATTATGCTCAGATATTTAAGTGATATGACTGTGTCAAGCAGGACACTACTAATGCTGTTTCCAAACATTACAGGTTTGTTTTTCCTAGTCATCTGCAGTGACTCACATTTTTAGAATCAACTGCCATTCATCGCACCAATTAGAAATTACGTCCAAGTCATCTTGCATCATCCTGTCCATCCTTGATGACTTGCAGCCTATGCACAATGAGCCTTTATGTTGACCAAGCAGTTAAGGAAACCCCACAGATATTTGGAGTAGGAATTCTATTTCAGGATTAGAAATAATGGTGATATAATTCTGTCAGAGACAGTGAGGGACTGAAAGTGAAGTTGAATGGGATGGACAATCTTGAAAGGAGGGTAAAAGATGAAAGTCAACAAACGTGAAACAAGGTTAATAGAAAGTACTCTAATTTTGTCATGTGATGCTGAGGATAAGGGCACTCTCAAGATTTACCAGTATCTCCAACACTGGAACACTAACTTTGTCAGGCTAAGAATCCTCTAATATGGAACATACATTCTGTGCACACAAATGCTAAGAGTGTACTCAAAGTACGCACAACATGCAGTTCAACAGAGGACTAAGACTGCCCCACATTAGGAAAACAGACATGTCCACATGCAAGCCAAACACAAATGGCTCGGAGAAAAGAAGTCCAAATCAGTGTTCATGAATAGCTATATGTTTTTCTAAGGTCACCATAAATATGTCCTCCAGAGACTACATAACACAACTCAGCAAATTCATATGAGTGCGGATGAGATGGTCCTTTGCAGCACTTTCATCTGCTGTTGCTTTCAGGCCACTTGAAATCATGTTGACATACATATTTATCAATCCATGCCTTCCTCAGCTGTGCCTAGCAACCTCACTGGATGTATTTATGATTACACTGATTGATCCATCTTACATCCAGTAGAATTATAAGGAACTTCATTTAATAATTGGAGAAAGAGATTCATCATAGATATTGGTCTAACCTACAGTCAAAGGCAACAAACCTGGTTGTGTGTGACTGTTTCATGATGATTACAAACATGGGACTCTACACCTAACTTTTTTCTCTACTGTATATTTATCATGTCTTCCATGGCTTTTATCAAGCAGTAAGAATCTTTCCTTTCTATTTGTTAATGTTTATGACTAACACTAATGATATTCCAATGAGTCTGCTGCATCTCATTTTAACAAAGTTCATTGTGGCACATACCCACTTATTTCAGGCAACAAGCCAAACTGTTTGTTAACCTGAACTACCATTTTGTGATTTCTGTATTTATTTCCTTTTACTTGTTACTTCTTACCCTTTCCCAGTTTTCATCATGTTTTCCTTCATCAACCTATCCAATTCAACCCACAGCTGCGTGGGAGAGCATCATCAAGTACTTTATCATTACTTGTGACAAAACTCACAAACTGATCCATAATCATTACACGTCTTACTGAAGAGGTGAGTATATTACACCAATAACTACATTTACAAAGAAAAAATTTTTGAGTAGCAGAAAAAACACACAAACTGCCATTCAGGTAACATTACAACATTGTGAAGACAAGCACTAAACAGGAATTTGGAAATGCCGTGCAAACATCATTATCTACATGTAGACATGTTTTCATATCTAGGAATACAAATACCAATGTCAGTAAGAATATACAATCAGCAAAGTACCTGCAACCTCAGTAATACAGTGCTGTGATCAACATACTAGACTAGACACTCAGTAAAGATGACAGCAGTTCTCTCTCTCCCTGGCTATCAAGACATAGGTATTCTATAACTTCCCCTAAATCACTCTAGGCAAGTACAACCCTGACTTTCTTACCCGTCCTCTCTCATTCCAAGATAGAGTTCAATTTCAAATGGCTCAGGATATTCAACCCTCATCTTCTTTCATTCCTTTCTCCTTCCCTTACTTCTTATCTTAAATGAATATCCACCTCTAACAATACACTACTACTTTTAGCAGTGACTCGCATATCACAGTTTCACACTTAAGCATTTTTGTGTGTGACGATTCCTAAATGGTTAAATGAAGAGACTAGATCTTTGCACAGTTCTGGCCAGTCTTTACATAAGTATACCACCCTAGAAAAGTCCATAAATCATTGCTCATTGAACTCAATAAACTCTTTTTAATAATGGAAGCAGCCAAACCACTATGGAAATTACAGCAGCAAAATACTAAAGTCACCAGAGGCCTGTTGAGCTCTACAAAAATTGTGTCCCAGTGGTGAGTTTCAAAACCAGAAAGAATCTGCCCAAATGTGGCATGTAATTCACTGTCAGGTTTCAAATAAAATGTCCTTGACAAAGTGTAATACATACCCCAAGTCTCTTCCAGTTAGCATATTTTCACAATCACTGTTAATATGCTGTGCAACACCGCTGTGAATGAAACACCATTCCAAGGAGACTTAATAGAGGATAGACCCCTTTTTGAAAGTCTGTTCCAGAAGAAACTATTTGCTTTTTACTTCTCTTTATCTTCTATCCAATTATCTTATAACCATGTATTGATTACTAGACATACTCAAATCTGTTTTGAAAGTTGGCTCAATCCTTCACATCCAATGAAAAACAGGTACCTGACAATATTTCACTAAATATGTGTAATACTACTCATTTATATAAGGATCACCACTAGTGGAGTTAAATCATTGAATCACATGAAAAACACATTACATGGAAGTGCTCAACCTGAGGGATTTTTTTTTTTACACTTTTGGCCACAATAGTTTATAATGCTATTCAATGACACTTAATTCTTGCATAGGCGTTGCTACAGTTTTAAAATGTGTTTCATTTTAGAATGCATTAAACCGTCTGTATCCTTGATAAATAAAATATGAAATTACTATTTTGTTGTAAACCACACATTAGATTCTATTTATTTAGAATTGTGTAACTATATCCTCTTCAGTCATTTGTATAGATTTTTGGGCGGTTCGAAACTGGAAAATTTTTAATATTTTGAATCGTATTTTTCATCACCTTCCTTATGATAATTGCATATCAACTGCAAGCTGAATGTTACGCTTCAAAACACAATGATTTCACCCTGAGGGTGTGCCCACCCCCCCCCCCCCCCCCTGGCCCACAGACGTGTGTCCACCATTATGTACTTACGAATACCACAAGGGCATCAATGTTATGAACACGATACAGTATACAAACAGTTTGTTGATACGCAAATAGTTACATGTTCCACCAGGGGGCGCCAGCAAAATGTCTGTGCAGTGCTGACACCAGGTAACAGAGGTCACTGCTATCAAGGAAACACATTCCAACTGCATGTGATGTTATGTACATGTTTCTATCTGCTGGAAATGTCCTGGCTAAATCTCATAGCCACAAATCTCAATTAGAAAAGACCAGCCTTGATGCTCCATTCTACACCACACTGTCACTGCACTGCATCATGGTATACTAAACAGTATCATCCTCCCCCCCCCCCCCCCCCCCCTCTTTCTTACCACCGCACTCCACCACCACAACCTGTGGACACCATTCCTAATAGCCACTCAGCATGAAGCACCCTAAAAGCACTAGGGTGGAGGACACGGAGCGACAAAGGACATGTGCTGAAACCTACAGACAAGTATAAAACACACTATCATGGATAAAACATAAAACTAAAGCTGCTGTGGAGGCGTTGTCGCCCAACACCAAAGGCAGGATGCTGGGAAAGTTAAAAGTCTGCCACAGAGGGGCTAAAAGTGGGCAGCTCACTAATAGGTGGACAACCATCACTTGGGAGCCACAGTGACACTGAGGTGGGTCTTCACAATGGGGTATTTAACCATGCCTTTGCCACGTATGGCCAATACGGAGCTGGCAGAGGACAACTGCTTCCCTGTGAGAGGCCTGGATGAAAAACTTCCACACATTCATAGTCTCCTTAATGACATGCAGTTTGTTTCGCATGCTGTTATGCCATTCCATCTCCCAAAGGAGGAAAACACTGTGGTGTAAGAAATAACGCAGGTCAGCTTCAGAGGTGCCTATCCCCAGAAGTGGTTTCTGCATTGCCTGTTTGTCCAGCCTCTTGGCATTGACATTGCCAGGGATCCCAACGTGTCCAGGGGTCCACATTAACACCATGGAATGGCGGGACTGTTCCAGGACATAGATGGAGTCCCGAATGGACGCTACCAGAGGGTGGTGAAGGTAGCACTGGTCGATAGCTTGTAGGCTGCTCAATGAGTCAGTACACAGGAGAAATGACTCGCCAGGGCATGAGCGGAAATGCTCAAGAGCCCGAGATATGGCCGCCAGCTCTGCAGTGAAATCACTAAAGCAAACTGGCAAGGAATGCTGCTCAACATGTCCTCCATGAACATATGCAAAGCCTACATGACCATCAGCCATTGAGCCGTCTGTGTGAAACACTTCAGAGGCCCGGAACACATCAAGAATCGAGGAGATGTAACTGCGGAGAGTGGCAGGGTTAACGGAGTCCTTAGGGCCATGCAAAAGGGCTACACGAAGCTGCGGCCAGGTGTACACCGTGGAGGCATATGTGAACAGACTGCAAGTAGAGGTGGTAAAGGGAAGGACTCCAGTTTGGAGAGAAGGGACTGCACGCGAACTGCTATTGTTAGCCCTAACATGGGCCGCCGATGCAGGAGATGGAATGCCACCGGCGGGAAAAGAAGATGGTTATTTGGATTGTCAGGAGAAACAATGAATCTGTGCTACATCGAGCAGTTTCACACGTCTGATCTGCAGTGGAGGGAAATCAGCCTCCACCAGTACGCCGGTCACCAGACCCGTCCTAAAAGCCCCTGTCACTAATCAAACCCCACAGTGGTGCACAGGGTTGAGTAAATGCAATGCTGAAGGCACTACCAAACCATAAACCACACTCCCATAGTCAATTCGGGATGGGAAAAGGGCTCTGTAGAGCTGCAGCAGTGTACAGCGATCTGCAACCCAATTGGTGTTGCTCAGGCAACGGAGAGCACTGAGGTGCTGCCAGCACTTCTGGTTATGCTGACGAAGATGAGGGAGCCAAGTCAATTGAGTGTCGAAAACCAGCCCTAGGAATTGATATGTCTCCACTAAGGTGAGTGGATCATCATTAAGCTAAAGTGTGGGTTCCGGATGAATGGTACTATGCTGACAGAACTGCACGAGAGAGAACTTTGCAGCTGAAAACTGGAAGTCATGTGATAGAGCCCATGACGGCGCCTTGTAGATGGCTAACTGGAGGTGCCACTCAGCAACAACAGTACTGGAGCAGGAATACGAAATGCACAAGTCATCTGCATCCAGAGAAGGTTAGACGGAGGTTCCCACAGCCGCTGCTAGATCATAAATGGGCACTAAAAATAGAGACACTCAATACAGAGCCCTGTGGGACTCAATTCTCCTGGATATGGGTGAAACAATGGGAGTCACCAACTTGGACATGGAAAGTACGGAGCGAAAGGAAGCGTGGGATAAAAATTGAGAGTGGTCCCCAGAGATACCACTCATTCAATGTGGCAAGGATATGAGGTCACCAAGTCATATCATAAGCTTTACGTCAGTCAAAAAAGACAGTAAGCAGAAGTTTCCATCTGGAAAAGGTTGTTCAGATGGCAGACTCGATGGACACGAGATTATCAGTGGTAGAGCGAACATGGCGGAAGCCACACTGACATGGAGCCAGCAAGCCACATGACTCCAGTACCCAACCCAACTGCTGACATACCGTACGCTCCAGCAGCTTACAAAGAACGTTGGTGGCTATCCACATTAAGCTGGTTTTTACAGGGTTTGAGCACTAGAATGATGGCACTCTCCTGCCATTGTGGTGGAAAGATGCCGTCACACCACATACGGTTGAAGATTACAAGGATTTGTTGTTTGTGGTTGGATGATAAATGTTTAATCATCTGGCTGTGGATGCGATCAGGCCTAGGAGCCATGTCGGGGATATGTGCAAGGGCACTGGGGAGCTCCCACTCTGTAAATGGAGCGTTATCAGATTCACTGCAGCGTTTAGTGCATGAGAGGACGTTCCCTTCCAGCTGATGATTGAGTGCGCAAAAGGCTGGCGGGAAATTTTCCGATTGACAATCCCGAGCAAAGTGATCACCAAAGTGTTTGGAAATCGCATTTGCGTTGGTACATAACTCGCCATTTATGGTAACCACAGGGATAGCTGTTAGGGCCTGGTACCTGAAAAAACGTTTGATCTTTAACCTGACTTGGGAAGGTGACGTGTGGCACCCAACAGTGGAGACGAATCACTCCCAACACTCCTTCTTCCTTTGTTTGATAAGGCAGCGAACACGGGCACAGAGCCATTTAAAGGCTATGAGGTGCTCCAGGAAAGTGTGCCACTTCCACAGCTGTAGAGATCACTGAAGCTTCTTAATTGTTTCAGTGACTTCCGTCGACCTCCAAGGGAAACATTGCTGCCGCAGAAACATTTATGCTAGTCACCTGCTTAACCATCAGTTCCATGTTACGGTGTAGGGGAGATAAAGCAATGACAGCAGAGGTTAAAGTTCCCCAGTCTGCTCTGCTCAAAGCCTATCTGGGCACGCATCAATGTGCCTGGCGCTGGGGCAGTGACAGGAAGATGGGGAAGTGGTCGCTACTACACAGGTCGTGATGTGCTCTCCAGTGGATAGATGGGTGAAGTCCTGCGCTGCAAATTGATAAATCAATGGCCGAGTAACTACCACAAGCCACACTGAAATGTGTAGCGGCCGCAGTATTTAAGAGGCAGAGGTCGAATTGCAGCAGTAAAGTTTCAACATCTCTGCCATGGCCAGTAGGCATGGTACCACTCCACAAGAGGTTATGGGCATTAAAATCCTCCAGAAGTAGGAAAGGTTTAGGGAGTTGATCAAGCATTCCAGCTAATACATTCAGGGGTACTGCGCAATCTGGAGTAAGATTTACACTGCAGAAAGTTATTTCCTGCGCCGTCCTTATTCTGACAGCCACATCTTCAAGAGCTATTTGAAGCACATATTCAATACACACCGAATTTAGGAAACATACGCAAACTCCACCTAACTCTCTATTATAGTTGCTACGGTTCCTGTAATATCCCTTATAGCCATGGAGGGCATGAATCCGCATTGCTGGGAACCTGGTTTCCTGGGGGGCAATGTATATAGCAGGTGTAAAGCTTAACAGTAGTTGTAGCTAAGCCAGGCATTGGAAAAAAACACCGCAATTCCACCGGAGGATGACATCGTGAGACTGCGAAGGCATGGAACATTCAATGCTGCCACAGATTCATTGCCTGATTAGTCTATATCCTTTGTGTCTGTGGGCCTGGTGAGATCAAGGGCCTCAGCGGACGTCAAAATCTCCACTTCATCATCAGCTGCAGAGCTTGTAGGTAGCAGTTGTGTTGGTGCCCCTGCCATTTCCTTGGTCTTAGGCATTTTCTTTTTGGATTTCTCTCGCTGCTCCTTGGGTTTCCCTGGCTGGGAAGACTTCACTGGCTCAGTCTCTGGGACTGAGGATGAGCGTGAAGCCGTACTACCAGCTGCTTTTGGGATCTTCAGCGACTTGCAGGTGTCATCTTTCCCACTAGAAGAAACCTCAGAAGGGAGTGACACAAGGGACCCCTTCCTAGTGCTAGAAGCCAAAGAAGACTTACGCTTCTCTGGATTAGAAGTGGGGACATATGTCGCTGATGGCTGGGGAGGGAGGGGGGAGGTATTGGTCCTTAAGTAGTTCGCACATGAGCAACAGTGAGGGCAATGACCCCTACCATCAAGGGGGCAGGTGTAGTCTTCCAGCTCTGAGAGGTGACCTGGGTTTGTGGAGCTGATGGTGCCAAAACTACTGTAACGGCAGTGTAAGATGTTGTCATACACACAGAATGCAGGTGCTCGATTTGTATCTTAGCCTCAGATGATGGTTAGTCTGTTCAGGGCCTTGTACTCCACGATTTTCCTTTCTGTCTGGAGAATCCAGCAGTCAGGTGAGCTAGGCAAATGGTGCTCTCCACAGTTGATGCAGATGGGAAATGGGGGCATGGAGTATTGGGACGTGATGTACTTCTGGAATCTCGGCATGTGGCGCAGGAAGACATATGGGCAATCTTCCAGTACTTAAAGCACCACACTGGGGGAGGGATATAGTGTTTACATCACGCCTGTAGACCATCACCTTCACCTTCTCGGGTAATGTATTACCATCAAAGGCCAAGATGAAGGCACCACTGGCAACCTGATTATCCTTCAGACCCCGGTGGACACACCGGATGAAATGTACACTCACCACTCTAAATTGGCGCGCAGCTCATCGACGGACTGCAAAAGAAGGTCTCTGTGAAATATGATACCCTGGACCATATTTAAGCTCTTATTGGGTGTGACATTTACAGATATATCCCGCAGCTTGTCACAAGCGAGTAATTCCCATGAGGATGATGTTTTAATCAAGACTGACCCAGGTCTCATTTTGGACAAGCCCTCCACCTCCCCGAACTTGTCCTCTAAATGCTCAACAATAAACTGAGGCTTCATCGTCGTGAAAGGTTCCCACCAGCTCTCAAACATACAAGGTACTGGGGCAAATAAGATCTTCTGCCTTCCTTAGCCTGACATTCCTCCCATGGTGTGGCCAGTGAGGTGAACAATTTTCTGTCATACTTCTGTGCGTTGAATTGAGCTAGTGATCGCTTAGAGGCTGCTGGTGTTTCACCACCAGCAATAGACGATGGACTACACTTCATCGCGTGTCATCTGCCATGATGCCACCCACTCCGACAGGGGCCCTACCCACAGCCACCACCCACCCTCAGCAAAAGCCACCTGACAGGATGGACATTGCCGGGAGTCCTGATGCCCCACGCGGATGGACATCTACTCCTTGGAATACATGGGGAGTTAACGGTGCAGGCATCAGCAGAGTGATCCCTGTGTGGTCAGGGGGCTACTACCAACAGGGTACATGGCAACCACAGCACAACATATTGGCTACCATGTTGGATATCAGGTGCAAAGAAGTCCATGGTCATTGTCGATGCAGAAATCGACACTGCATAGTGAATAGTGTCCTTGCCCAGGGGATGGAGAATGGGCATGACTGCAATGCAACGACAAGAAAGTGGGCTAAAGATGTCAATGCACAATGGACACCATGCACTTTGTAAGGTGCCCTTCCCAAGTTGGCTCACTCTTCAGGAAAATTTTGAAGATTGGAGGTCAGATCTTACAGGGGACCATCACATAAAGGCAGGAATACCTCTGGCCTATTCCAATCCCCAGACCCACAGGGGCGAAAAATCATAAGAGTGAGCAAAATATAATACAGAAAGCTAGGTGGTAGTTTGTTTAGGAACTATGTTGTTCAAGTGCCTCTAATGCAGTTAAATTTTTACATCATTGTTTGCAATGATATGGAGACAAATGGTGGATTATATACCTGTATTAATAGGCAATGGTATTGCACATAAACAATGTAGATTTGAAAAGTTCCAGTTGCAAGAGAGCACTTGCATGGCCATCATCAGGTCCATTTGTTCTGTTTCAGTGATGAACCAGTGATTGTTGACTTTTGAAGTTGAGTAGTGCCAGTTATTGTAAAACCTATAATATTACAAAATCTGTAAAATCAGACTTCTATTTTTATTATTGGTTTAAATGCAAACAGATTAGAGGGTACACTGGAATTCCAGATCAACAGAAACTTCCCCTTGATGAAAAGAAGTTTTCAAAAAGTCACAATGCTCAGGAAAATTAGAAATATTTTTACTTTTCCTTTCCACCCTGAAAATCTGTAACTAATTATTCAAACATTTTCATTCCAATACCCAAATTATTATTTTAACTGCTGGCATCTCTCTTCATTATGCAACCATAGCATCCTGTGAGGCTCCTTTTGAAGAGAGATTAAGGCTGTGATTAAGATTGTTATCAAGTCAATTGTACTTTGGTCTGCAGAACATCACAGTTTCTTGTGATCTTCCTTAACAGTGCAGCTAATAAGGAAAATGGGCTGGAGGGAAGAAGAGAAACAGCAAGCGTTTGTAAATACATATTTGTATGTAACGAGAAAAGTTAATTTTAAAAAAGTGATAAATGAAGAATGGTCATAATCAGGTGTAACATTGCTTCAGCTATACCTGCGTCCTTCGAAGTGGAGGTTGCCTGCCTCCAATACAGGGAACCAGTCAACCAGTGTTATTTCTTCTTCCTGAAATAAATTTGTTCTGTTTAGGTTCTATAACAACAAATAAGCAAATTTACAAAAGTTACATAATATTATAATATATCATATTTGAAGCAATTTGCCAATAATTGCATCGGTTCAAAAACTTATCAACACTTTGTGTGTTTATGCAGTACTTCATAACAGACAACTGTCATTTGTGAAAAGACTGAAGATCTATTAATATTGATTGTCTGGTCATCACCATATAATGTAATGAGGGTCATAACACATTTTCCTTGCCGGAAGCTAGTACTTACTTCCGTACCTACCTTTTTTGCGTTAAGGCACAGACCTGACTGTGTTCATAAGCACCCATGTCATAACCTTAGAACACCTTTATCCGAAAGATGTTAAGAGCAACTGTATGTTAAGCTCAATCAACAGAAGGAAAGAGCTAAAATCAAGAACTACTACTTGAAGAAACATCAATAAAATATGCCGTAGTAGCAGCAGAGATCCCTAAACAAACATTAAATGTCCTTTGCAAAATTGCTATCATTTATATAAACAATCTGCACGTTGCATGCCAAAATAATCAGTAACTCAGGTGGAAAACATACAATTAAACATAAGCAGTTCAGAAAAGGATATCGGATCAGAAAATAGCAAACCATCAAGTTATTATTATGACCAACGCAAAGTGGTGGGAGATCACCACTCAACAAATGGTGATGGCTAAAGAGACAGTGCCCAATAAACAACCTAGTTAAAATGATCATCTTGCAGTGAAAGAGCCAAGAGGTGGCCAGCCGAACCGTTGGGAGAGGTTAAGTCAATGGAGCTTGTTCCAGTAAAGAGAAAACCAGTGGTGATGCAAAAGTGACACCATCTACCAACAGACAGCAACAAGAAGATCATCTGAATCAATGGAAGAGCTGGCAGGTTGAGGTAGGACTTCAGTCTTGTCACACATGAGAACAATGTGACGAGGAACCCACAAGAAAATCATAGTGGCTCCCTCAAAAACAACAACTGTAAGCTTCCTTGGACTCTTCCAGCACAATGAGGATCTGAAGGCTTGTGAGAGAATTGGAGCATATGACACAATTAAAAGGTGTATATTGTGAGATGTGCTAGGTGGTCCGAAAGAGCACAAAGAGCTCTGCTTTAAAAATCTAGCAGTTTGCAAGAAGATCGTACCAAAAATGGTCAGTGCCAACGATAAGGCACACCAAACACCATGGACTGCGAGTCGTCAGTCTACATAAATATGCTACCACTAAATTGGGTGCAAAGGTTGAGGAGCTAACAGCAATAGATCAAATCCATTTGCCTCCCGAGGAAAATACTTTGAAGTCCAAGATAAACACGGGCAGCTACATGAAGCGAAAGTGGTGAAGGGCTCACACCAAACAGGAATGTGGCAGACTGCACGAAGCTAAGCTGTTGGAGCAGTAGCCAAAAGCGAACTCTGGAAGGTAATACGAGAAAAATGTGGCCTGTACTGGCAGTTGAAGGAGGCATCAAAATAAAGGGCACAAGATGGGTGGCTGGGCACAACACAACAAATGGCAATCATATCCACTGAGGAGAAGATCATGCCCGTAGGACAGTTCCAGTTAGGCAGCTTCTGCATAGAAGCTCTCAACCAGACTAGTGTAAAGGTTGCCAGTGGCCCAACATACTCCACAACAGTAGACTGTGTTATGACCATGAATAAATGAAACCCATATAGTCTAGTTTCAAATGGACATGGGATTGGTATAAATGGAAGATGTAACAATAGTGGAAGAAACCCACTGTGACACTAGAAATTCATACAAACTGTTTTTTTCAATAGAAAAGCAAAAACAATTTTTGATCCTGCACAAGTAGAGGATCAAGACATTACCAAGGATGCCACACAAGGATACAAGTCCATGGAGAACTGCTTAAGATAGCTAAGTCATTGACCAATAAGGAAGTTGGATATGCCTGTGGGAAAACAGATCATGGAAGTGTTAATGGGGACAGCAAAGATGGTCAGTTGGATCTACATCTACATCTACATCTACATCCATACTCGGCAAGCCACCTGACGGTGTGTGGCAGAGGGTACTTTGAGTACCTCTATCGGTTCTCCCTTCTATTCCAGTCTCATATTGTTCGTGGAAAAAAGGATTGGTTGGTTGGTTTAGAAGCAGGAGAAGGAACCAAACTACAAGGTCATCGGTCACTTGGTCCTAATAAAATAATGCCCCAAGTGTGAGGATAAAATGGACAAAACATATAACACAAAACAGAAAGAAAGAAAAAGCCAAAACAGTGAAGAGGCGGCAACGAATACTAAGAGAAAAAAAAGGGTACAGAAAAGAAACAGAAATACGCTAGAAACAAAAGACAGTAAAACATGAAAGCAGATTACAGTGGCTGACCAACCACAAGAATAAAAAGGGAAAGCCAGCCACTCTGTAATACATTAAAACCTCCACCCTAAAAGCACTAGGGTGGAGGACACAGACCAACAAAATACATGCACTCAAACCTACACTGAATTATGAAACACACTCTCACGAATATAACGTAAACAAAAACTGCAGTGGAGGCATTCTCGCCCAACAACAAAGGCAGGGTACTGGAAAAGTTAAAAGTCTTTCACAGAGGGGCTAAAAGTGGGCAGTACAGCAAGAGGTGGGCAAATGTCATTTGGGAGCAACAGCAACACTGAGGTGGGTTCTCGAGACGGTGTAGGTGACCATGTGTTAGCCACATATGGCCAGTGCTGAGCCGGCAGAAGACAGCCGATTCCCTGCAAGAGGCTTGCATGGAACACTTCCACACATTTATAGTCTCCTTAATGACATGCAGTTTGTTGTACATGCTGTTATGCCATTCCGTCTCAAAATGC
Organism: Schistocerca serialis cubense; assembly: GCF_023864345.2. Classification (NCBI taxonomy): domain Eukaryota; kingdom Metazoa; phylum Arthropoda; class Insecta; order Orthoptera; family Acrididae; genus Schistocerca; species Schistocerca serialis. Next base: position 1,058,928,862 of record NC_064640.1, on the reverse strand, counting down.
CGGAAAACCCTGTGATGTAAGGCATAACGTATTTCAGCTTTGGAGAAGCCTATCTCCAGAAGAAGTTCCTACATTGCCTGCCAGCATGTCAGCAAGTTCGTTGCCCAGGATTCCAACATGTACTGCAGTCTACACAAACACTATCAAACAGCGGGTCTGTTCCAAGGCATAGATGGACTGCTGAATGGATGTTACCAGAGGGTGGTGAGGGTAGCACTGGACGATAGCCTGTAGACTGCTCAATGAGTCAGTACACAGGAGAACTGACTCGCCAGGGCATGAGTGGATGTACTCAAGAGCATGAGATGTGGCCACCAGCCCTGCAGTGAAAACACTGCAGCCAACTGGCAAGGAGTGCTGCTCAATATGTCTTACATCATCAGATGCAATGCATACGTGTCCATCAGCCACTGCGCCGTCAGTGAAAACCACTTCACAGCCACGAAACACGACAAGAATCGAGAGGAAGTGACAGCAGAGAGTGGTGGGGTTAATGGAACACTTAGGGTCACGCAAAAGGTCCACACGAAGCTGCGGCCAAGACATACACCAAGGAGGCATACATGAACAGTCCGCAAGTAGAGGTGGTAAAGGGAAGGACTCCTGTTCAAAGAGAAGAAACCGTATGCGAACTGCTATCGTAAACCCTGATCTGGGCCACTGATGTGGGAGATGGACTGCAATAGGAGACGGTAATTTGGATGCTCAGGGGAATTATTAATGTGTTCTGCATAACTGGTGAGCAGTTGCACGTGTGATCTGCAGTGGATGGAAACCAGCCTCCACCAGTGCACTAGTCACCGAGTCGTCCTAAGGGATCCCGTCACTATTCAAACCCTACAGTGGTGCACAAGGCCACGTAAGTGCAATGCTGAAGGCACTGTCGAACTATAAACCACTCTCCTATTATGAATTCAGGATTGGACAAGGACTCTGCAGAGCTGCAGCCGTGTACAGCGATCTGTACCCCAATTTGTGTTGCTCAGGCAATGGAGGGCATTGAGGTGATGCCAGCACTTCTGCTTAAGCTGATGAAGATGAGGGAGCCAAGTCAATTGAGCGTCAATAACCAGTCCTAGGAATTGATATGTCTCCACTACAGTGAGTGGATCATCATTAAGGAAAAGTGCAGGTTCTGGATGTATGGTATGACACCGACAGAAGTGCATGACATATGACTATGCTGCTGAAAACTGGAAGCCATTAGCAAGAGAGCATGGCTGTGCATTATGTGGTTCACTGGAGGCGCCACTCAGCAATAACATTAGTGGAGCAGCAATATGAAATGCAGAAGTCATCCGCATACCGAGAATGTGAGATGGAGGGCCGACAGCCGCTGCTAGACCATTAATGACCACTAAAACTGTCCGCCCCAGTAGCTGAGTGGTCAGCGTGACGGATTGCCGTCCTCTGGGCCCGGGTTCGATTCCCGGCTGGGTCGGAGATTTTCTCCGCTCAGGGACTGGGTGTTGTGTTGTGTTCATCATCATTTCATCCCCCTCCGGCGTGCAGGTCGCCCAATGTGGCGCCGAATGTAATAAGACCTGTGATATGGCGGCCGGACCTGCCCCGCGAGGGGCCTCCCGGCCAATGACGCCAAACGCTCATCATCATCATCATCAACCACTAAAACTAGAGAGTCACTCAATACAGAGCCCTGCAGGACTCCATTCTCCTGGATATGGATGGATCTATGGGAGTCACCAACTTGGACATCAAAAGTACGGAACGATAGGAAGTTTGGGATAAAAATCGGGAGTGATCCCCGGAGACTGCACTCAGACATGGCAAGGATATGACATTGCCAAGTCATGTCGTATGCTTTACAGAAGTCAATAAGGACAGTAATCAAGTGTTGCTGTCTGGAAAAGGCTGTTCGGATGGCAGACTCAATGAAAACAAGATTATCCGTGCTAGAGCGACACTGGCAGAAGCCACCCTGACATGGAGCCAGCAAGCCACGTGACTCCAGGAAGCAACCAGGACCCAACCCAACTGCCGACAAACCATAAATTCCAGCAGCTCACAAACAACGTTGGTGAGGCTGATGGGCCGATAGCTATCCACATCAAGAGGGTTTTTACTGGCTATGAGGACCGAAATAATGGTGCACTCCCGCCAATGCGATGGAAAGATGCCATTGCACCAGGGCCACTGAAGATGACAAGCTTTTAGTCAGATGAGAGATGTTTAATCATCTGGCTGTGGATGCGATCAGGCCCAGAAGCTCTGTTGAGACAATGCGCAAGGGCACTCACTGAGGAGCTCACACTCTGTAAATTGGGCGTTACAGGATTCACTACAGCCTGTAGTGAATGAGAGGAAGTTCCCCTCCAGCTGATGTTTGCATGTGTGAAAAGCTGGAATGATAGTTGCTCGGCACAGAACCTGCGAACCACGCTTGCATCAGTACATAACTAGTAATTTATAGGAACATCGGGGACAGCTGGTGGGGCGTGTCACCCGAAAAGAGGTTTGATCTCTGCCCCCATTTGTGAAGGTGCCGTGTGACTCACAATGGTGGAGACATATCTCTCCCAACACTCCTTCTTCCATTGTTTGATAAGGTAGCAAACATGTGCACAAAGCCATTTAAATGCTGTGAGGTGCTCCAGGGCAGTGTGCCACTTCTGCAGCTGTAGAGATCACTGATGCTTCTTAATTGTTTCAGCGACTTCCGTCGACCTCCAAGGGACTGCCTTATGCCTCAGGCACCCTAAAGAGTGAGGGACCACATTTTCTGTTGCAGAAACATTTGTGCTAGTCACCTGCTTAACCATCAATTCCATGTTATGGTGTAGGGGAGATACAGCAATGAAAGCAGAGGTTAAAGTTCCCCAGTCCGCTCTGCTCAAAGCCCATCTGGGCACGCATCCATGTGCCTGATGCTGGGGCAGTGACAGGAAGATGGGGAAGTGGTCGCTACTACACAGTGGATAGATGGGAGAAGTCCTGGGCTGCAAATTGATAAATGAGTGGGCGAGTAACTACAATGAGCCACACTGAAATGTGTTGCGGCCCCAGTATTTAAGAGGCAGAGGTCGAATTGTGGCAGTAAAGTTTCAACATCTCTGCCATGGCCAGTAGGCATGGTAACACTCCACAAGGGGTTATCAGCATTAAAATCCTCCAGAAGTAGGAAAGGTTTAGGGAGTTGACGAAGCATTCCAGCTAATACATTCGGGGGTACTGCACCATCTGGAGTAAGATATACACTGCAGAAAGTTATTTCCTGCACCATCCTTATTCTGACAGTCACAGCTTCAAGAGCTATTTGAAGCACATGTTCAATACACACCGAATTTAGGACACAAACGCAAACTCCACCTGTCCCTCGATTACAGTCGCTACGGTTCCTGTAATATCCCTTATAGCTGAGACGGGCAGGGATCCGCATTTCTGAGAACCAGAGTTCTTGGAGGGCAATACAGATAGCAGGTGAAAGCTTAACAGTTGCTGTACCTCAGCCAGGCGATGGAGAAAACTGCCGCAATTCCACAGGAGGATGACATCATGAGACTGGGAAGGCATGGAACATTCAATGAGGCAGTTTACATCTCAGTCACCTGCTACCACTGATTTATTGCCTGAACAGTCTATGTCCATTGTGTCTGAGTGTCTGGCGATCTCTAGGTCCTCAGTGGATGCCAAAATGCTGACCCCATCCTCAGTCACAGAACTTGTAGGTAGCGGTGGTGTGGGTGCCACTGCAATTTCCTTCACCTTAGGCGATTTCTTTTTTGATTTCTCTCGCTGTTGCTTGAGTTTCCCTGGCTCAGAGTACTTCACTGGCTCAGTCTCTGGGACTGAGGATGAGGGTGAAGCCCTATGACCAGCTGCTTTGGGGCTCTTAAGCCATTGGCAGGTGTCATCTTTCCCACCAGACGATACCTGAGAAGGTAGTGACACAAGGGACCCCTTCATAGCGAGAGAAGTCAAAGAAGATTTATGAGTCTCCAGATTAGAAGTGGCGGTGGACGTTTCTGGAGGGGGGGGGGGGGGGGGGGGGAGCGTGGGGTGTTGCTGTTGCTCCCAAAGTAGGTGGTTGGGTGGTGCAGGAGCAACAGGTAGGGAAATGGCCCGTACCATCAAGGGGGCAGGTGTAGTCTTCTGACTCTGAGATGTGACATGGGTTGGCGGAGCTGATGGTGCCACAACTGTTGTAGCAGCAGCGTAAGAACTGACACACAAAGGATGCAGGCATTCAAATTTTCTCGTAGCTTCAGTTTAAGTCAGTCCTTTCTTTTTCGAGAATCCTGCAGTCAGGCAAGTAAGGCAAATGGTGCTCTCCACATTTGACACAGATGGGAGGCGGGGCACATGGAGTATTGGGATGTGACTGGTGTCCAAAATCTCGACATGTGACACTGGAAGTACGGTGGGAAGACATATGGCCAAACTTCCTGCACTTAAAGCACTGCATTGGTGGAGGTATACAAGGCTTTACATCACACTGGTAGATCATCACCTCGACCTTCTATGGCAATGTATCACCCTCACACTCCAAGATGAAGGCAGTGCTGGCAACCTCATTATCGTTCAGAACCTTGTGGACATGCCGGATGAAATGTACACCTAACTGCTCTAAATTGGCGTGCACCTCATCATCGGACAGCAAAAGAAGGGCTCTGTGAAATATGATACCCTGAACCATATTTAAGCTATTATGGGGCATGATGGTTACAGAAACAGCCCCCAGCTTGTCACAGGCGAGTTATTCCCGTGACAGGGCAGATGATGATGATTTAATCAAGCCTGACGCAGATCTCATTTTGACAAGCCCTCCACCTCCCCAAACTTGTCCTCTAAATGCTCAACAAAAAACTGAGGCTTCATCGTCATGAAAGATTCCCCATCAGGTCTTGAACATACAAGGTACTGGGGCAAATAAGGTCCGCTTCCAGCCTTACCCAGACGTTCCTCCCATGGTGTGGCCAGCGATGGTAATGATTTGAGCTTGTACTTCTGTGATTTGTATTGAACTCGTGATCTTTTAAAGACTGCTGGTGTTCCACTACCAGCATGACATGGAGTATGCTTCGTCACATGTTTCCAGCCCTGATGCCACCCACACCGACCAGGGGCTCCCCCACAGGTGCCGCACAGCCGCAGCAAAGGCTACCTGGCAGGATGGCCATGGTTGGGAGCCCTGGTGCCCCAGGGGGATGGGCATCTACCCCTTGGCATATGTGTGGAGTTAATGGTGCAGGCATCAGCAGAGTGATCCCTTTGTGGTCAGGGGGCTACAACCAACACGCCACAATGCAGCCCCACCAGAACCGACTGCCTACCATGCTGGATATCAAATGCAAAGATGTGTGTGGTCTTCTTCGATGCCCAAATCAACACTGTATAATGTATGGTAGAAAACTCACCCAGGAAGGTGTCCTCGACCTGGAGATCTACATCTACATACACACTCCACAATCCACCATATGGCGTGTGGAGGGTACCTTGTACCACAACCAGCATCTTCTCTCCCTGTTCCACTCCCAAACAGAATGAGGGAAAAATTACTGCTATATGCCTCTGTACGAGCCCTAATCTCTCTCATCTTATCTTAGTGGTCTTTCCGCGAAATGTAGGATGGCAGCAGTAAAATTGTACTACAGTCAGCCTCAAATGCTGGTTCTCTAAATTTCCTGAGTAGCGATTCATGAAGAAAACAACTCATTTCCTCTAGAGACTCCCACCCGAGTTCCTGGAGCATTTCTGTAACACTCGCATGATGATCAAACCTACCAGTAACAAATCTAGCAGCCTGCCTCTGAATTGCTTCTATGTCCTCCCTCAATCTGACCTGATAGGTATCCCAAACCCTCGAGCAGTACTCAAGAATAGGTTGTATTAGCATTTTATAAGCGGTCTCCTCTACAGATGCACCACAGCAGTATAATTTTTACATGGCTGTATTTTTTATCCAGTAATTCACTTCCTCTCCTAAAGAGCTATTCAAAAATGTATCACATTATACCATTCATTGAAACACAAAGTTATTAATTACGTAACACAACAATGACTTTGTGCCCAGGATCACAAACTCTTCCACTTCCTGGAGTTGTCAGAAAACAAATGAAAACCAAGTAAACACATAACATAAGCTTTGACTCTTCTGTACCATTGCTCAGGAGAAGAACATTCAGAGGTGCTCAAAGTGGTGACCCTGGACACCGATACACTGGCACACTCATTGAATGGAAGAATTACTTACTGCTTCCAGTGTTTGTGCTAAAGAGAATTACAAGCAAGCTCAATACGTTCCTGGCTATTCTCTGGAGTTGTTGGAATATAGCCATAGACAACATCCTTAATGCATCACCAAAGAAAATGTCAGGACGATTTAAATCAGGAGACCTAGCATGCCAAGTAACTGTTCCTCCTCGACCAATCCATCTGGCAAGATACCTTCGATTCAGAACACTATGTGGATGCAAGACATTATGTGCTAGACATCCATCATGTTCATACCACATAAGCATTCTGGTCCTTAGCAGCACTTCATCCAGAAGTGGAGGAAGAATTCATCTCAAGAAGCTGGTATACGCTGTTCCATTTAGACTACCGTTAATGAAATAAGGGCCAATAATTGTAGTACCAAGCATCCCACACCAGATATTAACTCTACATTGACACTGACGTTCCCCCTATCTAAGCCATTGGGGGTTGATGCTGGACCAATAATGCATGTTCCCTGTATTTACATGTCCTTTTTTTGAGAAGGAACATTCATCGGTAAATAGAATATTGGAGAAAGAGTTTGGTTTGTTGATGATTTGCTGCTGTGCCCACTGACAGAAGTGTACATGATTCTGGAAATCATTCCCATGTAGTTCCTGACGTAGGTGTGCATGGTAAGGATGGAAATTGTGATGTGTAAGAATATGATGTACACTGGTTTTAGGAATGCCAATATTGTGTTCAAGCTGTCATGTGCGCACATGGAAATTCATAGCAATAAAAGTGAGAACAGTGACTTAGGCAGCTTCCTATGTGGAAGTTCAATGATGATTGCATTGTTGTGGGTCGAATCTTCCCATTTCCTGAAGCATCGCAACAAAACGAGAAAATATACGCCAGGAAGGTGGGTTCTTATCAGGATATCACTATCTGTACAGTTCCACTGCCTGTGTAGCATTTCACCTACCTTCAATGACAATGACAACAATAAAAGAAATGTTACGACAATGCAGTCTGTATGAAGGATAGCCTTTACTGTATGTGTACTCTACACATCAGTATTTAAAAGGATTAAAGTACCATACTAAATGTACCCTTATAAAAGAACAGTATTGCAATTATTGTTCTGCTAACTTACACTCCCCATAGGTGAGTAGCATTTCTAACTTCTCTTTGTTGGTGTACAATCTACTCGCAAAACTCCAACAGCAGTGGTTGACAGAATGACGGGTGTGAATTTTACTTATTTTTACATTTGTCCTCTTGTCAATGTCAGCACGTGGATGTGTTCCATTACCATGAGTATCTCCACTAAGCACTGGGAGTGACATCATCAGTTTTGTGTTATGTAATTACATAATTTTGTGTTTCAGTGAATGGTAAATTGTGATACATTTTTGAATAGGTCTTCAGGAGAAAAAATTTAGTACTGAATAAAATATACAGTGTGCCATTTAAAAGAGTCATTCCGCTGTTCATATCTTTGTAAAAAACAAAGCTACAACACAGGCAATCATGCTAATTGATGTCCCTCTGACAGCTAAAGAACATTTACTTTAAACATTTTGTAATTTGCATCTGGACAAACAGTTACTCGAACTGGTCAAGATAAATGGGACACCCTGTATACAGCATCAATAACTTTTTATCCACTTCATGCAGCTATTCTACTTGTCCATAACTATGCCAAAATGACCAAGAGGTAGGATGGGTTATGGAAATAGGAAGGTTCCTGGTGTCAGTGACATGTTGCTACAGTTGCTCTCAAAATTTGCAACATTTGCAGGAGGTCAACACTTCAGCATGTTGTTACTGTAGTTGCTGCAGCAGTTTCTGCTGCTGCTGCTGCAGCTGCTGCAGCGACCATAATTACATAAACTGGTTCCCCAAGATGATGCAACTGGATCAATGGATGCACAAGACACATTTGTCACCAGTTTTACAACTCATTCTCAAGGTGCAGGTTCAGATGCATTAAGTCAAAAACTAGGGGACAACATGACGCCCAATCCAGCGTATAACAAGTGGCCAACAGGAAGAATTCAAGCTTTTTGAAGAACTGAAACAATTGAAATGACACACTAGCCAGAAATGTGAGCATCAGATGTAATATGCCAAGAGACGAAATCAAGAGTGTTACCCAAAACAGGCAAACATATATGAGTGGTAGAACATCAGCAGGCCTGGCTTCTAAGCAACCACACTCCCAACAGTATTAAGTCAATGGTTACCCTCTCTTCACACCTCATAAACCAGAGGCTTTTCCAACATACATGATTAAATCATGCCCTGTCAGCAGACACTGTTACTGCAACCACTTTGTTGGCTGCTAGCATCATTGGTTCTGAACTGTGAAGGGGTTAGGCAACTCAAGGAAAATGACTAATGAACCAAGGTTGAGGCAATGTAGGGTACAATGTAGGGAAGTTTGCTCCTCAGCAGTTCAGAAAAGCTGGTGTTAGTATCAATAATGCAGATGGCACAGGCTGTGAAGCAGTCATTTCATGGAAGAACATTGTGTCAGGCAACATGCCCGACAATGGGGTGGTCTACCTGTCTCTCAGCAACAGTTTCTCAGTGGCCATTCGTATGGAAATACAGCTTCTCAGTTGTCATGCCCATGTAGAATGCATCAGAGTGGTGGCAGCTTAGCTTGTAAATCATGTGACTTGTCGCATAGGTAGCCTTGCCTCTTGATGAGGTAGGTGATTTTGTGATTGGTCTGGTCTAGGTGGTGGTGGTGGTGGTGGTGGTGGTGGTGGTGGTGGCGGTGGTGGATGTATGGGCCAGGATTTGCATCATGGTCTATTACAGGGATATGGGAAAACATACAAGGGAATATGAGCAGGCGTTTTAAAGGGATGAATGAATATATTGTGTAGGTTCAGTGGACAGCAGCATGACACTGTTTGAGGAGTGGGAACGATAGTGGGTAGGTCATTCCTCATTTCAGGCCACAACAAGAGGTAGTTGAAACCCTAGCAGAGAATATGATTCAGATTCTACAGTCCTGGGTCATAATGAGTCATGAGGGTAATGCTCCTCTGCAGCTCGGCAGTGGGACTTTAGGAGATGATGGGTGACAGGAGAAATCTCCTGGGACTCATCTCTCCAGTCATCCCATCACCCCCAGTTAGCCCCACCATCTGGCCACAGAGGAGTGTTCTCCATGTTACTACCACCCAGGAATGGATCAACTGAATCATATTCTCCAACAAGATTTATGAACGTGGCCTGAAATGAGAGATGTCCTACCCACTATCCCTCCTACACTTACCACAGTGGTATTCTGCCACCCACTAAAACTACACAATAACTTCGTCCATCGCTACACAACCCCTGTTCCCAACCCCTTGTCTGATGGCTCATATTCCTATAACAGACCAAGATGTCCCATACATCCTTCTCCTCCACCACCATCACCAGTACTGTCAGAAGCATCAACTATCCCATAAAATGCAGGGCTACCTGTGAAACAAGCCATGTCATATACAATCTAAGCTGCAAACACTGTGCTGCATTCTACTTGGGCAAGACCACAGACAAGCTGTCTGTCTGCATGAATGGTCACCAACAAAGTGTCCTGAAAAAACAACAGGGCCTCACAGTGGTTGAAAGCACTGTCCAAAATTGTGTCTTAATGACTGCATCCACCGATGTGCTTCCTACCAACATCAGCTTTTTAGAACTGTAGAGATAGGATATATTGCAGGGTGGGTTCCTATGTTCCCATAAACCTCCTGGTGCATCCTGCACCTACTTAACTGTTTCCCTGTTCCCAGTCCAGCATCACACAACCTTATATTCCACAAAAGCATCCATAGTCTGCAGTGTAGTGCATGGTAGGGTGTAGTTTCCATTCTAAGAATTGTTCGGGATTTTTTCATATTCCATTCATGTATAGATCTTGGAAAGAATAACTTCTTAATTCATCTTCCTCAAAATCTATGAATGATATAAATATGGGTTTGCTTTTCTTCAAGCTATTTGGATGGGCAAATTCTAAAGTTAGAACTGATATTTCTGTAGAACAAAAACTAACCTTACAGAGATAATGTTCTATCTGTTTATAGATTCAGTATGATTTTGCACTTTTAATCTACATTTCATAACAAATTCTGGTCCACTATCACATCTGTCCCTCAAAATGTCAGTTTAAAATGTAGTGTAAAAATTCAATTTCACCATTAGATAAATTGGAAATTTTCAGTGTTCCCAGATACAACAATTTTTTATGGTAACTAACATTTCTTCTTTTTCTTCTTCTTATTATTATTATTGTTCATTTTTTAACCTATTCCAGGATTACCCCTACTTAATTTTGTGTTGACAGCACTGAAATGCCCTGACCAGATATCCTATTCTTCCTTCCACAGTGCTTTAATAATTCTCACTACATATATCTTTCCATTACAAAGGAAAATACAGAAGAAATGCTTCGGTTTCCTTTTCACGCCACTGCAAAGATGAGTGATGTAGATATTAGTGTCATGTTCATTGAGAAACAGCTAAAATCAGTGACATTGAACAAGGATTAAGGGCATGAAGAAATCCTTGTAATATCCTATATTCAATTTATACCTCAGTCAAATCCTGTTTTCGCTGTAATACATTACACTGTAGATATCTTGAGCTAACTGTGCCCAGTGATTGGAAAGAAGCACAGGACATACCTATCTACAAAAAGGATACCAGAAGTGTTTAACAAAACTACCACACTATCTCATTGACGTCCATGCATTACAGAACCTCAGAACAGACTCTGAACTCAATATTTCAACAGAATTACATACTAGATGCATACCCACAAAGATTCTGATCATGCATGCTGTGAAATTTTGGGTGAAGGATGTAGGGACAAATGATTACCACAGGTTGAGGTCAGGATGATTTCTGGAGCAGTGAATGTGTTTTAAGGATAGCACCCAGATTCACAGTTCAGAAATGCTTGTGGTGGTGGTGGTGGTGGTGGTGGAGGTGGGGACAAACCAGGTGGCCTGGGCTGTGAAGCAGCCATTGAAACTTGGTAGGTTATGTTCATCTGCATGCTGTGCATGGTGCTCCATTTTGCTCTTGGCGATGTGTCATGTTTATGATAAGCATCAATCTATCCTTTCTGTAACTGTTGACTTTTTTTTCGTCATCAGTTTTCTGACTGGCCTGATGTGGCCCACCATGAATTCCTCTTCTGATCCAAAATCTTAATCTCAGAGTAACAGTTGCAACCTATGTATCAATTATTTATGGGATGTATTCTATCTTCCTATCTCCTCATTCCTTAGCTTACAGGCCCACATAATTTTCAACATTCATCTGCAGCACAATCTCAAATGCGATTCTTTTGTTCTGGTTCTTCTGCAGCCCATGTTTCACTATCATACAAGGCTGTGCTCCAAACATACTTTCTCAGAATTTTCTTCCTCAAATGAAGGGCTATGTTTGATACCAGTAGACTCCTCTTGGCCAGAGAACACCTTTCAGCCAGAGCTAGTCTCCTTTTGATATCCTTTTGCTTCATTATTGGTTGTTTTGCTGTCTAGGTAGTAGAATTACTTAACTTCATCAACCTTGTGACCATCAATTTCACTCTGAAGTTTCTCACTATTTTCATGTCTGCTACTTTTCATTAATTTCATCTTTCCTTAGATTTACTCTCAATTCATATTCTGCACTCATTAGATTGATCACTGATATACTTTTACCTTCAGTTTTAATCAGATTCCTGAATTTTCATCATTGCTGCTATGCTGTACAGATTGAACAGTAGGGGTGAAAGACCACATACCTGTCTTACACTGTATTTAATCAAAGCCATTTGTTCATGGTTTAATCACTTATTATTCCCTCTCAGCTCTTGTAAATATCCTATTACCACTCTCTTGCTATAGCTTACCCCTAATTTCCTCAAAATTTCAAATATTTTGCACCATTTTACCTCGTTGAACACATCTTCCAGGTCAACAAATCATATGAATGTGTCTTCATTTTTCTTTAGTCTTGCTTCCATTATGAACATCAGAATTGCCTCCCTTGTGCATTTACCTTTCCTATAGTCAAACTGATCACAATTAATAAATCTTCAATTTTCTTACCCATTCTTATTTTTGTCAATAAGTTGGATGCATGACCTGTTAAGCTGATTGTGTGATAATTCTCACACTTCTCAACTCTGAGTCTTTGGAATTGCATGGATGATGTTTCTCCAAAAGTCAGACGTTTTTTGCTGGACGCATACATTCTACACACCAACGTGAATTATTGTTTTGTTGCCACTTCCCCCAATGATTTTAGATATTCTGATGGAATGTTATCTACCCATTGTGCCTTATTTCATCTTAAGTCTTCCAAAACTCTTTTAAATTCTGATTCTATTACTGGATCCTCTATCTTTTCTAACTAGACTCCTGCTTCTTCTACCACATCTGGCAAATCTACCCCTTCATAAAGGCCTTCAAAATAGTTTTTCCACCTATCTACCCTCTTCCCTGAATTTATCAGTGGCCTTCCCATTGCATTCTTAATGTTACCACCCTCACTTTTAATTTCAGCAAACATTGTTTTGACTTTCCTACACACTGAATTAGTCCTTCTGACCATCATTTCTTTTTCGATTTCTTCACATTTTTCATGCAGTTATTTCATCTTAGCTTCCCTGTTGCTATTTATTTCATCCCTCAGCAACTTATTTTTGTCTTCCCAAATTTTCCTGAATAGTTTTGTGCTTCCTTCTTTTATTGATCAACTGAAGTAATTCTTCTGTCACCAATGGTTTCTTCACCGTTACCATCTTTGTACCTGTGTTTTCCTTTAAACTTCTGTGATTGTACTTTTTAGAGACATATGTTCCTCTTCAACTGTTCTGCCAAATGAGCTATTTCTTATTGCTTTATCCAGAGCCTTGAAGAACTTCAAGCATATCTCATTCCTTAGCATGTTTGCACCCCACTTCTTTGTGTATTGAGTCTTCATAATTAATCTCTTGAACGTCAGCCTACACTTCACAACAGTTGACATTATGAAGTAAGTAACTTCTAGGCCAGTAGATTCCAAATCTTTAGTTAAGGTATTCAAGGAAATGCTTCTGTGATGCTAGACAATCAATTTATTCCTCTGTAAAGGGGAAGAAATGTAATTTATGAACTTCATAGTTTTTCTGGTGTAAATTACAAAGAGTTGTTCATGAAGTTGCCCTTATTGAATCTAATACAAAATTCAGTAAGCATTTTCAGACAGAAATAATCAAACAAGCAAAACCTATGAAAATTTCCAAATGACATTGAAATATTCAACTATCATTTTACAGATAACCCACATAATCGAGACAAATATATGTTCTTTATCTTCAGAACATAATGAATCTTTAAATTTGCTGCTGCTTTCTCTTGCATACCATTAAGTCCTGGTCAGTTATCCAAGCAGGTAACCTCATTAGGCTGCGAAGTTTTGTTCCTGTGCTTGGGAAATATTTTGTCTTTGTTGTGAACCGTAACATTTTGTTGGTATTCCTTTTTTTGCTAACAAAAAATTCAAAATCACTTTTGTCCTCAATCAGATAATAAGATAGAGGGATCATGGGTGAAATTTGTGGCAATTGGATGCACTGTAAATCCTGAAGGTGTAAATCTAGATTTGGGAATTGCTTGAGGTTTTGAAGGAAAAATTCCTGTTTCTTTGAAAGAGTCAGCTCAGCTGGTGTCATTTCTTTCAGCCAGGCACTTCCAAAAATCACACCTGTGACTGTTTTAACTCTTCCAGTTGTCCAGTACTTAAGTCAGCAATGTCCCAGAATATTCAAATTGTTTGAAAATACCCTTGTCAAGTAGCAAACATTCACATTTTTAATTCCTTTAGAAGCAATTTAGAATCTGTAGTTTCCTTGAGCAGCAGAGAGAATAAGAGGCATCAAAGATGTCGTTTACCTCCATTAACAATGAGGTAGGTTTTGTGAGGATAACGGCTATCACTGAGTCTTATCTGTTACTTGAAAACAAGTGTCATCAGGTAAATTGATATGATTTTCGTCTTTATACATCTTTCCTCTGAACAGAATCATGGGAGAAATACTTTTAACTACAGCATGTACATGTTCAACTACTGTTGCATTTTCAGTTTGTACATGAGCAATAATCTAACGTCCTCATATTACAGCAAATGTATGAAGCAAGTGTCGCTAAGGTTTTACTAGACTGACTTTTCCCCATTCAGTTACTCACTAGCTTCATACAACTAATAATTTTGCATATTCAGTAACTGTGTTCTAGTAACAAAGAAATGAGTTTTTGAGGCATACATAATGACAGATTTCTTACAAATTACTTTGGATATCTAAAGAACTCACATTCTTTGAAGCTGGAAAATTGTAGCACTCTAGGTGGGCGGGTGGGGGTGGGGAGGGGGCTGGGGGGGGGGGGGGGGGAAGGGCGCAAAAAATCGCAGCTTAAATACATTACTAGTGCCTCAAGCACATGCTAGCAAGAGATTCAATAAAAGCTGTGACCTTCCACGTCTCACTCATACTTTCAGAATTGAGCAGTGGGTTTCATTTGAAACTGGAAAATAAATTTCTTTATGCCACATTCATTCATAATAATAAATTATTTACAGTAAGCAAGTTGTAATCAATGGAAACTAAAATAGTGACACTGGATGGAGTGACTCATTTTTTGTGACCCTAAGCATAAGACAGGTTATCCAGATGTGAACCATTGATTTTCAACAACATTACGCACACATTTTTGTCCCATACAAAGGAGACAGCTCTTAGTAGTATTGTAACAGCCATCTCTCTACAATTTATTTTGTACATTGAAACAACAACTAAACATAGTGAAAGAAGCAGTATCAAAATTCATAAACACGGCCACAATAACAATGGAGCAAACTGAGAGCCAAATGGAGGATGAGAAGTAGATAAAAATTTGTGAGAAGAAATTGAAGAGGAAGAGGAGGCATTTCATTTCTGTTCATGTAACAAGACACTGGCTGAAAAATTTAAGAATGATGAAGTTACACATTTCATTGGATACAGTAGTCAAACAACATTTTCCCAAAATATATTTTTACAGAATCTCCATTTACTACCGTATCATAATGCAAACAGATGAACAATTATTGTAAACAGCAAGACACGTCAGTACATTCATATGTAAATATTTAAACAATGAAGTAATCCAGGACATAATAATGATAATAATAATAATATGATATCGGTAAACTGCTACTTTCCACAGAGTGGAGGTAAGTTGTACACAGGCACAACAAAAAAACTACCAAACATGTGAACTTCAGACAAACAGCTCACCTGTGAATGACCATTGTCTCTGACCTCAGAGGTGGACTGTGAGCAACTGCACATGATGGGTGAAGCAGTCTGGGTGGTGAAGAGAGAGATGAAGCTGGTACAGGATGGGAAAGTGATAGAACGGTAGATGTGGGTGACTGAAGTGATGGTTGTGGGTGCATACAGTGATGTGGTACGGACAGGGCAAGGGAATTATGTGCAGTCAGAATGCTGGACCAGGAAGTTGCGAGGAGGGGGGTGGGGGGGTGGGGGGGGGGGGAAGGGTGAGGAAAATGTGAGAATTAGAAGAGCAGAAAAAAGACTGTGCATGTACTTGCGAAATAGAAGGCTGTGCAGTGCTGCAGGGTGGTCCAGTTATCTCTTGGCCACAATTTGTCTGTTTCCTTTCATGCGAACTTACAGCTTGTTGGTTGTCACATGCAATAGAACATGGCACTGTGGTCACAGCTTAGCTTGTAGATTACACAAGCATCTGTCAGCCCACACACCTTTTACACTGAAGGGTGAATATGTGTATTTTCATTCGTGTGTGTGTTAAGTGTCAATTGTAAGTGCTTCCAAACACACACTGCCATTCATTGCCATCTGACTGGATCTGAACAATTATACAGTCCTTTAAATTCCTGGTCCTCATATAAATTGACAATTTAAATTGCTGTCTGTGGACACTAACACTTTGGTTCATCTGGGCTGAACTGTGATGGACTCTATGAAATAGCATGCAGGAGCAACCACCTGTGGGTGAAAATGCAGTGAGCTTCAATGGAGCAGCATGGGGATGAAGCCAATTTCATTAGATGATGGATCTCACTTGACTGATTGATTGATTGAGAGGGGTTATGGGACCAAACCGGGAGGTCATCAGTCCCACGATTCCTAAGTTTTACACACAAGAAACAGGGTCCAATGAAAGTGGATCGACCTAGTCAGGGGAGTCAAATAATAAAATAATGAAGAGTAAACACACACAGTAAAAGGCATGTAAGTTTAGATCAAATGTGAAAACTTGGGGAAAAAAAAAGCAAAAAAGTGGGGTGGTCTTCCCATGGGGGAGTGATCATGGTCTTGTTACCATCCATGGGTCGGAGGGGTATGTGAGGAATGATGTGAGGTGCATTACAGTGAGTGGAGATGGGGATCCCAACATAAGGAAGTGATACGCATGCCAACCGGCAATCCCACGCAAGACCGTGTCAGGAGGGAGACAGTCGTCATTGGCGAAGAGTGCAGGGTACATCGGATGGTCAGGGAATTGGTGAATGATGACTGATTAAGAAAGTAGTCGTTTGCCCAGTCATATGTGTAGAGGGGGAATCCCCACCTCTATGAGGAGACTATCAACGGGACTAGTGAGAAAGGCACCAATAGCCAGATGAACCCCACAATGGTGAAGAGGGTCAAGCAGATTCAAAGTGGAAGGCGTGGCTGAGCTTTAAACCTGACCACCACAATGTAGTCTGGAGAAGACCAGGTCACAGTAAACATGGAGAGAAGTGTGACACAGTCTGCACCCCAAAATGCAAGGGCCAGGACGTGGAGAGCATTAAGTTTCCATATACATACAGTATTTTGGCGGCAAATGTAGGGCAGCCATGTCAGCTGGTTACCAAAAATAACGCCCAAGAAACAGGACTGTGCTTCAACATCAAGAAGCTGGTCATCTAAATAAAATTTTGAAATGGGGTGTACTGTGAGTCAACGATACAGTATTTTGGCGGCAAATGTAGGGCAGCCATGTCAGCTGGTTACCAAAAATAACGCCCAAGAAACAGGACTGTGCTTCAACATCAAGAAGCTGGTCATCTAAATAAAATTTTGAAATGGGGTGTACTGTGAGTCAACGATAAAAGTGCATAACCCACATTATGGAGGGAGAAAACTGGAAGCCATAGGAGTTAGCCCAACAGAGGCCCATGGGATGATTTTTGGAGCCGGCGCTCAGCAGATCTACTTAGTGGGAGCTGGATCAGATGCAAAAATCATCGACGTACAACACCAGAATAACCAGAGGTCCAACAGAGGTCACAAGCCCATAGACAGTAAGGAGGAAGAGTGTGACACTTACCACAGAACCCTGTGGGATACCATTCTCCTGAATTCCAGGGGTGCTGAGGGCAGTGCCAACTTGAGCCCGAAAGAGCTGCTGAGAGAAAAACTCACGGATAAGAATCTGAAGGGGAACATGGAAGCCCCAGTCATGGTTGGTAACTAAAGTGTGATGGGACCAAGCCATGTTGTGTGCTTTATGTAGGAGAAAAGAAGACCATGACAAGGTGCTGACAGTGAGTAAAAGCATGTTAGATGGCTTTTTCCAATCCAAGTAAATGGTCAGTTGGAGATCATCTCACTTGGAAGCCACAGTGTTACTAGGACAAAAGGCCCAGAGATTTGAGTACCCAACATAATCTGAAGTTAACCATCTTCTCATGCAGTTTACGTAGTACATTTGTCAGATTAATTGGTGGTAGCTGTCGAGAGCCGTTGGGTTCTTCCTGGCCTTAAGGACAGGGATAACTATACTATCTCGTCATTGTGACGGAAAAGCAGTTGTGAACCTAATGCAGTTGAAGATCCTAGACCATCTGGTTGTGGACATAATCTGGGCCAGCTGCGATGTCCTGTGAAGAGGTAAGAGCCTGCAAGAATTCCCATTCAGTGAAGTGTTCACTATATCACTCAGTGTGATCATACAAAGGGTGGGGGGTCTGGTCAACACTGCATTAGTGTCTGAGAAAGGTAGCAGGATAGAAAGATGATGTCAATGAAATCACAAAGTGTTCTTCTGCGAGGTCCAATGGATCAGTGCACAGACCACCTTTAAGGTTAATGTCCTGGACAACTGACTGTTACTTGCAGCCCAGAGCACTACGGAGCTCGGACCGAACCTGCAATTAAGAGGCATACGTCCGCAGAGAGCACACACAGTGCTCCCAGCATTCTTTTTTATGCTGCTCAATAAGGTAATGAGCCTTAGCACGAATGCACTTAAAACTGAAGAAGTTCGTCTGTGAAAGGTGTCGTTTAAAATGATGCAGTGCCTGTCAGCGGGTGTGGACAGTGACTGTAACATCCCTGGCACTCCAAAGTACTGATCAACGATGAGGGGACATGTTGGTAGGGGGGACAGCAGTGACAGCAGCGTGAAGAACAGTGGCAGAGGTGCCTCGCAAGACTGCACAAATGCAATTCGACAGGGAGGTGTAGAAGTGCGCAGCAGACATATACAGAGGGCAACTGGCCCTGTGGAATACTCGACTTGGGGTCCTGTCTGCCAGGCGGTGGCAGGCGACCGATAGAATCACTGGAAAGTGGTCACTGTCATGAACGTCATTACGGGCTGGCAAATGGAGGGAAGCCACGAAGGCAAGAGAGGAGATCGTGAGATCGATGGTGGTAAAGGTGCCATTAAGAGCATTCGAGAGGGTAGGGGACCCCTCATTGATGAGACACAAATTCAGGTCCCTAATAAATTGGTCAAATAGGAGACCCCCACCCATTGAAGTGTCACTCTCCAACAGTGGATGGTGAGCATATAAGTCCCCAAGGAGGAGAAACAGCTGTGGGAATTGTTGGATTAAGGTAGACAGTGCAAAGTAAGGATTTATCCTAACTGGAGGGAGGTGGACACTGCAAATGGTGATTGCCAGAGACGTTTGCACTCTAACCACTATTGCTTCCAAGTTGGTACATAGTGGATCCAGTCACTACGACGTTGAAGTGAACCAAAGTGCAGATCCCACCAGATGCTTCCCTGTGGCCAGTACATTTCCGGCAAAAGGTTGCATTTCTGGTAAGTGATGATAGTATCCATGAAAATTCCAGTGGATGATTGTGTGGCCAGAATCCAGATTACTTACGCACACACACACACACACACACACACACACACACACACACACACACACACAAAACCTTTTGGAACCTTGTCTTATGATTTATCTTTCTTCTTGTTCATTTTCTCCTCCTCCTCCTCCTCCTCCTCCTCCTCCTCCTCCTCCTCCTATTTCAGAGGCAGAGGAGGGTAGAGCACAGAGGGAGTACAGGTTTCTGCAAGATCCAGAACTGAAAGAGAGCAGGTAACCTTGGGATGCACAGACTAACTGACTGATTGTAGATGGAGTGTCACATTCTTTTGGTGAACCTCAGCATAAGACAGGTGATCTGGAGACTTGTATTCTTGGATTTTCTTTCTCTCTTGTATGCCTGGCAAATCTGGCTAGTGAGGGGAGCCGCTTTCAGTACATTTGTCACACACAGGTGTCAGAACACAGGGGCTTCCCTCATGGACTGGGTGTCCACAGTCAGCAAACAGAGTGTCTGCCATGCAACGGGATGACATGTGCCCAAAACACAGCCACCGAAAGCACCACACAGGTGGATAGGCATATGGCTTCACGTCACCATTGTAGCACATAACCTTGACTTTCTCTGTGAGGGTATTCCCCTCAAAAGCTAGAATGAAGGCACCACTATCAGAGCAGTTGTGTTTGTGGCCCATATGCACATGCCAAACAAAATTAACGCACACTTCTCCAGATTAGCCCACAGTTCATCATCAGTTTGCAGGGCGAGATCCCAATGAAAAATCACTCTCCGCACCATATTCAGAGATTGGTGAGGGGTAATACACTGGCACATTGTCAAGATGATCACAGGTGCAAAGAGCTGCCGATTGGGATGCAGAAAATGCTTTGATCAATAATTTTGTCCTGAATATTTTCCACAAAAAACAATAGCATTGTGGCAGTGAATGTGTTCCCATATCTACTCATACAGATGAGGTAATGGGGTAAGTGCTTCATCCAAAGATGGCTAGCCTGGCCCTCCTCCCATGGTGTAGCGAGGAAAGGAGAGGTTGCTGGGTAACATGAGGCAGCATTCAATGATTGTTCACCTTTCGAAGAAGCACCCGTTTGAGATCGGCCAGATTTTTGCAGCTCCATATGTTTCATGCCCCCCCATGAACGATGGACCTTGCCGTTGCTGGGGAGGCTTGCATGCCTCAGCGATACAGATGGCCGTACCGTAGGTGCAACCACAACGGAGGGGTATCTGTTGAGAGGCCAGACAAACATGTGGCTCCTGAAGAGGGGCAGCAGCCTTTTCAGTAGTTGCAGGGGCAACAGTCTGGATGATTGACTGAGCTGGCCTTGTAACATTAACCAAAACGGCCTTGCTGTGCTGGTACTGTGAACGGCTGAAAGCAAGGGGAAACTACAGCCGTAATTTTTCCCGAGGACATGCAGCTTTACTGTATGATTAAATGATGATGGCGTCCTCTCGGGTAAAATATTCCGGAGGTAAAATAGTCCCCCATTCGGATCTCCGGGCGGGGACTACTCAGGAGGACGTCGTTATCAGGAGAAAGAAAACTGGCATTCTACAGATCGGAGCATGGAATGTCAGATTCCTTAATCGGGCAGGTAGGTTAGAAAATTTAAAAAGGGAAATGGATAGGTTAAAGTTAGATATAGTGGGAATTAGTGAAGTTCGGAGGCAGGAGGAACAAGACTTTTGGTCAGGTGATTACAGGGTTATAAATTCAAAATCAAATAGGGGTAATGCAGGAGTAGGTTTAATAATGAATAAAAAAAATAGGAGTGCGGGTTAGCTACTACAAACAGCATAGTGAACGCATTATTGTGGCCAAGATAGACACAAGGCCCATGCCTACTACAGTAGTACAAGTTTATATGCCAACTAGCTTTGCAGATGATGAAGAAATTGATGAAATGTATGACGAGATAAAAGAAATTATTCAGGTAGTGAAGGGAGATGAAAATTTAATAGTCATGGGTGACTGGAATTCGTCAGTAGGAAAAGGGAGAGAAGGAAACATAGTAGGTGAATATGGATTGGGGGGAAGAAATGAAAGAGGAAGCCGCCTTGTAGAATTTTGCACAGAGCATAACTTAATCATAGCTAACACTTGGTTCAAGAATCATGAAAGAAGGTTGTATACCTGGAAGAATCCTGGAGATACTAAAAGGTATCAGATAGATTACATAATGGCAAGACAGAGACTTAGGAACCAAGTTTTAAATTGTAAGACATTTACAGGGGCAGATGTGGATTCTGACCACAATCTGTTGGTTATGAACTGCAGATTGAAACTGAAGAAACTGCAAAAAGGTGGGAATTTAAGGAGATGGGACCTGGATAAACTGGAAGAACCCGAGGTTGTACAGAGTTTCAGGGAGAGCATAAGGGAACCGTTGACAGGAATGGGGGAAAGAAATACAGTAGAAGAAGAATGGGTAGCTCTGAGGGATGAAGTAGTGAAGGCAGCAGAGGATCAAGTAGGTAAAAAGACGAGGGCTAATAGAAATCCTTGGGTAACAGAAGAAATATTGAATTTAATTGATGAAAGGAGAAAATATAAAAATGCAGTAAATGAAGCAGGCAAAAAGGAATACAGACGTCTCAAATATGAGATTGACAGGAAGTGCAAAATGGCTAAGCAGGGATGGCTAGAGTACAAATGTAAGGATGTAGAGGCTTGTCTCACTAGGGGTAACATAGATACAGCCTACAGGAAAATTAAAGAGACCTTTGGAGAGAAGAGAACCACTTGTATGAATATCAAAAGCTCAGATGGCAACCCAGTTCTAAGCAAAGAAGGGAAGGCAGAAAGGTGGAAGGAGTATATAGAGGGTTTATACAAGGGCGATGTACTTGAGGACAATATTATGGAAATGGAAGAGGATGTAGATGAAGATGAAATGGGAGATAAGATACTGCGTGAAGAGTTTGACAGAGCACTGAAAGACCTGAGTCGAAACAAGGCCCCGTGAGTAGACAACATTCCATTAGAACTACTGATGGCCTTGGGAGAGCCAGTCATGACAAAACACTACCATCTGGTGAGCAAGATGTATGAGACAGGCGAAATACCCACAGACTTCAAGAAGAATATAATAATTCCAATCCCAAAGAAATCAGGTGTTGACAGATGTGAAAATTACCGAACTATCAGTTTAATAAGTCACAGCTGCAAAATACTAACGCAAATTCTTTACAGACGAATGGAAAACTGGTAGAAGCGGACCTCGGGGAGGATCAGTTTGGATTCCGTAGAAATGTTGGAACACGTGAGGCAATACTAACCTTACGACTTATCTTAGAAGAAAGATTAAGAAAAGGCAAACCTACGTTTCTAGCATTTGTAGACTTAGAGAAAGCTTTTGACAACGTTAACTGGAATACTCTCTTTCAAATTCTGAAGGTGGCATGGGTAAAATACAGGGAGCGAAAGGCTATTTACAGTTTGTACAGAAACCAGATGGCAGTTATAAGAGTCGAGGGGCATGAAAGGGAAGCAGTGGTTGGGAAGGGAGTGAGACAGGGTTGTAGCGTCTCCCCGATGTTATTCAATCTGTATATTGAGCAAGCAGTAAAGGAAACAAAAGAAAAATTCAGAGTAGGTATTAAAATTCATGGAGAAGAAATAAAAACTTTGAGGTTCGCCGATGACATTGTAATTCTGTCAGAGACAGCAAAGGACTTGGAAGAGCAGTTGAACGGAATGGACAGTGTCTTGAAAGGAGGATATAAGATGAACATCAACAAAAGCAAAACGAGGATAATGGAATGTAGTCGAATTAAATCGGGTGATGCTGAGGGAATTAGATTAGGAAATGAGACACTTAAAGTAGTAAAGGAGTTTTGCTATTTAGGGAGTAAAATAACTGATGATGGTCGAAGTAGAGAGGATATAAAATGTAGACTGGCAATGGCAAGGAAATCGTTTCTGAAGAAGAGAAATTTGTTAACATCGAGTATAGATTTAAGTGTCAGGAAGTCGTTTCTGAAAGTATTTGTATGGAGTGTAGCCATGTATGGAAGTGAAACATTTACGATAACTAGTTTGGACAATAAGAGAATAGAAGCTTTCGAAATGTGGTGCTACAGACGAATGCTGAAGATAAGGCGGGTAGATCACGTAACTAATGAGGAGGTATTGAATAGGATTGGGGAGAAGAGAAGTTTGTGGCACAACTTGACTAGAAGAAGGGATCGGTTGGTAGGACATGTTTTGAGGCATCAAGGGATCACAAATTTAGCTTTTGAGGGCAGCGTGGAGGGTAAAAATCGTAGAGGGAGACCAAGAGATGAATACACTAAGCAGATTCAGAAGGATGTAGGTTGCAGTAGGTACTGGGAGATGAAGAAGCTTGCACAGGATAGAGTAGCATGGAGAGCTGCATCAAACCAGTCTCAGGACTGAAGACCACAACAACAACAACAACATGTTTCATGCGTCAAGCATCTGCCCCAATACCAGCCAGTATGACTAGCGGCTCTCCCCAAGGGTGCTACATAGCCAAACCGAGGTCTGTCTAGCACAGCGGCCATTGGAAAGAGTTGTGATGCTCCAAGAGCACAAGCAACCACTCCTTGGCATACATGGGGAGTGAACAACTCAGGAATCAGGAGAGTGCTTCCTGTGTTGTCAGGGGACTCAGCCCGATGGGTACATAACACCCCAATCACACAGACTGGCTATGTGTGCCGGTGACCTAGCAGGGCAGAAGGTGGCTACCCGGGGGAAGGGAGACGGAATCCTCACTGCAGATGCCAGGGAGGGAGTCATTCCCCAAATGGCTCACACTAAAAAGAGGAAATTTTGAAGTTGAGGTCAAAACTCAAGTGGGGACCCAAAACCAAACAGGATGAATGTACAGGCAGAAAGAACACAATTGCAAACAATAAAGAAAACCAGGTGGATTGCCACGTCCATTTTTTTTTGTGTGTTCAGGGCACTCACCTACGAAGGTCATTAGCGCCCAGTCACAAACGTTAGTGCAATAATACCGTAGAAAAATTCAAGGGAGCAGTAGCAGAGAGTACTTGCAAAGATGCAGGTCTGTTTGGAGATGTCTGTCAATGCAATGAAACTAAGGATATGAGCTTGGCCGAAGTATCAGCAGCTTCATTCCCAGGCACCACAACGTGACCAGGAATCCACAACAAAAAGGACATGGGTGCCAGTATCAGCTAGCGACTGAGGGGACCATTGAATTCATTGCATGAGAGGGTGGTCCGAATATGAGTTCCAGTGACTCTGAATGGCGCTCAAAGAATCAGAGCAGATGGCATAGGCAGAATGACAATGGCGGAAGATATACTGAACAGCCTGATAGAGAGCAGAAAGCTCAGCTGTAAGGCTTGAACACTGGTCAAGGAGCAGATACTGAAAGGTATCATCCCCAATGACAAAGGCACATCCGACGCCAGCATTAGTCTTGGAGCCATCTGTGTAAATAAAGCCATTATTAGTGGACCTCGAACAAAGTTCAAAAAACCTCAAGTGGTATATCGAATCCGTGATGTTCTCCTTTGGGAGCGACCCGAGTTCAAGGTGAACACGAACCTGAGCCTGGAGCGAAGGTGGCATCGGGCTTTCACCCACTCGAGAAGTAGTAGGGAGGGTAAAATCAAGTTGCTGAAGCAGGTGACGAAAGTGAACTCCTGGAGGTAACAGGGCAGAGACATACAGCCCATATTGGCAATCAAACGAGTCGTCAAAGCAGCTGAAATATGATGGGTGGTTGGGCATTGACGTAAGTCGGCAGGTGTACCGACAACGCAACATATCGTGCTGGTAGTTTAGTGGTAAAGCTGCAGCTTCAGCATTCAGACTCTCAACAGGGCTGGTGTAGAATGCTCCAGTCACCAGACGTAACCCCCCAATGGTGGATAGAGTTTAGACGGTGTAAGATGGACGGCCGGGCAGAAGAGTAGACAATGCTCGCATAATCTAGCTTTGATCCGACAATGGACCGATTTAAGCGAAGCAGGACCATTCGACCTGCTCCCCATGATGTACCACTGAGAACACGGAGCACATTTAGGGAATGGATACAACGAGCAGCCAAATAAGGCCCATGTGGAGACCAGCAAAGTTTCCTTTCAAATGTAAGACCTAAAAAATTGTTTCTCTCCACGAATGGGAGAGCAATGGGACTGAGATCTAATGCTGGTGGAAGAAACTGTTTGTAACTCCAGAAGTTCATACAGACCATTTTCTCACCAGAAAAATGGAAACCGTTTGCGGCACTCCAGGAATATAGACGGTTTAGACAATGCTGAAGACAGCGCTCCAGGAGACATGTTCTCTGAGCGTTGCAGTAGATTGTAAAGTCATCCACGAAAAGGGAGCCTGAAACCTCAGCTGGAAGGCAATCCATTATTGAATTGATAGCTATGGCAAAAAGGGCCATGCTCAAAATGGAGCCCTGGGGCATCCCATTCTACTGGCGAAAGGCATGTGACAAAACAGAACCCACACGTATCCTGACCATATGATCCATTAAAAATGCATTAATAAAGAGAGAGGCAACTGCGAAGGCCCAAAGTGTACATGGTGTGGAGAATTCCCGCCCTCCAACAGGTGTCATAAGCCTTCTCCAAAAAGTTGTTCATAATGAAGGTCGACAAGGTAACTAGGTGGTCATCGGCAGAGCTGTGCCTACGAAAGTCACAATGGACTGTGGCAAGAAAGTATCAAGATTCAAGGAGCTAAACCAATTGAGAATTCACCATGTGCTCCATCAACTTGCAGACGCATCTGGTAAGGGAGATGGGATGATAACTGGAAGGAAGGTGATTGTCCTTTCCTGGTTTGGGAATGGGAAAAACAATTGCTTCACGCCAGTGTGTGGGAACATGACCTTCAGTCCAGATGCGATTATAGGAGCGAAGAAGACAGCCTTTACCTGAGCAAGAAAGGTTCTTCAGCATCTGAATAAGGATACCATTGGGCCCTGGAGTATTGGATCGGGTACGGACGAGTGCACTTTCGAGTTCCCGCATGGTGAAGGTGGCATTGTAACTTTCACGATTCAAAGACTGGAAAGAAGGTGGCCGTGCCTCCTCTGCTTATTTTTAAGGGGCGGAAGGCAGGGTGGAAATGGGCAGAGCTCATAACCTCTGCGAAAAAGCGGCTGAAGGCATTTGAGATATCCTCAGCATCCCCAAGGACTTCATTCGCCACAGTCACGCCAAAAATCGGAGAGTGGACCTTGGTGCCAGACAGCTGGCGCAGGCCAAACCAGACTACTGAAGAAGGGGTAAAACTGTTGGATGAGCTGGTGAAAGCCACCCAGCAAGCTGATAACATGACAACATTGTGCACAGAGTCGTTTATAACTGATACAGTTTGCCAACTTAGGATGGCGCTGGAAGGTGCGTAAAGTACGTCACTGAGCACGAATAGCGTCGCTGCATGTGGTAGTCCACCAAGGGACTGGGACTCGACATGGAGAAGAGGAAGTATGAGGGGTGGAATATTCAGCAGGAGTGAGAATAACGTCCATGAAGTATGGGACCTGACTATTACAGCTGGATAATTTTGGTCATGGAAGGTCACCAGGGAGGTGAAAAGCCCACAGTCAGCTTTGGAGATGTTCCAGCTAGTGGAACATGGAGAAGGAGTGTGATGCAGGAGATGGATTATGCAGGGGAAAAGGTCGCTCGAGTATGTATTTGGATGAATGTTGTTCAACTGTGCAACAGTAACTTAAGCTTGCAAATTGTTAATGCATCTAATGTCAGTCCCTGTAATTAATTTGATTGATAAAATTGTTTGTTGAACCTGCCCAATTCATGTGACCTTTCCTTGTTTTGTGAACTGTGTACTTCCAATATCATGCCCTTTTCATAATGGTACAATTGCCAAAATATGGATTCTAATTAATTAAGCCTGCTAAAGTTTTTACTGCGCGGCTCATGACTGTTTTAATACGCTTTTAAATTGTAATAATATGAATGTTGTTAAGCAATAAATTGTATTACATAAAACAACAAATGAAAAAATATGTGAGTCCACATTCCACTTCTTTTCCTTAAAGCTGTCCAAACACTAGTTGTGTGGTATCAATGTCTTAATGATGGAAGATGAGCAGCAATGTGACTTGCACTTCATGGAACACACAACTAAAGATTCAACAGATAGGTTCATAGTTCATCTTCCATTTCAGGAAGAGCAAAGTTTGTTATGCAATTCTTTCCACAATGCAGCAAAATGCTTCTCTCAGACTGAGCAGAAACTAACAAGACAATCAAAGCTTGCGGAAAGCTACACAGAGTTTATGAGGAAGTATGAAGGTTTACGACACGGCAGTACTAGTCATGACAGAAGCCATTTCATAGTACACGCCACTTCAGCTCAACTACTAAAAGAGAGCAGCATTTGATTTTCTTGCCAAATCAAACACAAATTTGTCACTAAACAGTCTTCCAATGATATGACCAACCATTCAACATTATTTGTAATCCATAACATTATGCTTTCACATACATCGCATTGCCTTCACAGTAGACATGGAGAATATGCATTGACAAGTTCTGGTAGTAGATGAAGATCGCACTTTCCAAAGAATATTGTGGAGGAGTGATAGATCTGCACCACCTCGGGAATACGAATGAAAGGCGATCACACACAGAATGACTTGTACGCCCTTTCTTGCAGCCAGTAATCTGTTACAGTGAGCTCACAAAGAGAGTGAGCAGAGTGAGGCAGCAAACATTCTCACTAATCATTCCAATATCGACCATTGTATCTCAGGATGCAATACAGTAAGGGGTGAAATCAAGCTCCAGTAAGATCTCAGGAAGATATTGATAAGAGGTGGAGCTTCACTATGGAAATGGTACAGCAACACAGACGAACTATTCAAAAATATCCCCTCAGTGATGCAAAAAACACAACTACTTTTACTGCTTGATAATGATGAGGATGTTAGAACTTGAGGTTTATTCTAGCATCCAGCTGTTCAACATTTTGAAACTGTGAACAATTTCAAACCAGCACCTAATATCTACAGCTTCAGCTTCACAAAATGTGCTGTACTGTGTGCCACATCATACATTTTTGATCCATTTGGATTAATTAGTCCCATTGTGATCACATTTAAGATACTTTTGCAATGTCTATGGCAGCATAAGTTAATGTGGAATGGGCCCTTGTCCTCAGAGTTGTACACCTTGTGGCAGACACTATACATTGAGATTCATATGACCGACAGCATGCATGTTGATCATATGGTCACTGCAGGAGGGACAGCTACCTGTATACAGAAGTCAGTACAAGATCTGGTTGATCATCCAAAGATTGATCATTCGATTCTGTTTCATGTATCAGAGACATACCTGAATATTACTGGAAGCAAATCCCAAACAGCTAACGTAGCTACAGAACATAGCTACACAGTTACTTTTACTTCACACAGGACAACCAGTGATAGATGAGCTACCAAACATGAAGTTAGATTTATTGAATTACTAAGCAACCCAAGATAAACTTGTGATACCCAAAGACAAGAAGACCTCTCTATGAAGTGCACGAGAAATTAATTTAATGACCATAATAATATTCTAAAAAGGGTTTTTTCAAGTTTGTCTGGCTATGATAATAGCAAGAAGAGTGACTCTATTACCATTTTGCAAAGGTGATTGACGTATAATTGCAATAACTAAATATTTTAGACAATTGTAGGTGGTAATTATCATGTTTAATGAATATCAAATGTGCTGTAACCTAGCTCTGGGGTAAAGTTACATATTTTGCAATGTCTATAGTATCAATGAATGATGGTTGCTGCCATAAAGTCACATTCTAGTTCAAATAATGGGTTTAAACTTTTATTCACTTCAGGAATTTTTTCTCTTGCGCATGAAATCTGCTGCAAATGTGTGAAGAGTTTCTGCAGAGTGGGACAGCAATAGTTGCTTCATCAGGCTTCACTGTACTTGCTGATTTGAGAGTTTTATTCCACGCTATCTCATTCTCATTCAGTGAAGTGCTTTGCCCTAGATCTGTAGCACTGTGACAACGCCATTATATCAGGAGAGAAAATATGAAGTTACGATGCCATTAGCCAGTATGCGAGTATTCTTTGATATATTTTTGTAATTGTTCAATAGGTAATTACATTGTAATATAAGACTTGAGACAACACTTCAGTTACCAGTGCAAATAAAGTTGCAAAAGTTGTGGTGTCAGGAAAGATTGGAGTGCAAAAAATAATAAGTATGAAGTGAAGATGAATGGGATATGTAGAAAGGTGTTAATTAATTAAAATCGGGTGTGCAGGGCACCCCACAGAATGGCTAAAAACCATGGGCTGATGAAATTTGTTGGCACCCTGGAAGGTGGCCAGGAAACAGGGTGGGGGGGGGTTTCATTACATGCCACAAAGCCAAACTTCCTTTGCTGCTGGTGAAACTCGCCATCTCTCTGTCAGTCTCAGTGGTGCTGCTTCTACTTTCACTCACCTGAGCAATAGGACGCGGGGCTTCCCCGACAACAGGGCCTGATTGACAAAAAAGGAAATTGTGTGTTAATATAAAAAATACTTAATCTGCAAAAGTCAAACAAACAGTTGATAAATGAAGACTGTTTCAATATGACATTATAAAGAACAGAATCAATTACTTCAATCTTTTAGAGAGCCTAGTGATCAGTGAATAACTGAACATCTAATCTAGTCAATTATGTACAACAGTGAACATTACTAACCGAGATCCACAAAGTCAGAACTTTATTCGAGTTGCAAGCTGGCTATCTGAATACCGCCAGGGGCAAATAAACTTTTATTGTCAACATTTCAAATAATTATTAACCAAATTTTATAATTTAAAATCCTGTAGTAATCTGCTTATTAAAACCTACAATTTTATGTTACAGGGTTAACTCACTGTGGCAAGTTTTACGGTTAGGAACTGTGTGTATGACTGTATATGCAGCCTCACTCACTGCAAGCATATGCTGTCATTCTATTCATCCAGTATTTGACAATGAGAGCACTTTGTGACTTGCAGATTACTTCATCAAGAATTTCAAATTATCATTAACTTTTCTCAGGGATACCCCACATAAGGTAATAGCAAAAATGTTATCACTTTCCACATTTTTGCTGTTCATGCAGTAAAATTGCACATCAAACACATACAATGTAATCCTCCTTTCTTTACTTAGAGATGGATACAATAGCAAGGAGACACTGTAGCAGACGATGTGGGTTGTTTCTCAGGTGCATTCTTCGTAAAGGTGAGGCAGGAAGAAATTTGTTGGGTATGGGAACAGGATGGAGTAGAAGACATAATAGGAATGAGGTGGAAGTGTGTGGTGTACCATATGACTGGTACCTTACAATGCTGTCTTGTGACATTCAACAGAGTGCTGCCTGTTGCTAGCATGTTAATAAACCTGAAACAAACTCAGAGCAGCTCATCTTGCCCATGACACCCATTGCATAGTTTCTGTATAGGGACCACGTGACACTGGACAATTTTCCAGTATTCCTGTGCTCTTCACAGCCTTCATAGACCACTGCACAATGGCTCACCAGCCAATCCAAGTCCCAGACATTACATCCACTGTCTACTTCTGAGTGCCATGACTATATTAATAAGAATGTAGCCCACAATATTGACATCACTAGTGCAACCTACTCTTTAGATACCTACAGCAGTGCCTCTCAGTTTTTACAAACAGAGTGCTGAACTGGAGCTTCAAGAATAGTTCTCATATTATCAAACATCTTTCAGTGGATCAGGGCATTCTTTACCTTGCCTTGCTCTAACATTCCCAACTATTCCTCTGAGCACAACAACAATGGAATCTAGGAAAACACCAGTGCAGCTTGCAGTGCTCAGCTTAGCTCATATTTGTGACAACCTTACAGCATAACAGGACTATTGTTATGTTTTTAGCACTAGGAAGCCATTTCACACGCCCAACATTATAATGTGCCTTCTGTGTTGCAATGAAGTTCTAATGTTCATGACAACCTAAGCCATTTCTCACCTTGTGTATGGATCATCTGCAACAGGTGGGATAGATGACCACGAGTTGATGACAGATGGGGAAATGCAGCTCCCTACTGGACTCCATGTACAGAGGTGAGGCAGTAAGAGAAATGTTTTTTGAGCAAAGGGACAGTGGTACCGTACGTACATTATCTTCGGATACTTATCACAAATTCTCTCCAAATGTGTGTGCACATTTCTCCTATGTTTTTCAGTTGTTTCTACTACACAATTTACTCCCAGCCTCTTCATTTCGGAGGTAATCAGCTCTCATGTGTCATATGGTAAATCATAAAAAACATTATTGCTGACTGGATTCCTCATAAACACCCTCCTCATTAAACAAAACACAGCTCCATAAATAAATGTAAACACTTAAATTATACGAAGAAACTACTAAGACAGCCAAAACAAAATAAGAAAAACAATGCAATTGTCTCCAGTACACTATCTCATAAGGAGGAAGAAAAATAGTACATCGAAAAACAGTGTCTGTACAATTGTGATGGCTAATCTCCAACTACGGTCTGGATTTTGACAGTCATGACTAATAGATACATGCATTAATTAGCAAAGTTAGTTTGTATGCTCTATTACTGCAATGCCAGACATGTCATCCAGCCATAGATACTTAGCCTTAGCTGTGGTAGCTATTATAAATGTAAAAATGTAGCTTTAAAAATAGAAGAAGTGATCAAACCAATAACTATGCTGAACACACTAGTTACAAGACACAGACATCACTTTTCTTCAAGAATAAGTTATCGGTGAAAATATATGTCTAATAGTGTATACCTAGCAAATAATGTAATAAAGATAAATAATATCTTCACTGACATTGCCACCCACAAAAAAAGCAAAATCCTGGAAGTTATTTCTACAAAAGGAGTTCAGAAGACTTCTTGTGTTGGTGATATGAGGGCTATGTAGCACTGGAATGAGACAGGGAAGGGTCTGAATGGGTGAGAAAACTGACTAATCAAGGCTGAAGCCAGGAGGGTTACAGGAACGTAGGATATACTGCAGGGGGAGTTCCTGGCCACAGTTTATTACTGGTAATTCATGCAGACAGACAGCTTGTTGCTTGTCATTCCCATGCAGAAATCAGCACATTGGTTGAAGCTCAGCCTCTATATCAGATGACTGGTTTCACATGTAGCCCTGCCTTTGGTGGGATACATGTTGTTTGTGACCAGCCTGGAGTAGATGGTGAATGAAGGATGTATGGGACAGGTCTTGCATTTAGTTCTATTACAGTGATCTGAGCCATTAAGTAAGGGTTGGGAGCAGGGATTGTGCTGGGATGGACGAGTGTATTGTGTCGGTTTGGTGGACGGAGGAATACCACTGTGGGACAGGTGTGGAGGATAGTAGGCAGGACATTTCTGATTTCAGAGCACAATGATAGTTAGTCAGAACACTGGTAGAGGATGTAATTCAGTTGTTCCAGTCCTGGGTGGTACTGAGTTACAAGGGGAATGCTCCTCTGTGGCCAGATGGTGAGACTTTGGGGGTCGTGGGAAACTGCAAAGATAAAGCACAGAAGATTTGTTTTTGTACAAGGTTTGGAGGATAATTATTGTCTGAACACTTCATTGAGTCCCCCGGTATATTTCAAGGTGGGCCCCTCATCACTGCATATGTGGATAGACTGTATGGGAGGGACTTCTTGGTATGGACTGGGTAGCAGTTGTCAAAATGGAGGTATTAATTGTAGTTAGTAGGTTGGATATGGACAGAGGCAGAGATGTAGTCATCTTTGAAGTGGAGATCAACACCTAGGAACTAGGCTTGCTGGCTTGAGAAGGTCCTGGTGAGACAAAGGAGGAGAAGCTGTTGAGGTTCTGGAGGAATGCGTATAGGGTGTCCTCACTCTCGATCTAGATCACAAAGATGTCTTCAATGAATCTGAATGAGGGGAGGGGTTGTAGGATTCTGGGTGTTTAGGAAGAACTTTTAACCCATACTCATATCCCTGTAATAGACCCAGATGCAGAACCTGTCCCATACATCCTACCACCACCACCACCACCACCACCACCTTCTCCAGTCTGGTCACAAATATCACCTATCCCATTGTAGGCAGTGCTACCTGTGAAACCAGTCATGTGCTATATAAGCTAAGATGCAACCATTGTGCTGCATTATATGTGGGCATGACGACAAACAAGCTGTCTGTCCACATAAATGGCCACCTACAAGCTGTGGCAAGAAACAAGTTGATACCCTGCTGCTAAGCACGCTGCCCAACACGACATCCTTCATTTAAACTCTACTCTATAGTGAGTAGCAACTTTCTGTTTCATAATATTCTTTGTTTCAATTCACTTCTTCAGTTTTATGAGTCCTTCACCCCAGCTGCATCTAATTGTATATTGTATTTAATTTTAAATGTACTATTTCTTCTTTGTAATTTCATTTGATAGATTAAAAAATCTACTTGCCAAGCAGCAGCAAAAAAAAAACAGAAACACACACACACACACACACACACACACACACACACACACACACACAGACACAGACAGACAGAAGTACACAGAATTACACACACACACACACACACACACACACACACACACACACACACACACACACACACACACACACGTGTGGGCAAGAAAGAATGTGATTGGTGATTAGATGTTTTTATCTATCCAATTAAATTACACTGTAAACAAAATATCATTGTCAGGGATACGTTTTGTGTAGTATGTATGTATATACGAGGGCGGTTCAGAAAGTAACCTCCGATCGGTCACATGTCGGGTTGTGGGGGGAGTAGCGACGCCATCTGTGCGTTCACGCACTCAACAGGTCAGTCGGCATCAAGCCGTGGTCGAGTGAACGTCGTACCTGCACTAGTTTAGTTTTTGTGGCAGTTTGAAATCGTTGCTGCAATAGAAAACCCTGCCAAATGTGAAGTGCGTGCTGTCATAAGGTTTTTTACAGCCAAAGGATATTCTGCAGCAGCTATTCATTGTGAGCTTTGTGCCATGTATGGACCAAGAGTTATGAGTGAAGGAGTTGTCCGTGAATGAGTACGTTTATTTAAAAGTGGACGAGAAAACGTTCATGATGAAGAGAGGAGTGGTAGACCATCATTGGTGACTGACGAACTCTTTCAGACAGTTGATGCAAAAGTTCATGAAAATCGACGTTTCTCAGTGTCGGAGTTGTCTACCGGCTTTCCACAGATTTCTAAGACTCTCTTGTACGAGATAGTGACAGCAAGGTTGGGTTACCATAAGTTCTGTGCACGATGGGTGCCCAAAATTCTTACCGACCACCACAAAACTCAAAGAATGGCCTCTGCATTAGACTTTCTGTCACGTTATGAGGACGAAGGAGAACCATTGATAAACAGAATCGTGACCGGTGACGAAACCTGGATTAAGTACATGAACCCTGAGACAAAAGAACAATCAAAGATGTGGGCACATTCAAATTCGCCTACCAAACCAAGAAAAGCCTCGCAAGATTTTTCTGCCAGAAAACTGATGGCAACGGTGTTTTGGGATGCCAAAGGGGTGTTGTTGGTTGAATTCATGGAACGTGGTACAACCATTAATCAAGACGTGTACTGTGAAACAATAAAAAAGTTACGACGGGCTATACAGAACAAACGCCGTGGTATGCTGACTTCCGGTATCGTTTTTTTGCACGATAACGCCTGTCCTCACTCTGCCGCAGAACAACGGCCCTTCCCGAGTCCTTCAAGTGGGACGTTATCAACCATCCACCTTACAACCCAGACCTGGCGCCAAGTGATTATCACCTCTTCATGCATTTGAAGAAATGGCTCGGGTCACAGCGGTTTGATGACGACGAAGAGCTCAAAGATGCGGTCACAGGCTGGCTCCAGGCACAAGTGGATGATTTTTATGCAGAAGGAATTTCAAAGCTTGTGAAGAGATACAATAAGTGCCTCAATCGCTATGGAGACTATGTAGAAAAATAGTGCAAAGATGTAGTTGTAAGATGTATATATTAAAATATTTTTATTTAACTTCGTGTATTTTTTTAAATCAACCGGAGGTTACTTTCTGAACGGCCCTCGTATATATATATACATATCCACAATTCACGGTAAACATAGGGACATTATAAAGAGATACAGGTATGTTGCCACATCCGTTAG
Source organism: Schistocerca serialis cubense (assembly GCF_023864345.2). Taxonomy (NCBI): domain Eukaryota; kingdom Metazoa; phylum Arthropoda; class Insecta; order Orthoptera; family Acrididae; genus Schistocerca; species Schistocerca serialis. The sequence continues at coordinate 1,058,893,430 of NC_064640.1, read as the reverse complement.
TGATGGAACATAACAATTTCTTGTTACAGGTATGTTGCCACATCTGTTAGTGATGGAACATAACAATTTCTTGTTCAACAGCAGGTGGGAAGAATCAGATGTCATCGAGTTATCCCCTGCCATATGTATGTCACTGAGACCACCTGCAATAGCCCATTATCTCTAACAGTGACAGCCGGTTGCTGCATCAAAACTAAGTCTCAATGGTGTTTTGCTGCATAACGGAAATAAAATACCCTTCATTTCAGTAGCTTATGCCAGCTTGACCAAAGAGAATTACCAATTTGTAGAATGGGTGTTAAATTCATTACTATACCGTGAATACAAATGGAAAATATTTGCAGATTTCAAAGTAATTGCGATGGTACAGAGAATATAACAAGAGTACGTGGAGTATGCCTGTTTTCTTTGTGAATGGGATAGTCGAGACGGAAATTGTCACTACATGAAAAAGAAATGGCCTAGTCGGAAATGGAAAGTGGGCGAAAAGAATGTACAACATTAATGTCAGATAGCTCCTGGGGATATACCACTTACACCACTTCACATCAAACTTGGGCTAATGAACAATGTGCAGTGTGTCTTTGAAGATACATATGATGGACCCTCATCTGGACTACTTCATAGAGAGTTGTAGTGATGTATTGAATGAACATGGCAAAAAATACCATAAGGACATTTCTACCATAGAAAGGTGTTATGAATGTAAGTGGGTACCTTCTATATTAGCAGATTATTGCTGGAATATCATTCAAGATAAGAAAGATTCACAATACAAGAGAAGAAAGTGATGTGCATTAGAATAGAGTGGTTCATTTTCTTGTCGATTTCCTCTTATTTCTCATATCAAATAAATGCTACAAGGTGTATCCAAAAAGATTTCTGTGTTATATGTTAGAATTCATGCTCCATTAATGTGATGAAATTATAACATCATAAATATGTGAATTTCTCTATTGAATTTCACCTCATGTTTGCTGCAATATATCAGAAACAGAAGAGAAAAAGAAAATGGTGATTATTCATAAACAATTCCTGACAAAAAAAAAACTAAAAACAGTTTTGACTTCAGCTTTCTAAGTACAAATAGGATCACAATGTATTTTTTTCAGAAATACAAGGGTGTTTGTAGAAGAGTGTTATTTTGGCAAAGTTGATTGTATTAACTGTTATATTCTATTTCTTCTTTAGATACTGTGCACTAAACCCACATTGTGATGGAGTTAAAAATATGCTTTCTTCAAATATTCTTGTGAATTCTATCACATTTCCCCAACAAATGTACACATTGGCAGATCTAAAACAACATTACAATTTGGTAGCCTTGCCAACAACATCCAGAAGTAACACATTTCTGATTACATCTTAAGGTGATTTACATTAAAAACCAGTATATACAATATATTTTTCATCCAATGACAGACAACAAACGAAATATTTACATTTGTAAAAATATTTCACAGGAGAATCATAAAAACGAAGAAATAAAATGACATGAAAGAAGTATGCTGATGGTTGGAAGAAAAAAAAGGTAACTTTTCTGTTCATCCATGTAATAGCCAACTTGCATTTGAGCTCTCATGTTACTTAATGTGATATTATTTCTTGGTCAAAGAGGCTTGGCATTCAGAGGTTCAGCTCAGAAAATTGCAGGTTCAACTAATGAAAATTTCCTGTGAATATTTGAACTCTTCTGTTTATAACAATTGAATACATAGGCAAGGTGAGAGACCAACAATAGTCTGGAAAGCATTTGCACATGCATTATCTGTCATGTGACACTCAGAATGAACTTTTTCTAGTTCTCAAGTCGGTGGTGACATATTGCAACAGAGATAAAATCAGAAGCATTATTCATTTACTGTTGCTGCAACTCCCAGTTCAAATCATACCGAACAAACAACATTCACCCTGCATTGTATTTACTATGACAAGGGGACTGATAAATCTGAAACATGACTTGTCTTTGGAATTCAGAGATTGTAATCAGGAAATGTGAAATGCTATCCCACACTCAATGTGATCAACACTTGTGAAACATTCTGCTTCTCTTAGTGAATGCCACAGACTTGGTTACAATAGGGGAAAGAATATTATAGGGTCAAATAAAGGAACACCAACATTTTCTTCAGTGAAATCATTTTCTAAAATTTCCCCTCTATTGAGTCCCTCATGCTCATTCCATCATTGTGGAACATTTGAATGCAATAGAGAAGGTTCAACAATGAAGCATATGAGATACACAAGCCAAATGAGAAAAATTACTGGTTGGCCATATGTGCATTATCCACTTGCTTGTCATCGATTTGTGTGTGAACACCACCTATCATTCCTATCCTGCACCATTACTGATGACTAGAAAATTTGTCTTTGTGCTAATGCAAGGGAAAGAAAAGAAAGAAATGGTTTAGTCCAAACAAAGCAGTAATGCCACATAAAAAGACTTGCATGCATCCACATAAGATAGTGTTATGCATCTGGTGGAACAGTGGCCATGTGGTGTACAAAGAGTTGCTTGCACGAGGTAACTCTCCTGTTGGCATTTATTGTCATCAACAGACATCTTCCAGACGAAATCCCAGAACAACAACTAGGAAGACTGTGTGAAGTGATGCTATTCCACAATAACAGCAACCGGAATCCTGCGACACTGGCCAGTAACACTATACAACAACTGGGTTGGGAAGTCAATCTGCAACCACCTTTTCACCTGACATTGCACCCACAGATTTCACCTTTTCTGCTCTCTGTTCAATGATCTTCACAAACTTCGTTTTGGGGTGAAAATACACTTTGAACATGGCTCTACAAGTTCTTTGCTACAAAACCACATGATTTTTACAGTTATGGATTCAGAAAGTTACCCCAACATTGGCAGACTTCAGTGATCAGTGAAGCAGATTATATTATTTTCAATGATTTAAGTCTCCATTACGTGTAGTGTGTGTTTTTGGAACTTATAGAAAATATTTGAGTCTTATGCACCAGCCTAAGATGTTTTGTTGGTCATGAAACTGTTAATGTAGAAATAAACAATCAAAGGCTAAGTCTGGAATAACATTTGTCACAGTCTGTCCCTCTGTCAGTCAGATAAATTTTCTTAAACCTGCAGGCCAACTGTATGAGGAGTTGTGGTGAACTGATTGATTGCGAATGTCAGTGAGGGGATGAGTTCGAACAGGGTGTAATACACTCCTGGAAATTGAAATAAGAACACCGTGAATTCATTGTCCCAGGAAGGGGAAACTTTATTGACACATTCCTGGGGTCAGATACATCACATGATCACACTGACAGAACCACAGGCACATAGACACAGGCAACAGAGCATGCACAATGTCGGCACTAGTACAGTGTATATCCACCTTTTGCAGCAATGCAGGCTGCTATTCTCCCATGGAGATGATCGTAGAGATGCTGGATGTAGTCCTGTGGAACGGCTTGCCATGCCATTTCCACCTGGCACCTCAGTTGGACCAGCGTTCGTGCTGGACGTGCAGACCGCGTGAGACGACGCTTCATCCAGTCCCAAACATGCTCAATGGGGGACAGATCCAGAGATCTTGCTGGCCAGGGTAGTTGACTTACACCTTCTAGAGCACGTTGGGTGGCACAGGATACATGCGGACGTGCATTGTCCTGTTGGAACAGCAAGTTCCCTTGCCAGTCTAGGAATGGTAGAACGATGGGTTCGATGATGGTTTGGATGTACTGTGCACTATTCAGTGTCCCCTCGACGATCACCAGTGGTGTACGGCCAGTGTAGGAGATCGCTCCCCACACCATGATGCCGGGTGTTGGCCCTGTGTGCCTCGGTCGTATGCAGTCCTGATTGTGGCGCTCACCCGCACGGCGCCAAACACGCATACGACCATCATTGGCACCAAGGCAGAAGCGACTCTCATCGCTGAAGACGACACGTCTCCATTCGTCCCTCCATTCACGCCTGTCGCGACACCACTGGAGGCGGGCTGCATGATGTTGGGGCGTTAGCGGAAGACGGCCTAACGGTGTGCGGGACCGTAGCCCAGCTTCATGGAGACGGTTGCGAATGGTCCTCGCCGATACCCCAGGAGCAACAGTGTCCCTAATTTGCTGGGAAGTGGCGGTGCGGTCCCCTACGGCACTGCGTAGGATCCTACGGTCTTGGCGTGCATCCGTGTGTCGCTGCGGTCCGGTCCCAGGTCGACGGGCACATGCACCTTCCGCCGACCACTGGTGACAACACCGATGTACTGTGGAGACCTCACGCCCCACGAGTTGAGCAATTCGGCGGTACGTCCACCCGGCCTCCCGCATGCCCACTATACGCCCTCGCTCAAAGTCCGTCAACTGCACATACGGTTCACGTCCACGCTGTCGCGGCATGCTACCAGTGTTAAAGACTGCGATGGAGCTCCTTATGCCACGGCAAACTGGCTGACACTGACGGCAAAGGTGCACAAATGCTGCGCAGCTAGCGCCATTCGACGGCCAACACCGCGGTTCCTGGTGTGTCCGCTGTGCAGTGCGTGTGATCATTGCTTGTACAGCCCTCTCGCAGTGTCCGGAGCAAGTATGGTGGGTCTGACACACCGGTGTCAATGTGTCCTTTTAGCCATTTCCAGGAGTGTATAAGAGGCACAGGGACACATACAGGTACTGAGGGAAGGAGGATTGTGGAACTCAAGGATGAGCTAAGGGGAACTCCTATATGTTTAAATCAGGGAAGCTGATATGGGAGTGGAAGGGGTGACAGAATTGGAGATGGGTCTCGAGAATGTAGTTCACAGGTTGTGAAGCTACGGCCAAGTCAGGCATCTTGTACTCACAAGGGAACCTCCCCATCGCACCCCCCTCAGATTTAGTTATAAGTTGGCACAGTGGATAGGCCTTGATAAACTGAACACAGATCAATTGAGAAAACAGGAAGAAGTTGTGTGGAACTGTGAAAAAACAAGCAAAATATATGAACCGAGTAGTCCATGAGCCACATAAGCAACGTAATGGACTACGTAAGCTTAGGAGCGCCATGGTCCCGTGGTAGCGTGAGCAGCTGCTGAACGGGAGGTCCTTGGTTCAAGTCTTCCCTCGAATGAAAATTTTACTTTCTTTATTTTTGCATAGTTATTATCTGTCCGTTCGTTCATTGATGTCTCTGTTCACTGTAGTAAGTTTAGTGTCTGTTTTGCGACCGCACCGCAAAACCGTGCGATTAGTAGACAAAAGGACGCGCCTCACCAATGGAATCAGAAAACATTTGATCGCAAGGTCATAGGTCAGCCGATTCCTCCACAGGAAAACACATCTAATATATTCTATATGACACTGGTGACGGCATGTGCGTCACATGACAGGAATATGTTGTCGACCCACCTAACTTGTACACTTGGCGAATGGGTAAAAAGATTCTTCTACCTTGCCCGATTTAGGTTTTCTTGTGGATGTGATAATCACTCCCAAAAATGTGATGAAAACATAAGAGTTTGTCAAATAAACTGAAAATAAAAAATTAAACTTTTCACTCAATGGATGATTTCAACCAAGGACCTTTCATTCCGCAGCTGCTCACGTTACCACGAGACCACGGCGCTCCTGCGTTCCCATCATCCATAATGTTGCCTATCTTCCCATGAACTACTCAGTTTGTATATTTTGCTTATTTTTTCACAGTTCCACACAACTTCTTCCTGTTTTCTCAATTGATCTGTGTTCAGTTTTTCAAGGCCTATCCACTGCGCCAACTTATAACTAAATCTGAGGGGGGTGCGATGGGGAGGTCCCCTTGTCAATAGCATGTTGTCATTGCATAGTCAATTACCCTCTTGGCAGGCGAGGGATAACGGTGGCACCCAGGCTCTTTCACACGTCATGTCAGTGAGGTTGCAAAATACTGATTCAGGAGAGAAGAAGGATTACAGGGACAATATTCTTCATTTCGAGACATGATGATGAGGTTTCAAATCACTGGACATGAATGTGGTTAACTTGATCCAGTCCCCAATAAGATTGGCAATTTTCCTCTTTAAGAAGCTCAACTATGCTGGGTGATTGTTTTATACATAAATATATTTATCTCAAGGTGATAATTTTAATATGAGCCACGACTACGGAATAAGGGGACTGTGATCTTAACATTGCTAATTATTGTAGTGTGCCAATTTGTAATGTTAGCTCACCTTTACAATGACTTATTTTAAAATGTCAATTTGGTACTTAGAAATTTGTCTTCTTTCTCTTTCATCACGTTTCCCTCACAATCTACCACCGCATACATTTTAAACACAACTGCATATTTGTGACCAATCTTTTGTAGTTACAAAGGCACTGCCAATTTTCAGTATGAATTATGTACCATGTAATTAACATCCAGTGTCAAATTCAAGTATAACATTTTGAACAACTGTTTCACTGAAATACTTTAGCAAGAAAAATATGGAAAAAAATACCACATAAGAAAATATTAAAGCGATAACTTTAGCATGTAATTAAGCTACTGAATAAAGCAAAAATCTCACCTGCCAGTATCTCCTCTGGGTGTACCTCTTCCAGTTCCTGCTAAAAAAAATTAAAAAGCTGAATAACTTTACATGAACTGAATTTAAGCATAAATGAAACACCTTCAAATGTGTCAGTGGTATGTTATCTCACTGCACATGCTCATCTCAGTGTTAGTAAGTTGGTAAATTATATAATGACAGATTACGAATCAGGTGCAGTGACAAGCAGATACATGTGAAATTTTATTAAAGTGCAATTGACGAAAACTGCATAATAATACAAATGAAGAATCACAAAATATTTCTATTTCAATTGAGCATAACTGTCTGAATTCACTAGAGCTGCCAGCTGCCACTTACAGCCACTGCCACAGTGCAGGACTAAGGAGCCCACAAAACACAAGTCAACATGGTGGGAATGTAGACTACAGCTGCTAGATCCATGAAGGCTGGTGCAAGGATAATGCCAGTGACTGAAATAGAAGTACAGAATAGTTTGCTGGAAAGAACACCCCTCAAATATGACCTGGTGGAGTAGTCTGAAGGATCATGGAAGGGGAAGTGAATAACAGACCATTATAAAATTACAGATCATAGAGATAGTGATAGGGTTTATTATGCCTATATCTGCTGCTACCAGGACAGAAATTTGAAATTGATTCTTGGTCTCAGAGAGCCATCTGAGGTTGGCCCACACAAAAGAAGAGGGTGTGGAACAGTTAAGAGAACTAGTAAATGGACATTTGAAAATTTGTGTCTGATGCAGCTGAATCATGTCCACACTTGCTTAGAGGCCTGTGGGAGCCACATTGGACAGGTTCTCTAACGGTTGTCTTGTCTCAGCATGTTTAGTGCTGTAATGTACTGTACAGGATTTCCGGCCTCGAGTCTGTATGATCCTTTTTGCTCATTATTCTCTTAGGGGTAGTTTTCTTCTTGTTCTTGTTCTTGTTCTTCTTCTTCTTCTTCTTCTTCTTCTTCTTCATTTTCATTTTATGAGTCAGGGATTCTTGCCCGCTCTGGTTTTACAGTTGTCTCCACAATCTCCTGGGCTGTCCTCCAACTCTTTTTAAATGTTTTATTACATATTGATCCTATATTTAGTCTTTCCTAATATCTTAATTTCGGATTGTATCCACCCTCACACCATCTTTAATACTCCTTTAAGATCTCATTTCCGCCGCCTGTATTTTCCTCAGTTGGTTTTGCGTTTTTTTTTTTGTTTTGTTTTAGGGCGCAAAACTGCTATGGTCATTAGCGCCCAGTCTGTGACTTAGGTAAAAGTAAAATACGAAAATGGAACCAGCAGCTAAGGGAGCGAAACTCAAAAAATTGGAGAAACTAAAAGCAGGAGTACAGCATGAAAAACCACTAGAGAAAGGGTTTGGTTGTCCCCAAAAAGGGCTTCAAATGACCGACGTCATCTCACTGGCACTAATAAACTCAAGAACGCGATCAGCTGAGCGCGTTATCTGCTAAAATTGACGATATTTCAGGCGACAGCTGTAGACGGGCGCGTAACAGAGTAAAATAGGGGCACTTGAGTAAAAGGTGTCTTACTGTCCACAGCTGAGAGCAGTGGGGACAGAGTGGGGGAGGATCACCGCTTAAAAGATGTCGATGGCTAAAAACACAGTGCCCTATCCGGAGTCTAGTTAATATTACCTCCTCCCAACGACGCATTCGGGAGGAAGAGGTTTAAGCACAGGGAAGAGCTTTCATGTCCCGCAATTATGGGGAAGTGTTGACCAATGTGCATGCCATAAAAGAACAACACGATGACATAAAACACTCCATAGATCGGTGAAGGGAATCGTGTGAATAGCTGGCCGAAGAAGAGAGACTGCAGCCTTGGCTGCTATATCGGCCGCCTCATTTCCACAGATACCAACGTGTCCTGGGATCCAGAGGAACACCACCGAGACGCCCCCAAAGGGAGCAAGTGGAGGCAGTCCTGAATCCGGTGGACCAGTGGGTGGACAGGGTAGAGAGCTTGGAGACTGAGGAGAGAGCTGAGAGAATCTGTACACATAACATACTGTATCCGCTGATGGTGACGGATTTATTGGACAGCCTGGAGAACAGTGTAAAGCTCCGCAGTATAAACGGAACACTGATCAGGAAGCCGAAATCGATTTGGGGTGTCGCCAACAATATAGGCACTCCCTACACAAAATGATGTATTTGATCCATCAGTGTAAATAAATGTGGCATCCTTCATTTGTGCACATTGAGCAGAAAATGCCCGACAATAAACAAGTGAAGGGGTACCATCCTTCAGAAACTGACAAAGATCACGGAGCAAGCAGGTCTGGGGATGGAGCCAAGGTGGTGCTGTACCCCCAGTTCTCAAGAAAGTTTTAGGAAAGCGGAAGGAAAGAGAATGGAGCAGTTGACGGAAGCGGACTCCCGGTGGTAGTATGGAGGAAGGGTGGCCTGCATACCCTACATCAAAGGAGGCGTCGAAGAAAATGTCATGGACTGGATTAGCAGGCATGGAAGACAAATGGCTAGCATAAAGACTCAGAAGGACTGCTCGCCAATTGGACAGCGGAGGTTCAGCAGTCTCAGCATAAAGGCTTTCCACAGGGCTGGTGTAAAAAGCCATAGATACTAAACGTAATCCACGGTTTTTTTTTTTTGGTGGGGTTTAAGGGTGCTCAACTACTTAGGTCATTAGCGCCAAGTCACAGTTGTTAGAGTACATGGAATCTAGTAAAACTCAAGGGGTGGGGGGGGGGGGGGGGCGCGACACCAGAAAGTCCTGACAAAGATGAAGATAAAAGACGTATAAAAGTTAGATGTCTTTGGACAAGCCAGTCAAAGTTATAAAAAGCAGAACACGAGCAGCTGCTCGAGCGTCATCAGCTAAAATATCCGGTAAAGTAGATGGCAGGGACAGGACGACACAAGATTGACAAAATCGGGGACACGACAATAAAACATGGCGCACTGTTAATGCTTGACCACAAGGGCACTGCGGGGCTGGGTCACCGGAGATCAGGTAGCGGTGGCTAAGCCGGCAATGCCCAATCCACAACCTAGTCAGAAGGACCTCTTCTCGCCGAGATGGTCGGGAGGAGGATGTCCAAGCAGTTGGGAGCGGTTTTACTGCCCGGAGCTTGTTTCCTTGGAGGAATGACCAAGCATCCCACCACAACAACACAAGCCTCTTACAAACAACCCCATGAACGTCAGATAACGGGACGCAATGGGAGGCTGGCCGAGGCAGGAGGACTGCAGCCTCATTCCCAGGCACTCCTACATGTCCTGGAAATCACAGAAAACTGACAGGAGACCCTCATCAGCGAAAGAATGGAGGGACTGCTGGATCCGTTGCACCAAAGGATGGACCGGATAGGGAGCTCAAAGGCTCTTAAGAGCACTGAGGAAATCAGAGCAGAGTGTATACGATGAATGGTGGTGGCAGCGGGCATACTGAACGGCCTGATGGAGAGCAAAAAGCTCAGCCGTAAAGCTGGAACATTGGTCGAGGAGCCAGTATTTAAAGGTGGCGGCCCCAACGACAAAGGCACAGCTGACACCATCGTCAGTTTTGGAGCCATCGGTGTAAATAAAGGTGTGACCAGCAAGTCGTGCACGAAGTTCGACAAACTGTGAGCAATACACATCAGCCGGAGTACCCTCCTTCAGGACTGAGCTGAGGTCGAGATAAATATGAACCAGAGCCTGGAGCCAAGGTGGTGTCGGGCTCTCACCCTCTCTGAAGGTGGTAGGGAGGGCAAAACCCATTTGTCGAAGCAGGTGATGGAAGCGGACTCCAGGGGGCAGCAGGGCAGACAGATACAACCCATACTGACGGTCGAGAGAATCGGCGAAGGAGGACTGATAAGAGGGTTGGTCGGGCATTGACAACAGCTGGCAGGGATACCGACAAAGCAGTACGTCGCGCCGGTAGGTCAATGGTAATTCGGCAGCTTCAGCATAAAGACTCTCGACGGGACTAGTGTAGAAGGCTCCGATCGCAAGACGTAACCCCCGATGGTGGATGGAGTTGAGACGGCGTAAGAGGGATGGCCGAGCAGACAAGTAGACGAGGCTCCCATAATCCAGCTTTGATCGGACTATGGGCCAATACAAGTGAAGCAGGACAGTGCGATCCGCTCCCCAAGATGAATCACTAAGCACTCTGAGGACATTAAGGAACGTGTACAATGGGCAGCCAAATAAGAGACGTGTGGAGACCAACGAAGTTTCCTGTCCAATGTGAGCCCTAGAAACTTAGTTGTTTCCACGAAAGGGAGAACAACGGGACCGAGATGTAAGGACGGCAGAAGGAATGCTCTATATCGCCAAAAGTTGATACAAACCGTCTTCTCTTCAGAGAAACGGAAGCCATTTGCCACACTCCATGAGTATAGGCTGTCTAGACAACGCTGAAGGCAGCACTCCAGGAGGCATGTTCTCTGGGCACTGCAGTAGATAGCGAAGTCATCGACAAAGAGAGAGCCTGAGACATTAGGTGCAATGCAATCCATAATTGGATTGATCGCAATGGCAAAAAGGGCTACACTCAAGATGGAGCCCTGAGGCACTCCGTTCTCCTGGAGGAAGACGTCGGACAATACGGAACCCACACGTACACTTAACTTTCGATCTGTTAAAAAGGAATCAATAAAATGGGGCAGGCGACCGCGTAGACCCCACCTGTGCATAGGGCAGAGGATACCTCCTCTCCAACAGGTATTATAAGCCTTCTCCAAATCGAAGAACACAGCTACCGTTTGGCGCTTTCGCAACAAGTTGTTCATGATGAATGTCGACAAGGTCAACAGCGGAGCGGCGGTGACGAAAGCCGCATTGAACATTGGTAAGTAGCAGTCGAGATTCAAGAATCCAAACTAACCGAGCGTTAACCATGCGCTCCATCACGTTACAGACACAGCTTGTAAGAGAAATGGGGCGGTAACTAGAAGGAAGGTGTCTATCCTTCCCAGGTTTGGGTATAGGAACAACGATGGTGTCACGCCAACGCATGGGGACTTGACCTTCGGTCCAGACGCGATTGTAGGTACGAAGAAGGAAGCTTTTGCCTGCCGGAGAAAGGTGTGCCAGCATCTGAACGTGAATGGCATCTGGCCCCGGAGCTGAGCAATGGGACAGTGCAAGTGCACGTTCGAGTTCCCGCATAGTAAAGGGGGCACTATAAGTTTCCAGATTCAGCGAGTGAAAGGAAGGTCACCGAGCCTCTTCTGCCTCTTTCCTGGGAAGGAAGGCAGGGTGGTAATGGGCGGAGCTTGAAACCTCCACGAAAAAGCGGCCGAAGGCGTTGGAGACAGCCACAGGATCAACAAGGACCTCATTACCTGAGGTCAGGCCAGGTACCAAGGAGTGGGCCTTAATGCCCGACAGCCGGCGCAGGCCATCCCAGGCGATAGAAGAGGGAGTAAAACTGTTAAAGGAGCTGATGAAAGAGGCCCAACAAGCTTTTTTGCTATCTTTGATGACTCTACGGCATTGCGCTCGGAGTCGTTAGTATCCAATACAATTCGCCAACGTAGGATGGCGGCGAAAGGTGCGTAAAACACGTCATCCAGCACGTGACGTGAAGAAGAGGTAGTACGAGGATTGGAACGTTCGGCAGCATTGATGATAACAGCCGTGAAGTATTCAACCTGACTGTCACAACTGAGAAAATCGTGGTCCGGAAAGGTCGCCAGGGAGGAGTAAAATCCCCAGTCAGCTTTCGGTATGTTCCTGCTCGAAAGACGTGGGGATGGGGTGTGGTGCAGGAGACGAACGACACAGGGGAAGTGGTCGCTCAAATAGGTGTCAGAAAGGACATACCACTCGAATCGACGGGCAAGAGTGGTAGAACAGATCTAGAGGTCCAAGTGGGAGTAGGTATGAGTAGAGTCCGAGAGGAAAGTCGGGGCGCCAGTATTGAGGCAGACAAGATTGAGATGGTTGAAGACATCCGCCAAGAGGGAGCTTCTCTGACAGGATGCAGGAGAGCCCCAAAGGGGACGATGGGCATTGAAGTCGCCAAACAATAAAAACGGCGGAGGAAGCTGAACAATCAGGTGCATCATGTCAGCCCGACTAACTGCGGAAGACGAAGTGTAGACGGTACAAACAGAAAAAGTAAAGGCAGAAAGAGTAATACGGACAGCTATTGCTTGGAGTGGGGTGGTCAATGGGATGGGATGGTAATAGACATCGTCCCGAACGAGCAACATGACCCCACCATGAGCTGGAATACCGTCCACAGGGGTGAGGTCATACCACTCCGAGGTATAGTGGGTAAAAGCAATACGGTCAGTTGGGCGCAACTTGGTTTCCAGGAGACCAAGGACGAGCGGACAGTGCAGGCAGAGGAGCAGTTGTAATTCCTCCTGATTAGATCGAATACCTCTTATGTTCCAATGTAACAAAGCCATCGCTAGTCAGAAAAAAGGGGGAATGAAACAGGGGAAGAGCTGGTCACCTCGACGGCCGCAGAGGGCCAGGTTATGAGGGAACAACGCTACAACCGGCGGGAGGCGAATCCTGTTCCATCGAGTCATCGCCAGCTGCGGCCGCTGTCCTGGGTTGCGTAGGAGGGGCAGTATCATTCGCCGACGAGAGGCCAGCTGAGCGCCTGGCAGCAGAGCGTCCCGGCCAAACTGAGGACGGCCGGGAGCAGCGACTCGTGGATGGAGCGTCAGACGAAACGTGCCGGGGTGGAGAGGGGGATAAAGACTTCTTCTTGGAGGCCTTCTTGGAAGTCTGATGAGGCACGGGCATGGTATGCTGGACCCGAAGAAGGTCCAGACGCGCGGGCTCCATTTTTGAATGCCGGACCTTGGAAGCCGGGGTCTGGAACATTTGCCCGATGGACGCCTGAGAAGAGGATCGCTTCTCAGGTGGTGGAGGGGGAGGAGGAGGAGGAAGGGTGGCCCCTGGGGCAGAGGGGGCAGGGGCCACGAGGGAGGAGGATTTGGAAGGGAGGGATTTGGGAGGCGGAGGCATAAACCCCAGATGGGGTGAGGAGGTGGAGGGGGGACAGGATAGGGGTGAGGATACTGTGCAAGGAGGCAACACGACTGAGGCCAACGATATTGCCAATGTCACGGGATGGAGGTGGTCATACTTCTTCCTGGCCTCAGAAAAAGAGAGATGATCCAAAGTTTTTAATTCTTGAATCTTCTTCTCCGTCTGATACGCGGGGCAGTCTATAGATCTAGGTGAGTGGATGCCAGGACAATTGATGCACCGAGGTGGTGGAGTGCATGTATGTTCCTCACGAAGAGGACGTCCACAATCGCCACAAAGGGGCTCAGCCTCACATCGTGACGACATGTGCCTAAAGCGCAAACACCGAAAGCAGCGCATAGGAGGTGGGACGTAAGGTGGCACGTCGCACCGGTAGCACATCACCTTTACCTTCTCCGGGAGAATGTCCCCCTCGAATGCGAGGATAAAGGCCCCGGTGTCGATGCAACAGTCTTTGGGGCCGCGCTGGACTCGCCGCACGAAATGCACGCCTCAGCACTCCAGGTTGGCCCTGAGCTCCTCATCAGATTGCAGCAGGAGGTCCTCATGAAAAATAACCCCCTGCATCCTATTCAGTGCCAGATGTGGGACAATGGATACTGGGATGTCCCCTAGTCAGTCACATGCTGGAGTGCCGCCGACTGTGTGGCGGAGGTGGTCTTTATATGAACAGACCCCGAACGCATTTTACTGAGAGCCTCGATTTCCCCAAAGATGTCCTAGATGTGCTGGACAAAGAATATGGGCTTGGAGGTGGCGAACGTCCCCCCCCATCGGTCCGAGAACAGACTAGATAGCAGGGGAAGTATATCGCCCCAAGCCGGCGAGCCTGTCCTTCCTCCCAGGGAGTGGCCAAGGGGGAAAGGGCAGGAGTACCAGAACCAGAGACAGTACCTTTCTTTTCAAAAGACTCGGCCGCAGATCGACCTGATACATTTTGACATTTCATCTACAAAACATCCGCCCCAATACCACCCACTCCAACCAGGGCTCTCCCCACGGGCGCCACCCAGCCTCAACAAGGGCCACCTGGCAGGATGACCATTGCTGGGAGTCCTGATGCCCCAAGGAGACGGGCATCTACTCCTTGGCCAACGTGGGGAGAGTGCAGTTCAGGTATCGGCAGTACGATCCCTGTGTTGTCAGGGGGCTACAACCTAGAGGGTACATGACGACCCCACCACAATTGGCTGGCTACCGTGCTGGATTTCGGGTGCCATGGAAAGTCCATCATGATCGTAGGTGCAAATGGGGACGCACTATGGGCATAACTTGTGCAACCCATCAGGTGTTTAGGCCAAATTTGAGGAATAGTGGGTGTGGTTACAATGCAGTTACAATGCTGAGTGCCAAGGTCTTAGTGCACTGAGGACCAGTGATACACCACGTAAGGTGTCCTTCCCCAAAAGGCTCGTACTTCTGTAGAATTTGGAAAATGGAGGTCAAACCCCAAGGGGAACCATCACATGGAAGGCCGAAATGGTTGAAACTCCTTTTAGTCGCCTCTTACGACAGGCAGGAATACCTCGGGCCTATTCT
This sequence comes from Schistocerca serialis cubense, assembly GCF_023864345.2. Taxonomy (NCBI): domain Eukaryota; kingdom Metazoa; phylum Arthropoda; class Insecta; order Orthoptera; family Acrididae; genus Schistocerca; species Schistocerca serialis. Next base: position 1,058,878,416 of record NC_064640.1, on the reverse strand, counting down.
TACCGCACACCCACAGGGGGAAGACTACTTGATTGTGGGGAGTTATTACTATGTGCAGTAGCACACCAGATGTCATTCAGATTTTGGGTAAAGAGAGATTTTGCATAGATCTGCATATCCACAGTTGGAATAATGGAAGGAAATGGCAGTAAGTATCTGCTTCTCTAGCCAAACGGTCAGCCAGTCCATTCCCTGGGTTGCTCAAATGACTTGGAACCCAGAGAAAGACATCTGAACAGGTGGCACACTCATGGGCCAAGAGAAGGGCACGTATAGCAGAGACCGAAGGATGAGGTCGATGGCCAGCAGGCTGCTCGTTGGATCTGAACAGATTAAAACACTGTGGAGGGAGGCCTGAGATAAAAAAGGAGGGCTCTGTGAATTTCCAGAAACTCTGCTGTGAACACACTAATTGATCCTGACAAAAAATGGTGTTCTAAGGCAGTAGGAGACATGAAAGTGTATCCCACCTTATCTACTGCCTTAGAACTATCAGTGTGAAAAATTGTGGCACCCTAGAACACTCCAAGGATGGCACATACAAGACGGTGGAGAATTAAAGAGTTGACACGAATCTTAGGACCCTGGAATAGATCAGTCATAATTCATGGTCTAGTTACCATCCATGGGTGGGAGGGGTATGGGGGGAAAGATGTGAAGTGGAGACGGGGATCCCGACATAAGGAAGTGATACGCATGCCAACCGGCAATCCCACACAAGAACGGGTGTCAGGAGGGAGACAGTCCTCAATGGCGAAGAGTACAGGATACATCGGATGGTCAGGGAATTGGCGAATGATGACTGATTAAGAAAGTAGTAGTTTGCTCAGTCATGTGTGTAGAGGGGGAATCCCCACTTCTGTGAGGAGACTATCAATGGGACTACTGAGAAAGCCAGCAATAGCCAGATGAACCCCACAATGGTGAAGAGGGTCAAGCAGTTTCAAAGTGGAAGGAGCTGCTGAGCCATATACCAGACCACCACAACAGTCTGGAGAAGACCAGGCCACAGTAAAGATGGAGAAAAGTGACACAGTCTGCACCCCAAGATGCAAGGGCCAGGAGGTGGAGAGCATTAAGCTTCCATATACATACAGTATTTAGGTGGCAAATGAAGGGCAGCCATGTCAGCTGGTTATCAAAAGTAAGGCCCAAGAAACAGGACTGTGCTACAACATCGAGAAGCTGTTCACCTAAATAAAATTCTGAGTTGGGGTGTACTGTGAATCAGCGATAAAAATGCATTACCCACATTTTTTTGGGAGAATCCTGGAACCAATAGGAGGTGGCCCATGCAGAGGCCCATGGGATGGCATCTTAGAGCAGACACTCACCAGATGCTACTTAGTGGGAGCTGCATCATATGCAAAAATCATCGAAGTACAATGCCAGAGTAACCAGAGGCCCAATAGGGGTCACAAGCCCGTGGACTGCTAGGAGGAAGAGTGTGACACTTACCACAGAACCATGTGGGATACCATTCTGCAGAATTCCAGGGGTGCTGAGGAAAGTTCCAATTCGGAACCGGAAGAGCCGCTCAGAGGAAAACTCATGGATAAAAATCTGTAGGGGCACATGGAAGCCTCAGTCATGGTTGGTAACTAAAATGTGATGGCACCAAGCCATGTTGTGTGCCACATGTAGGTAAAAAGAAGACCACAACTAGGCACTGGTGGTGAGTAAAAGCCTGTTGCGTAACTTTTTCCAACCCAAGTAAATGATCAGTTGGAGATCATTTCACTTGGAAGCCACAGAGATACAGGGACAAAAGGCCCGGAGATTCTAGTACACAACATAATGTGTAGCTAACTATCCTCTCGAGAAGTTTACGTAGTACATTTGTCTGGTTAATTGGGTGGTAGCTGTCGAGGCCATTGGGCTCTTTCTGGCCTTAAGGACAGGGAGAACTATACTGTTTCATCATTGTGACAGAAAAGCAGCTGTGAACCTAATGCAGTTGAAGATAATAGAACCATCTGGTTGCGGACAGAATATGGGCCAGCTGCCATGTCCCATGAAGAGGTAAGAGCCTGCTTGACTATAGCACTCACTTAGTGTTGTGTGTTATGAACAGATTGGTTTGGTGGCGGGGGGGGGGGGGGGGGGGGCATAGTGAACACTGCATTTCTGCTGGAGAAATGTAGGAGGACAGGAAGATGATGCCAATACCGTCCCAAAGTGTCGTGTAGCAAGGTGTTCTGTGAGGACCGATGGATCAGTGCACAAATCACCGTTAAGGTTAAGGCAATGGAATACTGACTGTCGCTGGCAGCCAAGAACAGTACGGAGCTTGGACTGAACCTGCAATGAAGAGGCATATGTCCCCGGAGGGGCACATATTTCTCCCAGCATTCCTTTTTACACTACTTAATAAGGTAATGAGCCTTCGCATGAACACACTTAAAAGCGAAGAGGTTCGTCTTTGAAATGTGTTGCTTAAAATGCTGCAGTGCATGTCAGCAGTTATAGACAGTGACTGTGACATCCTTGGCCCACCAAAGTACCCATCAACGATGAGGGGACATGTTGATGGGGGGGGGGGGGGGGGCGGCAGCAGTGTGAAGAAAAGTGGCAGAGATGCCTTGCAGACCGCATCAATGCAATTCGACAGGGAGGTGTAGAGGTGCACAGCAGATGTATACAAAGGGCAATTGGCCCTGCGGAATTCGTAACTTGGGGGCCTCTCTGCCTGGCGGCAGCAGGGGAACAATAGAACCACTGGAAAGTGGTCACTGTCACAAACATCATCATGGGCTGACAAATGTAGGGAAGCAATGAGAGCAGGATAGGTGATCGTGAGATTGATAGTGGTAAAGGTGCCATTAAGAGCATTGAATTGGGTAGGGGATCCCTCATTGAGGAGACACAAATTCAGGTCCGTAATACGCTGGTCAATTAGGAGACCCCTACCCATTGAAGTGTCACTCTCCCACACTGGGTGGTGGCTATTGAAGTCCCAAGGATGAGAAACGGGGTGTGAATTGCTGGATTAAGGTAGACAGTGCAAAGTAAGGAATTATTGTACCTGGAGGGAGGTCGACACTGCAAATGGTGATTGCCAGAGACATATGCACTCTAAACACTATAGCTTCCACGTAGGTACTTAGTGGGATCCGGTGACTACGACATTGGAGTGAACCAAAGTGCAGATCCCACCAGATGCTTCCCTGGGGCCAGTACAGTTCCGACAGAAGGTTGCATTTCTGGTAGGTGAGGATAGTAACTTTGGCAATTTCAGTGGATGACTGTGTGGCCAGAATCCAGATTACACGCAAAAAAAAAAAAAAAAAAAAAAAATGAGGATACCATGTCACTTGGTCAGTGGCCTTCACCTACAAGGGTGAGGTGACATCCGTAAATAAGATAAGATCTCAGGCACAGGTTGCAAGGCAGGAGGTGGCAATACTGGGGACAGTGGTTGGGGGGGGGGGGCACCTTGTCTTAGGATTTATGTTTCTTCCTGTCTGTTTTCTCCTCCTCCTATTCCTATTTCAGAGCTGGAGGAGGGTAGAGCACAGAGGGAGTACAGGTGACTGAAAGAGAGCGGGTGACCTTTGGATGAACAAACGCACTGTGAGTGATGGTAGGAATCTTCCAACCTGAACTGAGCTGGGCAAAGGGGCCTTGTAAGGGAGCCCAATCACTGGCAGGTGCCAGAGAAGGGGGCGCACTTCTTCAGCTGGAGAGAGGGAGCAGACCCAGACAGGAGGTTGTGGCAACTGCATGGGTAGGGGGAGGGAGAGGGGATAGGTGGATGGGGCTGGGCAAGGGAGAGGTAGGAGGAGGAAATGAAGTAAAAGAGAGATAAGTTGAAGATAGTGACACTGGATGGAGTATCTCATACTTTTGGTAACCCTCAGTATAAGACAGGCGATTCGATGCCTTTTATTCTTGGATCTCCTTCCTCTCTTATATGCCGGGCAAATTTGGCGAGTGAGGGGAGTGGCTTTCAGTACATTTGTCACACACAGGTGTCAGAACACAGAGGCTTCCCTCATGGAATGGTTGTCCACAGTGAGTGTACAGAGGGTCTACCATTCACCAGGAAAACATATGCCAAAATTGCAGCTACCAGAAGCACCGCATAGGTGGTGGGGTGTATGGCTTCACATCACAACTTCGGCACATAACCTTGACTTTCTCTGGGAGGGTATCCCCCAAAAAAGCTAGAATGAAGGCACCAGTATGGATGCGGTTGTCTTTGTGGCCCTTCTCCACATGCCAAACCAAATTCACACCTCTCCAGATTAGCCCAGAGTTCCTAATCCTTTTGCAGGGTGAGATCCCAATGAAAAATCACTCTCTACACCATATTCAGAGATTAGTGAGGGATAAAAGAAACTGGGACATTGCCAATATGATCACAGGTGCAAAGAGCTGCCGATTGGGTGGCAGAAGATGCTCTGATCAAGAAAGTTTTCCTCAATATTTTCCACAAAAACAATGGCATTGTGGCAATGAATGTGTCCCTGTCTGTCCTCGTACAGATGAGGTAATGGGGGAAGTGTATCATACAAAGATGGCTAGCCTGGCCATCCTCCCATGGTGTAGCCAGGGAAGCAGAGGTTGCTGGGTAACATGAAGCACCATTCAATGATTGTTCACCATTCAAAGAAGCAGCCATTTGAGATCCGCCAGATCTTTGCAGCTCCATACGCTTCATGCATCAAGCATCCCCCAAATACCAGCCATTCTGACCATGGGCTCTCCCGAAGGGTGCCACCCACCCAAACCAAGGGCCATCTAGCACGGTGGCTATAGGTGGGAGTTCTGATGCTCCAAGAAGACAAGCAACCACTCCTTGGCATACATGGGGAGTGAACAATTCAGGAATCAGGAGAGTGATTCCTGTGTTGTCAGGGATCTCAGCCAGATGGGTACATAACAGACCCATCACACAGACTGGCTATGTGTGCTGGTGACCTAGCTGGGTTGAAGGGGGCAACAGGGGGAAGGCAAGAGGAATCCACACCGCAGATGCCAGGGAGCGAGTTGTTCCCCAAACGGCTCACATTAAACAAAAACAGGAAATTTTGAAGTGGAGGTAAAACTCAATTGGGGACGTAAAAACCAAGAAACATGAATGAACAGGCAGAGGAAAGCAAATTGTAAACAATAAAGGAAACCAGGTGGATAGCCATGTCAAGATGAATCAGAGCACCAAGAAAGGGGTAGGAGAGGGTAACTGGGAGTGAGCAAGGATAGGGAGGGAGGGCAGGGTGACAAATGCGGACAGTAAGGAAGAATAGGCTGCATTATCTCAGAGCCACATGTGCACCATGCATGAACTAACACGAAGGAACCGTAACCCCTTGGGAAGGGGGTGGGGGGGTGGCTATTGTCTGCCTAGAGGGAATCAGAATGTAAAGTAGTGCAGGCATTTTAGTGACATTTTTGAGTCTTGTGGTAAATAATTATGAATTACAGGACACTGCTAAATAACCATTTGATACAGTTTGCAACACATACAATAACCCTAGACTGATTGCATCAGCACATCTGAAGAAGCTGTTACCATTTCTGTCAGCAACTGGGGAAGGTGCAAGTGAACTTAATGCACTACTTCAAGCAATATTCATGTGCTGATGGCATTACAACTAAATGTATCCTTTCAAGATGTAATTACATCACTGCTCTTTATAGAAAAAAGTTGACCAGTCTGTAACAACAAAATTTAAAACCCGCCTGAGGTTCAATAGCTTTCTGACATTAGAATGGAGATGTGCTTTTCTCAAAAATAAATGCAAATCTGAAATTATCAAGGCTACAGTACTACCATGACACAGCACATATGGGAACAAACAGCGGACCACCTGCAATGTCAAGCACTTAGGGTGTTTGAGATGAATCTAGTCGCTGCTAGTGTTGCGTATGTCATGCGTCACTTGACTCAAGCTTTGCAGAAGTGCAGCAAATTCAGGCAAGCCACGTGTAGTGAACACAAACCTATAGTGATGCCGAACAAATTGTTCAACAATTGTTCAAAGGGTGATTGTAGGGTTTCTAGTTGCACTTATGTATGCCGTCATGCTTGTCAAAAAGGGCACCACACATTGCTACACACAGAAATAAAACACACAAGATGGAACAAGGAAGGATTGTCCTAGTGACATGAAACACAAAAAATGGTATACATCCATCAAGTACATTGCATTACTGCTCACTTATAATCATCCGAGACAAACAAGTGCTGCTTACAACAGTGACAACATAGTTGATAGATAGTAGTGCCTCTGACCTCACGGATGGCACAGTAGAGTATACATTCAAGGAACAGGTGGAATCATATCAGAAACAAAGCAGCACGTCTCTGTTTAAGTTGACTTCTGTATAAACCTCTTCATTTCACCTTCTGTCTGGGATCAAGACAAGATGTCAGTTACCTTCAGCAAAATTAAACAGTGTGTTGGATTTGACACATATAAAACTTATCGATCTAGAATTTTGGTCACCTGGCAAGATCGACAAGTTGCTGGGAGCAAAAGTTTCTCTGTACATTCAGAAGGCGAGGACTATCTCCATAAGAACTGATCATCCAGTGCTTTAAGAGACAGAACTGTGTTGGATTATGTATGTGAAGGAGTATCAAATGGTAGAGCACAAAATGTTTTCAAGGTGGCCATTCATATTACGCTTTGTGAAAACTGACACCGACTTTCTTGAACAAACTGTGGAAGACAGAAGGATTAAATCATGTCTGAGTCGTAGCAACACTTGCACATGTGTGTTGGTTTGGTGGGTCCTGAAGAACGATTGGCGTGTGGACATGTGGCTGGCAAGTTGTTGCTTTTGGCAGACTCCCACTGTCCGGTGCAGGTACCGAGATGCTGCTGAAGGTTGAATCAGTCATAAGGCCAGATAGCGGTGAGCTGCATGAAGACATACGGACATTGCAAGCAACCAGATTGGCAAGTAACTGGCTTACTCTACAAGCTTAAATTTTATGGCTCCTCAATGATCACCTGAGTGTGTAGGATGCAATAATACCCTGGCTGGAATCCTGCAATGTATGGCTCCTTCACAACTGAGTGGAGTAAAGTGTTGTTCTTTTATATTTGTGTTATCTAAAATTGCATCTGTTACATTAATGCACCTATGAGTGACTGAGTGCATGATCATCAGTCAGTGTTATTAATTACAATTTGTGTTCCAGGTAATATGTCATGCAAGTGTAAGAGTATTCCCTGTTGTAAGTCTCATGAAGGGAATCAATTGTAACGTGATCTATGTCAGAGGCAAAGTGATCTTGGTACATGTGTACACTTGAGTTATCTTATCAGCAGGTGCTGATATTTTCAATTCTGAATAACAGAAATTTTAAACAATGTCAATTACATTGCTAGTCACTTGTGCGTTTTGTTCACATTTTCTACTTCCTGCCCCTTCTTGTGTGAAGCTTTATTTGTGCAGAATTCTGTTCCCATTGGTGTGTGTTGGCAGGGTAGCTTTGGCAGGAAATGATGTGTTCTTGTTCCCTGTGTCCAGAGCAGAGCCATGTTTGCCTGTTGCTATGGTGGTACCTCTGTTGTCGCACGGCGTCTGAGTTGACTGGCAGTCTGCTGCCCCTACCAGTCACTCGAGTGAAGCGAAGTTGCTCATCTGACATGCTCGATGTCAGAGTGCCACAATTTGGGCAGGAACCAGTAGTCTGTTCAATTCGGTGAATTTATTGAGCTCAGGAGGATAAGGTACATTTATAGAGTCTGAGGTTCCTGCTCATTATAACTAAATACTCCCTTAAATGTTGCATCATTATTACCAATTCTAAATACATTAAGTTTAAAACCTGTTAGTTACCAGTGTAAACTGTCGACATTTACCTTGGTGCATAGTCATTAGCTAACTCCACTTGGGGAATTTGGCTGCTCATTCCTAGTTGACTGTGATAGCTCTCTGCTCTAGCTCTCAGCCTGCTCTGAATTTTTGACAAATGTATGTTTATTAAATGTCTTTTACTTCTCCCAGCACAACCTGTGATATATGAGCTATCAAATATGATGTTAGGTTTATTGAATTACTAAGCAACACAAGTTAAACATATGATACCCAAAGAAAAGAAGACCTCTCTATGAAGTGCACGAAAAATCTATTTAATGGTTCAGATAGTATTCTAATAAGATTTTTTTCAAGTTCATCTGGCTATGATAATAGCAAGAAGAGTGACTCCATTATCAGTTTAAAAAGGTAATTGGCATGTAACTGCAATAACTAAATATTTTAGACAACTGTAGGTGGTAATTATCATGTTTACTGAATATCAACTGTGGTGTAACCAATCTCTTGGTTAATGTTACATATTTCTCAATGTCTATAGTACCAATGAATGATGGTTACTGCCAGAAAGTCATATTCCAGGTCAAATAGTGGGTTTAAACTTTTATTCACTTTCAGAATTTTTTCTCTTGCATGAAATCTGCTGCAAATACATGAACAATTTCTGCGGAGTGTGACAATGATAGTTCCTTCATCAGGCTTCAATGTACCTGTTGATTTGAGTGGTTCATTCCATGCTATCTCATTCTTGCTCAGTGAAGTGCCATGCCCTAGATCTGTTGCACCCATTACTGTCATTAGCCAGTATGCGAGTATTCTTTGAAAAATTTTTGTGACTGTTCAGTAGGTAATTACATTGTAATAATAGACCTGAGTTACCAGTGCAAATGGAGTTGCGAAGGTTGTGGTGTCAGGAAAGATTGGAGTGAAAAAAATAATAAGTATGAAGTGAAGATATATAGGATATGTAGAAAGGAGTTGATTAATTAAAATTGGGTTTGCAGGGCAGCCCACAGAAGGGCCCATGGGCTAATGAAAACTGTGAGCACCCTGGAATGAGGCCAGGAAACAGAGGAGGGGGGGGGGGTTCATTACATGCCAAAAAGCTAAACTTCTTTGCTGCTGGTGAAACTCACCCTCTCTCTGACAGTCTCAGTTGTGCTTCCTCTACTTTCACTCACCTGAGCTATAGGACGTGGGGCTTCGTCGGCAACAGGGCCTGATTGACAAAAAAGGAAATTGTGTGTTAATATAAAAAATACTTAATCTGCAAAAGTCAAACAAACAGTTAATAAATGAAGACTGTTTCAACATGACATTACAAAGAACAGAATCAATTATTTCTATCTTTTAGAGTGCCTAGTGATCAGTGAATAACTGAGCATCTAATCTAGTCAATTATGTACGACAGTGAAAATTACTAACCAAGTTCCACAAAGCCAGAACTTTATTCCAGTTGCAAGCTGGCTATCTGAATACTGCCAGGGGCAAATAAACTTTTATTGTCAACATTTCAAATAATTATTGACGAAATTTTATGATGTAAAATCCTGTAGTAATCTGCTTATTAAAATATACAATTTTATGTTACAGGGTTAACTCACTGTGGCAAGTTTAACGGTTAGGAACTGTGTGTATGACTGTATATGCAGCCTCACTCACTGCAAGCGTATGCTGACATTCTATTCATCCAGTATTTGACTATGAGAGCACTTGGTGACTTGCAGAAAACTTCACCAAGAATTTCAAATTATCATTAACTTTTCTCAGGGATACCCCACATAAGGTAACGGCAAAAATGTTATCACCTACCACATTTTTGCTGTTCATGCAGTAAAATTGCACATCAAACACATACAATGTAATCCTCCTTTCTTTACTTACTGATGGATACACATAGCCAGGAGACTGTGTAGCAGATGATGTGGGTTGTTTCTCAGGTTCATTCTTCGTAAAGGTGAGGCAGGAAGAAATTTTATGAGTATGGGAACAGGATGGAGTAGAAGACATCATAGGAATGAGGTGGAAGTGTACCATTTGACTGGTACTTCACAATGCTGTCTTGAGACATTCAACAGAGCGCTGCCTGTTGCTGGCATGTTAATAAACCTGAAACAAACTCAGAGCAGATCATCTTGCCCGTGACAGCCATTGCATAGTTTCTGTATAGGGACCACATGACACTGGACAATTTTCCAGTATTCCTGTGCTCTTCACAGCCTTCATAGACCACTGCACAATGGCTCACCAGCCAACCCAAGTCCCAGACTTGACATCGTCTTCTAATTCTGAGTGCCATGTCTATATTAGTAAGAATGCAGCCCACAATATTGGCATCATTAGTGCAACCTACTCTTTAGATACCTACAACAGTGCCTATCAGTTGTTACAAACAGAGTGCTGAACTAGAGTTTCAAGAAATGTTCTCATATTATCAAACATCTTTCATTGGATCAGGGCATTCTTTACCTTGCCTTGCTTTAACATTCACAACTATTCCTCTGAGCACAGCAACATTGGAATCTAGGACATCATCAGTGCAGCTTGCAGTGCTCAGCTTAGCTCATATTAGTGACAACCTTACAGCATAACAGGACTATTGTGATGTTTTTTTGCACTAGGAAGCCATTTAACATGCCCAACATTATAATGTGCCTTCTGTGTTGCAATGAAGTTCTGATGTTCATGACAACCTGAGCACATTTCTCACCTTGTGCATGGATCATCCACAATAGGTGGGATGAATGACCATGAGAGTGGGTGGCAGATGGGGCAATGCAGTTCCCTACTGGACTCCCTGTAGCGAGGTGAGGCAGGAAGACCAACACATTGGTCTGGGAAAAGACTGTAGTGAAAGTCTTAATGGGAAATATATTAAGAGCAAAGGGACAGTGATACTGTACGTACATTATCTTCGGATACTTATTAGAAATTCTCTCCAAATGTGTGTGCACATTTCTCCTATGTGTTTCAGTTGTTTCTACTACACTATTTTCTCCTAGCCTCTTAATTTGAGAGGTAATCAGCTCTCATATGTCATAAAGTAAAGCATAGAAACCTTATTCTTGCTGACTATCTTCATAAATCCCCCTCTCTCCCAGTATTCAAAACACAGCTCCATAAATAATTGCAAACACTTAAATTATGCCAAGAAACTACTAAGACACCGAAGACAAAATAAGGAAAACAATGCAATTGTCTCCAGTACACCATCTCATGAGGAGGAAGAAAAATAGTACATCGAAAAACGGTATCTGTACATTTGTGATGGCTAATCTCCAACTACAGTCAGGATTTTGACAGAGTCAGGTTTAATAGATACTTGCATTAATTAGCAAAGTTGTTTTGTAAGCTCTATTACTGCAATGCCAGTCATGTCATCCAGCCATAGATACTTAGCCTTAGCTGTGGTAGCTATTATAAGTGTAAAAACGTAGCTTTGAATATAAAAGGAGTGATCAAAACACTAATTTTTCTGAACACACTAGTTACAAGACACACACATCACTTCTCTTCAAGAATAAGTTATCAGTGAAAATATATGTCTAATAGTATATACCTAGCAAATAATGTCATAAAGATAAGTAATATCTTCACTGACTTTGCCACCCACAAAAAAGCAAAATCCTGGAAGTTATTTCTACAAAAGGAGTTCAGAAGACTTCTTGTGTTGGTGATATGAGGGCTATGTAGCACTGGAATGGAGACAAGGAAGGGTTTGAATGGGTGAGAAATTTGACTAATGAAGGTTGAAGCAAGGAGGGTTACAGGAACGTTGGATATACTGCAGGGAGAGTTCCTGGCCACAGTTTATCACTGGTCATTCTTGCAGAAAAACAGCTTGTTTCTTGTCATTCCCATGCTGAAATCAGCAAATTGGTTGCAGCTCAGCTTGTATATCACACGACTGGTTTCCCACATATCCCTTCCTTTGGTGGGATATAATATGTTTGTGACCAGACTGGAGTGGTGGTGGTGGAAAGATGTATGGGACAGGTCTTGCATTTACTTCTATTACAGTGATATGAGCCGTGAAGTAAGGGTTTGTGAGCAGGGATTGTGCTGGGATGGACGAGTATATTGTGTAGGTTTGGTGGACAGAGGAATACCACTGTGGGACGGGTGTGAAGGATAGTAGGCAGGACATTTCTGATTTCAGAGCACAATGACAGTTTGTAGGAACCCTGGCAGAGGATGTAATTCAGTTGTTCCAGTCCTGGGTGGTACTGAGTTATGAGGGGAATAATCCTCTGTGGCCAGATTGTGTGACTTTGGGGGTCATGGGAAACTGCAAAGATAAGACACAGAAGATTTGTTTTTGTACAAGGTTTGGAGGATAATTATTGTCTGAACACTTCATTGAGACCCCCGGTATATTTCGAGGGGGGCCCCACATCACTGCAGATGTGGCAACCATGGGTGGATAGGCTGTATGGGAGGGACTTCTTGGAATGGACTGGGTGGTAGTTGTCAAAATGAAGGTATTACTTGCAGTTAGTTTGATATAGGCACAAACCGTGATGTAGCCGTCTTTGAAGTGTACATCAACACCTACGAAGGTGGCTTGTTGGCTTGAGAAGGTCCTGGTGAAGCGAAGGAGGAGAAGCTGTTGAGGTTCTGGAGGAATGCGTATAGGGTGTCCTCACTCTCGCTCCAGATCACAAAGATGTCTTCAATGAATCTGAATGAGGGGAGGGGTTTTAGGATTCTGGGTGTTTAGGAAGAACTTTTAACCCATACTTAATCACTCATATCCCTGTAATAGACCTAGATGCAAGACCTGTCCCATACATCCCACCACCACCACCACCACCACCACCACCACCACCACCTACGCCAGCCTGGTCACAAAGGTCACTTACCCCATTGAAGGCAGCGCTACCTGTGAAACCAGTCATGTGCTATATAAGCTAAGATGCAGCCATTGTGCTGCATTATATGTGGGCATGACAACAGACAAACTGTCTGTCCACATAAATGGCCACATACAAACTGTGGCAAGAAACAAGTTGATACCCTGCTGCTAAGCATGCTGCCCAACTTGACATCCTTCATTTCAACTCTACTATATAGTGAGTAGCGACTCTGTTTCATAATATTCTTTGTTTCAATTCACTTCTTCAGTTTTATGAGTCATTCACCTCAGTTGCGTCTAATTCTATTTCGTGTTTAATTTTAAATGAGCTATTTCTTCTTTACAATTTAATTATTTGATAGATTAAAAAATCTACTTGCCAAGCAGCAGCAGAAACACACACACACACACACACACACACACACACACACACACACACACACACACACACACACACACACACACACGAAAGAATGTGATGGGTGATTAGATGTTTTTATCTATCCAATTAACTTACACTGTTTGACAAGAGTGTGAACTTAGCAAGGGCTCATCACATGGGCATGCTACTGTTTTCTTTCTGTGAAATTATCATAATTAATTACAGTGGAAATTGCAAATACATTTTTAAATGTTATTCAAATCTGTAGATAATAGCAAAATCTAATTCTGACTGAAAATGTGTGTTGGTACCAGTAGCATGGATTCAGAAAATGTGCTTTGAAAAAAAGAAAAAAATACCTATTGGAGGTAGCAAATTTAGTTTTCAGTGTCAGTTCTGTAATTAGGAAGCCTGTCTTTCCATGCTATGAAAAGGAATGTTGCTACTCACCATGTAGCAGAGATGCTGAGTCCCAGATAGACGCAACAGAGATACTATTGTTGATGAAGGTCTTAATGGCAGTCTTTTTGTTGTGCCTATCTGCAACTCAGCATCTCTGCTATATGGTGAGTAGCAACCTCCCTTCCCATAATACTGTTACATTCCATCCTGAATTTTTCTCTTTCAACACTCTCATAGAAAAACACTTATGTATTTTTATGCCTGAAATGAAATAAGAAAATTTTACACAAGATACTAATTTACCTGATGCTTTGTTCCTGTGGGAAGAAATACAGATGAAGCAAAAGCATCTAAAATCAGAGTGATGAACATTACCTTTTGTACAGAAAATGAAGCATTAGCAGACACTGTATTATTGATAAGTAATGTTTATTACATCCCTGTCCTCTACTCAATGAGAAGATTATGCACTTCAGTGTCCACATGTTCCACAATACAGGTTAACTTTCCATGCAACATGCAACCGAAGGTAGTGCACTCAATAGTGTCTCAACAATACGCTTTTTTAAACTACCACATTCTCTGATTCAACCTACTGCATCACCAACAACAAAAAAACAAACTCTAGTTCCACCAGCAGTATCTCATGCAACACATAGTACCATAGGGCAAACAACTGGTAAAATTGGAGCACATGAAAGATGAATATTTTCCTCTTTAAAATACTGACAGTAGAGTGAGGAACCAGCTGCCCCAGTCTACATTTTGCCTTCCTCACCAAACGTTTTTGCAATGTGAACATATTCCCACTGTTTTAACACGCAATTACCTATATTCATTCATCCGGTCTCTCCCTCTAGTGAAGCCTTCATGCTCACCACCTCCCCCTCACTGTCACTGTCACTGTCTATGTATATGGCTCTCCCCCACTGTCTCATTTTTCTCCCACTGATTTACAGTATATCCCACTGATAATGTCACCTCTCTCAATTACACTGTCTGTTTTTGTCTTTCTTTGATAAGTTCACTGGCTCCACAACTCCTTAACAGCTCAAAAATAATTCTGGGGCATCCAAGTTAGTTGTTTTTCCTTGGACACTAGAGTGTAAGACCTCAGACCAAAATTTTCTCTCTCCCACACTTGTGTGTTCATGTATACCAAGAAGCTGATTTATGGTGTCCCTAAGTCTTCCTTTTTGTCTACACAGGCTCCTATCTCTTTTCCTCCCACTGATTCTATCTTCACAAATCTCTCCTCCTCTTTTACTAACACTGTCTCACTGACTACCAGTATCTCATTTACCTTTCTTTTTAAAGAAATTTCCATGATTTGAATATTACTTGTTCATTTGTTTACACAGTCATGATTTCAACTTTATACCCATTCTGAAGATCATGTTGAAAAATTAGGATTGTTTGGCCAGTCTGTGAGTTACTGAAAAAATTTACTTTTGGTCTTGTAAGGTGTGTTCTATTGCAGGATATGAGTATGTGTGAAAGATATGTAATGTGGCTGATATTGTGCACAGTTGAAAACTATAAATGGGTCTATAAAGTTAGAAACATGTTTTTTTTTTCAATAACAGAACAACACAGCATGACATACATATTAACATTTCAACAGGCATTCAAGAATGGCTATGAAGCCAATGGCATTATTGTGCAAAATAAAAGCACACTCTTAAGTCAATTGATGGAAATTGGTTTTAAAACATCCCCCACCCCCACAATTGTGTCCCACATGCTCATTCCCTCATTGTGGAGCATTTGAATGCAATGGAGAAGGTTCAACAATGAAGAATATGAGAACCACAAGCCAAATCAGAAAAATTACTGGTTGGCCTTATGTGCATCATCCACTTGCTTGTCATCGATTAGTGTGTGAACACCAGTGATGATTCCTATCCTGCACCATTACTGATGACTAGAAAATGTGTCTTTGTGCTAATTTAAGGGAAGGAATAGAATGGAATGCTTTTGTCTGAACAAGGCAGCAATGCTACAAAACCACGTGATTTCTACTGTTGTGGATTCAGAAAGTTACCCCAACATTGGCAGACTGCAGTGATTAGTGGAGCAGATTATATTATTTATGATGACTTAAGTCTCCATTATGTATAGTGTGTGTTTTTTGAACTTGCAGAAAACATTGCAGTCTTATGCACCAGCCTAAGATGTTCTGTTTGTCATGAAAGAGTTACTATGGAAGTAAGCTGTGAAAGGCTAAGCGTTGAATAACATTTGCCACACTCCATCCCTTTCTCAATCAGATTTTCTTAAACCTGCAGGACAACTCTGTGCGGAGTTGTGGTGGACACATTGAGTGAGAATGTCAGTGAGGGGATGGGGTGGAGTGGCACAGGATGTAATCTAGAAGGCACAGGGACAGATACGGGGATATGGACGGAGCTATGCTTGAGGAAGGCAGCACACGGGTAATGAGTAATGAGGGAGGGAGGATTGTGGAACTTAAGGATGAGTTAAGGGGAACTCCCATATGCTTAAATTAGGGAAGTTGATATGGGAGTGGACGGGGTGACAGAATTGGAGATGGGTATTGAGTATGCAGTACACAGTTTGTGAAGCTACAACCAAGTCAGGCATTTTGTACTCAGTAGCATATTGTCAATGCGTAGTCAATAACCCTCTTGGCAGGTGAGGGATAACTGGGGCGCCCAGGCTATTTCACACGTCACATCAGTGAGGTTGCAAAATACTGATTCAGGAGAGAAGAAGGATTACAGGGACAATATTCTTCATTTCGAGACATGATGATGAGGTTTCAAATCACTGGACATGAATGTGGTTAACTTGATCCAGTCCCCAATAAGATTGGCAATTTTCCTCTTTAAGAAGCTCAACTATGCTGAGTGATTGTTTCATACATAAATATATTTATCTCAAGGTGATAATTTTAATATGAGCCATGACTACGGAATAAGGGGACTGTGATCTTAACATTGCTAATTATTGTAGTGTGCCAATTTGTAATGTTAGCTCACCTTTACAATGACTTATTTTAAAATGTCAATTTGGTACTTAGAAATTTGTCTTCTTTCTCTTTCATCACGTTTCCCTCACAATCTACCACCGCATACATTTTAAACACAACTGCACATTTGTGACCAATCTTTTGTAGTTACAAAGGCACTGCCAAATTTCAGTATGAATTATGTACCATGTAATTAACATCCAGTGTCAAATTCAAGTATAAAATTTTGAACAACTGTTTCACTGAAATACTTTAGCAAGAAAAATATGGAAAAAAATACCACATAAGAAAATATTAAAGCGATAACTTTAGCATGTAATTAAGCTACTGAATAAAGCAAAAATCTCACCTGCCAGTACCTCCTCTGGGTGTACCTCTTCCTGTTCCTGCAAAAAAAAAAAATTAAAAAGCTGAATAACTTTACATGAACTGAATTTAATCATAAATGAAACACCTTCAAATGTGTCAGTGGTATGTTATCTCACTGCACATGCTCATCTCAGTGTTAGTAAGTTGGTAAATTATATAATGACAGATTACGAATCAGGTGCAGTGACAAGTAGATACATGTGAAATTTTATTAAAGTGCAATTGACGAAAACTGCATAATAATACAAATGAAGAATCACAAAATATTTCTATTTCAATTGAGCATAACTGTCTGAATTCACTAGAGCTGCCAGCTGCCACTTACAGCCACTGCCACAGTGCAGGACTAAGGAGCCCACAAAACACAAGTCAACATGGTGGGAATGTAGACTACAGCTGCTAGATCCATGAAGGCTGGTGCAAGGATAATGCCAGTGACTGAAATAGAAGTACAGAATAGTTTGCTGGAAAGAACACCCCTCAAATATGACCTGGTGGAGTAGTCTGAAGGATCATGGAAGGGGAAGTGAATAACAGACCATTATAAAATTACAGATCATAGAGATAGTGATAGGGTTTATTATGCCTATATCTGCTGCTACCAGGACAGAAATTTGAAATTGATTCTTGGTCTCAGAGAGCCATCTGAGGTTGGCCCACACAAAAGAAGAGGGTGTGGAACAGTTAAGAGAACTAGTAAATGGACATTTGAAAATTTGTGTCTGATGCAGCTGAATCATGTCCACACTTGCTTAGAGGCCTGTGGGAGCCACATTGGACAGGTTCTCTAACGGTTGTCTTGTCTCAGCATGTTTAGTGCTGTAATGTACTGTACAGGATTTCCGGCCTCGAGTCTGTATGATCCTTTTTGCTCATTATTCTCTTAGGGGTAGTTTTCTTCTTGTTCTTGTTCTTGTTCTTGTTCTTCTTCTTCTTCTTCTTCTTCTTCTTCTTCTTCATTTTCATTTTATGAGTCAGGGATTCTTGCCCGCTCTGGTTTTACAGTTGTCTCCACAATCTCCTGGGCTGTCCTCCAACTCTTTTTAAATGTTTTATTACATATTGATCCTATATTTAGTCTTTCCTAATATCTTAATTTCGGATTGTATCCACCCTCACACCATCTTTAATACTCCTTTAAGATCTCATTTCCGCCGCCTGTATTTTCCTCAGTTGGTTTTGCGTTTTTTTTTTTGTTTTGTTTTAGGGCGCAAAACTGCTATGGTCATTAGCGCCCAGTCTGTGACTTAGGTAAAAGTAAAATACGAAAATGGAACCAGCAGCTAAGGGAGCGAAACTCAAAAAATTGGAGAAACTAAAAGCAGGAGTACAGCATGAAAAACCACTAGAGAAAGGGTTTGGTTGTCCCCAAAAAGGGCTTCAAATGACCGACGTCATCTCACTGGCACTAATAAACTCAAGAACGCGATCAGCTGAGCGCGTTATCTGCTAAAATTGACGATATTTCAGGCGACAGCTGTAGACGGGCGCGTAACAGAGTAAAATAGGGGCACTTGAGTAAAAGGTGTCTTACTGTCCACAGCTGAGAGCAGTGGGGACAGAGTGGGGGAGGATCACCGCTTAAAAGATGTCGATGGCTAAAAACACAGTGCCCTATCCGGAGTCTAGTTAATATTACCTCCTCCCAACGACGCATTCGGGAGGAAGAGGTTTAAGCACAGGGAAGAGCTTTCATGTCCCGCAATTATGGGGAAGTGTTGACCAATGTGCATGCCATAAAAGAACAACACGATGACATAAAACACTCCATAGATCGGTGAAGGGAATCGTGTCAATAGCTGGCCGAAGAAGAGAGACTGCAGCCTTGGCTGCTATATCGGCCGCCTCATTTCCACAGATACCAACGTGTCCTGGGATCCAGAGGAACACCACCGAGACGCCCCCAAAGGGAGCAAGTGGAGGCAGTCCTGAATCCGGTGGACCAGTGGGTGGACAGGGTAGAGAGCTTGGAGACTGAGGAGAGAGCTGAGAGAATCTGTACACATAACATACTGTATCCGCTGATGGTGACGGATTTATTGGACAGCCTGGAGAACAGTGTAAAGCTCCGCAGTATAAACGGAACACTGATCGGGAAGCCGAAATCGATTTGGGGTGTCGCCAACAATATAGGCACTCCCTACACAAAATGATGTATTTGATCCATCAGTGTAAATAAATGTGGCATCCTTCATTTGTGCACATTGAGCAGAAAATGCCCGACAATAAACAAGTGAAGGGGTACCATCCTTCAGAAACTGACAAAGATCACGGAGCAAGCAGGTCTGAGGAAGGAGCCAAGGTGGTGCTGTACCCCCAGTTCTCAAGAAAGTTTTAGGAAAGCGGAAGGAAAGAGAATGGAGCAGTTGACGGAAGCGGACTCCCGGTGGTAGTATGGAGGAAGGGTGGCCTGCATACCCTACATCAAAGGAGGCGTCGAAGAAAATGTCATGGACTGGATTAGCAGGCATGGAAGACAAATGGCTAGCATAAAGACTCAGAAGGACTGCTCGCCAATTGGACAGTGGAGGTTCAGCAGTCTCAGCATAAAGGCTTTCCACAGGGCTGGTGTAAAAAGCCATAGATACTAAACGTAATCCACGGTTTTTTTTTTTTTGGTGGGGTTTAAGGGTGCTCAACTACTTAGGTCATTAGCGCCAAGTCACAGTTGTTAGAGTACATGGAATCTAGTAAAACTCAAGGGGCGGGGGGGGGGGGGGGGCGACACCAGAAAGTCCTGACAAAGATGAAGATAAAAGACGTATAAAAGTTAGACGTCTTTGGACAAGCCAGTCAAAGTTATAAAAAGCAGAACACGAGCAGCTGCTCGAGCGTCATCAGCTAAAATATCCGGTAAAGTAGATGGCAGGGACAGGACGACACAAGATTGACAAAATCGGGGACACGACAATAAAACATGGCGCACTGTTAATGCTTGACCACAAGGGCACTGCGGGGCTGGGTCACCGGAGATCAGGTAGCGGTGGCTAAGCCGGCAATGCCCAATCCACAACCTAGTCAGAAGGACCTCTTCTCGCCGAGATGGTCGGGAGGAGGATGTCCAAGCAGTTGGGAGCGGTTTTACTGCCCGGAGCTTGTTTCCTTGGAGGAATGACCAAGCATCCCACCACAACAACACAACCCTCTTACAAACAACCCCATGAACGTCAGATAACGGGACGCAATGGGAGGCTGGCCGAGGCAGGAGGACTGCAGCCTCATTCCCAGGCACTCCTAAATGCCCCGGAACCCACAGAAAACTTACAGGAGACCCTCATCAGCGAAAGAATGGAGGGACTGCTGGATCCGTTGCACCAAAGGATGGACCGGATAGGGAGCTCCAAGGCTCTTAAGAGCACTGAGGAAATCAGAGCAGAGTGTATACGATGAATGGTGGTGGCGGCGGGCATACTGAACGGCCTGATGGAGAGCAAAAAGCTCGGCCATAAAGCTGGAACATTGGTCGAGGAGCCAGTATTTAAGGTGGCGGCCCCAACGACAAAGGCACAGCCGACACCATCGTCAGTTTTGGAGCCATCGGTGTAAATAAAGGTGTGACCAGCAAGTCGTGCACGAAGTTCGACAAACTGTGAGCAATACACATCAGCCGGAGTACCCTCCTTCAGGACTGAGCTGAGGTCGAGATAAATATGAACCAGAGCCTGGAGCCAAGGTGGTGTCGGGCTCTCACCCTCTCTGAAGGTGGTAGGGAGGGCAAAACCCAATTGTCGAAGCAGGTGATGGAAGCGGACTCCAGGGGGCAGCAGGGCAGACAGATACAACCCATACTGACGGTCGAGAGAATCGGCGAAGGAGGACTGATAAGAGGGCTGGTCGGGCATTGACAACAGCTGGCAGGGATACCGACAAAGCAGTACGTCGCGCCGGTAGGTCAATGGTAATTCGGCAGCTTCAGCATAAAGACTCTCGACGGGACTAGTGTAGAAGGCTCCGGTCGCAAGACGTAACCCCCGATGGTGGATGGAGTTGAGACGGCGTAAGAGGGATGGCCGAGCAGACAAGTAGACGAGGCTCCCATAATCCAGCTTTGATCGGACTATGGGCCAATACAAGTGAAGCAGGACAGTGTGATCCGCTCCCCAAGATGAATCACTAAGCACTATGAGGACATTAAGGAACGTGTACAATGGGCAGCCAAATAAGAGACGTGTGGAGACCAACAAAGTTTCCTGTCCAATGTGAGCCCTAGAAACTTAGTTGTTTCCACGAAAGGGAGAACAACGGGACCGAGATGTAAGGACGGCAGAAGGAACGCTTTATATCGCCAAAAGTTGATACAAACCGTCTTCTCTTCAGAGAAACGGAAGCCATTTGCCACACTCCATGAGTATAGGCTGTCTAGACAACGCTGAAGGCAGCGCTCCAGGAGGCATGTTCTCTGGGCACTGCAGTAGATAGCGAAGTCATCGACAAAGAGAGAGCCTGAGACATTAGATGCAATGCAATCCATAATTGGATTGATCGCGATGGCAAAAAGGGCTACACTCAAGATGGAGCCCTGAGGCACTCCGTTCTCCTGGAGGAAGACGTCGGACAATACGGAACCCACACGTACACTTAACTTTCGATCTGTTAAAAAGGAATCAATAAAAAGGGGCAGGCGACCGCGTAGACCCCACCTGTGCATAGTGCAGAGGATACCTCCTCTCCAACAGGTATCATAAGCCTTCTCCAAATCGAAGAACACAGCTACCGTTTGGCGCTTTCGCAACAAGTTGTTCATGATGAATGTCGACAAGGTCAACAGCGGAGCGGCGGTGACGAAAGCCGCATTGAACATTGGTAAGTAGCAGTCGAGATTCAAGAATCCAAACTAACCGAGCGTTAACCATGCGCTCCATCACGTTACAGACACAGCTTGTAAGAGAAATGGGGCGGTAACTAGAAGGAAGGTGTCTATCCTTCCCAGGTTTGGGTATAGGAACAACGATGGTGTCACGCCAACGCATGGGGACTTGACCTTCGGTCCAGACGCGATTGTAGGTACGAAGAAGGAAGCTTTTGCCTGCTGGAGAAAGGTGTGCCAGCATCTGAATGTGAATGGCATCTGGCCCCGGAGCTGAGCAATGGGACAGTGCAAGTGCACGTTCGAGTTCCCGCATAGTAAAGGGGGCACTATAAGTTTCCAGATTCAGCGAGTGAAAGGAAGGTCGCCGAGCCTCTTCTGCCTCTTTCCTGGGAAGGAAGGCAGGGTGGTAATGGGCGGAGCTTGAAACCTCCACGAAAAAGCGGCCGAAGGCGTTGGAGACAGCCACAGGATCAACAAGGACCTCATTACCTGAGGTCAGGCCAGGTACCAAGGAGTGGGCCTTAATGCCCGACAGCCGGCGCAGGCCATCCCAGGCGATAGAAGAGGGAGTAAAACTGTTAAAGGAGCTGATGAAAGAGGCCCAACAAGCTTTTTTGCTATCTTTGATGACTCTACGGCATTGCGCTCGGAGTCGTTAGTATCCAATACAATTCGCCAACGTAGGATGGCGGCGAAAGGTGCGTAAAACACGTCATCCAGCACGTGACGTGAAGAAGAGGTAGTACGAGGATTGGAACGTTCGGCAGCATTGATGATAACAGCCGTGAAGTATTCAACCTGACTGTCACAACTGAGAAAATCGTGGTCCGGAAAGGTCGCCAGGGAGGAGTAAAATCCCCAGTCAGCTTTCGGTATGTTCCTGCTCGAAAGACGTGGGGATGGGGTGTGGTGCAGGAGACGAACGACACAGGGGAAGTGGTCGCTCAAATAGGTGTCAGAAAGGACATACCACTCGAATCGACGGGCAAGAGTGGTAGAACAGATCTAGAGGTCCAAGTGGGAGTAGGTATGAGTAGAGTCCGAGAGGAAAGTCGGGGCGCCAGTATTGAGGCAGACAAGATTGAGATGGTTGAAGACATCCGCCAAGAGGGAGCTTCTCTGACAGGATGCAGGAGAGCCCCAAAGGGGACGATGGGCATTGAAGTCGCCAAACAATAAAAACGGCGGAGGAAGCTGAACAATCAGGTGCATCATGTCAGCCCGACTAACTGCGGATGACGATGAAGTGTAGACGGTACAAACAGAAAAAGTAAAGGCAGAAAGAGTAATACGGACAGCTATTGCTTGGAGTGGGGTGGTCAATGGGATGGTAATAGACATCGTCCCGAACGAGCAACATGACCCCACCATGAGCTGGAATACCGTCCACAGGGGTGAGGTCATACCACTCCGAGGTATAGTGGGTAAAAGCAACACGGTCAGTTGGGCGCAACTTGGTTTCCAGGAGACCAAGGACGAGCGGACAGTGCAGGCAGAGGAGCAGCTGTAATTCCTCCCGATTAGATCGAATACCTCTTATGTTCCAAAGTAACAAAGCCATCGCTAGTCAGAAAAAAGGGGGAATGAAACAGGGGAAGAGCTGGTCACCTCGACGGCCGCAGAGGGCCAGGTTATGAGGGAACAACGCTACAACCGGCGGGAGGCGGATCCTGTTCCATCGAGTCGTCGCCAGCTGCGGCTGCTGTCCTGGGTTGCGTAGGAGGGGCAGTATCATTCGCCGACGAGAGGCCAGCTGAGCGCCTGGCAGCAGAGCGTCCCGGCCAAACTGAGGACGGCCGGGAGCAGCGACTCATGGATGGAGCGTCAGACGAAACGCGCCGGGGTGGAGAGGGGGATAAAGACTTCTTCTTGGAGGCCTTCTTGGAAGTCTGATGAGGCACGGGGATGGTATGCTGGACCCGAAGAAGGTCCTCACGCGCGGGCTCCATTTTGGAATGCCGGACCTTGGAAGCCGGGGTCTGGAACATTTGCCCGATGGACGCCTGAGAAGAGGATCGCTTCTCAGGTGGTGGAGGGGGAGGAGGAGGAGGAAGGGTGGCCCCTGGGGCAGAGGGGGCAGGGGCCACGAGGGAGGAGGATTTGGAAGGGAGGGATTTGGGAGGCGGAGGCATAAACCCCAGATGGGGTGAGGAGGTGGAGGGGGGACAGGATAGGGGTGAGGATACTGTGCAAGGAGGCAACACGACTGAGGCCAACGATATTGCCAACGTCACGGGATGGAGGTGGTCATACTTCTTCCTGGCCTCAGAAAAAGAGAGATGATCCAAAGTTTTTAATTCTTGAATCTTCTTCTCCGTCTGATACGCGGGGCAGTCTATAGATCTAGGTGAGTGGATGCCAGGACAATTGATGCACCGAGGTGGTGGAGTGCATGTATGTTCCTCACGAAGAGGACGTCCACAATCGCCACAAAGGGGCTCAGCCTCACACCGTGATGACATGTGCCCAAAGCGCAAACACCGAAAGCAGCGCATAGGAGGTGGGACGTAAGGTGGCACGTCGCACCGGTAGCACATCACCTTTACCTTCTCCGGGAGAATGTCCCCCTCGAATGCGAGGATAAAGGACCCGGTGTCGATGCAACAGTCTTTGGGGCCGCGCTGGACTCGCCGCACGAAATGCACGCCTCAGCACTCCAGGTTGGCCCTGAGCTCCTCATCAGATTGCAGCAGGAGGTCCTCATGAAAAATAACCCCCTGCAGCCTATTCAGTGCCAGATGCGGGACAATGGATACTGGGATGTCCCCTAGTCAGTCACATGCTGGAGTGCCGCCGACTGTGTGGCGGAGGTGGTCTTTATATGAACGGACCCCGAACGCATTTTACTGAGAGCCTCGATTTCCCCAAAGATGTCCTAGATGTGCTGGACAAAGAATATGGGCTTGGAGGTGGCGAACGTCCCCCCCATCGGTACGAGACCAGACTAAATAGCGGGGGAAGTATATTGCCCCAAGCCGGCGAGCCTGTCCTTCCTCCCAGGGAGTGGCCAAGGGGGAAAGGGCAGGAGTACCAGAACCAGAGACAGTACCTTTCTTTTCAAAAGACTCGGCCGCAGATCGACCTGATACATTTTGACATTTCATCTACAAAACATCCGCCCCAATACCACCCACTTCAACCAGGGGCTCTCCCCACGGGTGCCACCCAGCCTCAACAAGGGCCACCTGGCAGGATGACCATTGCCGGGAGTCCTGATGCCCCAAGGAGACGGGCATCTACTCCTTGGCCGACGTGGGGAGGGTGCAGTTCAGGTATCGGCAGTACGATCCCTGTGTTGTCAGGGGGCTACAACCTAGAGGGTACATGACGACCCCACCACAATGGGCTGGCTACCGTGCTGGATTTCGGGTGCCATGGAAAGTCCATCATGATCGTAGGTGCAAATGGGGATGCACTATGGGCACAACTTGTGCAACCCATCAGGTGTTTAGGCCAAATTTGAGGAATAGTGGGTGTGGTTACAATGCAGTTACAATGCTGAGTGCCAAGGTCTTAGTGCACTGAGGACCAGTGATACACCACGTAAGGTGTCCTTCCCCAAAAGGCTCGTACTTCTGTAGAATTTGGAAAATGGAGGTCAAACCCCAAGGGGGACCATCACATGGAAGGCCGAAATGGTTGAAACTCCTTTTAGTCGCCTCTTACGACAGGCAGGAATACCTCGGGCCTATTCTTACCGCACACCCACAGGGGGAAGACTACTTGATTGTGGGGAGTTATTACTATGTGCAGTAGCACACCAGATGTCATTCAGATTTTGGGTAAAGAGAGATTTTGCATAGATCTGCATATCCACAGTTGGAATAATGGAAGGAAATGGCAGTAAGTATCTGCTTCTCTAGCCAAACGGTCAGCCAGTCCATTCCCTGGGTTGCTCAAATGACTTGGAACCCAGAGAAAGACATCTGAACAGGTGGCACACTCATGGGCCAAGAGAAGGGCACGTATAGTAGAGACCGAAGGATGAGGTCGATGGCCAGCAGGCTGCTCGTTGGATCTGAACAGATTAAAACACTGTGGAGGGAGGCCTGAGATAAAAAAGGAGGGCTCTGTGAATTTCCAGAAACTCTGCTGTGAACACACTAATTGATCCTGACAAAAAATGGTGTTCTAAGGCAGTAGGAGACATGAAAGTGTATCCCACCTTATCTACTGCCTTAGAACTATCAGTGTGAAAAATTGTGGCACCCTAGAACACTCCAAGGATGGCACATACAAGACGGTGGAGAATTAAAGAGTTGACACGAATCTTAGGACCCTGGAATAGATCAGTCATAATTCATGGTCTAGTTACCATCCATGGGTGGGAGGGGTATGGGGGGAAAGATGTGAAGTGGAGACGGGGATCCCGACATAAGGAAGTGATACGCATGCCAACCGGCAATCCCACACAAGAACGGGTGTCAGGAGGGAGACAGTCCTCAATGGCGAAGAGTACAGGATACATCGGATGGTCAGGGAATTGGCGAATGATGACTGATTAAGAAAGTAGTAGTTTGCTCAGTCATGTGTGTAGAGGGGGAATCCCCACTTCTGTGAGGAGACTATCAATGGGACTACTGAGAAAGCCAGCAATAGCCAGATGAACCCCACAATGGTGAAGAGGGTCAAGCAGTTTCAAAGTGGAAGGAGCTGCTGAGCCATATACCAGACCACCACAACAGTCTGGAGAAGACCAGGCCACAGTAAAGATAGAGAAAAGTGACACAGTCTGCACCCCAAGATGCAAGGGCCAGGAGGTGGAGAGCATTAAGCTTCCATATACATACAGTATTTAGGTGGCAAATGAAGGGCAGCCATGTCAGCTGGTTATCAAAAGTAAGGCCCAAGAAACAGGACTGTGCTACAACATCGAGAAGCTGTTCACCTAAATAAAATTCTGAGTTGGGGTGTACTGTGAATCAGCGATAAAAATGCATTACCCACATTTTTTTGGGAGAATCCTGGAACCAATAGGAGGTGGCCCATGCAGAGGCCCATGGGATGGCATCTTAGAGCAGACACTCACCAGATGCTACTTAGTGGGAGCTGCATCATATGCAAAAATCATCGACGTACAATGCCAGAGTAACCAGAGGCCCCATAGGGGTCACAAGCCCGCGGACTGCTAGGAGGAAGAGTGTGACACTTACCACAGAACCATGTGGGATACCATTCTGCAGAATTCCAGGGGTGCTGAGGGAAGTTCCAACTTGGAACCGGAAGAGCCGCTCAGAGGAGAACTCATGGATAAAAATCTGAAGGGGCACATGGAAGCCTCAGTCATGGTTGGTAACTAAAATGTGATGGCACCAAGCCATGTTGTGTGCCACATGTAGGTAAAAAGAAGACCACAACTAGGCACTGGTGGTGAGTAAAAGCCTGTTGCGTAACTTTTTCCAACTCAAGTAAATGATCAGTTGGAGATCATTTCACTTGGAAGCCACAGAGATATAGGGACAAAAGGTCCGGAGATTCTAGTACACAACATAATGTGTAGCTAACTATCCTCTCGAGAAGTTTACGTAGTACATTTGTCTGGTTAATTGGGTGGTAGCTGTCGAGGCCATTGGGTTCTTTCTGGCCTTAAGGACAGGGAGAACTATACTGTTTCATCATTGTGACAGAAAAGCAGCTGTGAACCTAATGCAGTTGAAGATAATAGACCATATGGTTGCGGACAGAATATGGGCCAGCTGCCATGTCCCATGAAGAGGTAAGAGCCTGCTTGACTATAGCACTCACTTAGTGTTGTGTGTTATGAACAGATTGGTTTGGTGGCGGGGGGGGGGGGGGGCATAGTGAACACTGCATTTCTGCTGGAGAAATGTAGGAGGACAGGAAGATGATGCCAATACTGTCCCAAAGTGTTGTGTAGCAAGGTGTTCTGCGAGGACCGATGGATCAGTGCACAAATCACCGTTAAGGTTAAGGCAATGGAATACTGACTGTCGCTGGCAGCCAAGAACAGTACGGAGCTTGGACTGAACCTGCAATGAAGAGGCGTATGTCCCCGGAGGGGCACATATTTCTCCCAGCATTCCTTTTTACACTACTTAATAAGGTAATGGGCCTTCGCATGAACACACTTAAAAGCGAAGAGGTTCGTCTTTGAAATGTGTTGCTTAAAATGCTGCAGTGCATGTCAGCAGTTATAAACAGTGACTGTGACATCCTTGGCCCACCAAAGTACCCATCAACGATGAGGGGACATGTTGATGGGGGGGGGGGGGCGGCAGCAGTGTGAAGAACAGTGGCAGAGATGCCTTGCAGACCGCATCAATGCAATTCGACATGGAGGTGTAGAGGTGCACAGCAGATGTATACAAAGGGCAATTGGCCCTGCGGAATTCGTAACTTTGGGGCCTGTCTGCCTGGCGGCGGCAGGGGAACAATAGAACCACTGGA
This sequence comes from Schistocerca serialis cubense, assembly GCF_023864345.2. Lineage (NCBI taxonomy): Eukaryota > Metazoa > Arthropoda > Insecta > Orthoptera > Acrididae > Schistocerca > Schistocerca serialis. Next base: position 1,058,850,425 of record NC_064640.1, on the reverse strand, counting down.
AAGTGGTCACTGTCACAAACATCATCATGGGCTGACAAATGTAGGGAAGCAATGAGAGCAGGAGAGGTGATCGTGAGATTGATAGTGGTAAAGGTGCCATTAAGAGCATTGAATTGGGTAGGGGATCCCTCATTGAGGAGAGACAAATTCAGGTCCGTAATAAGCTGATCAATTAGGAGACCCCTACCCATTGAAGTGTCACTCTCCCACACTGGGTGGTGGCTATTGAAGTCCCAAGGATGAGAAACGGGGTGTGAATTGCTGGATTAAGGTAGACAGTGCAAAGTAAGGAATTATTGTACCTGGAGGGAGGTCGACACTGCAAATGGTGATTGCCAGAGACATATGCACTCTAAACACTATAGCTTCCAGGTAGGTACTTAGTGGGATCCGGTGACTACGACATTGGAGTGAACCAAAGTGCAGATCCCACCAGATGCTTCCCTGGGGCCAGTACAGTTCCGACAGAAGGCTCCATTTCTGGTAGGTGAGGATAGTAACTTTGGCAATTTCAGTGGATGACTGTGTGGTCAGAATCCAGATTACACAAAAAAAAAAAAAACGAGGATACCATGTCACTTGGTCAGTGGCCTTCACCTACAAGGGTGAGGTGACATCCGTAAATAAGATAAGATCTCAGGCACAGGTTGCAAGGCAGGAGGTGGCAATACTGGGGACAGTGGTTTGGAGGGGGGGGGGGCCACCTTGTCTTAGGATTTATGTTTCTTCCTGTCTGTTTTCTCCTCCTCCTATTCCTATTTCAGAGCTGGAGGAGGGTAGAGCACAGAGGGAGTACAGGTGACTGAAAGAGAGCGGGTGACCTTTGGATGAACAAACGCACTGTGAGTGATGGTAGGAATCTTCCAACCTGAACTGAGCTGGGCAAAGGGGCCTTGTAAGGGAGCCCAATCACTGGCAGGTGCCAGAGAAGGGGGCGCACTTCTTCAGCTGGAGAGAGGGAGCAGACCCAGACAGGAGGTTGTGGCAACTGCATGGGTAGGGGGAGGGAGAGGGGATAGGTGGATGGGGCTGGGCAAGGGAGAGGTAGGAGGAGGAAATGAAGTAAAAGAGAGATAAGTTGAAGATAGTGACACTGGATGGAGTATCTCATACTTTTGGTAACCCTCAGTATAAGACAGGCGATTCGATGACTTTTATTCTTGGATCTCCTTCCTCTCTTATATGCCGGGCAAATTTGGCGAGTGAGGGGAGTGGCTTTCAGTACATTTGTCACACACAGGTGTCAGAACACAGGGGCTTCCATCATGGAATGGTTGTCCACAGTGAGTGTACAGAGGGTCTACCATTCACCAGGAAAACATATGCCCAAATTGCAGCCACCAGAAGCACCGCATAGGTGGTGGGGTGTATTGCTTCACATCACAACTTCGGCACATAACCTTGACTTTCTCTGGGAGGGTATCCCCCAAAAAAGCTAGAATGAAGGCACCAGTATGGATGCGGTTGTCTTTGTGGCCCTTCTCCACATGCCAAACCAAATTCACACCTCTCCAGATTAGCCCAGAGTTCCTAATCCTTTTGCAGGGTGAGATCCCAATGAAAAATCACTCTCTACACCATATTCAGAGATTAGTGAGGGATAAAAGAAACTGGGACATTGCCAATATGATCACAGGTACAAAGAGCTGCCGATTGGGTGGCAGAAGATGCTCTGATCAAGAAAGTTTTCCTCAATATTTTCCACAAAAACAATGGCATTGTGGCAATGAATGTGTCCCCGTCTGTCCTCGTACAGATGAGGTAATGGGGGAAGTGTATCATACAAAGATGGCTAGCCTGGCCATCCTCCCATGGTGTAGCCAGGGAAGCAGAGGTTGCTGGGTAACATGAAGCACCATTCAATGATTGTTCACCATTCAAAGAAGCAGCCATTTGAGATCCGCCAGATCTTTGCAGCTCCATACGCTTCATGCATCAAGCATCCCCCAAATACCAGCCATTCTGACCATGGGCTCTCCCGAAGGGTGCCACCCACCCAAACCAAGGGCCATCTAGCACGGTGGCTATAGGTGGGAGTTCTGATGCTCCAAGAAGACAAGCAACCACTCCTTGGCATACATGGGGAGTGAACAATTCAGGAATCAGGAGAGTGATTCCTGTGTTGTCAGGGATCTCAGCCAGATGGGTACATAACAGACCCATCACACAGACTGGCTATGTGTGCTGGTGACCTAGCTGGGTTGAAGGGGGCAACAGGGGGAAGGCAAGAGGAATCCACACCGCAGATGCCAGGGAGCGAGTTGTTCCCCAAACGGCTCACATTAAACAAAAACAGGAAATTTTGAAGTGGAGGTAAAACTCAATTGGGGACGTAAAAACCAAGAAACATGAATGAACAGGCAGAGGAAAGCAAATTGTAAACAATAAAGGAAACCAGGTGGATAGCCATGTCAAGATGAATCAGAGCACCAAGAAAGGGGTAGGAGAGGGTAACTGGGAGTGAGCAAGGATAGGGAGGGAGGGCAGGGTGACAAATGCGGACAGTAAGGAAGAATAGGCTGCATTATCTCAGAGCCACATGTGCACCATGCATGAACTAACACGAAGGAACCGTAACCCCTTGGGAAGGGGGTGGGGGGGTGGCTATTGTCTGCCTAGAGGGAATCAGAATGTAAAGTAGTGCAGGCATTTTAGTGACATTTTTGAGTCTTGTGGTAAATAATTATGAATTACAGGACACTGCTAAATAACCATTTGATACAGTTTGCAACACATACAATAACCCTAGACTGATTGCATCAGCACATCTGAAGAAGCTGTTACCATTTCTGTCAGCAACTGGGGAAGGTGCAAGTGAACTTAATGCACTACTTCAAGCAATATTCATGTGCTGATGGCATTACAACTAAATGTATCCTTTCAAGATGTAATTACATCACTGCTCTTTATAGAAAAAAGTTGACCAGTCTGTAACAACAAAATTTAAAACCCGCCTGAGGTTCAATAGCTTTCTGACATTAGAATGGAGATGTGCTTTTCTCAAAAATAAATGCAAATCTGAAATTATCAAGGCTACAGTACTACCATGACACAGCACATATGGGAACAAACAGCGGACCACCTGCAATGTCAAGCACTTAGGGTGTTTGAGATGAATCTAGTCGCTGCTAGTGTTGCGTATGTCATGCGTCACTTGACTCAAGCTTTGCAGAAGTGCAGCAAATTCAGGCAAGCCACGTGTAGTGAACACAAACCTATAGTGATGCCGAACAAATTGTTCAACAATTGTTCAAAGGGTGATTGTAGGGTTTCTAGTTGCACTTATGTATGCCGTCATGCTTGTCAAAAAGGGCACCACACATTGCTACACACAGAAATAAAACACACAAGATGGAACAAGGAAGGATTGTCCTAGTGACATGAAACACAAAAAATGGTATACATCCATCAAGTACATTGCATTACTGCTCACTTATAATCATCCGAGACAAACAAGTGCTGCTTACAACAGTGACAACATAGTTGATAGATAGTAGTGCCTCTGACCTCACGGATGGCACAGTAGAGTATACATTCAAGGAACAGGTGGAATCATATCAGAAACAAAGCAGCACGTCTCTGTTTAAGTTGACTTCTGTATAAACCTCTTCATTTCACCTTCTGTCTGGGATCAAGACAAGATGTCAGTTACCTTCAGCAAAATTAAACAGTGTGTTGGATTTGACACATATAAAACTTATCGATCTAGAATTTTGGTCACCTGGCAAGATCGACAAGTTGCTGGGAGCAAAAGTTTCTCTGTACATTCAGAAGGCGAGGACTATCTCCATAAGAACTGATCATCCAGTGCTTTAAGAGACAGAACTGTGTTGGATTATGTATGTGAAGGAGTATCAAATGGTAGAGCACAAAATGTTTTCAAGGTGGCCATTCATATTACGCTTTGTGAAAACTGACACCGACTTTCTTGAACAAACTGTGGAAGACAGAAGGATTAAATCATGTCTGAGTCGTAGCAACACTTGCACATGTGTGTTGGTTTGGTGGGTCCTGAAGAACGATTGGCGTGTGGACATGTGGCTGGCAAGTTGTTGCTTTTGGCAGACTCCCACTGTCCGGTGCAGGTACCGAGATGCTGCTGAAGGTTGAATCAGTCATAAGGCCAGATAGCGGTGAGCTGCATGAAGACATACGGACATTGCAAGCAACCAGATTGGCAAGTAACTGGCTTACTCTACAAGCTTAAATTTTATGGCTCCTCAATGATCACCTGAGTGTGTAGGATGCAATAATACCCTGGCTGGAATCCTGCAATGTATGGCTCCTTCACAACTGAGTGGAGTAAAGTGTTGTTCTTTTATATTTGTGTTATCTAAAATTGCATCTGTTACATTAATGCACCTATGAGTGACTGAGTGCATGATCATCAGTCAGTGTTATTAATTACAATTTGTGTTCCAGGTAATATGTCATGCAAGTGTAAGAGTATTCCCTGTTGTAAGTCTCATGAAGGGAATCAATTGTAACGTGATCTATGTCAGAGGCAAAGTGATCTTGGTACATGTGTACACTTGAGTTATCTTATCAGCAGGTGCTGATATTTTCAATTCTGAATAACAGAAATTTTAAACAATGTCAATTACATTGCTAGTCACTTGTGCGTTTTGTTCACATTTTCTACTTCCTGCCCCTTCTTGTGTGAAGCTTTATTTGTGCAGAATTCTGTTCCCATTGGTGTGTGTTGGCAGGGTAGCTTTGGCAGGAAATGATGTGTTCTTGTTCCCTGTGTCCAGAGCAGAGCCATGTTTGCCTGTTGCTATGGTGGTACCTCTGTTGTCGCACGGCGTCTGAGTTGACTGGCAGTCTGCTGCCCCTACCAGTCACTCGAGTGAAGCGAAGTTGCTCATCTGACATGCTCGATGTCAGAGTGCCACAATTTGGGCAGGAACCAGTAGTCTGTTCAATTCGGTGAATTTATTGAGCTCAGGAGGATAAGGTACATTTATAGAGTCTGAGGTTCCTGCTCATTATAACTAAATACTCCCTTAAATGTTGCATCATTATTACCAATTCTAAATACATTAAGTTTAAAACCTGTTAGTTACCAGTGTAAACTGTCGACATTTACCTTGGTGCATAGTCATTAGCTAACTCCACTTGGGGAATTTGGCTGCTCATTCCTAGTTGACTGTGATAGCTCTCTGCTCTAGCTCTCAGCCTGCTCTGAATTTTTGACAAATGTATGTTTATTAAATGTCTTTTACTTCTCCCAGCACAACCTGTGATATATGAGCTATCAAATATGATGTTAGGTTTATTGAATTACTAAGCAACACAAGTTAAACATATGATACCCAAAGAAAAGAAGACCTCTCTATGAAGTGCACGAAAAATCTATTTAATGGTTCAGATAGTATTCTAATAAGATTTTTTTCAAGTTCATCTGGCTATGATAATAGCAAGAAGAGTGACTCCATTATCAGTTTAAAAAGGTAATTGGCATGTAACTGCAATAACTAAATATTTTAGACAACTGTAGGTGGTAATTATCATGTTTACTGAATATCAACTGTGGTGTAACCAATCTCTTGGTTAATGTTACATATTTCTCAATGTCTATAGTACCAATGAATGATGGTTACTGCCAGAAAGTCATATTCCAGGTCAAATAGTGGGTTTAAACTTTTATTCACTTTCAGAATTTTTTCTCTTGCATGAAATCTGCTGCAAATACATGAACAATTTCTGCGGAGTGTGACAATGATAGTTCCTTCATCAGGCTTCAATGTACCTGTTGATTTGAGTGGTTCATTCCATGCTATCTCATTCTTGCTCAGTGAAGTGCCATGCCCTAGATCTGTTGCACCCATTACTGTCATTAGCCAGTATGCGAGTATTCTTTGAAAAATTTTTGTGACTGTTCAGTAGGTAATTACATTGTAATAATAGACCTGAGTTACCAGTGCAAATGGAGTTGCGAAGGTTGTGGTGTCAGGAAAGATTGGAGTGAAAAAAATAATAAGTATGAAGTGAAGATATATAGGATATGTAGAAAGGAGTTGATTAATTAAAATTGGGTTTGCAGGGCAGCCCACAGAAGGGCCCATGGGCTAATGAAAACTGTGAGCACCCTGGAATGAGGCCAGGAAACAGAGGAGGGGGGGGGGGGGTTCATTACATGCCAAAAAGCTAAACTTCTTTGCTGCTGGTGAAACTCACCCTCTCTCTGACAGTCTCAGTTGTGCTTCCTCTACTTTCACTCACCTGAGCTATAGGACGTGGGGCTTCGTCGGCAACAGGGCCTGATTGACAAAAAAGGAAATTGTGTGTTAATATAAAAAATACTTAATCTGCAAAAGTCAAACAAACAGTTAATAAATGAAGACTGTTTCAACATGACATTACAAAGAACAGAATCAATTATTTCTATCTTTTAGAGTGCCTAGTGATCAGTGAATAACTGAGCATCTAATCTAGTCAATTATGTACGACAGTGAAAATTACTAACCAAGTTCCACAAAGCCAGAACTTTATTCCAGTTGCAAGCTGGCTATCTGAATACTGCCAGGGGCAAATAAACTTTTATTGTCAACATTTCAAATAATTATTGACGAAATTTTATGATGTAAAATCCTGTAGTAATCTGCTTATTAAAATATACAATTTTATGTTACAGGGTTAACTCACTGTGGCAAGTTTAACGGTTAGGAACTGTGTGTATGACTGTATATGCAGCCTCACTCACTGCAAGCGTATGCTGACATTCTATTCATCCAGTATTTGACTATGAGAGCACTTGGTGACTTGCAGAAAACTTCACCAAGAATTTCAAATTATCATTAACTTTTCTCAGGGATACCCCACATAAGGTAACGGCAAAAATGTTATCACCTACCACATTTTTGCTGTTCATGCAGTAAAATTGCACATCAAACACATACAATGTAATCCTCCTTTCTTTACTTACTGATGGATACACATAGCCAGGAGACTGTGTAGCAGATGATGTGGGTTGTTTCTCAGGTTCATTCTTCGTAAAGGTGAGGCAGGAAGAAATTTTATGAGTATGGGAACAGGATGGAGTAGAAGACATCATAGGAATGAGGTGGAAGTGTACCATTTGACTGGTACTTCACAATGCTGTCTTGAGACATTCAACAGAGCGCTGCCTGTTGCTGGCATGTTAATAAACCTGAAACAAACTCAGAGCAGATCATCTTGCCCGTGACAGCCATTGCATAGTTTCTGTATAGGGACCACATGACACTGGACAATTTTCCAGTATTCCTGTGCTCTTCACAGCCTTCATAGACCACTGCACAATGGCTCACCAGCCAACCCAAGTCCCAGACTTGACATCGTCTTCTAATTCTGAGTGCCATGTCTATATTAGTAAGAATGCAGCCCACAATATTGGCATCATTAGTGCAACCTACTCTTTAGATACCTACAACAGTGCCTATCAGTTGTTACAAACAGAGTGCTGAACTAGAGTTTCAAGAAATGTTCTCATATTATCAAACATCTTTCATTGGATCAGGGCATTCTTTACCTTGCCTTGCTTTAACATTCACAACTATTCCTCTGAGCACAGCAACATTGGAATCTAGGACATCATCAGTGCAGCTTGCAGTGCTCAGCTTAGCTCATATTAGTGACAACCTTACAGCATAACAGGACTATTGTGATGTTTTTTTGCACTAGGAAGCCATTTAACATGCCCAACATTATAATGTGCCTTCTGTGTTGCAATGAAGTTCTGATGTTCATGACAACCTGAGCACATTTCTCACCTTGTGCATGGATCATCCACAATAGGTGGGATGAATGACCATGAGAGTGGGTGGCAGATGGGGCAATGCAGTTCCCTACTGGACTCCCTGTAGCGAGGTGAGGCAGGAAGACCAACACATTGGTCTGGGAAAAGACTGTAGTGAAAGTCTTAATGGGAAATATATTAAGAGCAAAGGGACAGTGATACTGTACGTACATTATCTTCGGATACTTATTAGAAATTCTCTCCAAATGTGTGTGCACATTTCTCCTATGTGTTTCAGTTGTTTCTACTACACTATTTTCTCCTAGCCTCTTAATTTGAGAGGTAATCAGCTCTCATATGTCATAAAGTAAAGCATAGAAACCTTATTCTTGCTGACTATTCTTCATAAATCCCCCTCTCTCCCAGTATTCAAAACACAGCTCCATAAATAATTGCAAACACTTAAATTATGCCAAGAAACTACTAAGACACCGAAGACAAAATAAGGAAAACAATGCAATTGTCTCCAGTACACCATCTCATGAGGAGGAAGAAAAATAGTACATCGAAAAACGGTATCTGTACATTTGTGATGGCTAATCTCCAACTACAGTCAGGATTTTGACAGAGTCAGGTTTAATAGATACTTGCATTAATTAAAAAAGTTGTTTTGTAAGCTCTATTACTGCAATGCCAGTCATGTCATCCAGCCATAGATACTTAGCCTTAGCTGTGGTAGCTATTATAAATGTAAAAACGTAGCTTTGAATATAAAAGGAGTGATCAAAACACTAATTTTTCTGAACACACTAGTTACAAGACACAGACATCACTTCTCTTCAAGAATAAGTTATCAGTGAAAATATATGTCTAATAGTATATACCTAGCAAATAATGTCATAAAGATAAGTAATATCTTCACTGACTTTGCCACCCACAAAAAAGCAAAATCCTGGAAGTTATTTCTACAAAAGGAGTTCAGAAGACTTCTTGTGTTGGTGATATGAGGGCTATGTAGCACTGGAATGGAGACAAGGAAGGGTCTGAATGGGTGAGAAATTTGACTAATGAAGGTTAAAGCAAGGAGGGTTACAGGAACGTTGGATATACTGCAGGGAGAGTTCCTGGCCACAGTTTATCACAGGTCATTCTTGCAGAAAAACAGCTTGTTTCTTGTCATTCCCATGCTGAAATCAGCAAATTGGTTGCAGCTCAGCTTGTATATCACATGACTGGTTTCCCACATATCCCTGCCTTTGGTGGGATATAAGATGTTTGTGACCAGACTGGAGTGGTGGTGGTGGAAAGATGTATGGGACAGGTCTTGCATTTACTTCTATTACAGTGATATGAGCCGTGAAGTAAGGGTTTGTGAGCAGGGATTGTGCTGGGATGGACGAGTATATTGTGTAGGTTTGGTGGACAGAGGAATACCACTGTGGGACGGGTGTGAAGGATAGTAGGCAGGACATTTCTGATTTCAGAGCACAATGACAGTTTGTAGGAACCCTGGCAGAGGATGTAATTCAGTTGTTCCAGTCCTGGGTGGTACTGAGTTACGAGGGGAATAATCCTCTGTGGCCAGATTGTGTGACTTTGGGGGTCATGGGAAACTGCAAAGATAAGACACAGAAGATTTGTTTTTGTACGAGGTTTGGAGGATAATTATTGTCTGAACACTTCATTGAGTCCCCCGGTATATTTCGAGGGGGGCCCCTCATCACTGCAGATGTGGCAACCATGGGTGGATAGGCTGTATGGGAGGGACTTCTTGGTATGGACTGGGTGGTAGTTGTCAAAATGAAGGTATTACTTGTAGTTAGTTAGTTTGATATAGGCACAAACAGTGATGTAGCTGTCTTTGAAGTGTACATCAACACCTACGAAGGTGGCTTGTTGGCTTGAGAAGGTCCTGGTGAAGCAAAGGAGGAGAAGCTGTTGAGGTTCTGGAGGAATGCGTATAGGGTGTCCTCACTCTCGCTCCAGATCACAAAGATGTCTTCAATGAATCTGAATGAGGGGAGGGGTTTTAGGATTCTGGGTGTTTAGGAAGAACTTTTAACCCATACTTAATCACTCATATCCCTGTAATAGACCTAGATGCAAGACCTGTCCCATACATCCCACCACCACCACCACCACCACCACCACCACCACCACCACCACCACCACCACCACCTACGCCAGCCTGGTCACAAAGGTCACTTACCCCATTGAAGGCAGCGCTACCTGTGAAACCAGTCATGTGCTATATAAGCTAAGATGCAGCCATTGTGCTGCATTATATGTGGGCATGACAACAAACAAACTGTCTGTCCACATAAATGGCCACATACAAACTGTGGCAAGAAACAAGTTGATACCCTGCTGCTAAGCATGCTGCCCAACTTGACATCCTTCATTTCAACTCTACTATATAGTGAGTAGCGACTCTGTTTCATAATATTCTTTGTTTCAATTCACTTCTTCAGTTTTATGAGTCATTCACCTCAGTTGCGTCTAATTCTATTTCGTGTTTAATTTTAAATGAGCTATTTCTTCTTTACAATTTAATTATTTGATAGATTAAAAAATCTACTTGCCAAGCAGCAGCAGAAACACACACACACACACACACACACACACACACACACACACACACACACACACACACACACACACACACACACACGAAAGAATGTGATGGGTGATTAGATGTTTTTATCTATCCAATTAACTTACACTGTTTGACAAGAGTGTGAACTTAGCAAGGGCTCATCACATGGGCATGCTACTGTTTTCTTTCTGTGAAATTATCATAATTAATTACAGTGGAAATTGCAAATACATTTTTAAATGTTATTCAAATCTGTAGATAATAGCAAAATCTAATTCTGACTGAAAATGTGTGTTGGTACCAGTAGCATGGATTCAGAAAATGTGCTTTGAAAAAAAGAAAAAAATACCTATTGGAGGTAGCAAATTTAGTTTTCAGTGTCAGTTCTGTAATTAGGAAGCCTGTCTTTCCATACTATGAAAAGGAATGTTGCTACTCACCATGTAGCGGAGATGCTGAGTCCCAGATAGACGCAACAGAGAGACTATTGTTGATGAAGGTCTTAATGGCAGTCTTTTTGTTGTGCCTATCTGCAACTCAGCATCTCTGCTATATGGTGAGTAGCAACCTCCCTTCCCATAATACTGTTACATTCCATCCTGAATTTTTCTCTTTCAACACTCTCATAGAAAAACACTTATGTATTTTTATGCCTGAAATGAAATAAGAAAATTTTACACAAGATACTAATTTACCTGATGCTTTGTTCCTGTGGGAAGAAATACAGATGAAGCAAAAGCATCTAAAATCAGAGTGATGAACATTACCTTTTGTACAGAAAATGAAGCATTAGCAGACACTGTATTATTGATAAGTAATGTTTATTACATCCCTGTCCTCTACTCAATGAGAAGATTATGCACTTCAGTGTCCACATGTTCCACAATACAGGTTAACTTTCCATGCAACATGCAACTGAAGGTAGTGCACTCAATAGTGTCTCAACAATACGCTTTTTTAAACTACCACATTCTCTGATTCAACCTACTACATCACCAACAACAAAAAAACAAACTCTAGTTCCACCAGCAGTATCTCATGCAACACATAGTACCATAGGGCAAACAACAGGTAAAATGCCCCTATTGGAGCACATGAAAGATGAATATTTTCCTCTTTAAAATACTGACAGTAGAGTGAGGAACCAGCTGCCCCAGTCTACAATTTGCCTTCCTCACCAAACGTTTTTGCAATGTGAACATATTCCCACTGTTTTAACACGCAATTACCTATATTCATTCATCCGGTCTCTCCCTCTAGTGAAGCCTTCATGCTCACCACCTCCCCCTCACTGTCACTGTCTATGTATATGGCTCTCCCCCACTGTCTCATTTTTCTCCCACTGATTTACAGTATATCCCACTGACAATGTCACCTCTCTCAATTACACTGTCTGTTTTTGTCTTTCTTTGATAAGTTCACTGGCTCCACAACTCCTTAACAGCTCAAAAATAATTCTGGGGCATCCAAGTTAGTTGTTTTTCCTTATACACTAGAGTGTAAGATCTCAAACCAAAATTTTCTCTCTCCCACACTTGTGTGTTCATGTATACCAAGGAGCTGATTTATGGTGTCCCTAAGTCTTCCTTTTTGTCTACACAGGCTCCTATCTCTTTTCCTCCCACTGATTCTATCTTCACAAATCTCTCCTCCTCTTTTACTAACACTGTCTCACTGACTACCAGTATCTCATTTACCTTTCTTTTTAAAGAAATTTCCATGATTTGAATATTACTTGTTCATTTGTTTACACAGTCATGATTTCAACTTTATACCCATTCTGAAGATCATGTTGAAAAATTAGGATTGTTTGGCCAGTCTGTGAGTTACTGAAAAAATATACTTTTGGTCTTGTAAGGTGTGTTCTATTGCAGGATATGAGTATGTGTGAAAGATATGTGATGTGGCTGATATTGTGCACAGTTGAAAACTATAAATGGGTCTATAAAGTTAGAAACATGTTTTATTTTCAATAACAGAACAACACAGCATGACATACATATTAATATTTCAACAGGCATTCAAGAATGGCTATGAAGCCAATGGCATTATTGTGCAAAATAAAAGCACACTCTTAAGTCAATTGATGGAAATTGGTTTTAAAACATCCCCCACCCCCACAATTGTGTCCCTCATGCTCATTCCCTCATTGTGGAGCATTTGAATGCAATGGAGAAGGTTCAACAATGAAGAATATGAGAACCACAAGCCAAATCAGAAAAATTACTGGTTGGCCTTATGTGCATCATCCACTTGCTTGTCATCGATTAGTGTGTGAACACCAGTGATGATTCCTATCCTGCACCATTACTGATGACTAGAAAATGTGTCTTTGTGCTAATTTAAGGGAAGGAATAGAATGGAATGCTTTTGTCTAAACAAGGCAGCAATGCTACAAAACCACGTGATTTCTACTGTTGTGGATTCAGAAAGTTACCCCAACATTGGCAGACTGCAGTGATTAGTGGAGCAGATTATATTATTTATGATGACTTAAGTCTCCATTATGTATAGTGTGTGTATTTTGAACTTGCAGAAAACATTACAGTCTTATGCACCAGCCTAAGATGTTCTGTTTGTCATGAAAGAGTTAATATGGAAATAAGCAGTGAAAGGCTAAGCCTTGAATAACATTTGCCACACTCCGTCCCTTTCTCAATCAGATAGATTTTCTTAAACCTGCAGGACAACTCTGTGCGGAGTTGTGGTGGACACATTGAGTGAGAATGTCAGTGAGGGGATGGGGTGGGGTGGCACAGGATGTAATATAGGAGGCACAGGGACAGATACAGGGATATGGACGGAGCTATGCTTGAGGAAGGCAGCACACGGGTAATGAGTAATGAGGGAGGGAGGATTGTGGAACTTAAGGATGAGTTAAGGGGAACTCCCATATGTTTAAATTAGGGAAGTTGATATGGGAGTGGACGGGTTGACAGAATTGGAGATGGGTATTGAGTATGCAGTACACAGTTTGTGAAGCTACAACCAAGTCAGGCATTTTGTACTCAGTAGCATATTGTCAATGCATAGTCAATAACCCTCTTGGCAGGTGAGGGATAACTGGGGCACCCAGGCTATTTCACACGTCACGTCAGTGAGGTTGCAAAATACTGATTCAGGAGAGAAGAAGGATTACAGGGACAATATTCTTCATTTCGAGACATGATGATGAGGTTTCAAATCACTGGACATGAATGTGGTTAACTTGATCCAGTCCCCAATAAGAATGGCAATTTTCCTCTTTAAGAAGCTCAACTATGCTGAGTGATTGTTTCATACATAAATATATTTATCTCAAGGTGATAATTTTAATATGAGCCATGACTACGGAATAAGGGGACTGTGATCTTAACATTGCTAATTATTGTAGTGTGCCAATTTGTAATGTTAGCTCACCTTTACAATGACTTATTTTAAAATGTCAATTTGGTACTTAGAAATTTGTCTTCTTTCTCTTTCATCACGTTTCCCTCACAATCTACCACCACATACATTTTAAACACAACTGCACATTTGTGACCAATCTTTTGTAGTTACAAAGGCACTGCCAATTTTCAGTATGAATTATGTACCATGTAATTAACATCCAGTGTCAAATTCAAGTATAACATTTTGAACAACTGTTTCACTGAAATACTTTAGCAAGAAAAATATGGAAAAAAATACCACATAAGAAAATATTAAAGCGATAACTTTAACATGTAATTAAGCTACTGAATAAAGCAAAAATCTCACCTGCCAGTACCTCCTCTGGGTGTACCTCTTCCTGTTTCTGCAAAAAAAAAATTAAAAAGCTGAATAACTTTACATGAACTGAATTTAAGCATAAATGAAACACCTTCAAATGTGTCAGTGGTATGTTATCTCACTGCACATGCTCATCTCAGTGTTAGTAAGTTGGTAAATTATATAATGACAGATTACGAATCAGGTGCAGTGACAAGTAGATACATGTGAAATTTTATTAAAGTGCAATTGACGAAAACTGCATAATAATACAAATGAAGAATCACAAAATATTTCTATTTCAATTGAGCGTAACTGTCTGAATTCACTAGAGCTGCCAGCTGCCACATACAGCAACTGTCACAGTGCAGGACAAAGGTGCCCACAAAACACAAGTCAACATGTTGGGAATGTAGACTACAGTTGCTAGATTCATGAAGGCTGGTGTAAGGATAATGCCAGTGATTGAAATAGAAGTACAGCATGGTTTGCTGGAATGAATACCCCTCAACTATGACCTGGTGGAGTAGTCTAAAGCAGCATGGAAGGGTTGGGTTGTTTGGGGAAGGAGACCAGACAGCAAGGTCATCAGTCTCATCGGATTAGGGAAGGATGGGGAAGTTAGTCGGCCGTGCCCTTTGAGAGGAACCATCCCATCATGGAAGGGGAAATGAATAACAGACCATTATAAAATTACAGATTATAGAGATAGTTATAGGGTCCATTATGACTATCTGCTGCTACCAGGGCAGAAATTTGAAAATGATTCTTGGTCCCAGAGAGCAACCTGAGGTTGGCCAACACAACAGAAGAGGGAGTGGAACAGTTAAAAGAACTAGTTAATTTAATCCAGCCAATTTCTTGCTATCCTGAAGGGTGTGACAACACTGTTCAAGCAACAGTTTGCAATGTCTGCAGTTTGCTTTCATAGAATGTTAAGAACATGTAGAGCACATCTCTGCATATGAGTTGAGTCACAACATGGCTCAGTCAAACAAGGGTCTGGGACACAGCACAGTAAAGATGAAGTGTGAGAATGGAACATTGTGTGGTGGTAATGATAGAATTTTTAAGATTTTCTACTTGGCCATCACAACTGGGGAAACAGTATTTCCTGAAGGGTGCCAGGGAACAGCAAATCTCTAGAAATCCTTAGAAAGCTGCCATTTGGGTGGGCACGTAGGTGGGGTAGGAGTCAGAAAATGGATAGCTAATGGGAAATGGTGGCTTGAGTGCATAACAAAGACAATGATGAGATGATGGGTAAATTGGGCAGTGCACAAGAGGTCCAGATGGGTGTAGGAGTGCATGGAGTGTGAAAGGCAGGTGGATACTCCAACAATAAAGCAAATGAGGTTATGGTGACTGAGAAGGTCAACCAAGAGGCACCTCTCCAACAGGTTCTGGGAGAGTCCCAAAGGGAATGGTGTGCATTACAGTCAACGAGCAGCCAAAAGGGGTGAGGGAGTTGGCCAGTAAGCATGAAGACTGTCCAGTGACACAGACTGAGTGAGGTATGCAAACAGTACATATGGAAAAGTTTAGGATAGGAAGTAAAATGCAGACTGGAATAGCTTGAAGCTGGGTTTCCAAGAACACTATGAACATCATCCTTGATGAGCAGTATCACTCCACCCAATTACATTGAATCGGTCCTTGGATGATACTGTGAGGTTGGGGGGATGTCACAGTAGACTGGAAATGCATGCGAGAGCTCAAAGCAGGTCATGAGGATTCAATTTTGTTTCCTGGAGGCAGAGAACAAGCAGAGGCTGTGATTACAAGAGCAGCCATAAATCCTCTTTGTTGGATCAAAGGCAGAAAACATTCCATTGGTGGATTGTCATGATTAGGAGAGGGGAGAAGGGAAAAATGCAGGGGTGTCACCTCAGTGACTATTGAGTGGCAGCTTTTGAAGGCTCACTGCTACAGGGCAGAAGGGCTGGAGAATCAGCCTCTGTAAGATCTGCAGAGGTGTTGGCATTTTCATTCTGTCTGTCCTTGAGGTCCAGAGCAGAAAGACGCCTGGAGATGCATACCAGCTACAAGGTGGTCAGTCAGCAAAGGGTATCATTTGGCCACACCATCGAGGAGGAACTGTGAGCCAATACAGAAGCACATTGTTTGCCTGTGTTTGATTTCTTGGATCCTTTCTGGTTGGCATAGGAAGACTGAAATTTTTGTTGGCTGAAGGGACATAGAAAGTCTTTGTGGGAGTATTCATTCCATCCCTCCTGGGCTTCCAGTTGTGTAGCAGGTGACTTTGTCCCATGAGACAAAAGTTTGAGGCTTCTTGCACAGCTGGTGAGGAGGAGTAGGAGTAGGATTAGGAGTAGGAGTAGGAGTAGGAGTAGGATGACGATGACGACACAGCTGCTATGACACTGGGTGATTCAACAACCACAGTGCTGTATTTCACATCACACATCTGGATGTCCACATCCTTCATGGAGTGAGATGTAACAGCAATGGTACTGTAACTGCCTGATGGTAGAACACAGGGTCACTGACTAGCCAACAATTTGCGAGTGATCTGGTAAGGCATCTTTTTCCTTGATCCAGATCTCCTGGACACCCAGTCATTGAGATACACGAGACAATCTCGGAAGGACGTGGCATGATCACCATTGCAACTTTTGCAGCAGAGAGGGCAAGGTAGCCAGGTTACACAGTTGGCTGGGCGTCGCCATGACATTTGACTGTGGTCATAATGATGACACTGGTAGCAGTGCATTGGGTTTGGTGGTGTGCCATTTATGCAGACAGTAACTGCTTGTTTGTCTTGCCCTCCTAGAATGCAGTACAGTGGTTGGCTGCGGCCTAGCATTTAGATCACATGACGTGTTTCACAGGTTGCCCACCACTGAAGGGATACGTAATGTTTCTAGCTGGACTTCAGTAGGTGGAGTTGGTGGAGGGAGGATGTGGGGGATGTGTCTGCATCTAGATCTATTAGAAGGGTATGAGATAGGAGCTGCTGAAAAACACACAGTATTTGCGTGTTACAGAATATCAGTGAGGGCCCCAACCAACAAAAAGCATGAAATTGCACAGTGGGTACCAGCAATCAAACTCTGTTATATACACTGGTGCATGACATACAATAAATGGTTCCTTGAGAGATTGAATACCTAGCACCAATTTCGTATAACTCCAGACTTGCAGTACCTGAAAGAGCCTGCACAATATGTCATCGAAATATTGTGCATAAAATGTTGAAAACTCAGCAGGACTCCTGGAAGCACAGAACTAAACACTGACAAGGCTTCTCCATTAGACATTTTGAAGTACGGGCTAAGAGATGTTTATCTAAATATCAAAATTTTCTTGCAATATTTACGACACTCCTACTTGGCCTGGACAAGAGGAGGGGTTAGGCTTTGGCAATTCTACCAAGGCTGCAGGACTACATTGATATGCAGGTCTGTAAATGAAGAACCACCACAAAAACTCAAGGCCTTTTAGAATTTCCACAAATGTAACTGAAAGTAATTTAAGAAGGAGACGAACTGCTAATGGACCTCCTCAGACAAATGAGAATTTTCCAAATGATGGAGGGAGATATTTTTATTGTAACTACTACAATTTTGAAACCAAACTGGCCTCAAACTGCCCAGTGATTTCTTAACATATTCGGAGAAACAGCACATGTAACGAATGTTTTGTCAATTCTGTGGCTCAAAGAATATGTTTTTCACCTGTCTGCCATATATTTTTCTGTGCTCATTAAGGGCTTGAAGCCAAAATCATGATAGCAATGGAATGAACAGAAAGTAAAGAAATTCATAAATCAAGTAGGATATCACCCACCTCACAGAAGAACCAACACATTTGAGGTCAATCATTTTGTGTCAAAGCTGTCTCTTGAAATTGATGTCAGCCCACCTTAGGAAGCTCCCAAGGGAAGCTAAAACATGGATATCTCACAACAAAATGTCAGAAAAAAATCAGTTAGGTCATGTACCTATTTCACAAAGAAGTACAATGGAAGTTATGAATTTGAAAGTAGTAAGGAAAGGTGACTTTGAAGTAAAACTTCTGTCTAACAAAGAACAAAGAAACTCACAAAGGTTACTAAAACATAATGCAGATAGTCTCACTAACTAAGGAATCAGTTAAAGGCTATCAACATGAAATTAAAGTGACTAAGCATGGCAGCTTGCAAAAAGATATTCACAGCACCAAAAATAATTCAATAATAAAAAATAAAGGTAAAATGCGGTGGAATGAAATATGCAAAGAAACCATACCAGAGATGGATAAAAGATGAATAAGGCAAAAATGCTGAAAGAAAATTCTAGATCATGATCAATCTAAACAACAAAGAAAGAAAACTACCAGATTAATCAGAAATACCAAATAAAGCTTTGAGAAAGAGAAACTTTTGCAAATAGACAAAAATAAATCCCCTGTTTTTTATATCAAACTGTGAAGAACAAATTGAAGAGGTTTCAAACCGCAAATATGTTTCTAAAATAAAAACGGCCAAATTGGGTTACATAATGCTTTCAAGATCTTTCATGACTTTCAAATCTCAGTTAGTAATGAAAATTGTGAAGATGATTTACCACAAGCTATACAACAAACTGAAGAAGGAATTAACACCCTCAGAAATAAGAAAGATTGTGGAGAAGATTGTATTTTAGCTGAACTTTTGATGTGGTCCTTGCCAAATAAGGCAAATTAGCTAAATTTACTCTTTGATGAAATCTGAAAAACAGAAAAAAAAAATATCCCAGAGGAGTGGAAAGTTACCTTGATACATCCACTGCATAAGAAAGATAATAAACAGGATGGAAACAACTACATAGTAACCTCTCTACTGTCAGTAGCAGCTAAGTATTTTCCAAAATTTTATCAAGCAGAATAAAAAACAACACTAGACAGCCATTAATGTGAATATCAAGCTTGCTTTAGATGAAGGGAAGGTCATGATCAGATCAAATATTTAATCTCAAGTCACTAATTCATCACCAATTACTAAATTCAAAGGATATTGTATTATGTTTGTGGATAACAAGAAGGTTTTTGATTATGTTGACAGAAAAACTACAGATAAAATAATTTGAGGATTTGGTATAAGGTCTAAACTGACAAACCTAATCCATGAAACACTTACAGATACCACTCTGTAAAGTAAATCTTATGGGAGAAATTTCACAGCCTTCAAAATAAAAACACATGTACCACAAGGTGACGGCCTGTACCCATCATTTTAATACTGTATTAGGGAAAATTGTAAGAATTTCTTACAAAGAATGTATTGTACTCAGCATTTTTCCAATAAGATTAGGAGGAGGAAGAAAAAAGGTCGAAATCAATTTGGAGGTGATTTTGTTATACCTGCCGAAAATGTGGCATCTGCTGTAACACAAACGAATTTCCTTGAGGAAATAGCCAGTGGAAGTGGCTTAAGGATTTCTACAGCATGAGGGGGGAGGAGGGGGGGATGTTAAGAATGCTAGAAAATCCTTTAAAACCGATGTGGTCCAAATAGATAGGTTCACTGTTAAGTTGATACATTATTGTCGCTCTAACCAACACAGGTTCCACGTCTCAAACTTGGCCCTGGACTGACTGTCTCAGGACCAGAAATCAGGCCCTTATACATTATCACAATGATAGGTACTGAAACTACACATTGTTTGAAGTTTAATTTACAGAGATTACAATTAAATCTTAACTCGTTAAATTGACTGATTACATCGAAAAATTCCGTCTTTTTAACAGTTTCTTCTACTACAAGAGTTGGACAGAATTATTTGTTTAAATAATCAAATTGACAAATTAATGTATGCAAACAATACTTTGGACAAAGCTATTAATTACTTTGGGATTAAATAACAGATAATTTTGCTAACATGTTTCTGAATAGAGCCAAATAGATACTTTAAGATTACTAGTATTTTGTCTCCCAAATGTTTATAATTAGTACAGAATTTAGATTTGTTTATACATCAACAATAGAATTTAAGTTATGAAACAATTACTGATTTCACCTAATAATGGAAGATACCGACAAGGAATAGTCAAAATAAACTGGGAATTCAATTACATACATAAAATTAAGCACAAAATTTGATCTGATGTTAAGTTCTTTAAAACTGAAGGCCAATGTTTCTCTCTTATGAAAATGCAGATTATATTGACATATGTTAATAGTACTTAATTCAAAAGTGACAAAATGAATTTTAAGGAGGCAGATGGCAAAACAAGAATGGGAGTAAAACTATCCCAGCTTGCTTCATCACAAACACAAGACAGTAGATTTACAAATAAGATTTTTAAATAGCTGTGGGATAAGCAGTACAGAAATAGCTGGGTCAGTGAAGTAAAAAAAAAATATAGAAAAAAAACTATATAAGGACAGAAGATGCTAACAGAGAAATCTTTCAGGAGGAAGTATTGAAAATAAAATTATTCCGAGGCAGGGTAGCTAAAAAGACTGGTTCAAAATGGTCTGCAAAGAGACAGAATATAGTGAACAAATGAAATCATAATGGAAGAAAAGGAAACAACCAACCGTGAGGATCTAAAATTGGAATGTGTTCCTCAGATGAACTACTCACAGGAGAAAAAAATAAATAAATAAAAAGTTTATCCATGAACTTTATACAAACAGGCTTTTTCTGTTTGTCAGTCACTGTTTTCTTTTCATTTCAAATAACATATTTCAGTCACAAGATGTCCTGTGTGTATTCCAGAAAGCCAAAAAGTTATAAAAGTAAGAAGATTATAGGCGATAAGAAATTTGCACCGTGCCAAATTTGTTCAAGAAAATTTCTGTGCCAAACTGGAATGAAACAGCATGCATATTCAGTCAAAATCTGCACACCAAGTAGGACGAAACATTCTTTAAGTCAGGGGAGGTGCAATTTTGGAATTAAGCAGAAGTATCATTCTGGGCACCGTAATAGGAGAGCATCTGCAGCATATGTGAAAAGTAGCAAGGATGAACTTAGCACAAGAAGGGAACAAATGGCTACACCATACTTAATAGGGCTCTGTGAAGTTTATGTCTATGTGCTGGAGGGACTTTATATTTAGGCTCATCAGATAAAAAGTCCAGGGAAACTGCTGATTTGATGAAGTTATTTAACGCATCACAATGACTACAGAATTTAAGACATTTTTGGCCTTACCTCTGTTTGACTTACACAGCTCTCTCTATCATCATCTAGTGGAACAAAGGGAAGAAAGTTTTTCAATGTTCTTAGAATTTACCTAACTTTCACCTGCAATAAAAATAGGAACTTGGAAAAACTGTCTCTTAAATGAGTAATGATGCTTTTTCTGATGCCAACCTTGAGGGATTTCAATAGTTCACAGGAGCTTGCTTTGTCTGTATCCATGTACAGCCTAAAGTCACACTGATACTGGTATAAATATCCATAGAATTTAAGAAGTATCAGTTCACCCTCCCTTTTCCTTTGAATAGTTTGCACATTCCAATGTCCTGAGGATGAGGGTACTGAATAGGTTTCAAGCCTAACCTTATTCAACTCCTGGGAGAGAACATCATCTCAACATACATCATTAAAAACTTTAAAAATGCATATTTTACTGTAATTTCTAGGATATTTCGGATGTTCTCAATGTATTGTGAGAAAATTTAGTGCACCATTGGGCATCCACTCACTGGAGGGAATATGTAACAACATGAGACTCAAAGCGCTACTCGAATTTTCACGGATCATCCTCCTCCTGTTCAATCACCAATGCAAAACTGTCGTCTGTACTAGTATAATGTTTAATGAACAAAGTTTATGGCTCCATGCTTATATATTTACATGTTATCTTTGGGAGCGAATTCAGCTGTCACAAAACACATTCATTGAGGCCAACATACCTCATAAGAGTGGTGTGCGTTTTCTGTAATATATCTATTGTTCCTAATTTTTATAAATGGTATGCCCTCTGTTTGCTGATGACACTAACTTGGTAGTAAAGAATGTTTTGTGGAATGTTGGTATTGTTTTAAGTAGTGCAGTTTGAGATATAGGTTCATGGCTTGTAGAAAATAAACTAATGCTAAATCACAGCAAGAATAAGTTTTTACAATTTCTAACAAAAAATTCAACAAAACCAGCCATTTTAATTTCACAGAATGGCCGTATGATTAGTGAAACGTAACAGTTCAGATTTCTATATGTTCAGATGGATAGTGAACTGTTGTGGAAAACTCGTGTTCAGGATATTGTTCAAAGACTTAATGCTGGCATTTTTACTATTTGAATGGTATATGAAGTAAATGACAGTGTGACACAAAAATTAGTATACTTTGTTTATTATCATTCGCTTATGAGGTATGGTGGTATATTTTGGGGTAATTCTTCCATTTCCCAAAGGATGTTTCGGCTCAGAAATGGGTGGTTCAGGCATTAAGTTGTATAAGCTCATGTAACTCCTGCTGACCCATGTTAATTAGTCTGGGTAATCTGACATAGGCCTCTCAATAAACACACATTCTTTGCTGTCATTTCTTGTTAACAGTGTCAGCTTACTCCCAAGAATTAGCAGCTTTCACTCAGTTAACACTAGGAAGAAATCCAATCTGCCTATGGGGCACACTTTCTTGACTCTTGAGCAGAAAGGCGTGCAGTACACTGCGGCATCCATTTGCAGTAAGTTACCACAGGAATTCAAACCTCTTAGCAGTAATCCATGTAGTTTCAAATCAAAATTGAAGAGTTTCCTATCGTGTTGAGGATTTCCTTGAAAAATTAAGCTGATTCCTGTGTTACATTCTTGATTGCATTTACATAAACTTATAGCTCCTCTTTTTTGGTTTCTTAAACATTTTATTTTATCTGGCATATTCCATGACCTTTAAGATTTGTACCAAATATTGGTCCTAGAAAACAAGGTGTATGAAAATTAAAGCACTTACTGGACGAAAGACTGTTTGCCACGGTCAATGCAAGATCTGAAACACCATCACAAGACTTATCATTTGATTTTGTTTCAGGTACCAAGACCTATCTTAATATCACTGACAGCAAATCCCAAAGGACTAAAGTAGCTAAACAGTTACTTTTACATCACACTGCACAATTTGTGACACATGTGTTTAAGTACATTAAGGTAGTTCCATTGAATTACTAACCAACACGTGTCAAACACAACAACCACTAAGACAAGTAGATCTCTCGAAGTAGTCTCTTGGTACTTATTTAGCAACCAGGAAAGTATTTTCAGAAGACTTCAGGAAGTTTGTCATGCCATGATTATATGGACGAGAATGAGTCACTTATCATTTGTGTTTATGATATTTGCTCAAAAATGAGGAAAACTCACTTCCAAACAGCAATAAGTAAGTATTTTAGACAACAGTATGTGGTACTTGTCATTCTGAAAGAATGTTAATTGTCATATTTAATGAGTAACAACTATGATATGACCTATTGATTTGGTAAATTGTTTACCTCACCATGTCTATAGTACTGATGAATAGTGGTCACCACCATAAAGTCTTTTTTAGTTCAAATGGCAGCTTTAAACTTTTATACAGTTTAGGAGCTTTCTGTGCTGCACATGAGAACTGGTGCAGATTGATGTAGGATTTCTGCAGGGTGAGATGACAATAGTTGCTTTGTCGTTCTTCACAGTACATGATGATTTGAGTGGTTTACTCCCTACTGATGATATCTCTCCTTGGGTTAATTCCTTGCTGTTTCATTCTGGTTCAGCATTGTGGATTCCCCCTAAATCTGTGAGCACTGTGACAACTACCATTACACAGGAGAACAAAGATGAAGTTGAGCTGTCATTAAGATTCTGCATACTAACCAATGACACACGACTTGACATTAATTATTAAAGAGAGTTACTTGTTTTAAATTAAGAGCCAGTATATGATTGGTCTTTGAGAAATGTTTTGGATCATTCAGCAGATAATTTAGACTTGAGATAGCATTTCAGTTTCGATTGGAAAAGAAGTTGTGATGTTTGTGGTGTCAGGAAACAAACTGGCATGGGAGATGTAATGAGAATGAAATGGAAATGAATAGGATATGAAGGAAGTAGTTTTTTTTATTTAAGTAAGTGTGTAGAGTGCATGGCAGTACAGAAGAGGAGGAAGTATTGTAATGGCTAAAAGGCCAAATGTAATGAACTTTGTGAGCACCTGAAAGGAGGCCAGGAAGTAGTGTGGTGTTAATTACAGGCCACAAAATCGAACTTTCTGCTACTGGTGAAACATACCATGGCTCCATCAGTTGTACCGGTGCTCTTTCCACTTTCACTCTCCTCAGCAATAGGAGATAGAACGCTTTGAATTGTACCTGATTGACAGAAAACATTTTGAGTTAATATAAAAAACTATCTGCAAAAGTAAAACAAATAATTGATTAACTAATAGTGTTTCAACATGGAATGATGAAGAACAGAATCAATTATTTCAGTCTTGTAGAGTGCCTACTAATCAGTGAATAACTGAGCATCTAATCTACTCAATTATGTACAACAGTGAACATTTAAAAAACCCTGTCTTTCTGGAACTCAGTTAGTGAAGTTGCAGGCTGCTATCTGAAGACAATCAGGGGAAAATAAACTTTCATTGTCAACACTTCACATAATTGCTGATCAAAATTTAAAATGCTGTAATAATCTGTTACTTAAAACATATAATCTTATGTTACATGGTTAACACACTGTGGCAAGTTTAACAGTTAGGAACTGTGTCTATGCCTGTGTATGCAGCTTCACTCATTGCAGGCATATACCGACATTATATTCATCTGGTATTCGACAATGACAGCACTTAGTGACTTCCAAAAAACTTCACCCATAATTTCAAATTATCATGAATCTTTCTCAGAGAGAGCCCACAGAAAGCAATAGCAAAAATGCTTACCAATTACTATATTTTCATTGTTCTACTTTAAAATTGCCACATCAAATGCATACAATGTAACACGCCTTTCTTTACTTACAGATGGGTACAAGAAGCCAGGAGAATGAGTGGCAGATGAGGTGGGGTACTTCTCAGGAGGATTCTTTGTAGAAGTGAGTCAGAAAGGAAAGATGATGAGTATGGCAACAGAATGGAGAAGGAGACATAACAGGAATGAGGTTGAAATGTGTGGTGTAGCATCTGGCTGGTGCTTCACAATCCCACCTTATGCCCCACAATGGAGGGCTTTCAGTTGCTGGCATGCTAACAGGGCTGAAACTGAAACTCACACTCAGTGCAGCTCATCTTTCCCATGACAGCCACTGCACAGTTTCCACATTTGAGCCATGTGACACTGGGCTTTACAGCATTTCTCCGTTGCACAGACTTTGTAGGTCAATTCACAGTGGCTCACTTGCCATTCAAAGTTCCAGACTCGATATCAAGTATCTGCTTCTGAGTGCCATGACTATATTAACAAGAATGCAGCCCACAATATTGGCATTGCCAGTCCAACCTACACTGTAGGTGCCTACAGGAGTGTTTCTGACTTATTACAGACAGAGGGCTCAAGTGAAAGCTTAAAGAATAGTTTTCATATTAACGACATCTTTTAGTGGATCAGGGCATTCTCTACCTCGCCTTCACCAGAGAGCTGTTTCATTTGCTGCATGTTGGCATGTGCAATCTGTGTCGCAATGAAAGGCTATTCATTTTGGCTATTCAGGAACATCTCTCTTTTTGGCTTTTTTTTATTACTTTTTTGTCTCTGGAAACTTCTTACCAGTGTCTTGTGTTTCATTAGGTAGAGTTCATCTCTGTGTTCAAGTGCTTCTTGACAGTGGTTGAATGGTTTTGCTCTATGTTCAAAAAACATACTTCACATTTCCTTTGGGTTGCAGATGACTCTGCACAATTGTTCTCCCATGTTCTGTGATTATTTGCCTTATAATTACTTGTTCTAACTTGTCTCGGTCTTGTGTCACTTCATTCCTTCATTCTCATGTTTTTCTGCCTGCACCGTTCCACCACACCGTTCCTCCCTAATGATGTCCTAGCCATTTCCTGTATTTTTCTTCCAGGTGTGCCTCCTGGATGGCATTGTTATCTCCTCCATGGGGATGAGAGTTGTCATATTTTTGCTGTTGTGACAGTATCAATTTTTCCTCTGAGTGCAACATCATTGGAATCTAGGACATCACCAGCGTAGCTTGCAGTGCTCAACTTACACCTTACAGAGTTCATCTCATATTAGTGAGAACCTGAAAGTGTATCAGCACTGTTTTTAGCTTGCTTTCACTGGAAATCTGTTGCACTTGCCCAACATCATCATGCGTCTTCTTTGTAGCAATGAGGTTCTTATGTTTGTGACAAACTCAGCACATTTCTCTCCTTGTGCATAGATCATCCACAATAGGTGAAATGTATGACCACGAGTGTGGGTGGTAGGTGGGGCAAGAGAGTTCCCTGCTGGACTCCCTGTAAAGAGGTGAGGCAGGAACACAAACAGATTGGTCTGGGAACAGACTGTAGTGAAAGTACTGATGGGAAATATTTTATGAGCAAGGCACTGGCACCAGGGATAAATCAAGAGAACAAGATGTTAAGATAAGTTTAGTGTTTAGTAAGAAATTACATTTACTCTACATTCTATCTCAATGAGTATTTTTTCTGTATCACCAATAATTCCTGACTATGCTATGTTTCATGTCAAACTTTCTGTAAGATAAAAATTAAATTGAATTAGTATAACAACAAAAAATAATCCATTTTTACAACATAATGTAATTGGATAGGAAAAAATCTACTCACCAAGCAGTTTTGTTTTGTTTGTTTCATTTGGCTTTAGGACACAAAAAACAACTGGGGTCATACACACCCAAGTCAAGACTATAGACCACAAACACAGAGAGGAGTTAAACAACTTCACATCTGTCCCAATTGACAGAATAGGAGACAGCTAAAACCAGGCACATGGAAACAAGGCAAAAAAAACCCATATAGAAATGGAGGTCCGAAACTAAAAATTAATTGGCCTTCGTCATAGTGCTTCGGCGGATGAAAAGTAAAACGCAGTTGACAGCTCTCGCATCATTCTCTAAAATGGCTGATAAATCAGATGGCAAACCCAGGCTGGAATGTAAATTGTTAAAAAGGGCATTCCAGCAGGAAGTGGTGGACAGTTAAAATTTGGGGGTGATGAGTACAAAGTGGTGGGGTAGCTCCACTTAGCAAATGACAATGGATAAAAAGGCTGTGCCCAATATGCAGCCCAATTAAAATAATCTCCACGGCAGTCATTCAAGGCACTGGCAGAGGCTTAATAAGCCAAAGCTTATTCTTGTGAAGGTATGAACACTGACAATGCCAAAGGGACAGCACCTCCTGACAGGTGGCAATACAGAGATCATTGGAAAGAATATAGGTAATTGCAGGCTGAGGTACAAGGACTGCAACCTTGGCAGCAGCATCAGCAGCCTTGTTTCCTGGCAGACTGACATGACCAGGGACCCACAGGAACATGACACTGGTTCCACCAATAGTGAGCAAGTGACAGTTTACCTGGAACTGCTGCACTAAGAGATGAGCAGTGTACAGTGCACATAGACTTTGGAAGGCAGTGAGTGAGTCTGAGTGAAGGACACAATTGTGAAGGCTGTGTCCCCTATGTAATCCGTGGCCTGATACAAGGCGAAAAGTTTGGCTGTAAGTACTGAGGAGTGTGCCAGCAGCCGATATCAAAAGACACGGGTGCCAATGACGAAGGCATACCTGACCCTATGATTAGTCTGAGACCCATCAGTGTATACAAAAGTACTATAGTGACATTCCATTCAAAGGTCATGAAACTGAAGGCAACAGATCAAGGCTGGAGTAGTGTTCTTTGGAAATGAAGGAAGGCCGAGATTAACATGGGCCACTTTGCAAAGGAAAGGTAATGAACAGTTCATACCCACTAGGAAAGATGCTGGTAGTGTGAAGTTAAATCGCCATAGCATGTGGCGAAAGTGGACTCCAGGAGGTAACAGAAGAGGGACGAGTCCCGTACTGATGATCAAAGGTGTCATTGAAGAAGGATGCATAGGCAGAGTGGCCATGCTTGGCAGACAAATGGCATGCATAATTGCTGAGGAGAAAGTACTGACAGTAGGACAGTTGTAGTTCAACATTGTCAGCATACAGACCCTAAACTGGGCTGGTGTAAAAGGTGTCCTTGGCCAAACAGACGCCGTGATGGTGGATAGTGTTGAGACAGCATAAGAGGGATGGGTGTGCAAACTCCTAAACAAAGCACCCATAGTCGCGTTTCGAATGGACAAGGGTCCGCAACAAACTGAGGAGAGTGGTTTGATCGGCACCCCACGAAGTATCATTGAGGACATGTAGGAGACTGGGGAACCTCGTACAGCTGCGGGCTGCCAGGTAAGACACATGGGAGGATCAATAGAGTTTCCTATTGATCATGAGCCCCAAAAATTTTGTAGTTTCAATGAATGGAAGAGCAACAGGACGAAGGTGTAGAGATGGTGGGAGAAATCATTTTTGCTGCCAGAAATTCATACAGATGGTTTTATCAGGGGAAAAGCGTAAGCCATTGTCAATGCTCCAGTAGTAAAGACTATCAAGACAGTGCTGAAGACACTGCTCAGTGAGACAGGTCTATGGAGAACTGCAATAGATGGCAAAGTCGTCTACAAAAAGAGAACCGGAGATGCCTGGCGGGATACGGGCCATTGCAGGGTTAATGGTGATAAGAAAGAGGATGACACTCAGGGTGGAATACTGAGGCACACCATTTTCCTGGATAAAGATGTCCAACAAGGCAGAACCCACATGCAACTTGAAGACTCAGTCTTGTAAAAATACCTGAAGAAATCAGGGTTGGTACCTACGGAAGCCCAACATTTTATGAGTACAGAGGATACCAGTTGTCTAGCAGGTGTTTTAGGCCTTCTCCAAATCAAAAAACACAGCCCAGCCTAGGATTTTTACAGAAAACCATTCATAAAATGGGTGGACAACGTAATGAGATGGTCAACTGTAGAACGCCACACTCTAAATCCACACTGAGCATCCATCAGTAAATTGTGAGATTCAAGCCACCACACCAGCCAGTCATGAATCATACAAATTCCATCACCTTGAAAATGCATCTGGTAAGATATATGGGGGTGGGGTGGGGGGGGGGTAGCCAGAAGGGAGGTTTTTAGTGGAAAGCTCTTGCCCACCAGAGAAAGGTGCTGCAACATCTGAATGTGGATGGTGTCTGGCCCTGAGGTGGAGGATCAGGATGAGCTGAGAGCATGATCTAGCTCTGTCATAGTGAAGACAGGTTTGTAGCACTCACTCATGATTCCGAGAAGGGAAGGGTCTCACCCGAGCCCCCTCCAATTGTTTCTGATGGAGGAAGGTAGGGTGGTGGTAGGAAGAGCTGGAAACTTCTGCAAAATGGCATCCCAAGGTGTTGAAGATAGCAATAGCGTCCACAATGAGATGATCAGCTACTGTCAAACCAGAAAACTGGGAATGGATCTTTGTTCCAGAGAGCCGTCTGATGTTGGCCCACATGACACAGCAATGTGTGGTACTGATAAAAGAACTAGTGAATGAAATCCAGCTAGCTCTTTTGCTATCCTGAAGAACAAGATGACTCTTTGCACGCATGTGTTTATAATGAATGAAGTTTTCCAGACTAGGGTGGGGGTTAAAAATGTGGAGAGCACATCTACATGTGCAAATTGCATCGCAGCATGCCTCAGTCCATTAAGAGACTGGGACACGACATGGTAGAGAGGAAGTATGGGGGATGGAACGTTCTTCAGCAGTAAGGATAACATATCCCAGTAAGGATAACATATCCCACAATGTGGGATATTCGACCTAGTCATCACAACTGGGAAATCTCATTCCTTGAAGGTCGCCAGGGAGGAAGGGGGGAGTAAAGCTGGCAGTTAGCCCTAGAAAGCTGTGATGGGCAAGCTGGGCAGTGTAGAAGGATAGGTCCAAATGGGAATAGGTGTGCGAGGAGTTGGACAGGGAAGTGGGTGCTCCAGTATTAAGGCACAGGAGAGGTTAAGTTCGTTAAGCAGGTCAGCCAAGATGGCACCTCTCTGACAGGTCCTGGGGAACCCCAAAAGGGATGATTTGCATTAAAGTCACCAAGCAGCAAAAATGGGGAAGGTAGCGGCCAATAGTGACATACCCTATCATGTATTTAAGTGCCTGCCTCTCACTCAATGAAGCAGTCTGATATTCGCCTAAGTCTCTTGATATCTGGCTTACAGACATCACGTTTACTTGGCTTACTTCCATGTACCAGTGAACATTGTTGATTTTGTGAGGTTTTCACTTGTGACCCCGTTGCTTATTGCTTGTTGTTCTTGGTGTCTTTCTCTGTCATCTGTCGTCATGCTTGTCCTTCCTGTCCCATTCCTCCATTTTGTTTGTTCACGGGATGCTCCCTTTCAGTTCCACCACACTTTCCTTCATGGCCAATGCCACAACCACCCTCGTGAGTTGTGGTGACCCAGCCAACAGAGGCCAGTTATGTTGGGACTCCTCTTTGCCTGATGTGTCTATGGCATCTGTGTTTCCAGTCTCCGGTCGGGCGGTCCACTTCCATCTTGCCCACAGTCCTTTACCACACATTCTCAAACTGAATGTTCCCACCACTCAAAAACGTGTATGCTGTGTGACAACGAGGGCCACATCCAATCAGCTTGTCGCAGTTGCTCGACTCGCTTCAGTCCTGCCCCTCCTGGGCTTCAAGATACCATACATGCTCTGCAATCGATTGTCCCACTGGATGACCCATCGGTGCGGTAGCTTTTAGCTTTTCCTCACATTCAGCCTTTTCACGGAGGATGATATTTTCAGGTCAACACTGGGGCCACTGTCTCCATGATTAATATGGCAACATACATGCGACTGGGTTCTCTTGAGTTGTCACCTACCTCTCGGCAGTTGGTCACCTCCAGAGATGGTACAATTCCCCTTCATGGGCAGTTCATTGTCCAGGCAATTTACAAACACGTTCCCCAGCTCCTTACCCTATTTGTCGTCTACTATCCATTGGCTTCGAATATTGTTGACCTGGAAGCATTTCAACTGTTTAACTTCTCAATTTCTGATGAAGTTGAGGTCGTTTCCACAGCTGTTCTTTTTCAGGACCTGGGCAATCTGTGCTCAGCTTCTGTGCCATTGTTTGTCACAGATCTCTGATGTGATTCAGATTTTCAGGCACACATCACACTTCGGCTGGAAGTGCAGCCTCACTTTTTCTGGGCCCCACCCCTTCCGGTCAAGTAGGAACTGTATCGGCTCCAGGTTACTGGCATTCTGGAGCCTGTGACTTGTAGTGCCTGGGCGAAACCTTTGGTGGTCATACAGAAACCCAATGGGTCCCTTCGGTTGAGTGGGGACATTGCGCTACTGTCAATGCTCAGTCCCTCATAGACACTTACCCCATTCCCTGACAGGAAGACCTTCTCACCAAGTTTGCCAAGGGAGAGAACTTTTCAAAGATCGACCTGGCTGAGGCATACCACCAGTTACCCTCAGATGCCAATTCCTGGAACATCATGATTATCAACATGCCTTTCTGATTGTACAAGTACAAGCACCTACCATTTGTTGACTATTCGGTGGCAGCCATTTTCCAGCAGTTCCTGGAGCAGCTTAGGCAGCCCTGCAGGAATTGTCTGAATGACGTCTTGGGTACAGGTCATTCCCGCCAGGAACACTTGCAAAACCTCAGTGCCTTACTTCACACTCAGAGTCTGCAGGTTTACGCTGTCAGCTAGACATGTGATGTTTTTCTTTCAACCAGAAGTGGAATACTTAGGCCACTGGCTTAGCAAAAATGGCATTTGCCCTTCAGGTCATAATGTTGTGGCCATTGAAGGCCCCCCCCCTCATCCCAAGGACTTATCTGAACTCCAGGTGTTTTTGGGCAAGGTTACTTGTCACTTGAAGCTCTTACCCCAGACTGCCTCTGTAGCTCAACCCCTAATTCACTTGTGTCACAAAGGGGTACATTTTGATTGTGACCAGGCTTTTCTCTGTTTAAAGGTGATGCTTAACTCTGCCCCTTGCCTTACTTCCTTCTTTACAGACCACGCCTTGGTTGTGGCAGCTGATGCATCAGCATACGGCATTGGGGCCCCCCTCATGCATCAGAATATCAATGGCTCTGAACAGCCCATCACTTATGATTCTAAGATGTTTACCCCAGCACAACAGAACTACTCCCAGATTGGAAGGAGGCCCTGGCAATAGTGTTCGGCGTCCAAAAGTTTCACAACTATCTCTTTGGCGCAAAGTTAACTTTCTTAACAGACCATAAACCCTTAGTTATGCTTTTTGGGCTCCACTCCCACATTCCAGAGTGGACGGCTCATCGTATCCAGCACTGGGCATTATTTTTATGGAATTACACTTACACCATCCAGTATAAGCCAACCGCCTATGATGCTAATGCAGACGCTTTGTCACATCTCCCAGCAGGTCCTGAAATTGTGTTTGACGAACAGATGGTCCTCTGTTTCCACATTGATTCCACCCACCAGGACATGCTGAATGCTCTGCTTCTTATAGCTGCTCACATTGCCACAGCTACATGCCGAGACCCTGTCTTGTGGCAGGTCCTCCGCTATGTGGTCCACTGGTAGCCCATCTATATTACTCATTGGATGTGGACCAACTTCAGCCCCTGGCACCCACTGTACCACAGTCTCTCCATGGTCGATGATGTCCTTCTGTTAGCCATGGAGTCTGATCCCATCAGGTGGACATCCCTCCAGATTTGTGGCATCAAGTGCTCAGTTCGTTACACTGTGGGCACTGGGGTATGTCCCACATGAAATTTTTGGCTCGTTCGCACATGCATTGGCCAGACATCAATGATGATGTTGACCAGCTCATCCGTGGGTGCACTTTGCGTGCGCGTCACCAGGCAAGCCCCTCTTCAGTCATTTGCACCCTGGCTTGTACCTCACCAGCCATGGCATCGCACCCATCTTGATTCTGAGTGCCCATTTTTGGGGTCTGTGTGGTTACTTATTATTGACACCTACTCCAAATACCCATATGTTGACCGTGTGGCGGCCACCGCCAAGGAGGCCACACTCGTGGCCCTGGCCCAGGTTCTCACCACTGAGGGCCAATGGTATCAAACATATCCTCCAATGGCGCAGCAGAGAGGCTTGGCCACACGTTTATACAGCTGACAAAGGCAGTCTGAACATCTCCAACCACATCAGCCCTCACCCTGTTCTTGAGCACCTATCACACCACGCCAATTGACGGACGTAGTTCAGAGGAAATCCTCCATGGGTGACAGCCACAGACCCTGCTGCATTTGCTGATGCCATCCTCTTCCTGCCCCCGCTCTTGGCCCTCTCAGCATTACGGCCCCAGCACAGTAGTGTGGGCCCGCGTTTACAGGAGCAAGGCGGGTTGGACATCTGCCAGTCATCGCAACCCATGGGTGGCATGTGACATCAGTGCACATGCTGAAAGGGTTGGAGTGCCGCCATCATAACCAGCTCTGCCCACATTCCCCTGCGGGACTCCCGCACCAACTCCTCAACCACTACCTCCTTCAGGTACACATGTGGTCCTTGAGTCACCACCACTGCCCCAATTGTTGCCTCCCTGCCAGCCTGACACCAGCCCTCCCCGCCCCCAGATGGATCGGCATCTCCCTCAGCTGCCATGGCCTCTGGGTTGGCCATCATGAACACCTCAGTTGTCCTTTCCATGTACGAGTCGCCTTTGTCGATTTATGAGGTTTTCACTTGTGACACCGTTGCTTATTGCTTGTTGTTGGTCTTTGTGTCTCAGTATCTTGCTCAGTCATCTGTCGTTGCGTCTGTTTTTCCTTTCCTGTTCATCTGTCTTGTTTGTTCGCAGACTGCTCCCATTCGGTACCACTGCACTTTCATTGACAGCATACCTGCAGCCATTCCGGTCATGGTTACAACAGGGAAGATCAAAGCAAATCAGTAAGAAATTTGAAAGCTCAAAGCGGTCATGAGGGCACAATTTCGTTTCCTGAAAGCAGAGTACAAGGGGGTGCTTCAACACTAAAAGCATTCGCAAATCGTCATTGTGGGACTGAAGGTGGTAAATGTTTCATTGGAGAACAGTCATGATGAACAGACGTTGGGGTGTCACCTCGGCAGATGCTGAGTGACAGCCTAGGAAGAGGTGCTACTACAGAGTGCAGACACAGGAGGATCCTGCTCCATGGAGTCAGACAGAAACATCAGATCGCTTGTGCGGGCTGTCTGTGGAGTCCAGTGCCGAAAAACAGTTTTTAGTTAACATCGGCATCATGGAGGCTGGCCGGGCTAAGGTATTACGTGCCGACACCATCAAAGAGGATCTTCAGGGTGGCAAAAGGAGGACTGTTTGCCTTTGGAGGACTTCTTTGAGCCCTCCCAGTTGATGACTCAAGTGTTGTTTGGCTGGAGGGACAGAGTAAGTCTTCATGGGAGTACTCCTTCTGGCCTTTCCGGCCTACAGGTTGTGTAGCTGGTTGCTTGGACCCTTGAGGCAAGAGTTCGACGGTTTCTTGCAAAGCAGGATGGAGGGATGGCGATGCTACCTTGACACTGGGCAATTTCATGTCCTCAGAGTTGAATTGGAGGTTGTATGTCTGCCTGGCCACGTCTTTCATGGAGTAAGGGGAAACAAAAACAGAAATAGATGCCAGACAGGAGAACACAGGGTTTGTGACTACCCAGTAACTGGATAAGGCACCTTTTCCTTCAACTGGATCTCTTGAACAACGTGCACACCAAGATACACTGGTCACTCCTAAGATGAATTCGCATGGCCGCATTTGCAGTTGATACAGCAGGGAGATAGAGGTGGACGATCGCCCTTGTGCGCATCCCTACCACAGGGGACATGTGGCTGGTGTTGACAAGATGTTATAGAGTAGTTAAAATGATGACATTGGTAGCAGCACATTGGGTTTGGAATGTATGGCAATTTGGAAAGTTTACTGCTCAAGCACACACCCCACCCTGAGACTGGCCTACAGCAGGAGGAACGAGAGAATCCGACCTGTCAACACGGGGCTGGGAATTATGAGTCACCCAGTTACCTGTTATGCACAGATGCATGGGCCAGCCTTTAGGAGCACACAGGGAGCAAGAAGAGAAGAAGAGGACCCCCGAACGCAGAAGCAGAGGAACAAGAGAAGGGGAACAGAGAAAGGAAAATGGAGCGGAAGACAAAGGTGAGATGTTTGTACATCAGTGACAGAATGCTGGACATTCCCAAGAATACCCCAGACATGTTCCCCAAGGGGAAAAGAACAGCAAGATGATTGACGTACAACACAAAAGGGAAAAGATTCTGCAAAGCCTGGGGCCCCATGGTAGCCAAGAATGAACCCACCAAGGAATGGCGTGCCCCCGGAGGGGTGGGGGGGCAGTGTTACCAAGCTACCAAGTGGTGGCATGAGAAAAACACACACACACACACACACACACACACACACACACACACACACACACACACACACACACACACACACGTTTAACTTATACAAACATTTGGAGCCACTCCACTTACATTACATTGCTAATAAAATTGGTTTGCTATATTTTTAGGTGGGGCTCATGTGTCTTGCCCCATGGCCACCCCTCACTCTCCGCAGTCCTGGTTGCAATGACTGATCAGTTTCTCAAAACCACACACTCCTGTTGTCAACACTAAACAATACTGAAGGTCACGTAATGAGCAATGTCCACTGGACAGTGGACATCCGGAAGCAGGGGACTAGGACTGAAGTGACAAATCATTCTATATTCCATGGCAATGTGACTGAAGGATTTGGATTAGCTGAATGCTGGCTGAACTTTACCTGCCATCATCTTTAGTACCAACAATCATGTGAAGAGGAGGCAGTGTTACAGTATGCAATTCCTCATCGTTAACTTCTTGTCCTCTTATTGCACTTTAAAAAATGCTAAATTCAGAAGGACAATTATGTATTTGATGGTAGTGTACAGTCTACAGCAAAGGAAGTGTTCAGACACAAAGACTGACAATCAGCTCAACAATGCCGCCTGTCACTGAGCAGCATTGTGAGGCGAAGGTTTATGGACAATGACATTCCTGAAGTGAACTTGCGTGCCAATGTTCCAACCTGAAAGCAATGGATCATCTTCAGGACGAGTCATAATGGTGACATCATTCCAAACCTGATGTCCAACATCTCTACCTTCTTTGGGTTTAGCTCTCGAGGAAGAATGGGCTGCCATTCCTTCACAGAGGTTCAGATGTCTCAATGAAAGTACAAACAGAAGAGTTCAAGCCACCGTAAAGGAGAAGGGTGGACACACTCCATCTTAATGTCCACTAATAGTTGTCCTGATACATTTGATTCACAAGCCTCCCACTGTGGGCTCTCACTACTACTCACCCACTGAGTGCCTGGCACCTCCAGCTCTTGCTTCTTTACTGGGTACGGCATCTTCCTCGAGTTGCCGCCGTCTTCCAGCAGCTGCAACTGTACACACAGAGAGGAAAGCATCTCTTAATAACTTTATTTACTGCTTTAGTGATGTGCTCCTTCTACTATTCCCACATTATGGCTGCACTGACTGGAACATATGTTAATTTCAACACACACTGTTGCCATACTGAGCCTCTAATCAATCTCAGAAGACATTACAAAGAAACAGAAAGCCACAGTCATGGTCTGTCTAAAAAGGAAACTTTTAGACAGTGTCAATTAGCACACAACTTTCATGGAGTATGCTTGTACATGCCACTTCAAAGGAGTGATGCCTTCTTAATGAATGACATTTTAAAAAATGTCATTAATACAGTATGAAAATAACAACATAAAACAACCTGTCATATTGTTCATTAGATTTATTTTCATTTTTTATATGGTGAATTTTCGACATGGAACAATATGCACCTTCAGCACTGGAGAGTTTTAACAGCAGCTTTCAGTGAGAAACTATGTGCTTGGCTGTGGAAATAGGTACTCCGTGGGTCACCACATTGTCCTGCTGATGCATAGGCTTCCAAAGGGCAGTTATTTCAATAAATTATACATGCAGTGAGACACAGAAGAGGAATGTTGGAATTATAACAATTCTCTCTTTTATACTGAATGAATGAAAGTGGTCTTTTAGGGTGTGTGTGTGTGTGTGTGTGTGTGTGTTTTTTATGACTTAAACAACAACAACAACAACAACAACAACAACAACAACAACTACTACTACTACTACTACTACTACTACTACTACTACTACTACTACAATACCAATAACGTCTGCAGGAAGGATGAGTTGGAGAATCTTTGTTATCCTTCCAAACTCTGTGTCAGACATTTAAAAATCATATAAAGGGCTGCCATGCTCCAATGTATTTACATCACAGATGAAAATGGTAAAATAAGTCCAAGCAATAACCACACCTGTAAATTACTAATAAAGTACTTTTATCAACTCTTGAACTGTAAACAACTAAATTGTTCCATCATCTTTCGGGCGTGCACTTGGGACAGCGACAATTCTTCTTGTAATATTTCAGCTAGAAACCTCCCAGCAGTCTTCAAGGCGAGTCGGAGACTGAGTTCATAGCATTTGCGCATGCCTATTTATATGGAGAGTCATGTGATACAAAGCTGCTGAGGATTAAAAGCGCATGCGTCAAAGATATCAAAGTCGCCACTACTGCACTAGTCATAGTTAAGATTTATATAGCAAAGATAAACATATAAGCACAGAGTGCAAACAAAATAGTGCTGCTGCGAATCCACCGTGCTTGTAAATAAATAATTAATTTTTAAAAGAGGTAACATCTGTCAGAAGTGAAGATGCAGAAATTCTTTCTGAACGAAGGTGTGAAATAAGTGGTTTCCAAGCATTGTAAAGATGAAATCCTTCGTCATGGTTTAGCAGGTTGTCGGCTAGTTGTATTTCTACAGCTTCCTTAACAACTGAGTCCCAGAAAGATGAAGCAGTAGTTAAAATCTTAACATCTATATAATCCATGGCATGGCCAGTAGAAATGCAATGTTCAGCAACTGCTGATATGTTGGACTGAAGAAGACGTGTGTACCGCTAGTGTTCGACGCATCGTTCCTGTACAGTGCACGTGGTAGCCCTATGTAACATTTTCCACACTCACAAGGGATTTCATAAACTCCCACCTTTTGCAAGAGCAGATCATCCATAACAGATCCCAACAAGGCTGCAGTCTTAGCGGGTGGGCGGAATATCACATCCACTTTATGTTTCTTCAAGATTCTAGCAATTTTAGAAGAAATATCACCCTTGTATGGGAGAAAGGCTGTAGATTTCACTTCACTTTCCACTTCCTCATCCTTTTCCTGTGGTTTTTCTGCAGTTTTTATTTGCAGGGCTTTCTTAATCTGCTGTTGCGAATAGCCATTTCTCTGAAATATCGCAAGAAGAATTGTTGAGCTGAGGTCATCCAACAATCTTCACAATTTTAAACCCATATCTGAACCAAAACAAATTTAAATAGTTGTTTCTCAGGGCAGCATTCTGGGCCCATTGTTATTTCTAGTTTATATCAATGACATACAGGCTCCAGACAGCCCAGCCAAAATTCTACTATTTGCAGATGACACGAGTATCATAATTAGAGATAAAAAAGAATCACTGTGTACTCCAGCAGAAAAAATGCTCTCATACATACAGTCATGGTTTTATTGAAAAAAGGGCTATCATGCTCCAATGTATTTACATCAGAGACGAAAATGGTAAAATAGGTCTAAGCAATAACCACACATGTAAATTACTAAGAAAGTACTTTGATCAATTCTTGAACTGTAGATAACTGAATTGTTTGCTAGAATTTCCAGATATTTGATGAAAACATGGAAGCAGATCTACCACCTACAGCAAACAAACAAACAAACAAAAACCCTGAAAAACAACAAAGCCAGTGGAGAAGAAATAAAATCATCTCAACCATAACTGGTGTCAAGCAGAAATGACAACTAACCTTCAGATTATGTCTGAAGAAATATGGGAAACAAAAGATTTCAGAAGACTGGAAAGTGGCTCCTATCCATCCTGTGCACAAAAAAGTCACAGGCATTATCTAAATAATTGCACAGGTATATATCTGTTGCCAGTGGGCTGTATTATATTTTTAACAATATTACTAAACAAGGTAGAAGTAACACTTGACAGCCATTTGGGAGAATATCAGAGTGGATTTAGAAAGATCGAATCTGGCGCAGAACAGAATTTCAACTTTTAGTCCATACAAATTTTAAGACATAGTTTTAACATTTACAGGTTCTAGAAAAGCATTTGATTGACAGGTAAACAGTGGGTAAAGTGACTCGAGAACTTGGCATTACACTAAACTAGCAAACCTTATTCGTGAAACACCCACACACTGAAGCATAAGTAAAGTTTTGGTGTGAAACACCTAAGGCACTCAAAATAACAGGTGAAATGCAGGGTGACAACATGTTTCCACACCACCTCAACTGCATCTTAGAGGAAATAGTAAGATAATTGAAACAAAAGGCAAAGAACATTAGCTGTCGGAATGAGACTGGAGACTTCAGGAAAAAGAGATACTGAAATTCAGTGTCTAGTATTTGCAAATGATTATGCCATTCTTTATAAAAATATAACAAATTCAGAAATACAAATCAACCTCTTAGATGGAATACGTAACAAAGCAGCTTTAAAAGTTTCTGTAGAAAATTTTTTTTAGGACAAACTTAAAATAATGACCCAGAAATTATAGTAACAGATAATGAACAGATAAAGAGGGTTTATAAATTCAAATATTTGGGTAGAAAGATTCAAGGCAATGGCTTCAAAAATATTTGCTGTAGTCAAAATAGTATGTAAAATGGAGAAAGCATATGATATAAACATGAACATTTACAACAAGGTGTGTGTGTCTAAAAATTTGAAAATACAGTACTACAGCACAGTAGTAAAACCAGAATGTCTCTATGCAAGTGAATGTTTAATGTTGAATTATGAGTTATACAAACTTCAAGTCCTAGAATTAAGAATCATTTGAAAAATACTCAGGCTGTTAGGAAATCCATGAGCAGATTGTTAAGCATCTTTGGGACAAGATGTCAACAACAGGACAGATTCAGAAAGAAACTGGAGATTACAGGACAGATTCAAGTAGTTAGGAAAGATTTGGAAAGAAATACAAGAAAAAGACCCAGCAGAATGATAGGATTTCAAGAAGAAAGTGTTGCAAATGGAAGCATTCCAAGGCAGGAAGAAGAAGAGGAAGACAGGGTCAGAATGGTCTGAGGAAGAAAAAAGGATAGATAGTGAAGACGAAGGGAACCTGGAAGAAGAACAAAGGAGGAAGCATTGAAATTAGTATGTGGTCATTAGGTACCCCAAACAGAAAAACAAAAAGAAGAAGAATGTCTGTGATGTCATTAATATAAAACATCAATATCAATGGCCCCACACACTTCCTTGGAGCACATCTACAGTTACATCTACAATGTTCCATACAGTTCTATGCAGTGTCCTATGTACCGATATATCTTCAGCCTTGTCACGAAACTCATTTCATTTGTACATATTTTTTATTTAAACCACCCACCATCAATGCATTATGATGTTGGTACATCATTAGAACATTAAATGTTGGGAGCAAAAACAGAGAGACATCTTAAGTGAACACTGTGCACTGTGTTATTGTTACTTATGCAGCCGATACCAATAATGTAAGAGTGAGCACACAATGTATGCTTTAAGTCAGCCTTTCCCATCATTGTGTTTTGTGTCGTTGGGGGTATTACATGTGATCTAAGACAAGTTCATATGCCTAGGGATCAAAGGATACAGTGGTCTTTTCCACCATTTTTACGAAGTACATTACCTTGTTCTCACTTAATGTGGACACATTCTTTTAGGTAAATTGTCATTCTATGAATATTATGTTGACACAAAGCACTGCTACATTTTAATTTAAAATGGCTAAGTCGGCAAAATGAGAACAGTGGTGTTTATGAATATGTGGTTTCAATGGTAAAGTTTTCACCATGTATGGGGATAATGCCATGGGACAGAGCATGGCAAGGAAAGATTTTCTAATTTAAAGGATGATTGTTTTGAAATTATTGACCTTCCATTTTCAGAAAGACCTTCAGAATTTGATGAAGATCATCTGAATGCATTAATCCACAATGATGCACATCATTGCACTCAAGAACCAGAAAATGTGATGAAGTATGACCATTCCGTCACTGTGCAGCATTTGAATACAAAGGAGAAAGTTCAACAATAAAGCATATGGGTACCACATGCCAAACCATATAAATCAGTGGTTGGCCATATGTACATTACCCTCTTGCTTGTTCTTGATTAGTGGGTGAATACCACTGACCATTTCTAACCTGCATTGTTACTGATGACTAGAAATTTTGTTTTTAGGCTAATTTAAGAGAAAGAACGGAAAGGAATGCTTTAGTCCAAACAGAGCAGCAGTGCCACATAGACATTTGAGCATCCACACAAGATAATGTTATGGATATTGTGCAGAGGTCCGGTGTTAGAATATTGCTGCAGGGTGTGGGAGCCTTACCAGGTGGGATTGACAGAGGACATCGAAAGGGTGCAAAAAAGGGCAGCTTGTTTTGTATTATCACGTAATAGGGGAGAGAGCATAGCAGATATCATATGTGAGTGGGGATGGCAGTCATTAAAACAAAGACGTTTTTCATTGCAATGTGATCTATTTACGAAATATCAATCACCAACTTTCTCTTCCGAAAGCGAAAATATTTTGTTGAGACCAATCTACATTGGTAGGAATGACCATGTGGTGTACTACGAGTTGATTGCATGAGGTGTAACTTTCCTGTTGGTATTTATTGTCAACAACAGACATCTTGCAGATATAGTCCCAGAAAAACATCCAGGAAGACTGTGTGAAGGGGTGCTATTCCACAGTAACAGTCACCAGCATTCTGCTAGACTGTCAACAAACACTATAGAACAACTGGGTTGAGAAGTCATTTTGCACCCACCCTTTTCATCTGATCTTGCACCCTCAGATTTCATCTTCTCTGCTCTCTGTTCAATGATCTTGACATACTTCCTTTGGGGTGAAAATACACTTTGAACATGGCTCTTTGCTACAGAACCACATGATTTCAACAGTTGTGGATCCAGAAAGTTATCCCAACAGACTGAAGTGAACAGCGAAACAAATTATATTATTTATGATGATTTAAGTCTCCGGTATGTATAGTCTGAGTTTTTTTAACTTGTAGGAAACACTACAGTGTTATGCATCAGCCTAAGACGTTCGATTGGCCATGAAAGGGTTAATCTGGAAATAAGCAGTAAAAGGCTAAGCCAGGAATAACATTGTTGCGTTCTGTCCCTCTGCCAACCAGATAAATTGTCATAAACCCGCAGGCCAACTGCGTGAGGAGTTGTGGTGGACAGATTTAATGCAAATGTCATATAGGGGATGGGGTGGCAGAGGGTGTAACATAGGAGGTACAGGTACAGGTACAGGTACAGAGCTAGGCATGGGAAAGGGCAGTGTAGGGGTGGCTAGTACTGAGGGAAGAATTGTGAAACTTAAGTTAAGGGGAACCCCAAAATTTTCAAATTAGGGAAGCTGGTATGGGAGTAGAGAGGGCGAGAGGAGTATGAGATGGGTCTCGAGAATGCAGTACACAAGTTGTGAAGCCACCAACAAGTCAGCCACCTTGTACTCAGTAGCATGTTGTCACCGGGTAGTCAATAACACACTTGGCAGGCGGGGGATTGAGAGTAACTGTGGCACCCAGATGGGTCAGGCTATTTCACACATCAGTCATGTGGCAAAATTCATTACTACTTATCATAGTGTGCCTATTTGTAATGTTTGCTTAACATTACAATGACAAATTTCTAAATGTCAATTTGGTACTTAAAAATTTGTCTTTTTTTCTCTTTGACCACATTTCCCTCACAATCTACCACAGTACACATTTTCAATGCAACTGCACATTTGTAACCAATCTTTCGTAGTTACAATAACACCACCAATTTTCAGTATGAATTATGTATGACATAATTAACATCCAGTGTTAAGTTATAGTATAGAGTTTTTAAAATCTGTTTCACAAAAATTATTTAGCACACCACCAATGGAATATTAATGTCAAACAAAAAGATGAAAAATAAAGTACTACATAATAAAATATTAAAGTCGTAACTTTAATGTGTAATTAAGCTACTGAAGAAAGCAAATATCTCACCTGCCAACAGCTCCTCCATCCTCAACTTCTGCGGCATCTGCAAAAATATTAAGAAGCTGAATAACTTTACATCAACAGAATTTGAGTGTAAATCAAACATCTTGATATGTGGCAGTGGTTGTCTTCTCACTGCACATGCTCATTTTAATGTTTTTGAAGTTGCTAAATTAAAATAGTGATGGAGATTAGGAATCAGGTGCTGTGGCAAGTACATGCATGTGGAATTTTATAAAAGTGAGATTGATGAAAACTGCATAATGATCCAAGTGAAGAACCACAACATATTTTAATTTTAATTGTCTGAATTCATTACAGCTGCCATATACAGCCACTGTCACAGAGAAGGACAAAGGTGCCCACAAAAAGCAAGGCAACATTGGTGTTTGGAGGCTGGTGTAAGGACACTGCCAGTGACCGAAATAATGGTACAGCTTAGTTTGCTGGAATGAACACCCCTCATGAAAGGGGAAAGGAATAACAGACCATTATAAAATTACAGACTGTCACAGTTAGGAGATAGAGAAATTATGTCATGTACAATTCTGTTAGTGTCTCCATTGGATTTCAAGTTACTGAGAACCAGCAGATCCCAAAGTGTTGAGCCACAGCAGTTCACGTAGCACACGTCGCAAATGACATGCCATGTAGTGTAGCAGAGTTGTGGCAGCTTACAACTATGTGACTCACTTTCTTTTGTATTAGTAGTGTGATGTTGATAGGAAGCCATAAAGGCCACATGAATACCGAGAATCCTGATCGAAACACTTTAAACTATCTGCAAGTACTGCAATGACTGCATACCTACAAAACTGGAGGACACTGGCCTCAACAATACATTATGATTTTATGAGCTTTGTCTATTTAGGGGTGTACTAACCTGTTCCAGAGTGTTGTTGTGTTAGAGTAATTCTTCATCAAAGTTCATATTTTGGATTCCAACATGCTAATAGCTGCCCCAGAGGTAAGGAGGTTTAATGTGTCGAGGGTATGCCCACAGATACTTAACATGCGTGGCCAGCACATAAGTTTTCATTTCAATTGAGTCACACTACCCTGTTAGGGAACTTCTTACAGATGCAGGAAGTTTGTTCAAGGTACATTGTTGGTTAGGGTTTGGATAGTTATTTTCTATGTATTTTGTGTTTATTAGCACATGCTCAGTTAGCCCCCAAACTACACTGAATAGCTCTTGTTGTTCACACTGCTACAGCAGACTGCAATGTGAT
Source organism: Schistocerca serialis cubense (assembly GCF_023864345.2). Taxonomy (NCBI): domain Eukaryota; kingdom Metazoa; phylum Arthropoda; class Insecta; order Orthoptera; family Acrididae; genus Schistocerca; species Schistocerca serialis. The sequence goes on along the minus strand of NC_064640.1, from coordinate 1,058,805,998 downwards.
TGAAATATAGCACTGTAGGCATCCAAATCTCTATTGATGGCATTCTCCTGTAAAAATGCATCAGTGGCAACTGGCATCAGTGTATCAGCCTCACTGATTTGTACCTGTACACAGAGAACAAGTGAGACTTGTGTGTTTCATAGTGAATGACTAGGTGGAAGCCACTTCATACTGTGGACAGTGTTAAGGTGATATGCAGAAAAGTATATCTAATTTACAAAGAAGATAGTGTAGGTGTCTTGAAGTGTACTATGTGACATTGGTGGCAATGATATATGGCATCATAAATCACAAATACTGTAACAGCCTAGCGCATGTTCATAGCAACACTGCAGAGAGCAACAATGACAGCATGAAGAACCAGCATAAAGGTGTGGGAGTTTAAACAATTGGAAAATTTTATATCCAGCAACTAAAGGAACTATATGCCAATTTGGATACACAGCTTAACCAACAAAACTATCATCAACAAGTGTGGTACTCAGTACTGATGACTTGACATCAGGCATTCCTGTCAGGGACTGCTGTTACAACTTTTACAAGAAACTAATGTAACATTTACACAAAATCCAACTGCAGTGTAAATTTGGATTCCTTGACATGCATAAGGCAAGTCCTACATCACTTGGAGGGGAAAGGAAATTTCAAAACTGAAGTCTTTAAAGTAATCTGTAAGAGCACAGTTTGACAGAACTACAGGCAATGCATCATTATCCCATTTTGGTATATTCAAGCATTTAATTGGGAAGCTGTTAGAGCAGTTGCTGTGGACAATTTTGAAGCAACTTTGTATTTTGGCCATGTATATCTCTGTGGTCATGGCTAACAGGGATGGAAGCTGATATTATGACAGCAGCAACACAATGTGACTAATGTGAACACATCCAATAAAGAGGAAACTTCAAATAAGAATTTTTTGTCGAGTAGTGACTTGAGTAAGAGCATAATTGGACTGGGGCAGCCCAACAACTAGGGTCCCAATGGCAGTAAAAACAAAGGAAATACAAGAAATTAAAATGGAAACAAAAAGTGGAAAAATAGGTAAAAACATCTGACTAAACACGTCCACAAATGTCCATAGCTCATTGAGGGGTTACAGCAGTGGTCTGGAATTAGTCCTCTGAAAGTGAACTAAATGGATTTTGGTCCACTCAGCTTGTGTCAGTTGCTAACAGGATGCGGCTTAAATTCCAGCACTGCAGCACCTTTGAGAAACAAGTACTTTTATTCACTCTGTGAAGGCAGTACAGAATTCTCTGACCAGTCATTTGCACAGAAGTTGCTGGTGGTGACTGCACTGAAGTCATTCCATGTGGTACTGTGTTACAATCATTACTGTATGCCTCCTACCAGATTTAAACACATGATAATGAATTTAATAATGGTTATAGAGAGCCAAGGATGCTTGCACAAGGTAGACCAGAGTGGTGAACTGCATCAAACCCCATTCGGACTGACAATAACAACAACAAGAACAACTGCAGTCCATAAACTGGGTGAGTATGAGCCTAACACCAAGTGGTGCTTACTTTACAAACTGATTTTCTGCTACATCAGTTCCATACTGACTTCCCTCCTACCTCCCTCCCACCCACCCTACCTCCCTCCTTTCGCACTGCAGTTCTGCAAGTATGAAATGTCTGAGATGAGTGGCAGTATAGTTACTTCCCACTCACCAAATCTATCACTCTTACTGAAGGGTGCAGTGATGTAAGACAGATTGTGATTTAGTAAGCAAATTGAGTGCACGGTCTTGCTATTGTTAGGTAGCACTGATTCGGACAAATGACCGACAGTCGAGATCAGATGGCCTCTAACAAAGCTGTGTTTAGTCAGGCTGTGGAGGATGCACGGGGAAATTACATGATGCAGTGTCCACAGTTGCATTTTTCCTCCATTACATGAAGGAAGAACAATCTGTGGACAAAGTTCATTGCTGTAGCCCAGGATTCAGACAAGAAATAAACACGTTTTGTCCAACAGAAATTAAATGTCATATTGTTTCTTATTCTACATACAGCATGAGGAAACACACGTACTCCATCAAATAAATGCAGCATACAGACCAATTTCTATATATAAACACCATTTAGAAACTACAAATTATCCTACTGCCCTGTTTTCTTATTTGATCATGAGAGACTTTCCAATTTGTAATTTGCGTGTGTGTGTGTGTGTGTGTGTGTGTGTGTGTGTGTGTGTGTGAGAGAGAGAGAGAGAGAGAGAGAGAGAGAGAGAGAGAGAGAGAGAGAGAGAGAGAGAGAGAGAGAGAGAGAGAGAGACAGAGAAGATGTATTTTGCACATTTTTGGCCGAGTCTGATGGGTGGCAATAGAGTGGGAGAGAGATGAATTTGACATAACAAAAAATAGCCCTAAAAAGGGGCACTCTTGGTTTATTCATTTCATGTATGTAGGCAGAGAGCAAGTAAAGAGAATGTAATACTCAAAATATTAAATTAAAATAAATTTATTTCAGGTACAAGGATAATGCCAACTAGAACTAGCTCAAATTTCCTACTCTCATCTTTGATATTTTTCCGTCACCGAGACATTTTGTGCTGGCTCTCACTGACAGAACACTGCACAGCAGAACAAGGAAAGAAAGTAAAATGTTCTCAGTCCATAACATTTTATCCAGAATGCCCCATTATTTCTGACTTCAGTCATTCACCCTGGCAATGAATCTGTGAGGCATTGGACCCATTTGTCAGAAGAGGCAACCCCACCGAGGCTTCAAAAAAAGCAGTCCAAAAGAGCATCAGCCATAAATGGTGTGTTTCACAGCCAGTTCTCTGTGTGTTCATGCTACTTACACACACATAATTTCCATTGTGTTCAAGTGAGCAGTCTCTCACAGCCAGTCCATTACATTAATGTCTATCTTGCACAGCTGCAGTTGAATGAGCAGACCTATACACAAGTGAATATTCTTCCTGTAGCACAAGATCCCCTCCACAATATAGCATTCACACTAAATGCAGCACCACTTTCTTCAAAATGTGGGCATACGGCCCTCTACTGAGGAAGCATTCATGCTCCTCTCGGGGGAAACCAACGCCCCCTACGGGGGAAGCCTACGACCCCTACGGGGGAAGCCTACGCCCCTACGGGGGAAACCAACGCCCCCAGGAAACTGACAATCGGCTAGTACTACCTGTTGTCACCACTTATTTGGCATTATGTCTGGACCCTCGCGGCTGCTAAAGTACTGTTTGGTCTTGGTAAGACAACTTATCTGTGAAAAGTACATTTTTACACATTGCATTCAGATGGAGCTCTGTGGCTGCCAGCCAGTGTAACACATTTCCTCACTGAGTTCCTGTTTTATAGTGGATCATTGTGCGTGCAGTACAGCTTTCCTTGGCCCTCAGTGAACTGCATCATTGGAAGTGGGAAGTTGGTCACTCACTACAACTGCTTCGTATCTAGGGGAGGGATTAGTTGGCTCTTACAGGCAACCTATGTGTTATCCTGCTGTGTGCTCAGTATCTTGAGCCACGCATTCTGCTGATAGTGCCTCCTTCAACAAATTTCTTTAAAATTCTGTTTACAGTAGGGGTAGACTTCTGACATTCCAAAGATTCATCAATCACACAGGTTGATATTTTATCCAAAGTTCCCAATACTCAGGCAACTTCCATTCCCATAGTCACCCTTGGGGGTGAATTTGTATAGCTTCAAAAATGCACGTTACTACCCCTTAATATTTGTCATGTCAACACAGGATACATAGAAATTCACGACTCTGCCAGATATGTGACAAGCATGGATGGAAAGCCAAATCATCTGCATACTGCAGACGTTTGCTGAACCCTGCACAGCTTACACTGAGGACAAGCCACATATTTGAACAAAATGTCCTTAAACATTTTTGCCATTTATCAGCATGACAAGAGAGAAATCAGCATTTGACTAATATGCCATTTCTGATGACTAACACCTCTGACAATAGCTCAGTTACAGTCATCCACTCACAAGCAGCACCACAGGAATATCACAGTCAAGCAAACATTAATGGTTTGAGTTGGAGCCAGGGCATGGGTAACAACAACCAAAGGTGTATTCATTTATTTCTTATGTCTGTTACTTGTAATTAGGGTCTCAGTGATGTTCTAAGACCTTCCATGACATCTTCCAGTGATCTGTGCTGGCTGGGCTGTTTTGAGGGAAGAGACCAAACTGCGAGGTCATCGGTCTCATCAGTTTAGGGAAGGATGGGGAAGGAAGTCGGCCGTGCCCTTTCATAGGAACCATCTCGTCATTTGCCTGGAGTGATTTAGGGAAATCGCACTGATCTGTGCCCGCAACTATTGCTGCTATGATCGTCTAACACAAGACTGCAACTCACCTCGCCACCATCTCCCTTATCTTCCCCTTCTCCCCGTTCCCTTTTTCGAGCACGATATGCAGTACACTAGGACTCCCATACAAGACAAACATCGTGTGATGAAAACCTGAATAGTATTGTAAACCCCGTGAAGAAATTTTATCTCTTTTTGCTGTAGAAATGTTTGTGGAAGCGCACTTCACAATGTTGATATTGTGCTGGACTATACACAAGCACTGTAATGGAAAGTGAAGTTACAGTTTGGCACATGTGACAGATGAGATCTGATGGAATATGATCAAATGTTTTGTTGCAACACTTGGCTTACCTAGGCCTGCAACTGGATGATACTGTGAATCATTAGTTTTACTGTTTCTATTCTTTGCCATGAGGTCTGGTTTGTGTTCAAATAATTATATCAAACTTGGCACCCATTCTACATCTACATCAGTAAAGGCACATAAGTGAGTACTTAAGATGCCAGCATCCGAGTTCAAATGCATCTGGAAGCTTTTAATTGTTGGCATTCTTTTTTCTGGTAGTTCATAATAGATCTAATAGATTATAGTTAATATTCTCTGACAAGTAGCTGACCCAGTAATGTTGATAACTAATTTGATAATGCTGCCTGCCCATTCATTAGAGCTTTAATGGCTGTATGTAGGTGCAAAAGTACATCATTATTTGTTCACACTTTGTCAAAGTACTCTGGGAAATTTTAACCACTGCTTTAAACATTTAAGGATGGTAAGTATTAAGTGTGGTTGTAGTAGTGTGTAATATTTCTTATCATGAACTGTTAAAGGTATCATGTTTCATTCTGTCTTTTAAGAAGAGCTCTTTAAATGTTGCTTTTGTTGTTGGTTATTTTCTCTATCATAAAACATTATAGCTTTCATGACTTTAGCTACAGGTAGTTTAATAAATGTATCTGAAACAGAGTGAAGCCCATACGCAACAAGAGCAGCTATTTCATTACTCAGACACTCAATTCCATTATTTGCATAAATGTCAAAAAAATCTGTCTCTCTTTCTAGTGAATTTGCAAAAACAATTAAAAAATGGAAATGTGTAGCTTTGAACTCTGCACCTTCAGGTTACCGTGCAATGCTTCTATCATTTCACCATGGAGAATGGATTTGGGAAGAGCAGGTAATTTTGAGGCCTTAACCTTCATTCCAAAACATGCAGAGATATATTTTCAAGCTGCAAAATGGAGAATATGAGTGGCAGTGGAAAACAAAAAACTTGTTGGTAAAACTGGTCTTCCATTCTTAGTTGCTTGAATGGTAGACAGTGAGCACTTAGAATCTGAATGCCAATAAATATACTAAGGCTAAGAGTGTGCTTATGTCAGTGATTTGAACCTTCCGAGAGTCAGGTCCATAACCTATGCAGTTAAGTAAGCGATCACTTGCATATGGGGCACACATGAATACTGAGTATCAGACACCTCACATTTACCACACCAATGACACTCATCTCCCCGAGATCAATCCCTGGTCTGGTTTTTATGGCACTATTGCCAAATGGTCTGATCTTTTCTGGCTTTTGTCTAATAAGGCACAATTGTTTGTTTGCTGATGAGTGTACACTGACCCCTACCTCAGCACCTCAATGCCTCCAGCCATCACAATTCTTCAGAAATGAATTTAACAATACCATGGAAAGCACACAGGCACGACAAAAAAAAAAAAACTGTAAGAAAGTGAGCTCTCAGTGAACAAGGCCTCTGTTATATATAGATAACATACACTCACATACTCACGCAAATGCAACTCTCACACACGTGATCACACTCTCTGGCAGCTGAAGCCAGGCTGCGAGCAGTTGCACATCATTAAACAGGCAATCACGTGGGGGTCAGGAGGAGGCTGGGACAAGGTGTGGGAGGGTAACAGGGTAGAGGTGAGCAACAGTAGATTTCTGGAGATGACCTGCAGGAGACAGGACATAATATTGTTAAAGGCAATAGCAAAGAGGGTCACACTCAAAACAGTACGCTGAGGCACACCAACTTCCTGGTAAAGGTGTCTGACAAGGCAGTACCAACATTCCTTGAAAAATCAATACTTTAAAAATACCTGAAGGACATGGGGCATGTGGCCTCAGAAGTGCCACATGTAGAGAGATCAAGAATACCCATCCTTCAGAAGGTGTTGTAGGCTTTCTGCAAATTTAAAAACACTGGCAGTGTCTGATATATCCACGGAAAACCATTCGCGACACACGTTGACAAAGTGATGAGATGGTCAGCTGCAGGACGGCCTGCTCAAAATCCGCACAGTACAGTGGTCAGTGAATTGCCACACTAGTCACTATACCAGCCAGGCATGAATTACATGTTTCATCAGTTTGCAAACACAGCTTGTGGGAGAAATGGGGCAGTAACTAGAAGGAAGGTATTTTTCCGTACTGGGCTTGGGTATGGGTATGGGAATGACAGTGTCTTTATGCTGGCATCTGGCAAACGGCGCCCTCTGCCCAGATGCAGTTGTACATAAGAAAGAGCAAGTGCTTGCCCACAAAAGATAGGTTTAGGAACATCTGAATGCAAACATCGTCCAGCACTGTGTTGGAGGATCGATAGGAAGTGAGAGCAAGTTCTCGCCCCCTCATACTAAAGGCAGCTTGTAGCACTCGCTAATCTGCCAAAATAAGGGTACTACCCAAGCCTCCTCCACTTGTTTCTGGTGGAGGAAGGCAGAATGATAGTGGGTGGAGCTTGAAATCTCCGCAGAATAGCAGCCCAATGGATCTTGGTCCTGCAGGGCCCATACAACAGATGAGGTAGTGGAACTGTTAGAAGAACTAGTTAAGGAAATCTAGCTAGATTTTTGCTATCCTGAAGGGTGCAACGACACTGTGCATGCAACTGTTCATAATGAATGCAGTTTGCCATCATAGAATGATGGTTAAAAACATGGAGAACACATCTCTGCATGCGAGTTGAGTCACAACACAGCTCAGTCAATCAAGGCACTGGGACATGGCACAGTAAAGATGAAGGGCGAGAATGGAATATTATGTGGTGGTAATGATGGCATTTGTAAGATATTCTACGTGGCCATCACAACTGGAGAAATTATGTTACTCAAAGGGTGCCAGGGAACAGTAAATCTCGAGTCATCCCTAGAAAGTTGCCATTTGGGTATGCATATATGTGGGGTAGGAGTCAGAAAATGGATAGCAAATGGTAAATGGTTGCTCGAGTATGTACTAGAGACAGTGATGAGATGATGGGCAAATTGGGCAGTGCAGGAGATTTCCAGATATGGGTAGGAGTGCATGTAGTATAAAAGGAAGATGGGTACTCCCACGATAAGGCAAATGAGGTTAAGGTGACTGAGAAGTTCAGCCTAGAGAGACCTCTCTGTCAGGTTCTGGGAGATTTCCAAAGGGAATGGTGTGCATTACAGTCAACGAGCAGCAGAAAGGGGTGAGGGAGTTGGCCAGAAAGCTGGATGAAGAGTGTCCATGACACGGAATGACTGAGGGATGTAAACAGTACATATGGAAAAGTTCAGGAGAGGAATGTAAAACGCGGACAGGAATAGCTTCAAGCTGGGTAGTCAGGGAGAAAGGTTGACTTTGAACGTCCTTCCATATGAGCAGCATGACTCCCCTCTCTCCTCCAACGATATGGAATGCCATCTTTGGAGAGAGGGAGTCAAAGCAGACTGGGAAGAAATACAAAAGCTCAAATCAGTCAGGAGGATGCAATTTTGTTTCCTGCAGGCAGAGAACTAGCAGAGGCTGCGATTCCAAGAGCAGCCGCAAGTCATCTTTTTGGATTGAAGGCCACTAATATTCCATTGGAATAATGTCATGATTAGGAAAGAGGAGGAGGAAAGAGATGGAGAGGTGGCACCTCAGCGGCCATTCCTGTGTTACATTCTTGACTGCATTTACATAAACTTATGGCTCCTCTTTTTTGGTTTCTTAAACATTTTATTTTATCTGACACATTCTTGACCTTTAAGATTTGTGCCACATATTGGTCCTAAACAACAAGATGTATGAAAAAGAAACCACTTACTGGATAAAGGACTGTTTGCCATGGTCATGGGAGCTGGAAGTAAGTCAATGCAAGATCTGAAAGATCACAAGAATGATCACTCAATTCTGTTTCATATACCAGAGACCTATATTAATGTTACTGAAAGCAAATCCCTAACGACAAAAGTAACTAAACAGTTACTTTGAAATCACACTGCACAATTTGTGATGCACGTGCTTAAGTACACTAAGGTAGTTTTATTGAATTACTAATCAACACGTGTCAAACATAACAAACACTATGACAAGTATACCTCTCAAAGTAGTTTACTTGGTAGTTATTTCACAAGCAGGAAAGTATTTTCAGAAGAGTTTAGGAAGTATGACAGGCCATGAATGTATGAAGGAGAATGGGTCTGTTATCATTCTAGAAAGGTACTTTGAAGTGTGTTTGCAATTGCGAGTACCTGTCATTTGTGTTTGTGATATTTTCTCAAAAATGGAGAAATCTCAGTTCCCAACTGCAATCAGTAAGCATTTTAGACAACAGTAAGTGGTAAGTGTCGATTTTAAGGAATATTTATTGTCATGTTTAATGAGTATCAACTATGGTGTAACACATCGCTTTGGTAAAGGTGTACATCTCACAATGTCTATAGTACCAATGAACAATGGTCACCACCACAAAGTGATTATTTTTTTTTTTTTTTTTTTTTAATTCAAATGATGGCTTTAAACTTTTATACCCTTCTCTGTTGTGCATAATGTGGTGTCACCGCCAGACACCACACTTGCTAGGTGGTAGCCTTTAAATCGGCCGCGGTCCGGTAGTGTACGTCGGACCCGCGTGTCGCCACTATCAGTGATTGCAGACCGAGCGCCACCACACGGCAGGTCTAGAGAGACTTCCTAGCACTCGCCCCAGCTGTACAACCCTCTTTGTAGTGATGGTTCACTGATAAAATACGCTCTCATTTGCCGAGACGATAGCTTAGCATAGCCTTCAGCTACTTCATTTGCTACGACCTAGCAAGGGGCCCATATCAGTTACTATTGATATTGTGAATCATGTACCATCAAGACAGACGTTCATCATTAATGGATTAAAGTTAAGTATTCCACCAGCTAAGTCAGTTTTTCTAAATTCTAATTTCCTTGTCCTGTTCCAGACCTCACGCCAGCCTGCGTGAGTCAAAACGCATGCATTTTGGCCTCCTCTAGTAACACCTGCCAACCACAACACACAAAATCTAGTGGAGATTGATGCAGCATGTCTGCAGGGTGGGATAACGATAATTAGTTTATCGTTCTTCACAGTTCATGATGATTTCAGTGTTTTATTCTATCATGATGATGATGATACCTGGTTAGGGGGCACTCAATGGCGTGGTTATCAGCATGCACACGAATCCCCAAATTTTACATGGTCCAGCCATGCCACTTTCACAAATGATGATGGCAACACAAACAACCAGTCCATGGGTTTATTCCTTGCTGTCTCATTCTTGTTCAGCAATGTGCCTTCCCCCTAGAACTGTCAGCATCATGACAACTGCCATTACATCAGGAGAACGAAGATGAAGTCGAGCTGTCAGTAAGATTCTGTACACTAACCAATGACACATGACTTGACATTAATAATTAAAGAGAGTTACTTGTTTTAAATTAAGAGCCAGTATATGAGTGGTCTTTGAGATATTTTTTGGTTCATTTAGCAAGTAATTTAGACTTGAGATAGCATTTCAGTTAACAGTGCTAAAGAAGTTGCAAAGTTTGTGATGTCAGGAAACAGACTGCCATGGGAGATGCAATGAGACTGAAATGGAGATGAATAGGATATTAATAAAGGAGTTTATTTGATTAAGCAAGTTGGTAGTGTGCAGAGTAGCTCAGAATAGGAAGAAGTATTTTAACGGTTCAAAGCCCTGAGCTGATGAAATATGTCCTCACCCTGGGAGGAGGACAGGAAGCAGTGTGGGGTTCATTACATGCCACAGAACCAAACTTTATATGCTACTGGTGAAAATCACACTTGCTCTGCCAGTCTCATACGTGCATCCACTACTTTCACTCACCTGAGCGATGGGGCGCGTGCCTTCCTCCTCAGCAGGGCCTGATTGACAAAAAAAGAATTTGCGTGTTAATATAAAAAATACTTTATCTGCACAAGTAAAACAAACTAGTGATAAACTAAGTGTGTTTCAACATGACCTGATAAACAACAGAATCAATTGTTTCTATCTTTTAGAAAAAGTATGGATCAGTGTATAATTGAGCATCTAATCTACTCAATTATAAACAACCATCAATATTACCGAGTTCCAGAAAGCCAGAACTTTACTCCGGTTGCACGCTTGCTATCTGAAGACTGGCAGGGACAAATAAAGGTTTATTGTCATCATTTCACATAATTATTGATCAAAATTTTAAAATCTGCTTAATAAAACATACAATCTTATGTTACACAGTTAACACAGTGTCACGTTTAACATTTAGGAACTGTGTGTAAACATGTTTATGCACCTTCACTAATTGCATTCATGTACTGACATTATATTCATCCAGTATTTGCCAATGAGAGCACTTAGTGTTTTGCAGAAAACTTCACCAATAATTTTAAATTATCATGAATTTCTCTCACAGATACCCCACAGAAAGTAATAGCAAAAGTGTTTATCACTTACCACATTTTTGCTGTTTGTGCAGTAATAATGCCACATCAAACACATTCAATGTAACACTCCTTTCTTTACTTACAGATGGGTACAAGTAGTGAGGAGAATGAGTGGCAGGTGAGGCAGATTATTTCTCAGGTGGATATTTTGTAGAGGTGAGACAGAAAGAAAATCTGATGTGTATGGGAACAGGATGGATTAGGAGACATAATAGGAATGAGGTGGAAGTGGGTTGTGTAGCATCTGGCTGGTGCTTTACAATCCTGCCTTATGCCACACAACAGAGGTATGTCAGTTGCTGGCATCTTAACAGGCTTGAAACTGAAACTCACCCTCAGTGCAGCGGATCTTGCCAATGACAGACACTGCACGGTTTCCACCCTGGAGCCATGCGACACTGGACAACTTAACAGTATTTCTCCGCTACATAGCCTTTGTAGGGGAATGTACAGTGGCTCACCAGCCAACCCAAGTTCCAGACTCGACATCAACTATCTACTTTGGAATGCATGACTATATTAATAAGAATGCGGCCCACAATATTGGCATTGCCAGTGCTACTTACAGCAGTGTTTGTCAGTTGTTACAGACAGAGTGCTCAACTGGAAGCTTCAAGAATAGTTTTCATATTAGTGGCAATCTTTTCATGCATCAGGGCATTCTCTTCCTTGCCTTCATCAGAAAGTTGTTTCATTTGCTTCATGTTGGCATGTACCATCTGTGCCACAATGAAACACTCTTCCTCTTGTCCACTCAGGAACATCTCTCTTCTAGTGCTTTTGTAATTCCTTTTTTGTCTCTGGAAGCTTTTTACCAGTGTCCTGTGATCCATTAAGTAGCCTTCATCTCTGTGTTCAAGTGCTTCTGCATAGTGTTTGAATGGTTTTGCTCCGTGTTCAAATGCCTTGTGCCACTTCTTTCTTTCATCCTGGTATCTTTCTGCCTGCACCATTCCACATCATCATCCCTCCTTACTGATGTCTTGGCCCAATTTCTGTATTTTTCTTCCAGGTGTGTGCCTCATGGATGACACTGCCATCTCCTCCATGGGGATGACAGTTCATACTTTTGGCTGCTGTTACAGTCAAAACTTTTCCTCTGAGCACAGCAACATTGGAATCTAGGACATCATCAGTGCAGCTTGCAGTGCTCAGCTTAGCTCATATTAGTGACAACCTTACAGCATATCAGGAGTATTTTTATGTTGCTTGCCCTAGGAAGCTGTTTCACTTGCCCAACATTATCATGTGCCTTCTGTGTTGCAATGATGTTCTAATGTTCATGGCTACCTGAGCACATCTCTCTCCATGTGCATGGATCATCCACATTAGGTGGGACATATGACCACGAGTGTTGGTGGCAGATGGGGCAAGGCAGCTCCCTGCTGGACTCCCTGTAGAGAGGTGAGGCAGAAAGATGAACAGATTGGTCTGGGATCAAACTGTAGTGAAAGTCTTGATGGGAAATATTTTATGAACAAAGGTACTGGCACCAGAGACAAATCTAGTGAACAGGAAGTGATACTGTATTATCAGCCATTCTCTCCAAAAGCATTGACACATTCATCCCACATGCTTCAGTTGTTTTCACTCTACTATACACTCCCAGCACCTTCATTTCAGAGGTGATCAGCTTTCATATGTTATGAAGTAGATCATAGAAACCTTATTTCTGCTGACTGTATTCTTCATAACCACCCTCCCCGTAATTCAAAAGACAGCTCCATAAATAATTGTAAACAACTAATTCCAAGAAACTATTGAGACATTCAACACAAAATAAGGAAAAGAAAACAAATGTCTCCAGTACACTATCTCATGAGAAAGAAGAAAAACAGTACATCAAAAGAACAGTATCTGTACATTTGTGGTGGTAGATTTCCAACTACAGTCACGGTTTTTATATGATTTTCATTAATAAAGACATGCATTAATTTAGTTACAAGACACAGACATCAGTTTTCTTCAAGAATGAGTTATCAGTGAAAATACATGTCAAATAGTATATACCTAGCAAATAATGTAACAAAGATAAATATTATCTACACTGTCCTTGCCATCCACAATTAAGCCAAAGATAGGAAGCTCCTTCTACAAAACATACTGTACTCACTTCTGTACCAACAAAGAAAAAAACACATTCTAGCATCACCTGTCAGCTTATGGGTTCTAATTGTACATAAACTGAACAACAGATTACAGTACACAATGAAATGGGACATTCCTATGGTTGTGCAGATTCTGAAACAAACATTTTGGCAGGACCTTTATGTCTGATTGACCACAGAAAGGTTAAGGGAGCCCCTGAAAATGTTAGTATCAAATTATTTATGGTAGTGCTGAACGCATCAGCTATGACCATTTGTAAACTAGATTCACACCCCAATATTTCCATTTAAGTTACTACCCTAATAGGTTGTACAAAAAGGTTCAGTTTTGAAATACAAATCATCCTCTGTTTCTTCTACTCACATCATTCATTCATTCATTCATTCATTGGAGTCCCACTGTTTGATTAAGCCTCTTCCCTGGCTTCTCCTACTATTCTGGTCTCAATCTACAGGCATTGCAGCTTGTAGTCCATGTAGCCTGATATCCACTCAATGCCTCACACCAGACTGTCACCTCAATGTTCCCCCCACTCACCTCTCTAGGATAGGAGCATGTAATTGTCTTATCCTATCTGTCACTCACTCCATCACTACATTTGTCACTCATCTCCACTACCTCCCCACTACGTCTCCTACTCCTGCCTGTTCCCTGTCCATTTTTCTGTTTCCTTTTCCCTCCCTGTAATTCTCAGCACACATATTTCCACAGCTATATAGGTAAACTTTGTATTTCTGTAAGTCAGTAAATACTCGCCCCAAATCAAAGTCCTCAATATTCAAAAACATAAATATAATAAAATATATTGTGATTTCTGGATTCTAATTGAATTGTGTATGGTGGACTGACTAAGGGGTTGCAGAAATCGCATAGATAAGAACTATAAACCCACTATCCAATCAAAATACATGGGCACCCTTATGTAATGGGCAACTGAGCATTTTAATTCAATGAGAAGTGGAGCTACTATTATAGGAAGTGAAATGATAATTAAATGGACACCCTAGCTGCAAACAGGCGGTGATGTACTTCATTGGGGAAATGTTGAAAATGTGTGCCCCGACCGGGACTCGAACCCGGGATCTCCTGCTTACATGGCAGACGCTCCATCCATTTAATCATCATTTCATTTCTAGCAAAGCTGCATGGTTATCCATGGCAATTGTTCTTTCGGCAACTGATACTGCCGTCATATATATTATAGGAAGTGGCAGGTAATACTGTTTTGTAAGCAGAATTCATCAGTCAGGGATCTGAGTACACTGAACATGGACTTTTCTTTGCATTACACCTGAATAATTAACACAGGGATGCATTTCAGCCCTTCCAAACTTGCCCAAGTCAGTTGTCAGCGATGTGAGAGTTAAGTGAAAATGTGAAGGAACAACCAATGCTACATTAAGTCCAGGCACACACAGTATGCTGATGGACAAGTGCTTCTATCATTGTGGTAGGAAATAGTAAAAACCAGCTTGCAGTTAGCTGCTGCAGTCACTCTTCAGTTTTGAAGTGCAGCTAGGAGCCCGCTAAGGAAATGGCTGTGTACAGGGAGTTAGAAAAACTGGTTACAGTGGCTGAGCAGCTTCTGGAAACAACATTTCTGTTCAACATAAAGTCACACTGACTGTAGCATAAATACCCATGACTGCTGTTGAGTGGATGAGTGGAAACGAGATTTGGAGTGACAAACAGTGCTATACTCCGTGGGTGTCTGACGGAAGAATTTGAATAGAGTGACTACTCAGTGAACATTATCCGCCATTAACTCTACTGCCAACAATGCAGTGCAGAGCAGGCAGTGTAACAATATGCAATTTCTCCTCTTTAACTTGTTCTCCCCTTATTGTACTTCAGGATATGATAAATGCAGAAGGGTAAGTACATATTTGACAGTATTGTGTACTATACACAGCAGAGGAACAGTTCACAGACAACGACCGATTTGATCAGCTCAACACTTGTACCTCTCATGGATCAGCATTGTTAGGCAAAGGCTTATAACCAGTGGCATTCCTGAAGAAGGCTTGCCTGCCGATGATCCAACCTGAAAGCAATGGATCGTCTTAGGGATTAGTTAAAAATGGCATTTTCACTCCATACCCTGTGTCCAAAATTTCTACCTTGTCTGGTATCAGCTATCAAGGAAGAATGGGCTGGCATCCACCCACAGAGATTTCGAAATGTCAAAGTGTCCCCAGAAGAGTTCAAGTCCTCAAAGGAGAACACAAAATCTTAATGTCCACTAATAGGTGTCCAGATACATTTGATTCTCTAGTGTACAAAGCAGGAATGTAAGCCTGCCACAGTGGGCTCTTACTCTTACTCACCAGGTGACTTCGCTGCACCTGCAGTACTGGGTCCAGCCTCTGGTGACCGTAGCTGCTGCTGTTCTGCACTGCCTACTATTGTACACACAGAGAGTAAAACGTCTTTTAAGTACTTTATGTACTGCTTTAGTTAAGGCTGCAATTACGTGTAAATTTACTCTTACTCACCAGGTGACTTCACTGCATGTATGTCCTCAGCCCCAGTACTGGTTCCAGGCTCGGGTGTCCGCAGCCGCTGTGGTTCTGCACTGGATACTATTGTACACACAGAGAGGAAAAATCTTTCAAGTGCTTTATGTTCACTTTAGGGACATGCTCTTAAATTATGGCTGCAATTGAGGGTAAATTTGCGTATTTTGTCATGGACAATGATGTACTGAGGCTATAACCAATCTCTGAAGCCATAGTTACAAAAAGAAATCCACATTCATGGCATATAGGAAAAAAAATTTTAAAAAACGTTAGACTGTGTTCACTGGGCACCATGTTCACAGACTGTGCTTGTATGTACCACTCCAGAGGAGACATGCACATATCAATGACTTCTTATCAATGAATGCCATTTTGAAAGAAGTTTTGTGTACACATTATGAAAAGAGCAATAGAAAACAACATGTCAAACATAAATGCACAGATATTGTTCATTAGTGTTATTTCTATTTTGTGTGTGGTGACTTACATCAGGGGACAATATGCACCTTCAGCACTGTACAGCTATCGCAGCAGCTTTGGGTGCCAAACTTCATGTGTTAAAATAAGTATTCTGTGGGGTCACCACACTGTCCTGTAAAGCAATAGGCTGCCGAAGGAGTTATTTCAACAACTGATGTATGTTGTGAGACACAGAAGAGGAACCTTCAAAATTATTGTGAGTGTCTCTTTTATACTGAATGAAGGTGATCTTTTAGTGTAGTTCACGAGTGTGATGATGAAGGGAATAAATAATTTGTTAAGTCAAAAGCGACATAGTAAGTTATTTATAAAAATGTGATGCGCCAAAGGCATCAATTTTGAATTTTAAAGTAATTATAACAGAGTTTGAGAAGAAGTATAGAAAATAAGGTACAGAATATAATACATCATTGTATTAAATAGTTACACCACATGACACCTGACTGCAGTGTTAGGGGACAAACAACATGAAAGGGAAGCTGTGTTGACAGAGGAGTGAGACAAGTGTCAGAGTCCTGCACAACTGAGTAAGCGAGCACAAAATGTGAGATCAGGAGACCACAGCCTAACTTGATAGGCTGCCCACCCCACCTGTCATAGACATGCACAGAAGTTGTGACTGAGCCTTATACAATGTACAGATATAGTATAAGTCCTTTTGGTCACACATATTATAAACTTGCCAGTCAGTACTATAGGCAAAAATGTCAAAGGTGGTGGTGTATGCATTTATCTAAATCCCAAGCTTAAATTTAAGTTAAGATATGAGGCTAAACCATTAATCATAGAAAAGAAAGTAATTGTTGCAGCAATTTGCAGATCACCATCTGGAGATACTGAAGTCTCTCTTAAGAATTTGGAAGAAATGCTCGACATTTTTCTCAAATGAGAACTCTGCCATAATTCTTTGTGGTGACTTTAATATTAATCTATTGGTCCAGAGTTCAGTAAAATACAAGTTTTTAGACATACTAAAAGCTTCAACTTGTTTCCCCACGTATCAGCTCCCACTAGAACAACAGATTCCAGTGAAAGCCTAATAAATAACATCTTCTCAAATGTGGTCACACATGAAGTTGCAGTTACAAATGTGAATATAGGATTATCAGATCATAATGCTCTAACCTTTAATCTCACTGCAACTCCCAAGGAGGGGAAAATAAAAAGGAGTACAAACGATTTTTCTCTACTGAAAATTGTAATCAGTTCAAAAATAATGTTAAAAATGCAGTTTGGCCAGAGGTCTTGGCACAAACAAACACAAATGATGCTTACAATACATTTGCTTCCACTTTTATGGCATACTTTGAAATGTGCTTCCCAAAAAAGCTTTTGAGTTACAGATCATCTGGATCCAAAGGGACCTGGAGTACATCCGGAATTAAAACATCAAGTGAAACCATGATATTACTAAGTTTAAAGTTAAAAACATGTCATGATCAGCAGTTTGTTGAGTATGTGAGAACATACAAACAGACTTACCGCGAAGTAATATTAAAAGCAAAATTATTAAGTAGTGATAGATTAATAAGGCAGGCTAGTAACAAGTCCAGAATGATGAGGTAAAAAAAAAGAAAAAAAATTTGGGTCAAACTAAAGAACAGGAAATCCATCTTAAAAATAATGAAAATATCCCCATAGAAAAAACGCCATGGCAAATAATGTAAACAATTATTTTGTTAATATTCCCCTTACTTTAAGCAACAATTAACAGTGATGTCTCCAATGGTAAATACCAGCATGATGGCAATCCCATCAGACGAGCATTAAGTTCTAAAAGTCATTAAATGCTTGAAATCCAAATTGTCCTCTGGTTTGGATGATGTACCTGTATCAATAATTAAAAAATTGCTCCACGTGTTGTCGAACCTATAGAGCACATAGTAAACTTGTCCCTTAGTGAAGAGATATTTCCGGATAAAATAAAATCTCTAAAGTGATACCTCTACACAAAAATGGTGACAGACATAAAACAGAAAATTACCAACCTATATCTCTCCTCCCATACTTCTCCAAAATACTTGAGGAATTTATGAAAATCAGGGTTACAAAATATCTAGAAAAACATAAACTAATAAATAACAGTCAACATGGCACAGTACAGAAACAGCCATATTGCACAGCAATAGTAAGAAATTTTGAGTCAAACAAACAGGTTGTTGGAATTAATCTAGATTTAGCCAAAGCCTTCAATACTGTGAACAATGTAATATTACTAGGGAAACTTGAAGCAATATGCATCAGGGGTACCGTTAAAAATTGGTTTGAATCCTATCTGCAAAACAGATCACAAGTTGTTGAGCTGAGGTCATCCAAGAATCTGAACCAAAACAAATTTAAATAGTTGTTTCTCAGGGCAGCATTCTGGGCCCATTGTTATTTCTAGTTTATATCAATGACATACAGGCTCCAGACAGCCCAGCCAAAATTCTACTATTTGCAGATGACACGAGTATCGTAATTAGTGATAAAAAAGAATCACTGTGTACTACAGCAGAAAAAATGCTCTCATACATACAGTCATGGTTTTATTCAAAAATGATATCATGCTCCAATGTATTTACATCAGAGACGAAAATGGTAAAATAGGTCTAAGCAATAACCACACATGTAAATTACTAAGAAAGTACTTCGATCAATTCTTGAACTGTAGATAACTGAATTGTTAGCTAGAATTTCCAGATATTTGATGAAAACATGGAAGCAGATCTACCACCTACAGCAAACAAACAAACAAACAAACAAAAACCCTGAAAAACAACAAAGCCAGTGGAGAAGAAATAAAATCATCTCAACCATAACTGGTGTCAAGCAGAAATGACAACTAACCTTCAGATTATGTCTGAAGAAATATGGGAAACAAAAGATTCCAGAAGACTGGAAAGTGGCTCCTATCCATCCTGTGCACAAAAAAGTCATAGGCATTATCTAAATAATTGCACAGGTATGTATCTGTTGCAAGTGGGCTGTATTATATTTTTAACAATATTACTAAACAAGGTAGAAGTAACACTTGACAGCCATTTGGGAGAATATCAGAGTGGATTTAGAAAGATCGAATCTGGCTCAGAACAGAATTTCAACTTTTAGTCCATACGAATTTTAAGACATAGTTTTAACATTTACAGGTTTTAGAAAAGCATTTGATTGACAGGTAAACAGTGGGTAAAGTGACTCAAGAACTTGGCATTACACTAAACTAGCAAACCTTATTCATGAAACACCCACACACTGAAGCATAAATAAAGTTTTGGTGTGAAACACCTAAGGCACTCAAAATAACAGGTGAAATGCAGGGTGACAACATGTTTCCACGCCACCTCAACTGTATCTTAGAGGAAATAGTAAGATAATTGAAACAAAAGGCAAAGAACATAAGCTGTCACAATGAGACTGGAGACTTCAGGAAAAAGAGATACTGAAATTCAGTGTCTAGTATTTGCAAATGATTATGCCATTCTTTATAAAAATATAACAAATTCAGAAATACAAATCAACCTCTTAGATGGAATACGTAACAAAGCAGCTTTAAAAGTTTCTGGAGGAAAAATGTTTTAGGGCAAACATAAAAAAATGACCCAGAAATCCTAGTAACAGATAATGAACAGATAAAGAGGGTTTATAAATTCAAATATTTGGGTAGAAAGATTCAAGGCAATGGCTTCAAAAATATTTGCTGTAGTCAAAATAGTATGTAAAATGGAGAAAGCATATGATATAAACATGAACATTTACAACAAGGTGTGTGTGTCTAAAAATTTGAAAATACAGCACTACAGCACAGTAGTAAAACCAGAATGTCTCTATGCAAGTGAATGTTTAATGTTGAATTATGAGTTATACAAACTTCAAGTCCTAGAATTAAGAATCATTTGAAAAATACTCAGGCTGTTAGGAAATCCATGAGCAGATTGTTAAGCATCTTTGGGACAAGATGTCAACAACAGGACAGATTCAGAAAGAAACTGGAGATTACAGGACAGATTCAAGTAGTTAGGAAAGATTTGGAAAGAAATACAAGAAAAAGACCCAGCAGAATGATAGGATTTCAAGAAGAAAGTGTTGCAAATGGAAGCATTCCAAGGCAGGAAGAAGAAGAGGAAGACAGGGTCAGAATGGTCTGAGGAAGAAACAAGGATAGATAGTGAAGACGAAGGGAACCTGGAAGAAGAACAAAGGAGGAAGCATTGAAATTAGTATGTGGTCATTAGGTACCCCAAACAGAAAAACAAAAAGAAGAAGAATGTCTGTGATGTCATTAATATAAAACATCAATATCAATGGCCCCACACACTTCCTTGGAGCACATCTACAGTTACATCTACAATGTTCCATACAGTTCTATGCAGTGTCCTATGTACCGATATATCTTCAGCCTTGTCACGAAACTCATTTCATTTGTACATATTTTTTATTTAAACCACCCACCATCAATGCATTATGATGTTGGTACATCATTAGAACATTAAATGTTGGGAGCAAAAACAGAGAGACATCTTAAGTGAACACTGTGCACTGTGTTATTGTTACTTATGCAGCCGATACCAATAATGTAAGAGTGAGCACACAATGTATGCTTTAAGTCAGCCTTTCCCATCATTGTGTTTTGTGTCGTTGGGGGTATTACATGTGATCTAAGACAAGTTCATATGCCTAGGGATCAAAGGATACAGTGGTCTTTTCCACCATTTTTACGAAGTACATTACCTTGTTCTCACTTAATGTGGACACATTCTTTTAGGTAAATTGTCATTCTATGAATATTATGTTGACACAAAGCACTGCTACATTTTAATTTAAAATGGCTAAGTCGGCAAAATGAGAACAGTGGAGTTTATGAATATGTGGTTTCAATGGTAATGTTTTCACCATGTATGGGGATAATGCCATGGGACAGAGCATGGCAAGGAAAGATTTTCTAATTTAAAGGATGATTGTTTTGACATTATTGACCCTCCATTTTCAGAAAGACCTTCAGCATTTGATGAAGATCATCTGGATGCATTAATCCACGATGATGCACAACATTGAACTCAAGAACCAGAAAATGTGATGAAGTATGACCATTCCGTCACTGTGCAGCATTTGAATACAAAGGAGAAGGTTCAACAATAAATCATACGGGTACCACATGCCAAACCATATAAATCAGTGGTTGGCCGTATGTACATTACCCTCTTGCTTGTTCTTGATTAGTGGGTGAATACCACTGACCATTTCTAACCTGTATTGTTACTGATGACTAGAAATTTTGTTTTTATGCTAATGTAAGAGAAAGAACGGAAAGGAATGCTTTAGTCCAAACAGAGCAGCAGTGCCACATAGACATTTGAGCATCCACACAAGATAATGTTATGGATATTGTGCAGAGGTCCGGTGTTAGAATATTGCTGCAGGGTGTGGGAGCCTTACCAGGTGGGATTGACGGAGGACATCGAAAGGGTGCAAAAAAGGGCAGCTCGTTTTGTATTATCACGTAATAGGGGAGAGAGTATAGCAGATATGATATGCGAGTTGGGATGGAAGTCATTAAAACAAAGACGTTTTTCATTGCGGCGAGATCTATTTATGAATTTTCAATCACCAACTTTCTCTTCTGAAAGCGAAAATATTTTGTTGAGACCAATCTACATAGGTAGGAATGATCATCAAAATAAAATAAGAGAAATCAGAGCTCCAACAGAAAGGTTTAGGTGTTCGTTTTTGCCATGCGCTGTTCAGGAGTGGAATGGTAGAGAGATAGTATGAGTGTGGTTGGATGAACCCTTTGCCAAGCACTTAAATGTGAATTGCAGAGTAATCATGTAGATGTAGATGTAGGTGACCATGTGGTGTACTACGAGTTGCTTGCATGAGGTGTAACTTTCCTGTTGGTATTTATTGTCAACAACAGACATCTTGCAGATACAGTCCCAGAAAAACATCCGGGAAGACTGTGTGAAGTGGTGCTATTCCACAGTAACAGTCACCAGCATTCTGCTAGACTGGCAACAAACACTATAGAACAACTGGGTTGAGAAGTCATTTTGCACCCACCCTTTTCATCTGATCTTGCACCCTCAGATTTCATCTTCTCTGCTCTCTGTTCAATGATTTTGACATACTTCCTTTGGAGTGAAAATACACTTTGAACATGGCTCTTTGCTACAAAACCACATGATTTCTACAGTTGTGGATCCAGAAAGTTATCCCAAAAGACTGAAGTGAACAGCGAAACAAATTATATTATTTATGATGATTTACGTCTCCAGTATGTATAGTCTGAGTTTTTTTAACTTGTAGGAAACACTACAGTGTTATGCATCAGCCTAAGACGTTCGATTGGCCATGAAAGGGTTAATCTGGAAATAAGCAGTAAAAGGCTAAGCCAGGAATTACATTGTTGCGTTCTGTCCCTCTGCCAACCAGATAAATTGTCATAAACCTGCAGGCCAACTGCGTGAGGAGTTGTGGTGGACAGATTTAATGCAAATGTCATAGAGGGAATGGGGTGGCAGAGGGTGTAACATAGGAGGTACAGGTACAGGTACAGGTACAGAGCTAGGCACAGGAAAGGGCAGTGTAGGGGTGGCTAGTACTGAGGGAGGGATTGTGAAACTTAAGTTAAGGGGAACTCCAAAATTTTCAAATTAGGGAAGCTGGTATGGGAGTAGAGAGGGCGAGAGGAGCATGAGATGGGTCTCGAGAATGCAGTACACAAGTTGTGAAGCCACCAACAAGTCAGCCACCTTGTACTCAGTAGCATGTTGTCACCGGGTAGTCAATAACACACTTGGCAGGCGGGGGATTGAGAGTAACTGTGGCACCCAGATGGGTCAGGCTATTTCACACATCAGTCAGGTGGCAAAATTCATTACTACTTAACGTAGTGTGCCTATTTGTAATGTTTGCTTAACATTACAATGACAAATTTCTAAATGTCAATTTGGTACTTAAAAATTTGTCTTTTTTCTCTTTGACCACATTTCCCTCACAATCTACCACAGTACACATTTTCAATGCAACTGCACATTTGTAACCAATCTTTCGTAGTTACAATAACACCGCCAATTTTCAGTATGAATTATGTATGACATAATTAACATCCAGTGTTAAGTTATAGTATAGAGTTTTTAATAACTGTTTCACAAAAATTATTTAGCACACCACCAATGGAATATTAATGTCAAAGAAAAAGATGAAAAATAAAGTACCACATAATAAAATATTAAAGTCGTAACTTTAATGTGTAATTAAGCTACTGAAGAAAGCAAATATCTCACCTGCCAACAGCTCCTCCATCCTCAACTTCTGCGGCATCTGCAAAAATATTAAGAAGCTGAATAACTTTACATCAACAGAATTTGAGTGTAAATCAAACATCTTGATATGTGGCAGTGGTTGTCTTCTCACTGCACATGCTCATTTTAATGTCAAGAAGTTGCTAAATTAAAATAGTGATGGCGATTAGGAATCAGGTGCTGTGGCAAGTACATACATGTGGAATTTTATAAAAGTGAGATTGATGAAAACTGCATAATGATCCAAGTGAAGAACCACAACATATTTTAATTTTAATTGTCTGAATTCATTACAGCTGCCATATACAGCCACTGTCACAGAGAAGGACAAAGGTGCCCACAAAAAGCAAGGCAACATTGGTGTTTGGAGGCTGGTGTAAGGACACTGCCAGTGACCGAAATAATGGTACAGCTTAGTTTGCTGGAATGAACACCCCTCATGAAAGGGGAAAGGAATAACAGACCATTATAAAATTACAGACTGTCACAGTTAGGAGATAGAGAAATTATGTCATGTACAATTCTGTTAGTGTCTCCATTGGATTTCAAGTTACTGAGAACCAGCAGATCCCAAAGTGTTGAGCCACAGCAGTTCACGTAGCACACGTCGCAAATGACATGCCATGTAGTGTAGCAGAGTTGTGGCAGCTTACAACTATGTGACTCACTTTCTTTTGTATTAGTAGTGTGATGTTGATAGGAAGCCATAAAGGCCACATGAATACCGAGAATCCTGATCGAAACACTTTAAACTATCTGCAAGTACTGCAATGACTGCATACCTACAAAACTGGAGGACACTGGCCTCAACAATACATTATGATTTTATGAGCTTTGTCTATTTAGGGGTGTACTAACCTGTTCCAGAGTGTTGTTGTGTTAGAGTAATTCTTCATCAAAGTTCATATTTTGGATTCCAACATGCTAATAGCTGCCCCAGAGGTAAGGAGGTTTAATGTGTCGAGGGTTTGCCCACAGATACTTAACATGCGTGGCCAGCACATAAGTTTTCATTTCAATTGAGTCACACTACCCTGTTAGGGAACTTCTTACACATGCAGGAAGTTTGTTCAAGGTACATTGTTGGTTAGGGTTTGGATAGTTATTTTCTATGTATTTTGTGTTTATTAGCACATGCTCATTTAGCCCCCAAACTACACTGAATAGCTCTTGTTGTTCACACTGCTACAGCAGACTGCAATGTGATTGAAATATAGCACTGTAGGCATCCAAATCTCTATTGATGGCATTCTCCTGTAAAAATGCATCAGTGGCAACTGGCATCAGTGTATCAGCCTCACTGATTTGTACCTGTACACAGAGAACAAGTGAGACTTGTGTGTTTCATAGTGAATGACTAGGTGGAAGCCACTTCATACTGTGGACAGTGTTAAGGTGATATGCAGAAAAGTATATCTAATTTACAAAGAAGATAGTGTAGGTGTCTTGAAGTGTACTATGTGACATTGGTGGCAATGATATATGGCATCATAAATCACAAATACTGTAACAGCCTAGCGCATGTTCATAGCAACACTGCAGAGAGCAACAATGACAGCATGAAGAACCAGCATAAAGGTGTGGGAGTTTAAACAATTGGAAAATTTTATATCCAGCAACTAAAGGAACTATATGCCAATTTGGATACACAGCTTAACCAACAAAACTATCATCAACAAGTGTGGTACTCAGTACTGATGACTTAACTTCAGGCATTCCTGTCAGGGACTGCTGTTACAACTTTTACAAGAAACTAATGTAACATTTACACAAAATCCAACTGCAGTGTAAATTTGGATTCCTTGACATGCATAAGGCAAGTCCTACATCACTTGGAGGGGAAAGGAAATTTCAAAACTGAAGTCTTTAAAGTAATCTGTAAGAGCACAGTTTGACAGAACTACAGGCAATGCATCATTATCCCATTTTGGTATATTCGAGCATTTAATTGGGAAGCTGTTAGAGCAGTTGCTGTGGACAATTTTGAAGCAACTTTGTATTTTGGCCATGCATATCTCTGTGGTCATGGCTAACAGGGATGGAAGCTGATATTATGACAGCAGCAACACAATGTGACTAATGTGAACACATCCAATAAAGAGGAAACTGCAAATAAGAATTTTTTGTCGAGTAGTGACTTGAGTAAGAGCATAATTGGACTGGGGCAGCCCAACAACTAGGGTCCCAATGGCAGTCAAAACAAAGGAAATACAAGAAATTAAAATGGAAACAAAAAGTGGAAAAATAGGTAAAAACATCTGACTAAACACGTCCACATATGTCCATAGCTCATTGAGGAGCTACAGCAGTGGTCTGGAATTAGTCCTCTGAAAGTGAACTAAATGGATTTTGGTCCACTCATCTTGTGTCAGTTGCTAACAGGATGCGGCTTAACTTCCAGCACTGCAGTACCTTTGAGAAACAAGTACTTTTATTCACTCTGTGAAGGCAGTACAGAATTCTCTGACCAGTCATTTGCACAGAAGTTGCTGGTGGTGACTGCACTGAAGTCATTCCATGTGGTACTGTGTTACAATCATTACTGTATGCCTCCTACCAGATTTAAACACATGATAATGAATTTAATAATGGTTACAGAGAGCCAAGGATGCTTGCACAAGGTAGACCAGAGTGGAGAACTGCATCAAACACCATTCGGACTGACAATAACAACAACAAGAACAACTGCAGTCCATAAACTGGGTGAGTATGAGCCTAACACCAAGTGGTGCTTACTTTACAAACTGATTTTCTGCTACATCAGTTCCATACTGACTTCCCTCCTACCTCCCTCCCACCCACCCTACCTCCCTCCTTTCGCACTGCAGTTCTGCAAGTATGAAATGTCTGAGATGAGTGGCAGTATAGTTACTTCCCACTCACCAAATCTATCACTCTTACTGAAGGGTGCAGTGATGTAAGACAGATTGTGATTTAGTAAGCAAATTGAGTGCACGGTCTTGCTATTGTTAGGTAGCACTGATTCGGACAAATGACC
Organism: Schistocerca serialis cubense; assembly: GCF_023864345.2. Classification (NCBI taxonomy): domain Eukaryota; kingdom Metazoa; phylum Arthropoda; class Insecta; order Orthoptera; family Acrididae; genus Schistocerca; species Schistocerca serialis. Next base: position 1,058,779,611 of record NC_064640.1, on the reverse strand, counting down.
GACAGTCGAGATCAGATGGCCTCTAACAAAGCTGTGTTTAGTCAGGCTGTGGAGGATGCACGGGGAAATTACATGATGCAGTGTCCACAGTTGCATTTTTCCTCCATTACATGAAGGAAGAACAATCTGTGGACAAAGTTCATTGCTGTAGCCCAGGATTCAGACAAGAAATAAACACGTTTTGTCCAACAGAAATTAAATGTCATATTGTTTCTTATTCTACATACAGCATGAGGAAACACACGTACTCCATCAAATAAATGCAGCATACAGACCAATTTCTATATATAAACACCATTTAGAAACTACAAATTATCCTACTGCCCTGTTTTCTTATTTGATCATGAGAGACTTTCCAATTTGTAATTTGCCTGTGTGTGTGTGTGTGTGTGTGTGTGTGTGTGTGTGTGTGAGAGAGAGAGAGAGAGAGAGAGAGAGAGAGAGAGAGAGAGAGAGAGAGAGAGAGAGAGAGAGAGAGAGAGACAGAGAAGATGTATTTTGCACATTTTTGGCCGAGTCTGATGGGTGGCAATAGAGTGGGAGAGAGATGAATTTGACATAACAAAAAATAGCCCTAAAAAGGGGCACTCTTGGTTTATTCATTTCATGTATGTAGGCAGAGAGCAAGTAAAGAGAATGTAATACTCAAAATATTAAATTAAAATAAATTTATTTCAGGTACAAGGATAATGCCAACTAGAACTAGCTCAAATTTCTTTCTCTCATCTTTGATATTTTTCCGTCACCAAGAGATTTTTTGCTTGCTCTCACTGGCAGAACACTGCACAGAAGAACAAGGAAAGAAAGTAAAATGTTCTCAGTCCATAACATTTTATCCAGAATGCCCCATTATCTCTGACTTCAATCATGCACCCTGGCACTGAATCTGTGAGGCATTGGACCCATTTGTCAGAAGAAACAACTCCACCGAGGCTTCAAAAAAAGCAGTCCAAAAGAGCATCAGCTATAAATGGTGTGTTTCACAGCCAGTTCTCTGTGTGTTCGTGCTACTTACACACACATAATTTCCATTGTGTTCAAGTGAGCAGTCTCTCACAGCCAGTCGATTACATTAATGTCTATCTTGGACAGCTGCAGTTGAATGAGCAGACCTATACACAAGTGAATATTCCTCCTGTAGCATGAATTCCCCTCCACAATATAGCATTCACACTAAATGCAGCACCACCTTCTTCAAAATGTGGGCATACGGCCTGCTGCTGAGGAAGCATTCCACGCCCCCGGCGGGGAAACCGATGCCCCCGGCGGGGAAACCGATGCCCCCGGCGGGGAAACCTTGCACAGCTTACACTGAGGACAGGCCACATATTTGAACAAAATTTCCTTAAACATTTTTGCCATTTATCAGCTTGACAAGAGAGAAATCAGCATTGGACTAATATGCCATTTCTGATGACTAACACCTCTGACAATACCCCAGTTACAGTCATCCACTCACAAGCAGCACCACAGGAATATCACAGTCAAGCAAACATTAATGGTTTGAGTTGGAGCCAGGGCATGGGTAACGACAACCAAAGGTGTATTCATTTATTTCTTATGTCTGTTACTTGTAATTAGGGTCTCAGTGATGTTCTAAGGCCTTCCATGACATCTTCCACTGATCTGTGCCCGCAACTATTGTTGCTATGATGGTCTAACACAAGACTGCAGCTCACCTCGCCATCATCTTCCTTATCTTCCCCTTCTCCCTGTTCCATTTTTCAAGCACAATATGCAGTACACTTGGACTCCCATACAAGACAAACATTGTGTGATGAAAACCTGAATAGTATTGTAAACCCCGTGAAGAAATTTTATCTCTTTTTGCTGTAGAAATGTTTGTGGAAGCGCACTTCACAATGTTGATATTGTGCTGGACTATACACAAGCACTGTAATGGAAAGTGAAGTTACAGTTTGGCACATGTGACAGATGAGATCTGATGGAATATGATCAAATGTTTTGTTGCAACACTTGGCTTACCTAGGCCTGCAACTGGATGATACTGTGAATCATTAGTTTTACTGTTTCTATTCTTTGCCATGAGGTCTGGTTTGTGTTCAAATAATTATATCAAACTTGGCACCCATTCTACATCTACATCAGTAAAGGCACATAAGTGAGTACTTAAGATGCCAGCATCCAAGTTCAAATGCATCTGGAAGCTTTTAATTGTTGGCATTCTTTTTTCTGGTAGTTCATAATAGATCTAATAGATTATAGTTAATATTCTCTGACAAGTAGCTGACCCAGTAATGTTGATAACTAATTTGATAATGCTGCCTGCCCATTCATTAGAGCTTTAATGGCTGTATGTAGGTGCAAAAGTACATCATTATTTGTTCACACTTTGTCAAAGTACTCTGGGAAATTTTAACCACTGCTTTAAACATTTAAGGATGGTAAGTATTAAGTGTGGTTGTAGTAGTGTGTAATATTTCTTATCATGAACTGTTAAAGGTATCATGTTTCATTCTGTCTTTTAAGAAGAGCTCTTTAAATGTTGCTTTTGTTGTTGGTTATTTTCTCTATCATAAAACATTATAGCTTTCATGACTTTAGCTACAGGTAGTTTAATAAATGTATCTGAAACAGAGTGAAGCCCATACGCAACAAGAGCAGCTATTTCATTACTCAGACACTCAATTCCATTATTTGCATAAATGTCAAAAAAATCTGTCTCTCTTTCTAGTGAATTTGCAAAAACAATTAAAAAATGGAAATGTGTAGCTTTGAACTCTGCACCTTCAGGTTACCGTGCAATGCTTCTATCATTTCACCATGGAGAATGGATTTGGGAAGAGCAGGTAATTTTGAGGCCTTAACCTTCATTCCAAAACATGCAGAGATATATTTTCAAGCTGCAAAATGGAGAATATGAGTGGCAGTGGAAAACAAAAAACTTGTTGGTAAAACTGGTCTTCCATTCTTAGTTGCTTGAATGGTAGACAGTGAGCACTTAGAATCTGAATGCCAATAAATATACTAAGGCTAAGAGTGTGCTTATGTCAGTGATTTGAACCTTCCGAGAGTCAGGTCCATAACCTATGCAGTTAAGTAAGCGATCACTTGCATATGGGGCACACATGAATACTGAGTATCAGACACCTCACATTTACCACACCAATGACACTCATCTCCCCGAGATCAATCCCTGGTCTGGTTTTTATGGCACTATTGCCAAATGGTCTGATCTTTTCTGGCTTTTGTCTAATAAGGCACAATTGTTTGTTTGCTGATGAGTGTACACTGACCCCTACCTCAGCACCTCAATGCCTCCAGCCATCACAATTCTTCAGAAATGAATTTAACAATACCATGGAAAGCACACAGGCACGACAAAAAAAAAAAAAACTGTAAGAAAGTGAGCTCTCAGTGAACAAGGCCTCTGTTATATATAGATAACATACACTCACATACTCACGCAAATGCAACTCTCACACACGTGATCACACTCTCTGGCAGCTGAAGCCAGGCTGCGAGCAGTTGCACATCATTAAACAGGCAATCACGTGGGGGTCAGGAGGAGGCTGGGACAAGGTGTGGGAGGGTAACAGGGTAGAGGTGAGCAACAGTAGATTTCTGGAGATGACCTGCAGGAGACAGGACATAATATTGTTAAAGGCAATAGCAAAGAGGGTCACACTCAAAACAGTACGCTGAGGCACACCAACTTCCTGGTAAAGGTGTCTGACAAGGCAGTACCAACATTCCTTGAAAAATCAATACTTTAAAAATACCTGAAGGACATGGGGCATGTGGCCTCAGAAGTGCCACATGTAGAGAGATCAAGAATACCCATCCTTCAGAAGGTGTTGTAGGCTTTCTGCAAATTTAAAAACACTGGCAGTGTCTGATATATCCACGGAAAACCATTCGCGACACACGTTGACAAAGTGATGAGATGGTCAGCTGCAGGACGGCCTGCTCAAAATCCGCACAGTACAGTGGTCAGTGAATTGCCACACTAGTCACTATACCAGCCAGGCATGAATTACATGTTTCATCAGTTTGCAAACACAGCTTGTGGGAGAAATGGGGCAGTAACTAGAAGGAAGGTATTTTTCCGTACTGGGCTTGGGTATGGGTATGGGAATGACAGTGTCTTTATGCTGGCATCTGGCAAACGGCGCCCTCTGCCCAGATGCAGTTGTACATAAGAAAGAGCAAGTGCTTGCCCACAAAAGATAGGTTTAGGAACATCTGAATGCAAACATCGTCCAGCACTGTGTTGGAGGATCGATAGGAAGTGAGAGCAAGTTCTCGCCCCCTCATACTAAAGGCAGCTTGTAGCACTCGCTAATCTGCCAAAATAAGGGTACTACCCAAGCCTCCTCCACTTGTTTCTGGTGGAGGAAGGCAGAATGATAGTGGGTGGAGCTTGAAATCTCCGCAGAATAGCAGCCCAATGGATCTTGGTCCTGCAGGGCCCATACAACAGATGAGGTAGTGGAACTGTTAGAAGAACTAGTTAAGGAAATCTAGCTAGATTTTTGCTATCCTGAAGGGTGCAACGACACTGTGCATGCAACTGTTCATAATGAATGCAGTTTGCCATCATAGAATGATGGTTAAAAACATGGAGAACACATCTCTGCATGCGAGTTGAGTCACAACACAGCTCAGTCAATCAAGGCACTGGGACATGGCACAGTAAAGATGAAGGGCGAGAATGGAATATTATGTGGTGGTAATGATGGCATTTGTAAGATATTCTACGTGGCCATCACAACTGGAGAAATTATGTTACTCAAAGGGTGCCAGGGAACAGTAAATCTCGAGTCATCCCTAGAAAGTTGCCATTTGGGTATGCATATATGTGGGGTAGGAGTCAGAAAATGGATAGCAAATGGTAAATGGTTGCTCGAGTATGTACTAGAGACAGTGATGAGATGATGGGCAAATTGGGCAGTGCAGGAGATTTCCAGATATGGGTAGGAGTGCATGTAGTATAAAAGGAAGATGGGTACTCCCACGATAAGGCAAATGAGGTTAAGGTGACTGAGAAGTTCAGCCTAGAGAGACCTCTCTGTCAGGTTCTGGGAGATTTCCAAAGGGAATGGTGTGCATTACAGTCAACGAGCAGCAGAAAGGGGTGAGGGAGTTGGCCAGAAAGCTGGATGAAGAGTGTCCATGACACGGAATGACTGAGGGATGTAAACAGTACATATGGAAAAGTTCAGGAGAGGAATGTAAAACGCGGACAGGAATAGCTTCAAGCTGGGTAGTCAGGGAGAAAGGTTGACTTTGAACGTCCTTCCATATGAGCAGCATGACTCCCCTCTCTCCTCCAACGATATGGAATGCCATCTTTGGAGAGAGGGAGTCAAAGCAGACTGGGAAGAAATACAAAAGCTCAAATCAGTCAGGAGGATGCAATTTTGTTTCCTGCAGGCAGAGAACTAGCAGAGGCTGCGATTCCAAGAGCAGCCGCAAGTCATCTTTTTGGATTGAAGGCCACTAATATTCCATTGGAATAATGTCATGATTAGGAAAGAGGAGGAGGAAAGAGATGGAGAGGTGGCACCTCAGCGGCCATTCCTGTGTTACATTCTTGACTGCATTTACATAAACTTATGGCTCCTCTTTTTTGGTTTCTTAAACATTTTATTTTATCTGACACATTCTTGACCTTTAAGATTTGTGCCACATATTGGTCCTAAACAACAAGATGTATGAAAAAGAAACCACTTACTGGATAAAGGACTGTTTGCCATGGTCATGGGAGCTGGAAGTAAGTCAATGCAAGATCTGAAAGATCACAAGAATGATCACTCAATTCTGTTTCATATACCAGAGACCTATATTAATGTTACTGAAAGCAAATCCCTAACGACAAAAGTAACTAAACAGTTACTTTGAAATCACACTGCACAATTTGTGATGCACGTGCTTAAGTACACTAAGGTAGTTTTATTGAATTACTAATCAACACGTGTCAAACATAACAAACACTATGACAAGTATACCTCTCAAAGTAGTTTACTTGGTAGTTATTTCACAAGCAGGAAAGTATTTTCAGAAGAGTTTAGGAAGTATGACAGGCCATGAATGTATGAAGGAGAATGGGTCTGTTATCATTCTAGAAAGGTACTTTGAAGTGTGTTTGCAATTGCGAGTACCTGTCATTTGTGTTTGTGATATTTTCTCAAAAATGGAGAAATCTCAGTTCCCAACTGCAATCAGTAAGCATTTTAGACAACAGTAAGTGGTAAGTGTCGATTTTAAGGAATATTTATTGTCATGTTTAATGAGTATCAACTATGGTGTAACACATCGCTTTGGTAAAGGTGTACATCTCACAATGTCTATAGTACCAATGAACAATGGTCACCACCACAAAGTGATTATTTTTTTTTTTTTTTTTTTTAATTCAAATGATGGCTTTAAACTTTTATACCCTTCTCTGTTGTGCATAATGTGGTGTCACCGCCAGACACCACACTTGCTAGGTGGTAGCCTTTAAATCGGCCGCGGTCCGGTAGTGTACGTCGGACCCGCGTGTCGCCACTATCAGTGATTGCAGACCGAGCGCCACCACACAGCAGGTCTAGAGAGACTTCCTAGCACTCGCCCCAGCTGTACAACCCTCTTTGTAGTGATGGTTCACTGATAAAATACGCTCTCATTTGCCGAGACGATAGCTTAGCATAGCCTTCAGCTACTTCATTTGCTACGACCTAGCAAGGGGCCCATATCAGTTACTATTGATATTGTGAATCATGTACCATCAAGACAGACGTTCATCATTAATGGATTAAAGTTAAGTATTCCACCAGCTAAGTCAGTTTTTCTAAATTCTAATTTCCTTGTCCTGTTCCAGACCTCACGCCAGCCTGCGTGAGTCAAAACGCATGCATTTTGGCCTCCTCTAGTAACACCTGCCAACCACAACACACAAAATCTAGTGGAGATTGATGCAGCATGTCTGCAGGGTGGGATAACGATAATTAGTTTATCGTTCTTCACAGTTCATGATGATTTCAGTGTTTTATTCTATCATGATGATGATGATACCTGGTTAGGGGGCACTCAATGGCGTGGTTATCAGCATGCACACGAATCCCCAAATTTTACATGGTCCAGCCATGCCACTTTCACAAATGATGATGGCAACACAAACAACCAGTCCATGGGTTTATTCCTTGCTGTCTCATTCTTGTTCAGCAATGTGCCTTCCCCCTAGAACTGTCAGCATCATGACAACTGCCATTACATCAGGAGAACGAAGATGAAGTCGAGCTGTCAGTAAGATTCTGTACACTAACCAATGACACATGACTTGACATTAATAATTAAAGAGAGTTACTTGTTTTAAATTAAGAGCCAGTATATGAGTGGTCTTTGAGATATTTTTTGGTTCATTTAGCAAGTAATTTAGACTTGAGATAGCATTTCAGTTAACAGTGCTAAAGAAGTTGCAAAGTTTGTGATGTCAGGAAACAGACTGCCATGGGAGATGCAATGAGACTGAAATGGAGATGAATAGGATATTAATAAAGGAGTTTATTTGATTAAGCAAGTTGGTAGTGTGCAGAGTAGCTCAGAATAGGAAGAAGTATTTTAACGGTTCAAAGCCCTGAGCTGATGAAATATGTCCTCACCCTGGGAGGAGGACAGGAAGCAGTGTGGGGTTCATTACATGCCACAGAACCAAACTTTATATGCTACTGGTGAAAATCACACTTGCTCTGCCAGTCTCATACGTGCATCCACTACTTTCACTCACCTGAGCGATGGGGCGCGTGCCTTCCTCCTCAGCAGGGCCTGATTGACAAAAAAAGAATTTGCGTGTTAATATAAAAAATACTTTATCTGCACAAGTAAAACAAACTAGTGATAAACTAAGTGTGTTTCAACATGACCTGATAAACAACAGAATCAATTGTTTCTATCTTTTAGAAAAAGTACGGATCAGTGTATAATTGAGCATCTAATCTACTCAATTATAAACAACCATCAATATTACCGAGTTCCAGAAAGCCAGAACTTTATTCCGGTTGCACGCTTGCTATCTGAAGACTGGCAGGGACAAATAAAGGTTTATTGTCATCATTTCACATAATTATTGATCAAATTTTAAAATCTGCTTAATAAAACATACAATCTTATGTTACACAGTTAACACAGTGTCACGTTTAACATTTAGGAACTGTGTATAAGCTTGTTTATGCACCTTCACTAATTGCATTCATGTACCGACATTATATTCATCCAGTATTTGCCAATGAGAGCACTTAGTGTTTTGCAGAAAACTTCACCAATAATTTTAAATTATCATGAATTTCTCTCACAGATACCCCACAGAAAGTAATAGCAAAAATGTTTATCACTTACCACATTTTTGCTGTTTGTGCAGTAATAATGCCACATCAAACACATTCAATGTAACACTCCTTTCTTTACTTACAGATGGGTACAAGTAGTGAGGAGAATGAGTGGCAGGTGAGGCAGATTATTTCTCAGGTGGATTTTTTGTAGAGGTGAGACAGAAAGAAAATCTGATGCGTATGGGAACAGGATGGATTAGGAGACATAATAGGAATGAGGTGGAAGTGGGTGGAGTAGCATCTGGCTGGTGCTTTACAATTCTGCCTTATGCCACACAACAGAGGTATGTCAGTTGCTGGCATCTTAACAGGCTTGAAACAAACTCACCCTCAGTGCAGCGGATCTTGCCAATGACAGCCACTGCATGGTTTCCACCCTGGAGCCATGCGACACTGGACAACTTAACAGTATTTCTCCACTACATAGCCTTTGTAGGGGAATGTGCAGTGGCTCACTAGCCAACCCAAGTTCCAGACTCGACATCAACTATCTACTTTGGAATGCATGACTATATTAATAAGAATGCAGCCCACAATATTGGCATTGCCAGTGCAACCTACAGCAGTGTTTGTCAGTTGTTACAGACAGAGTGCTCAACTGGAAGCTTCAAGAATAGTTTTCATATTAGTAGCAATCTTTTCATGCATCAGGGCATTCTCTACCTTGCCTTCATCAGAAAGTTGTTTCATTTGCTTCATGTTGGCATGTACCATCTGTGCAGCAATGAAACACTCTTCCTCTTGCCCACTCAGGAACATCTCTCTTCAAGTGCTTTTATAATTCCTTTTTTGTCTCTGGAAGCTTTTTACCAGTGTCTTGTGATCCATTAGGTAGCCTTCATCTCTGTGTTCAAGTGCTTCTGCATAGTGTTTGAATGGTTTTGCTCCGTGTTCAAATGCCTTGTGCCACTTCTTTCTTTCATCCTGGTATCTTTCTGCCTGCACCATTCCACATCATCATCATCCCTCCTTACTGATGTCTTGGCCCAATTTCTGTATTTTTCTTCAAGGTGTGTGCCTCATGGATGGCACTGCCATCTCCTCCATGGGTATGACAGTTCATACTTTTGGCTGCTGTTACAGTCAAAACTTTTCCTCTGAGCACAGCAACATTGGAATCTAGGACATCATCAGTGCAGCTTGCAGTGCTCAGCTTAGCTCATATTAGTGACAACCTTACAGCATATCAGGAGTATTTTTATGTTGCTTGCACTAGGAAGCTGTTTCACTTGCCCAACATTATCATGTGCCTTCTGTGTTGCAATGATGTTCTAATGTTCATGGCTACCTGAGCACATCTCTCTCCTTGTGCATGGATCATCCACATTAGGTGGGACATATGACCACGAGTGTGGGTGGATGATGGGGCAAGGCAGCTCCCTGCTGGACTCCCTGTAGAGAGGTGAGGCAGAAAGACGAACAGATTGGTCTGAGATCAAACTGTAGTGAAAGTCTTGATGGGAAATACACTCCTGGAAATGGAAAAAAGAACACATTGACACCGGTGTGTCAGACCCACCATACTTCCTCCAGACACTGCGAGAGGGCTGTACAAGCAATGATCACACGCACGGCACAGCGGACACACCAGGAACCGCGGTGTTGGCCGTCGAATGGCGCTAGCTGCGCAGCATTTGTGCACCGCCGCCGTCAGTGTCAGCCAGTTTGCCATGGCATACGGAGCTCCATCGCAGTCTTTAACACTGGTAGCATGCCGCGACAGCGTGGACGTGAACCGTATGTGCAGTTGATGGACTTTGAGCGAGGGCGTATAGTGGGCATGCGGGAGGCCGGGTGGACGTACCACCGAATTGCTCAACACGTGGGGCGTGAGGTCTCCACAGTACATTGATGTTGTTGCCAGTGGTCGGCCGAAGACGCTCGTGCATGTCGACCTGGGACCGGACCGCAGCGACGCACGGATACACGCCAAGACCGTAGGATCCTATGCAGTGCCGTAGGGGACCGCACCGCCACTTCCCAGCAAATTAGGGACACTGTTGCTCCTGGGGTATCAGCGAGGACCATTCGCAACCGTCTCCATGAAGCTGGGCTACGGTCCCGCACACCGTTAGGCCGTCTTCCGCTCATGCCCCAACATCGTGCAGCCCGCCTCCAGTGGTGTCGCGACAAGCGTGAATGGAGGGACGAATGGAGACGTGTCGTCTTCAGCGATGAGAGTCGCTTCTGCCTTGGTGCCAATGATGGTCGTATGCGTGTTTGGCGCCGTGCAGGCGAGCGCCACAATCAGGACTGCATACGACCGAGGCACACAGGGCCAACACCCGGCATCATGGTGTGGGGAGCAATCTCCTACACTGGCGGTACACCACTGGTGATCGTCGGGGGGACACTGAATACTGCACGGTACATCCAAACCGTCATCGAACCCATCGTTCTACCATTCCCAGACCGGCAAGGGAACTTGCTGTTCCAACAGGACAATGCACGTCCGCATGTATCCCGTGCCACCCAACGTGCTCTAGAAGGTGTAAGTCAACTACCCTGGCCAGCAAGATCTCCGGATCTGTTCCCCATTGAGCATGTTTGGGACTGGATGAAGCGTCGTCTCACGCGGTCTGCACGTCCAGCACGAACGCGGGTCCAACTGAGGCGCCAGGTGGAAATGGCATGGCAAGCCGTTCCACAGGACTACATCCAGCATCTCTACGATCGTCTCCATGGGAGAATAGCAGCCTGCATTGCTGCGAAAGGTGGATATACACTGTACTAGTGCCGACATTGTGCATGCTCTGTTGCCTGTGTCTATGTGCCTGTGGTTCTGTCAGTGTGATCATGTGATGTATCTGACCCCAGGAATGTGTCAATAAAGTTTCCCCTCCCTGGGACAATGAATTCACGGTGTTCTGATTTCAATTTCCAGGAGTGTATTTTATGAACAAAGGTACTGGCACCAGAGACAAATCTAGTGAACAGGAAGTGATACTGTATTATCAGCCATTCTCTCCAAAAGCATTGACACATTCATCCCACATGCTTCAGTTGTTTTCACTCTACTATACACTCCCAGCACCTTCATTTCAGAGGTGATCAGCTTTCATATGTTATAAAGTAGATCATAGAAACCTTATTTCTGCTGACTGGATTCTTCATAACCACCCTATCCATAATTCAAAAGACAGCTCCATAAATAATTGTAAACAATTAATTCCAAGAAACTACTGAGACATTCAACACAAAATAAGGAAAAGAAAACAAATGTGTCCAGTACACTATCTCATGAGAAAGAAGAAAAACAGTACATCAAGAGAACAGTATCTGTACATTTGTGGTGGTAGATTTCCAACTACAGTTACGATTTTGATATGATTTTCATTAATAAAGACATGCATTAATTTTAGTTACAAGGCACAGACATCAGTTTTCTTCAAGAATGAGTTATCAGTGAAAATATATGTCAAATAGTATATACCTAGCAAATAATGTAACAAAGATAAATAATATCTACACTGTCCTTGCCATCCACAATTAAGCCAAAGATAGGAAGCTCCTTCTACAAAACATACTGTACTCACTTCTGTACCAACAAAGAAAAAAACACATTCTAGCATCACCTGTCATCTTATGGGTTCTAATTGTACATAAACTGAACAACAGATCACAGTACACAATGAAATGGGACATTCCTATGGTTATGCAGATTCTGAAACAAACATTTTGGCAGGACCTTTATGTCTGATTGACCACAGAAAGGTTAAGGGAGCCCCTGAAAATGTTAGTATCAAATTATTTATGGTAGTGCTGAACGCATCAGCTATGACCATTTGTAAACTAGATTCACACCCCAATATTTCCATTTAAGTTACTACCCTAATAGGTTGTACAAAAATGTTCAGTTTTAAAATACAAATCATCCTCAGTTTCTTCTACTCACATCATTCATTCATTGGAGTCCCACTGTTTGATTAAGCCTCTTCCCTGGCTTCTCCTGGTATTCTGTTCTCAAGCTACAGGCATTGCAGCTTGTAGTCCATGTAGCCTGATATCCACTCAATGCCTCTCACCAGACTGTCACCTCAATGTTCCCCCCACTCACCTCTCTAGGATAGGAACATGTAATTGTCTTATCCTATCTGTCACTCACTCCATCACTACATTTATCACTCATCTCCACTACCTCCCCACTACGTCTCCTACTCCTGCCTGTTCCCTGTCCATTTTTCTGTTTCCTTTTCCCTCCCTGTAATTCTCAGCACACATATTTCCACAGCTATATAGGTAAACTTTTTATTTCTGTAAGTCAGTAAATACTCGCCCCAAATCAAAGTCCTCAATATTCAAAAACATAAATATAATAAAATATATTGTGATTTCTGGATTCTAATTCAATTGTGAATGGTGGACTGACTAATGGGGTTGCAGAAATCACATAGATAAGAACTATAAACCCACTATCCAATCAAAATACCTGGGCACCCTTATGTAACGTGCAACTGAGCATTTTAATTCAATGAGAGGTGGAGCTACTATTATAGGAAGTGAAATGATAATTAAATGGACACCCTAGCTGCAAACAGGCGGTGATATACTTCATTGGGGAAATGTTGAAAATGTGTGGCCCGACCGGGACTCGAACCCGGGATCTTCTGCTTACATGGCAGACGCTCGATCCATTTAATTACCATTTCATTTCTAGCAAAGCTGCATGGTCATCCATAGTAATTGTTCTATCAAGAACAGATACTACCATCATATATAGTTAAAATACGGCTTCCCGGACATTGACCTTCTTGTGCGAACGCACACGATATGCCCAAACTCGAACGGGACTTGGTAGATTAATCTGCCACAAGTAATGAGTATGATCAGCAAACATCTGTTAGGTACACTACGAATGTAGTGGTGTGGATATGTTGGGAATGTGGATCTCACGGGGAGTGTGCAAGGGATAAGTCCCTGCAGACGCACTATCCTCCGTGCCCGTGGTGGCTCAGATGGATAGAGCGTCTGCCATGTAAAAAGACGATCCCGGGAATGAGTCCAGGTCAGGACACACATTTTCAACATGTCCCCAATGAAGTACATGACCGCCTGTTTTCAGCTAGGGTGTCCATTTAATTATCATTTCATTTCTAGCAAAGCTGCATGGTCATCCAGGGTAATTGTTCTTACGGGAACAGATACTGCCATCATGTATATTATAAGAAGTGGCAGGTATTACTGTTTTGTAAGCAGAATTCATCAGTCAGGGATCTGAGTACACTGAACATGGACTTTTCTTTGCATTACACCTGAATAATTAACACAGGGATGCATTTCAGCCCTTCCAAACTTGCCCAAGTCAGCTGTCAGCGATGTGACAGTTAAGTGAAAATGTGAAGGAACAACCAATGCTACATGAAGTCCAGGCACACACAGTATGCTGATGGACAAGTGCTTCTATCATTGTGGTAGGAAATAGTAAAAACCAGCTTGCAGTTAGCTGCTGCAGTCACTCTTCAGATTTGAAGTGCAGCTAGGAGCCCGCTAAGGAAATGGCTGTGTACAGGGAGTTAGAAAAACTGGTTACACCTATGACTGCTGGTGTGTGGATGAGTGGAAACGAGATTTGGAGTGACAAACAGTGCTATACTCTGTGGGTGTCTGATGGAAGAATTTGGATGTGGTGACTACTAAGTGAACATTATCTGCCATTACCTCTACTGCCAACAATGCAGTGCAGAGCAGGCAGTGTAACAATATGCAATTTCTCCTCTTTAACTTGTCCTCCCCTTATTGTTATTCAGGATATGATAAATGCAGAAGGGTAAGTACATATTTGACAGTATTGTGTACTATACACAGCAGAGGAACAGTTCACAGACAACGACCGATTTGATCAGCTCAACACTTGTACCTCTCATGGATCAGCATTGTTAGGCAAAGGCTTATAACCAGTGGCATTCCTGAAGAAGGCTTGCCTGCCGATGATCCAACCTGAAAGCAATGGATCGTCTTAGGGATTAGTTAAAAATGGCATTTTCACTCCATACCCTGTGTCCAAAATTTCTACCTTGTCTGGTATCAGCTATCAAGGAAGAATGGGCTGGCATCCACCCACAGAGATTTCGAAATGTCAAAGTGTCCCCAGAAGAGTTCAAGTCCTCAAAGGAGAACACAAAATCTTAATGTCCACTAATAGGTGTCCAGATACATTTGATTCTCTAGTGTACAAAGCAGGAATGTAAGCCTGCCACAGTGGGCTCTTACTCTTACTCACCAGGTGACTTCGCTGCACCTGCAGTACTGGGTCCAGCCTCTGGTGACCGTAGCCGCTGTTGTTCTGCACTGGATACTATTGTACGCACAGAGAGAAAACATCTTTCAAGTACTTTATGTTCACTTTAGTGACATGCTCTTAAATTATGGCTGCAATTGAGGGTAAATTTGCGTATTTTATCATGGACAATGATGTACTGAGGCTATAACCAATCTCAGAAGCCATAGTTATGAAAAGAAAACCACATTCATGGCATATAGGAAAAAAAAATTTAAAAAACTTTGGACTGTGTTCACTGGGCACCATGTTCACAGACTGTGCTTGTATGTACCACTCCAGAGGAGACATGCACATATCAATGACTTCTTATCAATGAATGCCATTTTGAAAGAAGTGTTGTGTACACATTATGAAAAGAGCAATAGAAAACAACATGTCAAACATAAATGCACAGATATTGTTCATTAGTGTGATTTCTATTTTGTGTGTGGTGACTTACATCAGGGGACAATATGCACCTTCAGCACTGTACAGCTATCGCAGCAGCTTTGGGTGCCAAACTACATGTGTTAAAATAAGTATTCTGTGGGGTCACCACACTGTCCTGTAAAGCAATAGGCTGCCGAAGGAGTTATTTCAACAACTGATGTATGTTGTGAGACACAGAAGAGGAACCTTCAAAATTATTGTGAGTGTCTCTTTTATACTGAATGAAGGTGATCTTTTAGTGTAGTTCACGAGTGTGATGATGAAGGGAATAAATAATTTGTTAAGTCAAAAGCGACATAGTAAGTTATTTATAAAAATGTGATGCGTCAAAGGCATCAATTTTGAATTTTAAAGTAATTATAACAGAGTTTGAGAAGAAGTATAGAAAATAAGGTACAGAATATAATACATCATTGTATTAAATAGTTACACCACATGACACCTGACTGCAGTGTTAGGGGACAAACAACATGAAAGGGAAGCTGTGTTGACAGAGGAGTGAGACAAGTGTCAGAGTCCTGCACAACTGAGTAAGCGAGCACAAAATGTGAGATCAGGAGACCACAGCCTAACTTGATAGGCTGCCCACCCCACCTGTCATAGACATGCACAGAAGTTGTGACTGAGCCTTATACAATGTACAGATATAGTATAAGTCCTTTTGGTCACACATATTATAAACTTGCCAGTCAGTACTATAGGCAAAAATGTCAAAGGTGGTGGTGTATGCATTTATCTGAATCCCAAGCTTAAATTTAAGTTAAGATATGAGGCTAAACCATTAATCATAGAAAAGAAAGTAATTGTTGCAGCAATTTGCAGATCACCATCTGGAGATACTGAAGTCTCTCTTAAGAATTTGGAAGAAATGCTCGACATTTTTCTCAAATGAGAACTCTGCCATAATTCTTTGTGGTGATTTTAATATTAATCTATTGGTCCAGAGTTCAGTAAAATACAAGTTTTTAGACATACTAAAAGCTTCAACTTGTTTCCCCACGTATCAGCTCCCACTAGAACAACAGATTCCAGTGAAAGCCTAATAAATAACATCTTCTCAAATGTGGTCACACATGAAGTTGCAGTTACAAATGTGAATATAGGATTATCAGATCATAATGCACTAACCTTTAATCTCACTGCAACTCCCAAGGAGGGGAAAATAAAAAGGAGTACAAACGATTTTTCTCTACTGAAAATTGTAATCAGTTCAAAAATAATGTTAAAAAAGCAGTTTGGCCAGAGGTCTTGGCACAAACAAACACAAATGATGCTTACAATACATTTGCTTCCACTTTTATGGCATACTTTGAAATGTGCTTCCCAAAAAAGCTTTTGAGTTACAGATCATCTGGATCCAAAGGGACCTGGAGTACACCCAGAATTAAAACGTCAAGTGAAACCACGAAATTACTAAGTTTAAAGTTAAAAACATGCCATGATCAGCAGTTTGTTGAGTATGTGAGAACATACAAACAGACTTACCGCAAAGTAATATCAAAAGCAAAATTATTAAGTAGTGATAGATTAATAAGGCAGGCTAGTAACAAGTCCAGAATGATGTGGTAAAAAAGAAAAATGAAAAAAAATTGTGTCAAACTATAGAACAGGAAATCCATCTTAAAAATAATGAAAATATCCCCATAGAAAAAATGCCATGGCAAATAATGTAAACAATTATTTTGTTAATATTCCCCTTACTTTAAGCAACAATTAACAGTGATGTCTCCAATGGTAAATACCAGCATGATGGCAATCCCATCAGACGAGCATTAAGTTCTAAAAGTCATTAAATGCTTGAAATCCAAATTGTCCTCTGGTTTGGATGATGTACCTGTATCAATAATTAAAAAATTGCTCCATGTGTTGTCGAACCTATAGTGCACATAGCAAACTTGTCCCTTAGTGAAGAGATATTTCCGGATAAAATAAAATCTCTAAAGTGATACCTCTACACAAAAATGGTGACAGACATAAAATAGAAAATTACCAACCTATATCTCTCCTCCCATACTTCTCCAAAATACTTGAGGAATTTATGAAAATCAGGGTTACAAAATATCTAGAAAAACAAACTAATAAATAACAGTCAACATGGCACAGTACAGAAACAGCCATATTGCACAGAAATAGTAAGAAATTTTGAGTCAAATAAACAGGTTGTTGGAATTAATCTAGATTCAATACTGTGAACAATGTAATATTACTAGGGAAACTTGAAGCAATATGCATCAGGGGTACCGTTAAAAATTGGTTTGAATCCTATCTGCAAAACAGGTCACAAGTTGTTGAGCTGAGGTCATCCAAGAATCTTCACAATTTTAAACCCATATCTGAACCAAAACAAATTTAAATAGTTGTTTCTCAGGGCAGCATTCTGGGCCCATTGTTATTTCTAGTTTATATCAATGATATGCAGGCTCCAGACAGTTCAGCCAAAATTCTACTATTTGCAGATGACACGAGTATCATAATTAGTGATAAAAAAGTATCACTGTGTACTACAGCAGAAAAAATGCTCATACATACAGTCATGGTTATATTAAAATAAGCTGACATTAAATAGAAAGAAAACGAACTTTATACAGCAAGGGAGAAAGTGACAAGGGGAAAATATGTGCCTTATGCTGGATAGCAAAGAAATAGAAAAAATGTGCACCACGAAGTTTCTGGGAATGCGAATTGACCAAGATTTTAACTGGAATGAATACAGTTTTTATATTACTCAGGAACTTAGCTCAGCATGTTTTGCCTTAAGAATAATATCCAAGGTATGTAGCAAGGAATATATTAGAGCGGTGTACTTTAGTTATTTCCGATCAGTTGCTAGCTGTGGCACAAGCTTTTGGGGAGAAAACCAGGTCAAGACTAAATGACATTTTTATTATGCGAGAAAGAGCTATTCGTATCATGACACACAGCCCACCACAAACTCACTGTAGACCCTTATTCAGACAACTGAAGATACTGACAATACAATTTATATATATCTTTAAATGCCTGGAAATGATCAGTAAAAATAACTGCGATCTCCAAATCAACTCAAGCTACCATGATCACAATACAAGGCATTGTAAAGACTTCCACATTCCCTATGTAGCAAAAACTAGAAGTCAGAAACATGTTAGGCAATTAAAGAATTGAAAGGTAAAAATAATTTCAAGCATTAAGTAAAAAAAAATACTTGATGGAAAAATGCTACTAGAGTAAGCAAAGACCTGTCTCAGACTGTGGATTGAAACCTGTACTTACTTTTTAAAAAATTTAAACTAATTTAATTGTGTTTTCAACTTCATAATTATGGTACTTATGAAAAATCTGTTAATCATCTGTAATACATTTTGTGTACAAGGCGTAGTTCATGGTCTGTAATTGTTTATCATGAGCATGTACTTTTGTTTTTGTGTAATAAGTTCTTGTACACTACTTATGTACTATGTGTATGTAATTTGTTTGGCTGTTTGTATATGTTCGTCCATTTATTTTGTGTATGTGTTGTTATGAGTTACGTGTAACCAAATGACAAATCCTATATCACGTGTGTGATCTATTGGATGCTAAATAAATAAATAAATAAATTAATTAATTAATTAATAGACATCCAAAGGAACAGACACCACACTTTTATAAATATTCATGCCTGATGTAATATTGGCCTTTCAGTCCAAATGCACTGCAATGTCAGATATCCCACAGAAATATAGTAGACCCGCAAGCAAAGAAGGCTAATATACAGGGTACACTACTGTGGAGATTTGGGTTAGGAAGGAAACAGACTGATACCCAGAGTGCAAAAGAAATTTTCATGTGTCACTATTCAGTTGTTTCAATGTGCTATTGCAGTAGAAGTCAAATTTCTTTCATCAGGCCTCGATAATGTTTCACTCCGAAGACATTCAATATGTCTATAATGCTTGGCTACATCCAGTAATGTCTTCTCATGTATGTGTAAATAATCCTGCAACATGGGACAGCCAATGCAGTGAGCAGTAAGACTGGAATCAATGCATACACATTGAGGAAGTAAATAGGGGGGATCTAATCAGTGAAGTATAGAGTACAATTTGATTGGTTAGCGATGGAAACATCACGTCTAGTAGGTACGTATTCCACATATACAGCTTTGCATTATTTTGTTTCCAGTCAGGAACCACTCATTTAAAGCAACACATTTGTGATAAAACCCACACTGACACAGCTCCTTCAGAGATAGTGGAAGTAATAAACAACAGTATAGCACAGAAGTGTGTTACAATGTGTGCCAAAGACATGAGTCCTCAAAGCTGTTTCTGATGAAGGTTGCAAAGAACTAGGCCAATGATTAACACATTTAGGTGCACAGTATATAGAATTCTGTAGTTCAGATGCCATACTGCATGCCATCTCTTGTGAACTTTGTTTTCTTTACACCTAAATTTCTGGATTTAGGAGCACACGAGTAAATGCTATGAAAATCAAAGGAGAGTAATGCTGTTTAGAACATTTCACTGGACATGTTTCATAATTTTCTTACTGTCTCCAACCAGGATACCAGAACAATAAAACTTTTTGGAAAACTGCAAAAGGATTTTTTGTTTTGTTCTGATCTCTATGTTGTTTGTTATAATTGAAAATTGAAGTAATCACTGAATAAAACAGGATTCTCAGTCTTTTACATTTATTAACCTTCAAAATAAGCAAGGTGTTCCACCAAAATAGCAGGGTTCTCAGTGTTCCATAACCGCCATAAACCACTCTGAACTAGAATGATCACACCATTCCCCTCCCCACCCTTTCCCACGTGCTGAAATCACAATAATTTGTTTCAAGACAAAATTATCATAAACACTAAAAATCAGATAATGTGACTCATTTGTGGAACATCTGCAGTGCTTACCATAATCAGGGTCCCTGGCGAGCACACGAAGTATAATTGATTTCTTAAGCTGCTTTACTCGCATTTCCTTCTCATCTATCTCATTAATTTCAGAACAGCATGCTTCACAGAGCATTCCTTTTCTGTCAATTTCTACGTTCCTCATATGTATAATTTCAGCCAGCCTCTGGCTGAAGCTAATTCTGCTGGTGTTGGTGAGGGCAGTCATGGGAGTCCCTGTAATTCCCACCACTTCACGGCATAAAAAGCAGCTGCTTGCACTGGCTGGTAGATGTTCTTGGAACTGGAAGTAAAAGCATACACAAACCTGTGTTAAGTATTTGTCAATATTCATTTGTGTTACATTGGACTACAGTACTGCATACCCTAAAAGGAGTGCCTGTAACTACTATAACCAGTTATATTTGTGACAGTCTTTTTGTTGTGCCTACCTCCAACTCAGCATCTCTGTTTAATGGTGAGTAGCAACTTTCCTTTCCAGGTCAACTTGGGGACAAGCTACTTAATTTTAGGTGTATGTGTAATGCTGTGCTCTAATATGAAAAGTCACAGTGAACTACTTATCCAATTCTTTGACATGAGCTCTTCTATCCTACAGTGTTTTAACTACTCCATTGAAACTCCACATTTTGGAAGACACACCACAGTCCACCTCTAAGTTTACACTGGAGCAGTAGGTGACTATTTCATTCTTCTTGCAACAAAATTCAACCATATGAGGCTCATCACGTAAATATACATTTCACATGGCAATCTAGCACATAGTCAGTTAGCTTGAGCATCAATATGAACTGCATAAAAGAACATGTTTGACCTGCTGCTGGAAGGTATGTTGCTGCTCACAGTGTTCATCCTCACACAATAGCCACACTGAAGACAACCTTGGAAGAAAGTGGCACTGTCTCCCAGTTTGGAGGTCAGTAAGACAACCCTGCAGTCGTCATATAGGCTAAATCAGTAAATATAAATGAAATATTGAAATCATATTTAAAAATTCAGTCAATGCCAATGACAAATTGGGACAGGCAGTACAAAGTTTTCATGATCTCAGGTGAGAATCAGAATGCAGAAGAGAGACAGGAGGCCAAATGGAGGAGTAAAACAACAAACTGGTAGTGTGAGAGAGCTGACAGGAAAACAAGATCTAAATCCTGTCAAAGACACTGATTTTATATGATGGTACTTACTGTCTTTCAATGTCCTGCCTCTTCACTAAGTTTGAAAAGGAATTTCAATTTCTTGAGTGTTAGTTAGAGAAACATGACACCATTGAATGAATATATCCAAACTTAACAACTTATATGAACTAAACACATTTTTGCAGTAAGAATTAATGTTTTGTGGATTTACTAATGTGCTAGTAATTCAAATTATCTTATATTATTCATTAAAAAGACAATATTCAGAATTAAAATCAGTTATATTGCTACAAGTCCAATTGTGATGAAGAAGTAAGATGGATCAGCATAGATCTGCTTGGTTTTCCTGAAAGTCTGTAAGAGGGGTGGCCCGGAGGCAGATGGCTAACAATCTAATGCCATGCAACTGTCACTTACAGTACAATGCTGATTTATAATAAACTTAGTCTTCAGTGCATGTGTCAAGAGTAACTGTTATGCAGAGAATTCAAGGCTGTTCAGCAATACTGTCGTTGTTAAAAGGCAAAGGACTGATAATTAAATATTTATTGCAAAATATATTCCAATTTGCTCAATTTTAGCACTACAATGTAATAGAACAAATATCTTATTGCAGTTTATGAACTATTTTACTTTTAAATTATCTATGTATGTCCTTTAGCCAAGTACATTATTCACATATTTTTTCCTTTACTCTTCCCCTAAAAAATGGTTATAGTAAAAG
Organism: Schistocerca serialis cubense; assembly: GCF_023864345.2. Classification (NCBI taxonomy): domain Eukaryota; kingdom Metazoa; phylum Arthropoda; class Insecta; order Orthoptera; family Acrididae; genus Schistocerca; species Schistocerca serialis. The sequence continues at coordinate 1,058,757,830 of NC_064640.1, read as the reverse complement.
GATTTTAAGCCATAAGTTATGGCCACAAAGTGGCAAGAAGGTTCTGAAAATACAGATCAAAAGGTGCCAATGGAATTACTTTATTTGATTTACATCAGCTACATTAACTATTTTTGTCCCATGTCCAGGGTTCTGTTATATCAGATTACACAAATCACTTCAGTTTTCACACCAAGTCATGGACACTGAGTTCAATAGTTCCTTATACATGAAGAAACACTGCTTCACTTCTAAAGAACCCAATTGTGCATTTCCTGTCAGCACTCATAAAGGGAGCCCAGTCAAAGCTGCAAAAGGTTTCCACATCTGAAATCTTCATTAAATTCAATTTGAATTTAAATTTGTTTTTAGAAACCCCATCAAGTATGTTCTTAACACTTTGATTGTTTTATTTGTTTTATTCTAGGGCATAAGAACAACTAAGGTCATATGTACCCATGTCAGAGCATCTGAAAACTAAGACAAAAGAGAAGTTAAAAGTAAGTGCACGTTAAGTCGAATCTACAGAAGAGAGACAGTTAAAACTGAAAAATTCCTTGTGGAGAAAGTTGCATAAAATTTTCCATAGAGACAACAGAGGTCCTGAACTAAATATTAAATGTCATTTGCTGTATTGCTACGATAGATTAAAGGTAAGACAGGATCAACCGCCTGTGGAGCTTTCGCTAAAATGGGTAATAACTCAGGCAGCAAACATAAATGAGAAGATAAGTGGTTGAAAAAAGGGAATTCTGTCAGGAAATGCCAAACTGTCAAAGGCTGATGACAAGCAGATGGACTTTGCTGGAGCTTGTTCCCATGAAGGGGGGACCAGTGGTGATGCCCAAGGGTACCACCTGCGGACTGATGGCAACACAGAGATCATCAGACGGTATGGAAGAACTAACAGGCTGAGGTAGTCTGTTGCCTTGGCAGCAACAAGAGAAGCTGCGTTTCTGATCAGACCGACATGACCAGGTACCAACATAAACATCACAGTAGCTCCATAAAGAGTGAGCAAGTGGAAGCTTTCTTGAACAAGTTGCACTAAGGGATGGACCTTGTGCAGCACAGGGGACCTGAAGGGATATGAGAGAACTGGAGCAGATAACAATTGAAAAGCCTGTGTTGCCAAATGTAATGCGTGGCTTGATACAGAACAAAGAGCTCTGCTGTAAATACTTAGCTGTGTTTTGGAAGCTGGTACCGAAATTTGTCAATGCAAATGACAAAGGCACACGTGATACCACAATCAGTCTTACTGCCATCAGTGTACACAAATGTACTATTGCTACGTTCTGTGCGAAGGTTGAGAAACTTATGCAATAAATCAAATCTGGATTAGTGTTCTTATGAAGTCTGGAGTGAACACAGGCTGCCGCAAGAAGCCGAGGTTGGTAAAGTGTCAGGTAGCATGTATTTAAGCAGCTGGAGCAGCAGCCAAAAGGGAAGTAACAGAAGAAGGATGCACCTAACACTGGTGGTGAAAAGAATCATCAAAAAAGAGGGGAGAGGATGGGTAGCCAGGCATGGCAGACAAACATCATGTGCACCTGTTGAGGAGAACATCACACCAGTATGACTGTGGTAATTCAGCAGCTTCTGCATTCATACTCTCAATTGGGCTAGCGTAAAATGCTTCAGTAGCCAAACAGATGCCATGATGGTGCAAGATGGATGCATAAAGAGAACACCAATAGCCTAGTTTTGAATGGACAAGGGATCTGTTGGACTGGAGGAGGAAGGTCCAATCCACTCCCCAGGAAGTGCTGTTGATGGGACATTGAAGGACAGGGTATAGCAGGCAGCCAAGTAAGATGTGGGAGGACTAAGAAAATTTCCTATCAAGCATGAGCCCCAGGAATTTCACAGTTTCAGCAGACAGAAGAGCAACAGGCTCAAGATGTAAAGACAGTGGAAGAAACCCATTGCACTGCCAGAAATTCCTACAAACCGTTTTGTCAGTGGAAAAGCAAAAGCCTTTGTCAATGCTCCGTGAGTAAAGACAATCACTGAAGATGCTGCTCAATGAGACCAGTCTGTGGGAGAATGCAATAGATCGAAAAATCATCAATGAAAAGGGAGCCCGATATGCCCTGCGAGATACAGGCCATAACAGTATCAAAGGTGACAGCAAGGAGGACAACACTCAGGACGGATCCCTGAGACACAACATTTTCCTGGATAAATGGGGTTGACAAGCAAAACCCTTATGTACCTTGAAAGTTGTCTTTTAAAAATTCCTGAAGGGAATGGTGCAGGCAGCCTCAGAAGCCCCATGTGTAGAGAGTACGGAGTATACCAGTCCTCAAGCAAGTATTTTACATTTTCTCCGGGTCAAAAAATGCACGTACAGTGTTATTTCCGCAGAAATGACACGGGTTGACAAGGTTATGAGATGGTCAACTGTAGGATGGTGTGTTGAAAATTCACATTGTGCAGTGGTTAGTAGATTGCGAGACTCTAGCCGCCACACCAGGCACCCAGCTCTGACTGGACATCACGTTGTATAACCCCACTATATACCAAATTATGTTCGCAGTCGACAAACTATGTGGCTGTGCGTTCCTTGGTGTTTTCCATGTTAGCAGGTCATCCTTACCCTATCCCACACTACTTACCAGCAAAAATGTGAGATTACTGTCACAAAGACAAATTGAAATGCTGGTTTGTCCATTCTTGAACCATTCCCTAATCTTTCTGTTCTCGCACTGTAGCTCACTAAGCAAATTCTGGTCAGCACACTGAGCTTGTTGCTATCTAGGCCTTAACTCTCCTTCATTTTGGTTTCTCAGTTTTCAAGCAATGCTCACCACCAGCATTACATTAAATTCTGCTGAGTAGACAGTTAACTATTCAACATCCTTTCCAAAGAAACTACAATGACATGTTATACGATAGTGTCAAGACTGTAGTGAAGTAATTTTTTCAAAGTAATTTGACAAAGATGTGTGTAAATGATTTTTTACAGCGTAATACAGTTATGAAGAGCTTCCCAGAGGGCACAGTCAGTCATCAGAGCATACTGATGACAGCCAACCTCTCACTACTGACATGGGAACTATTGCAAGTTCATACACCTACAGCCAACTACAAACATACTTAAAACATGGTGACACACCCCTCCAAGTGGCCATCGATAGTATTCACCCATAACAACACATATTTGACTGCTAGCATCAGTGTACTGGCCTCACTGCATTGTAACTGTACGCACAGTACAAACGAGGCCGCTGCTGTATTTGGTAGTGTATCAACAGATGGAAGTCATTTAAACCGTAACTCAAGAGGTGACTTTTCTGTAACGTATGCCACGAGCTCCACAGCTCATGGTCTCACTGTAGCGTTCTCGCTTCTTGCTGTATTTGGTAGTGTTTCAACAGATGGAAGTCATTTAACCCATAACTCAAGAGGAGACTTTTCTGTAACGTATGCCACGAGCTCCACAGCTCATGGTCTCGCTGTAGCATTCTCGCTTCCCAAGCATTGGGTCCCAGGTTTGATTCCCGGCGGGGTCAGGGATTTTTCACCTGCCCCGAGATGTTTGGGTGTTGTTGTGTCCCCATCATCATCATCATCATCATCATCATCATCATCATCATCATCATCATCATCATCATCATCATCATCATGTCCCCATTACAGTTGGAGGAAGACAATGGCAAACCACCTCCATTAGGACCCTGGCTAGTATGGCGGTGCAGGTCTCCTGCATTGTTCCCATATGCTCTGTCATGAAGCATGGGAAATTTTTTCCATTTCATACCACAAGTAGGGGTCTCTGGGAGCCTGATGTTTAAACTGGGATAAAGGCAAAAATGATTTGAAATTTTTAATTTATTCTACATAACATTTATTTTTACAATTAAATAAGTGTTGTCTAAATGCTTCTAGTTTATTTTACTGCACTAAACAAAGCCTGCAGCATTTGACTATTCATCACACAAAAGCATATAATTTTGTGTGGTTCATTTAAATAGTACACATAAACAGACTGTTAGAGTACTGAGTGTTACATCCTGTAAAATTATACAATCTCCGTAGGAAATAAATTTACAAATAAAACTAATGTCCAGGGTTTAAAATTGCACATAAAAAGTCCACCTGGTAGGGACAAAAAACCTTTTTCAAACTGAAATTAATGGCTAGGAACAATTTTTTCTTATCACCACTCCACTAACACGTTCCTCCATAGACCAACTAACAACTACTACCACACAGGCCATCATGTGCTCTCCAGTGGATAGCTGGGAGAAGTCCTGGGCTGCAAATTGATAAATCAATGGCCGAGTAACTACCATGAGCCACAATGAAATGTGTGGTGGACCCAGTATGTAAGAGGAGGAGGTCGAATTGCAACAGTAAAGTTTTGACATCTCTGACCTTGCCAGTGAGCGTAGTACCAACCCACAAGGGGTTATGGGCATTAAAATCTCCCAGAAGTAGGAGAAGTTTAGAGAGTTGATCAATCAGTGCAACTAATACATTCAGGGGTACTGCACCATCTGGAGGAAGGTATACATTGCAGACAGTTATTTCCCACATCATCCTTATTCTGACAGCCAGAGCTTCAGCTACAGACCAAGTTTAGGACATAAATGCCAATTCCACCTGACACTCTATTGTAGTCGCTATGGTTCATGTAATATCCCTTATATCTGTGGAAGGCAGGAATCCGCATTTCTGGGAACCATGTTTCCTGGAGAGCAATGCAGGTAGCAGGTGTAAAGTGCAACAGTTGCCGTAGCTCTGCCACCACTGGAGGATGACATCGTGAGACTGGGAAGGCATGGAACATTTAATGAGGCAGTTTACTCCTCAGAGTCATGCGCTGCCTCTGATTTATTGCCTGAGCAGTCTATATCCATTGTGTCTGAGGTTCTGGCGAGATCTAGGTCCTCAGCAGACACCAAAACCTCCACCCCATCCTCAGCCACAGAGATTGTAGGTAGCAGTGGTTTGGGTGCCACCACAGTTTCCTTGGTCTTGGGAGTTTTCATTTTGGATTTCTCTCACTGCTCCTTGGGTTTCCCTGGCTGGGAGGACTTCACTGGCTCAGTCTCCGGGACTGGGTATGAGCATGAAGCCCTACAGCCAGCTGCTTTTGGGCTCTTCAGACACTGGCGGGTGTCATCTTTCCCACTAGAAGAAACCTGGGAATGGAGTGTCCCAGGGGACCCTTCCTAGTGAGAGAACCCGAAGAGGACTTACGCTCCTCCAGCTTAGAAATGGGGACGGATGTCCCTGATGGTTGAGGGGGTGTTGCTCCTGAAGTAGGTGGTGCAGGAGCAACAGGGACAGAAATGCCCCCCACTGTCAAGGGGGCAGGTGTACTCTTCTGGCTCCGAGAGGTGACCTGGGTTGGCGGAGCTGATGGTGCCAAAACTGTTGTAGCGGCAGCATAAGATGATGTCATACGCACAGGCAGCAGATGTTCAAATTTTCTCTTAGTCTCAGTGTAGGTCAGTTGGTCCAGGGTCTTGTACTCCATGATTTTCCTTCCTTTCTGGAGAATCCTGCAGTCAGGGGAGCAAGGCAAATGGTGCTCCCCACAGCTGACACAGATGGGAGGCGGGGCACATGGAATATTGGGATGTGATGGGCGTCCGCAATCTTGGCATGTTATGCTGGAAGTACAGCAGGAAGACACATGACCAAACTTACAGCACTTAAGGCACCGCATTGGGTGAGGGATATAGGGCTTTACATCACACCGGTACACCATCACCTTGACCTTCTCGGGCAACATATCACCCTCAAAGGCCAAGTTGAAGGAACTGGTGGCAACCTGATTATCCTTCCAACCCCAGTGGACACACTGGATGAAATATACACCTCGCTGCTCTAAATTGGCGTGCAGCTCATCATTGGACTGCAAAAGAAGGTATCTGTGATACCCTGGACCATATTTAAGCTCTTATGGGGCGTGATGGCTACAGAAACATTCCCCTCCATGTCAGAAGTGAGTAACTCCCGTGACGTGGCAGAAGACTCTGTTTTGATCAAGACTGACACAGATCACATTTAAGCCCTCCACCTCCCTGAACTTGTCCTCTAAATGCTCAACAAAAAACTGAGGCTTCATCGTCATGAAAGTTTCCTCATCAGCTCTTGAACATACAAGGTACCGGGGTGAATAAGATCCGCTGCCATCTTTAGCCTGATGTTCCTCCCATGGTGTGGCCAGGGAGGGGAATGATTTGGGGTCATACTTCTGTGCATTTAATCGAGTTCGTCATCACTTAGAGACTGCTGGTGTTTCACCACCAGCAAGAGATGATTGACTACACTTCATCACGTGTGATCTGCCCTGATGCCACCCACTCCAACCAGGGGCCCTCCCCATGGGCACCGCCTAGCTGCAGCAAAGGCCACCTGTCAGGATGGCCATTATCGGGAGTCCTGGTGCCCCAGGGGGCTGGGCGTCTACCCCTTGGCATACATGGGGAGTTAACGGCGCAGGCATCATCAGCAGAGCAATCCCTGTGTGGTCAGGGGACTACAACAAACAGGGTACATGGTGGCCCCACAAATACGGACTGGCTACCATGCTGGCTATCAGGTGCAAAGAAGTCCATGTTCATTGTCGATGCAGAAATTGATGCTGCATAGTGAATTGTGGAAAATGCACGCAGGAAGGTGTCCTCTCCCATGAGATGGAGAATGGGCAGGACTGCAATGCGACGACAAGAAAGTGTGCTAAAGATGTCAATGCATGATGGACACGATACGCCTTGTAAGGTGCCCTTCCCCAATTGGTTCGCTCTTTGAAAAAATTTTGTAGAATGGAGGTCAAACCTTGTTTAGATTGAAGTCAACTGGTAGGTATTTCTGCTTAATGGAAGTCTCTCTAACAAAGAAACCACTTTCTACAAAGCTTGGGTATCCGATTAATGAGGGAATTAGTATATTTCATCAAAATATACAAGGTATTAGAGATGAAGTTAGTGAACTGCTTATAGATGTTGACTCTGAAATTATTGGTATATCTGAACACTTCTTAAATAAGGGGATAATTCAGAGGCTTCCTTTACCAGGATACAGGTTGGTTGGCAGCTTTTCTAGGAGCTCTTTGCGGTGAGGGGGAGTAGCCATGTATGTAAAAAACGGTATCTCATTTGAGTCAATTGATGTTTCAAAGTACTGCACTGAAAAGGCGTTTGAATGTTGTGCAGGTGTGGTTAAATTTAGTGGAGCTAAACTTCTTGCTACTGTTATTTATAGATCCCCAGACTCCGATTTCACAACATTTTTGCTAAAGCTAGAGGAGGTTCTTGGTTCACTTTATAGGAAATACAAGAAGTTAGTTATATGTGGTGACTTCAATATTAATTATATAAGTGATGGTGCAAGGAAAAGGATGCAGGTAGACCTCCTTAATTCATATAATCTTATGCAAACCATATTCTTTCCAATGAGAGTGCAGGGGAACAGTAGAACAACCATAGACAATATTTTTGTTCATTCGTCATTATAAGAAGGGCATTCTGTTAGCAAAAAGGTGAATGGCCTTTCAGATCATGATGCACAAATTTTAAGTCTAAAAGATTTTTGTGCTGCAACGCATGTTAAATATAGTTACCAACTTTTTAGGAAAGCTGATCCAGTTGCTGTACAGACTTTTGTAAACCTTATCAAGGAACAAGAGTGGCAAGATGTTTATAGTGCTGATACAGTAGACGATAAATATAATGCTTTCATCAAGACTTTTCTCGTGCTCTTTGAAAGTTGCTTTCCATTAGAATGTTCAAAACAGGGTACTAGCACAAACAGGCAGCCTGGGTGGCTGACTAATGGGATAAGAATATCTTGTAGAACAAAGTGGCAATTATATCAAAACGTTGGAAACAGTCAAAATCTAAATGCAGCAGCCCATTACAAACAGTATTGTAAGGTGCTTAAAAAAGTTATTTGGAAGGCAAAAAGTATGTGGTATGCAGATAGAATAGCTAAGTCTCAGGATAACATTAAAACCACATGGTCAGTCGTAAAGGAAGTGGCTGGCCTGCAGAGACAGGTCGAGAATATAGAATCAGTGCGTAGTGGGGATGTCCGTGTTACTGATAAGTCGCATATATGTACAGTTCTTAATAATCACTTTCTGAATATAGCAGGTGAACTAAATAGAAACCTAGTCCCAACAGGGAATCATATAGCGCTCTTAGAAAAAAGTGTTCCGAGACTGTTACCTGAAATGCTCCTCCATGATACTGACAAGAGGGAGATTGAGTTAATAATTAAATCACTAAAGACCAAGAACTCTCATGGATATGACGGGGTATCTAGCAGAATACTGAAGTATTGTTCCACGTATGTTAGCTCAGTACTTAGCCATATCTGTAACTTTTCCTTTAGGAGTGGTCGGTTTCCTGACCGATTAAAGTACTCGGTAGTGAAGCCACTTTATAAAAAGGGAGACAGGGATAATGTTGACAATTATAGACCTATTTCTATGCCATCGGTGTTTGCTAAAGTTATCGAGAGGGTTGTATATACAAGGTAACTGCAGCATTTAAATTTACATAATTTGCTGTCAAATGTACAGTTTGGTTTTAGAAATGGCTTAACAACTGAAAATGCTATAGCCTCTTTTCTCTGTGAGGTTTTGGACGGATTAAATAAAAGGTTGCGAACGTTAGGTGTTTTCTTTGATTTAACGAAGGCTTTTGACTGTTGACCACAAAATATTACTGCAGAAGTTGGAACATTATGGAGTAAGGGGAGTAGCTTACAATTGGTTCGCCTCCTACTTTAAGAACAGAAAGCAGAAGGTAATCCTCCGCAATATTGAGAGTGGTAATGATGTTCAGTCCCAATGGGGCACTGTTAAATGGGGTGTTCCCCAAGGGTCGGTGCTGGGGCCACTGCTGTTTCTTATTTATATAAATGATATGCCTTCTAGTATTACAGGTGATTCAAAAATATTTCTGTTTGCTGATGACACCACCTTGGTAGTGAAGGATCTTGTGTGTAATATTGAAACATTATTAAATAATGTAGTTCATGATATAAGTTCGTGGCTTGTGGAAAATAATTTGATGCTAAATCACAGTAAGACTCAGTTTTTACAGTTTCTAACTCACAATTCAACAAGAACTGACATTTTAGTCAGACAGAATGGGCATGTTATAAGCGAGACGGAACAGTTCTAGTTCCTAGGCATACAGATAGATAGTAAGCTGTTGTGGAAAGCCCATGTTCAGGATCTTGTTCAGAAACTAAATGCTGCTTTATTTACCATTAGAACAGTATCTGAAATAAGTGACATTTCAACACGAAAAGTAGTATACTTCGCATATTTTCATACGCTTATGTCATATGGTATTATTTTGTGGGGCAATTCTTCTGATTCAAAAAGGGTATTTTTGGTTCAAAAATGAGCTGTTTGAGCTATGTATGGTGTAAGTTCGAAAACCTCTTGTCGACCCCTATTCAATAGTCTGGGAAGTTTGACACTGCCCTCACAGTATGTATTTTCTTTAATGTCGTTTGTTGTTAGCAATATTAGCTTATTCCCAAGAGTTAGCAGCTTTCACTCAGTTAATACTAGGCAGAAATCAAATCTGCATGTGGAATGCACTTCCTAGACTCTTGTGCAGAAAGGAGTGCAGTATTCTGCTGCATCCATTTTCAATAAGCTACCACAAGAACTCAAAAATCTTAGCAGTGGCCCAAACGCTTTTAAGTCTAAACTGACGAGTTTCCTCATGGCTCACTAATCCTATTCTGTCGAGGAGCTCCTGAAATAGCTAAAAAATTAAGCAAATTCCAGTGCTACAGTCTTGATTTTCTTTATTTAAACTAACGACTTGTCGCCTGAATATATTTCTTATAATTCATTTTATCTGTTTCTACAATTGTGTTATAATTTCATGTATTGACTCGTTCCATGACCATGGAGACTTCTCCTAAATGTGGTCCAATGGAACAATAAATAAATAAACCCTACAGGGGACCATCACATAGAGGCTGAAATGTGTGAAACTCCTTTTAGTCACCTCGTATGACAGGCAGGAATATCTCGGGCCTATTCTAGCCCCCAGACCCACAGAGGGGCTGGTCTGTTCTGATACTCTGTAAGCTCGAATTTCCCCTCCCCCCCCCCCTTTTCATTAAACGGCAATGCAGAAAGCTATGAAATGCCCTACTGAAGTCAAGGAACATAACATCAGCATGAGCGCCATTGTCCACTGCGCTGTGATCTCGTGGAGACACAGAGCCAGCTGAGTTTTGCACGATCTGTGTGGAATCCATGTTGATTTTCTTCCAAGAAGTCAATTTTTTAGCGTAAAACATGTTCCATAATTCTACAACAGATTGACATCAATGATATAGGTCTATAATTATGTGGATCTGTCTTACAGCCTTTCTTATTAAACGGGAATGAGCTGCACTTTTTTCCAGTTGCTAGGTACCTTTCATTGTTCAAACGATCTATGATGAATTACTGCTAGGAAGGGAGTAAGTGCTTTTGCATAATCTTTACAGAATCTCACAGGTGTCTCATCTGGTCCTGCAGCCTTTCCACTACTAAGCAATTGTAGCCGCTTTTCAATACCGCTATCAATTATCTCAATATCTCCCATTTCATTTCAACGTTCGCACAATGATTGAAAGGAGGGACAGTGTTATGATCTTCCATGGTGAAACAACTTTGGAAGACTGAATTCAGTATTTTGGCCTTCTCATTGTTATCTTGCGTTTTGGTGCCAGTGTGGTCACTGAGAGAATAGTAGATGATTTTGACCCACTTACTGATTTTACATACCAAAATCTCTCATGGTTTTTACTCGGGTTGGTTGACAACATCTTACTTTTGAAATCATTGAACACTTCTCTCATTGCTCTCCTTACGCTCATTTTTGCTTCATTCAGCTTTTGTTTGTCAGCTAGGATTTTACTTCTCTTGAATCTGAGATGAAGTGCTGTTTGTTTACATAGCACTTTTCTAACATGGCTATTAAACAATGGTGGATCTTTCCGATCCCTCAAAACCTTACTCAGAACATACTTGTCTAGGGCATATTGAATGATGCCTTTGAATTTTTTTCCATTTGTTCTCCAGCTCTTCATCCTCATCACTGAATATTTGTTGCACACTGCTGAGTATCTTGAAATTTGTATCCTGTCTGCCTTGCCAAAGAAATATATCTTCCTACCTTTCTTGACATTCCTTGTACGACCTGTCGTCATAGATGCTGTCTCAGCCTTGTCGAAGTGGGCAGAGGAGTTGACAGATTTTCAGAGCACTCTGTATTAAATACATGTAGTGTGAATTCACAGAACATGTGGCCTGTAACTGAGATAGTGTCATGATCTCTCCAATGCCAAAATATTCTGGACTAGTCCTCCATTCGGATCTCCAGGATGGGACTGTCAAGGGGGAGGTGACCATGAGAAAAAGATTGAATGATCAATTAAAGGATAACATCCTGCATCCCACGGCATGGAATGTAAGAAGCTTGAATGTGGTAGGGAAGCTAGAAAATCTGAAATGGGAAATGCAAAGGCTCAATCTAGATATATTAGTGGTCAGCGAAGTTAAATGGAAAGACAAGGATTTCTGGTCAGATGGGTATAAGGTACTATAAACAGTGGCAGACAATCGTATAATAGGTGTAGGATTCATTATGAATAGGACGGTATGGCAGAGAGTGTGGAATAGTGAACAGTTCAGTGATAGGTTTGTTCTTGTCAGAATCGACAGCAAATTGACACCAGCAACAATAGTTCTGGTATACGAGGTGCGGCTAGAAAAAAACCATACTGATGCTGGAAAAAACATTTATTTACAATTATTTACAATTTCATGTTATCTCCTTCAATGTATTCTCCTCCTCCGTCTCTACACCGCTCCATACGAATTTTCCACTGTTTATAGCAATGCTGCAGATCATTTTCGGTAAGTCCATACATTACTTCCGTCGCTTTTTCTTTTACTGCTTCAACAGTCTCAAATCTAGTTCCTTTCAAAGCTGACTTGACTTTAGGGAAAAGAAAAAAGTCACAGGGGGCCAAATCAGGTGAGTAGGGTGGATGATCTAAGATGGGAATGTTGTGTTTTGCCAAAAACGTCTTCACTGACAACACACTGTGAGCTGGGGCATTGTCTTGGTGAAGGATCCATGACTTTTTTCTCCACAAATCGTTCCGTTTTCTCCGTACTCGCTCATGTAGGGTAGCCAGGACGCTAATGTAGTAATGCTGATTCACTGTTTGTCCCTCTGGTACCCAATCAATGTGCACAATCCCTTTGATGTCAAAAAAAAAACAATCATTGCCTTGAATTTCGATTTTGACATTCGTGCTTTTTTTTGTCATGGAGAACCAGGAGTTTTCCAATGCATCGATTGGCGTTTAGTTTCGGGATCATAAGTAAAGAACCACGATTCATCGCAAGTAATAACATTTTGTAAGAAGGTGGGATCACTTTCAATGTTTTCCAGGATGTCAGAACAAATCATTCTTCGGCGTTCCTTCTGTTCAATTGTGAAACACTTTGGAACCATTTTTGAACACACTTTGTTCATGTTGAAACTTTCATGAAGAATCTGCCTAACACTTTCCTTGTCAACTCCTGTTAACTCAGACACTGCTCTGATTGTTAAACGGCGATCTTGTCGAACAAGTTTACCGATTTTTTCAATGTTTGCATCAGTTTTTGCTGACAATGGTCTGCCAGTGCGAGTGTCATCACTGGTGTCTTCGCGGCCATCTTTAAATCGTTTAAACCACTCAAACACTTGTGTTCGCGATAAACAATCATTTCCGTACACTTGTTGTAACATTACAAACGTTTCACTTGCAGATTTTCGTAGTTTGAAACAAAATTTGATGTTAACACGCTGGGCTTTCTGTACACTCACCATTTTCCGACGCACAGTACACTCAACTACTTAAAACAGACGCCACGGGGAGACTGGGTGCAGAGGCAGATGAAACTCGAGCAGTAGGTGGAGCGAGAGTCACGTGACAGGCCACGCGACTTTCAGCCTTATTGCATTCGTTTTATTGTTTCACCAGTACTAGTCCGGTTTTTTTTCTAGCCACACCTCGTACGTGCTGATGCCACAAGCTGAAGATGAAAATACAGAGAAAGTACATGAGGATGTTGAAAGGGAAATACAGTACATTAAGGGAGATGAAAATAAAATAGTCATGGGGGACTGGAATGAAGTTTTAGGGGATGGAGTAGAAGAAAAGGATACAGGAGAATATGGGCGTGGGACATGGAGAGTTAGAGGAGAAAGACCAATTGAGTTCTGTAATAAATTTCAGCTGGTAATAGCAAATACTCTGTTCAAGAATCACAAGAGGTGGTGGTATACTTGGAAAAGGCATGCAGATAAGGAAAGATCTCAGGTAGATTACATCATGGCAATACAGAGATTCGGAAATCAGATACTGGACTGTAAGGCATACCCAGGAGCAGGTACAGACTCTCTTGAAATAGTGATGAAGAGTAGTCTGAAGTTCAAGAGAATAGTCAGGAAGAATCAATACTCAAAAAAATGGGATACAGATATACTAAGGGATGATGAGATGCACTTTTAAGTTCTATAAGGCTATAGACAGCACAGTGAGGAACAGCTCAGTAGGCAATACAGCTGAAGATGAATGGACATCTCTTAAAAGGGCAATCACAGAAGTTGGAAAGAAGAACAAAGGTACAAAGAAGGTAACTGTGAAGAAACCATGAGTACGGAAGAAATACTTTAGTTGATCAATGAATGAAAGAAGTACAAAAAGTTCAGGGAAACTCAGGAACATAGAGATACAAGTCATTGAGGAAGGAAATAAATAGGAACCACAGGGAGCTAAGACAAAAAGGCTGCATGGAAATTCCGAATAAATCAAAGAAGTTCAGCATACAGGAAAGTCAAAACAACCTTTGGTGACACAAAAAACAAGGGTAATAATATGAAGAATGCAATGGGAATTCCACTGTTAAATGCAGAGGTGAGAGCAGATAGGTGTAAAGGGTACATTGAAGGCCTCTATGAGGGGAAAGATTTTTCAGATGTGATAGGTGAACCACAAGTCAATTTAGAAGAGATAGGGTGTCCATTAATAGAATCAATTTAAGACGGCTTCGGAAGACTTAAAATTAAGTAAGGCATAAGGGACAGATAAGATTCCATCAGAATTTCTAAAATCATTGGGAGAAGTGGCAACAAATTGACTGTTCACATTGGTGTCTAGAATGTATGAGTCTGGGGACGTATCATCTGACTTTCAGGAAAATATCATCCACTCAATTCCGAAGACTGCAAGAGTTGACAAGTGCAAGAATTATCACACAGTCAGCTTAGCAGCTCAGGCACCCAAGTTTCTGACAATAATTATACACAGGAGAGTGGAAAAGAAAATTGGGGATGTGCTAGATGACGATCAGTTTGGCTTTACAAAAGGAGCAGAGAGGCAATCTTGACATTGCAGTTGATAATGGAAGGAACACCAAAGAAAAATCAAGACACATTCATAGGATTTGTTGACCTGGAAAAAGCATTCGCCAATGTAAACTGGTCAAGATGTTCAAAATTCTGAGAAAAATAGGGGTAAGCTATAGGGACAGACACTAATATACAATATATACAAGAGCCAAGAAGGAATAATAAGAGAAGACGACCAAAAATGAAGTTCTCAGATTAAAAAGTGTGAAAAACAGGATGTAGTCTTTCCTCCCTACTGTTCAATCTGTGCATCAAAGAAGCAATGATAGAAATAAAAGAATGCTTCATGACTGGAATTAAAATAAAATGCAAAGGGATATTAATGATATGATTCACTGATGCCATTGCTATCCTGAGTGAAAGTGAAGATAAATTACATGATAAGCTGAATGGAATGAACAATGTAATGAGTACATAATATGGACTGAGTGTAAATCAAAGAAAGACGAAAGTAATGAAAAGTAGCAGAAATGAGAAGAGTGAGAAACTTAACATCAAGACTGATGGGCATGAAGTAGATGAAGTTAAGGAATTCTGCTACCTAGACAGCAAAATAACCAATGACCAGTGGAGCAAGGAGGAAATCAAAAGCAGACTAGCCCTGTCAGAAAGGCTAACAGAAGTCTACTAGTGTCACACACAAGCCTTAATATGAGGAGGAAATTTTTCAGAATGTATGTCTGGAGCAGTGTTGTATGTCAGTGAAACACGGACTGTGGGAAAACCAGAACAGAAGGGAATCAAAGCATTTGAGATATGGTGCTGCAGGCAAATGTTGAAAATTATGTGGATGATAAGGTAAGGAATGAGGAGGTTCTACGCAGAATCGGTGAGGAAAGGAATACATGGGAAACACTAAAAGGAGAAGGGACAGGATAATAAGACGTTAAGACATCAGGGAATGACTTACATGGTACTAGAGGAAGCTGTAGAGGGCAAACCTGAAGAGGAAGGCAGAGATTGGAATACATCCAACAAATAATTGAGGACATGGCTTGCAAGTGCTACTTTGAGATGAAGGGGTAGGCACCAAGGAGGAATTTCCGATGGGCCACATAAAACCAGTCAGAAGACAGATGACAACAAGAATTAAGTTAGTTTTGTGTCTCATGCAACCATTTAGTCTCCTACTGACATGATGCATTTGTCAGAAAATGAGATGATGGCATGCAACAAAATGGGACACTGATGAACAGCACCATTCTAACATGAATCCTCAGTGGCTTTGTTGGCCATATAGTTTCCTTGTATCATGATGTGGCCAGGTACCCAGCAAATTATCACTTCCTTGCCACAGTGTTTGCATCACTATAGTGAGTCATTGATGTGTTGAATCAACTGGTCTTCCAGATTTCTGGATACAATTGGTGAAGTTCTTGTAGTAAACTAAGCAAGTCGAAACAGACAAGAAACCTTGTACGGTGATGTCTGTATCCCCTTCAGTGCCATTAGAATGTCATTTAACTCTGCATCATAATTTGTGAATTATTCTGGAAGACACACTTTGAAAACCCATTGAGGGAAAACAGCAAAACTGAAGACATTCTTGTCCTGTGATCCATCTGTATAAACGACAATAAAACTGTGGTACGTGCTTAAAATGGACGAAACCAAAGTTGGGACAGAGAGATTTTCAGCACCTGTCCAGCCAAATCCAGAGAGACTGAAATGGACTGGTCCAAAAGGCTCCAGTGAATATCAGAATGTCCTCATGGTGGACAGCACCTAACACCTTGAGATAGGAAATAAGGACTGATATATAGACCACACTGCCGTAAACTAAAAGTGATTGAACAAATGCCGTATAAAACTGCAAGAGGGAGGACCTGTCAAGCGTCCCTTATTTGTACACTAAGGCAGTTAAAAGTGTTCAATGACTGAAAGCCCTTTGTTCATATGTCTTTCAAGTTAATTTTGAGTCAAATAATAAACCCAAAAAGTGCTCAGTTTCTCGAAAACGTAAAATATTGTCCCTCATTGTGAATACTGGTTGGTTAAAACTTTGACAAGGACAGTTAAAATTGGCGTGTGTAATCTTCTCTGGTGATTACCAAAAAGCAGTAGTCCTGATCCAGGTTTTCAGCTACATTGTCACTGTTGTAAGATCAGAGGAAGAGTAGAAGATTGCAAAGTCATCCACAAACAAAGAGTATTTGACAGTTCTCCTGACTGTGGAGGAAATGCCACTGACAGTGATGGCGAACAGTGTGACACTGAGTACACTGAATGAGATTTTCACTCTGCAGCAGAGTGTGCTTAAGTCATGCTTGGGTACCTCAGATGGTAGAGCACTTGCATGCGAAAGGTGAATGTCTCGAGTTCAAGTCTCGGTCTGGCACACAGTTTTAATCTGCCAGGAAATTTCACTGAATACACTGCCTAGCATGACAATTCTCTTCAACATATCAGTCACCCAAGGCATTTCCCATGTGTATCAAAAATGCCGGTCCACAAGAAAGAACTGGATAAAAAGTGGCAGATGTCTATGTAGTCCCCATTCATGAAGTTGGCAAAGGATGTTGTACCTGCAAAACGTTTCATACTTTCTGGATGTCTAAAAATTCCCCAAACCAAATGGTTTCAGCATAACAAGGATTCCTGTATCGCTGTCTCCAGTAAATTTTGATTGTCCAGAGTGGAATTGTAGTGTAGGGGCTGAAATCACACCACTAGGGGATCACATGACCTCATGACATAAGCAACCAGAGGAGGTGGCAGTTGACCATGGGTTGACGAGTCTTACCCATACCACTTGTAAGGGCTACACCCCAGTAACTGTTAGGGGCACTAAGGTCTTTGCCTGGTTTCCAGAATGGAATTAATATTGCCTCCTTCAAATTCATGGGGTAGTGTCCATGAAACCAGATCTGACTAAAACAACAAAGGAGCCATCCTTTCAGTTCAGAGCACAGATGACAAAGCCTGACATAGTGGATCTTATCACGTCCTGGAGCTGTGTCTCTGGCTACAGACAAAGCTAATTCCAGTTGCCAAATGGAGAACGGAAGGTTGTGGACTTCCTCATTACATGACAAGAAATTGAATTTCCTAATCTCTGCAATCCTATGGAACACCTGTAAAGCAGGAGCTTGTCTAGATGACTTGGTGACAGTAAAAATGTTTTCAGCTAAAACCTGCGCCATGGCTTGTCATGTCTATCAACACCAAATTCCTTGGCAAGCCTGTAAGGGGAAGTGTACTGCGCTTGCCTGAAATCCACTTTACTGAGTCCCAAACTTGCGCAGCAGAAGTGGACCAATTAATATACGTCAAGAATTCCTTCCAGGAAGACCTGTTCTTTTATCACTCACCTCCCATGTGCTCTCATAGATCTGTAGGCATGAAGGTTTCCTGTATTTGGATGGTGTTTGAAGTTCTGCAGAACTGTTCATTTGGCCCTGATTGCCAATCTAGTCTTAATTCCACCAAGGCTCAGGCCATCATCTGAGGTGGCTACTAGACTGGGGGATGGACTCTGCAGCAGCTGAATGGATCTCACAACTGATATGGACCACTGTGTCCTGTGCACAATCCTTTTGTTCAAAAATAGCCTATCAACTATACTGCAACCCATTTGCCCTTTCTATCATCCATCTGCATGGTCTCCTGTCAGCCCCTGTCGACAGAATGATCCACACTGGGAAGAGGACACTGGAATGTGAATCTGTAGCCACTTCCCACTGAACTCAGTCTGCAACAGCTGGGGAACAATAAAGGTCAGTGGCTGAAAAAAGACATTGGAGCTGTGGAAAAGTGCATCATCTGACCCAAGTTCAGAAAGCAGATATTCTCAGAACGGATGAATCACTAGAGCATCTGACCCTTGCAGCAAGTGGTAGGTGAGCCCTACAACACAATGTGTGCACTTAAGTCCCCCATGAGGAATGGGTGCGGGAGTGCCTGAAGAGTTCTGTCAGTATGTTTACAACCAAATCATCATTAGGTGGATGGCACAAAGAACATGCTGTGATATTAAAGGGTGTGAGAACTTTCTCAGCTATTACTGCCATGGTCGTGGTAAGAGGGATAGGTGAGGAGGGGTGACTGTCATCAATGAAAACAGTCACTCCACCTTTAGCCCTACCTCCAGTGTCATCATTTTTCCTGTAGGGGTGGTAACCTCATAATGCTGATGTGTCTGACTTTAAAATCAGTATCTTGTCACCAGATGCAGAAGTGTTTCTCCTGGACCAGGAGCTGTCATTCTTCCAAATGTGAGCGGTATCAATTTAAATACAACTGCAATGCAGAAGTTCATGTGGCAACCATTGTTTAGTGATGGTTGGTCTTTTCTTTCTCCTTCAGAGGTGATTTGCTGGTGAGATCAGGGGGAATGTTAGCCAGTTCTTAGCTCTCCAGATCCTGTCACTGGAAGGCCGTATCTTCCAAAGCTTAGTTCCCACCAGAGAGGGAGAAAGCTCACCAATCTGAAGGTTTAGCTACCACTTTCTTGGACTTTGAATTACTTTTTGAATGATGTTTTTCTTTACAGATGGGTTAGAGGTATGGCTTAGTTTGTTTCTGATGGTGGGTAGTGGTATGTGCCTTAGATGGTGACACCCACTGCTGATGGCTTTCGAAGACTTCAGTTTCAACTGGAGCATTTCCCCCACAGGTTCTCCAACAAGTTCATAGCTCATACTTTAATCTGTGGTCTGAGATTGTGCAGAGGCATCACGCTCAGCAATTGGCGTCTTAAGGGCTCATGTGAAAGAAGTAGCAAGAACGTGAGATTGCGTAGCTCTGAAAGCTTTTATAGCTTCACCATAGCTTGACTTTCAACTCCTGAATTTTCCATTCCTTGTTGTAAAACCTCGCACTTCTTGCTCCACACTGGGTCATCCTAGGAGCAGTTCATATATTTTGCAAGAAGTATACAATAATTGCCTGTTTTGTGAGCTGAGCCTCAGCAATGGCCACATGTAGCACTCCCATTACATCCCATAGAGGTACAGCCAAATTCTTCCAATTTTTACCATCACTCTGGGTTAGGAACAAATGGACAAACCTCGAGACAGATATAGCATATTGGAGCTAGTAACAACACCCTCACTAAAGTTAAGGCCTCTAGTGGGTATTCATCTAAGTCCTTAGATCCCGGAAGCTTAGATACCTGGGTTGAATTAGCAGTTTCAACTAGAAGTGTTCCATTACATAGTTATTTGACTCTTTTTTGGGACCAAGCAATACCTTTCCATGCCTTGAGAATATGGAAAGGGAAGGCCTTCTCAAAGTTTCCTCCTGTTCTCCTGATTACAATGAAAGTGTTCATCATCGTCATCATCATCATCAGTTATCTGCTATATTAGCAGGTCCTTTACCTCTTCATTTTCTGCGATCCAATGCTTCCTTCTTAAGGCTGCTGTATGTTGTACCGTCCATCATGTCATCCAGTATCTGGAATCTCTTCCTTCCTCGCTTCCTTTTCCCTTCTACATAACCTTCTAAAACTGTTTTTATCAGTCCGTCATTCTTTCTTAATATATGCCCAATCCAATTTCTTTTTCTTCTCTTTATTACATTTAGTAACTGTCTTTTCTCTACCACTCTTCTCAGTACCTCTTTATTTTTTACTCTGTCCATCCAACTTATTCTTTCCATCTTCTGCCATGTCCAGATCTCAAAAGCCTCCAGCCTTTCTCTGTCTTTTTTCCTCATAGTCCATGTTTCAGTGCCATATAGAAGAACACTCCACACGAGACATTTTATGAGTCTCTTTCTGAGTTCTCTGTCCAGACCACTGCAGAAGATTCTCCTTTTGTTATAAAACACCTGTTTTGCCATTGCTATCCTTGTTTTAATTTCTGTGGTGCACTTCCAGTCGGTGTCTATCCTGCTTCCAAGATACTTACCTGTTCTAGTGTTTCTCCATTCAGCACAATTTTTATTTCCTTATTTCCTCCTATTGCCAATACTTTTGTTTTATTTGTGTTAATTTTTATTCCATATTTTTTTCCGTTAGTTGCAATGGTGTCCACCAAATCCTGTAATTCTTTTTCCCCTGTGTCTAGAAGGACCATGTCATCAGCAAATCTCAAGCACCCTACTCTTCTTCCTCCAATTTCTACTCCTTTGTCATCTAATGAGCATTAATCAATCATATTTTCCAAGTACAGGTTGAAAAGAGTAGGTGATAAACAGCATCCTTGTCTTACTCCTTTCCCTAGTCTGATCCAGTTTGTACTTTCTCCTCTCACTTTAACTGAAACTTTTTGATTAAGGTACAATGAGTTTATAAGTCTTCTGGTTCTCCAGTCCACTCTTTTCCCTCATAATAGTCGCCAGCGTGTCCCAAACCACATTGTCAAATTCCTTTTCTAAATCGATGAAGCACATATATAGGTCTCTTCCTTTTTCAATAAACCTTTCTCCCAAATTTCGTAGGAGCCTTATTGCATCTCTTGTGCCCGTATTCCATCTAAAGCCAAACTGCTCCTCACCGAGATTCTCCTCTATTACTTTTTCAAGTCTTTTATTAATTATTCTTAACATCACTTTGACTGCATGTGAAATGAGGCTGATCGTTCTGTGCTCACTGCATTTCTTGGTTCCTTGTTTTTTCAGTAATGGAATCATTATTGTTGTCAAAAAGTCCTCAGGCCATTCACCACTGTCATATTTTATTACATAACCTCAATATTTCTCTTATTCCATTGTGGTTCAAACATTTTAGTACTTCTCCCGGTATTGTATCTGTACCTACTGCTTTGCCATTTTTCATTGCAGCAATGGCAGACTTTACTTC
The DNA here is from genome assembly GCF_023864345.2 of Schistocerca serialis cubense. Lineage (NCBI taxonomy): Eukaryota > Metazoa > Arthropoda > Insecta > Orthoptera > Acrididae > Schistocerca > Schistocerca serialis. The sequence goes on along the minus strand of NC_064640.1, from coordinate 1,058,736,653 downwards.
TTCCATTATGATGGTCAGTCCTTTATCTTCATCACTTACACTGTTGTGTGATTCAAGTTCCAGAGTTTCTGGTTTGCTATTTGTGTCATATAGCTCTTTTATATATTCTTCCCATCTCTGGAGGACATCATCATGATCTTTGTACACTACCTCTTCGTCTTTACTCAAAATTTCCATAGTAGCACTTCCTGCTCTGTTTGGTTCCCATGTCATAGTCTTTACTCTGTTGTATAGTAAGTCATATCTTCCCTTCCTGTCCAGTTCTTCAATTTCATCACATTCCTCTTTTAGCCATTTTTTCCTAGCCTGCTCTGTTCCTCTTCGCAGTTCGTTATTTAACCTCCGGTATATCTTTCTTGCATCTTCAGTGTTCTTGTTTTTCAATTTTCTTCTCTCCTCCATCTTGGAAATCATTTCTCGTGTGACCCATGGTTTTTTTCCCTTTTACATATCCTATATTTTGCTGCCCTGCATTAATGATTCCTTCTTTCAGCATATTCCAGTACTCGTTGGCATTATCAGGTGCTTCTTTGTCTCGTAATGTGTTTAGAAAGTCCCGAGACAGCATTTCTGTAATTTGTTCTTTGTTGGACCTTATCTTCTCTAAATCCCACTTCTTCACCATTGTCACCTTTTTCAGTTTTTTCATTATTATTTCTATTTCTGCCATAAGTAAGTTGTGGTCACTATTAATATCTCCACCTGGTAATGTGTGCACCTTCTTGATTCCATTCCTGTATCTTTCATCTACCAGTATAAAATCGATTTGGTTTCTATATTTATCCCCTGGTGATTCCTAAGTGTAGAGCTTCCTCTTATGGTTCTTGAACCATGTGTTTGTCACTATCAGCTGCCTTTCCCTGCAGAAGTCAATTAACCATTCACCTCTGTCATTTCTCTTTCCAAGACCATGACTGCCTACTATGTTTCCCTCTTTCCCTTCTACCACAATGGCGTTCCAGTCTCCCAATACTATTTTGCCACGTTTTTTATTTTTGTCCATTATTCTCTCTATTACATTGTACGTTTCCTCTACAATTTGGTCATCATGTTCTGAAGTTGACATATTCACCTGGACAATAAGTAAATCTTTTTGTGCTCCTTTCGGCCTTACACCAATAACCCGGTCATTTGCATAGTCTACATATTCCACACATTTAGCCAATTCCTTTGTCATAATCATTCCTACTCCATTAATTCCTTTTACTTCTCCTCCTGAGTAGTAGAATACATATTCATCTGACTGCAACTCTCCATGTCCATTCCATCTTACCTCAGCAACTCCTACGAGGTCCATATGATTCTTTTCCATTTTTCTTTTAAGGTTTTCTAGTTTTCCTGCTTGTAGCAGAGTTCTGACATTCCAGGTACCAATTCTCGTTTTGATTTTTTGCCTCGTTTCAAGTTGATGGAGTATAGACAGAGATATGCTGAATGAACATGTTTGGCTGTCAAGAGAGCAATGTATATTACCTTCAATGACCACCATAGCATCATATTGTCAAATGACATTTAAAAAATCCAAAGTAATTCTGCTCATATGTAAAGGCTGTAAGTGGCACTGAAGTTCAGGTCCATAACCTAGAGAATGAGACGGGATCTGAAACTCATGGTAGCAAAGCTAAAGCTGAAATGCTTAACTCCATTTTTAAAACCAAGGAGAATTGCCCCAATTTAGTCCTTGTACCATTGAAAAGATGAATTAAATGAACAGTACTTCAAGCCAGATGGAATCTGATGTGTTGGCAGAAGAGCCAAAACCATGTTGCTAGAGGGGGCCGAAATCCACGCGTTTAAGTTCATGCAGACTGGCGTGAAGTCTGGAACAAGGTAAAGTAGTTGAGTCTAGTAAGAAAAGAATGTAGTTGCAGGAATACTTAACTTCAATCCATAATTGGATAACATCGCTCTTGTTGATACATTAATTACAATCTCAATATAAACTGGTAAAGGCGCCTTGCTAGGTTGTAGCAAATGACGTAGCTGAAGGCTATGCTAACTATCATCTCGGCAAATGAGAGCATAGTTTGTCAGTATAGCATTGCTAGCAAAGTCATCTGTACAATTGGGTCGAGTGCTCAGAAGTCTCTAGACCTGCCGTGTGGCGGCGCTTGGTCTGCAATCACTGACAGTGGCGACACACGGTTCCGACGTATACAAACGGACCGCGGCCGATTTAAAGGCTACCACCTAGCAAGTGTAGTGTCTGGTGGTGACACCACAGAATCCCCATCATATTCTATACTGAATTTGCAGCTGAGTTAGCCCCTATTCTCACTACACTACCATATCTGCCCCGAGCAAAAAACCATGCCCACTAATTGGAGAATGGCACAGGTCACACCTGTCTATGAGAAGGGTAGTAGACGTGACCCACAGAACTACCATCCAACATCCTTGATGTTAATTTGATGTAGACTCTTAGAACATACTCTGACCTCAAACATGATAATGTACCTTGAACAGAAAGACCTCCTCGATGCCAACCAGCTCGGTTTTCGAAAACACTGATCATGTGTAAACCAACTCACACTTTGCCCACATGCCGTACTGAAAGCTTTGGATCAAGTCAATCATTTAGATGCCATGTTTCTTGATTTTCAAGAAGCATTTGATTCACCTATGCTTATTGTCAAAAGTATGATCATATGGGGTACAAAGTGAAATTTTTGACTGTATTGAGGACTTTTTGGTAGGAATGGCACAGCATGTTACCTTGGGTGGAGACTCATCATCAGATGTAGAAGTAACTTGGGGTGTGCCCCAGGGTAGTGTGTTGGGACCCTGGCTGTTCTTGCTGTATATTAATGACCTCACAGGCAACATTAATAGTAAAACCCGGCTTTATCCATAAGATGCAGTTATCTATAATGAAGCACTATCTGAGAGAAGCTGCAGAAATTTTCAGTCAGATCATGACAAGTTTTCAACATGGTGCAGAGATTGACAAATTGCTCTAAATGTTCACAAATGTACAATTTTGCACTTTACAAAACGAGAAAACATGGTATTCTTGGATGACAATATCAATGAGTCACAACTAGAATCAACCAACTTATACAAATACCTGCATGTAACACTTTGTTGGGGTATGAAATGGAATGATCAGAGGGTGAAGTAGGTGGTAGACTTCAGTTTAATGGAAGAATACTGGAGACGTGCAATCACTCTACAAAACATACTGCTTACAAATCACTCGTGCAATCAATTCAAGAATACTGTTCAGGTGTGTGTGACTTATACCAGATGGGACTAACAGGGGATATTGAAAGTATACAGAGAACGGCAGCACAAATGGTCACAGGTTTGTTTAATTCATGAGGGAGTGTCAGAGATACTGAAGGAACTGAAATGGCAAACTTTTAAAGCAGACAAACTACCCTGAGATAGACTATTAACAAAGTTGCGAGAACCAGCTTTAAATGGTTACTCTACGAATATACTACTAACATCTATGTACTGTTCAAACAGGGGTTGTGAGGATAAGATGACAATTATCACATGCTCAGAGGCATTCCCACAATCTTTCTTCTCACATTCGATACATGGATGGAACAGGAAGATACCTTAATAATGGGTAAAATGGGGTGTACCCTCTGCCGTGCACCTCATAGTGGTTTGCAGAATATAGAAAGGGAAACATGACATCAAAACTGAGGGCTCAAAGTTAATGTGTAAGAGTGAAGCTCAACAGAGCTACCTTCAATGGATGAATTCTCCATTGTTGGCACATTTAAGCACGTAATACGGAAGCTGTTAGAGCAGTTTCTCTGTACAATTTTAAGGCTTCTTCACATTTTGTCCAGGCAAATCACTATGGTGAGCAGGGCATAACTGGACTGAGGCAACCAGAGAACTAGGGGGTACACTGGCACCCACAACAAGGAAATAATTAAATAATGAAAATTTGAAATGCGTCTACAATATGCATCATATGTAAAGTGTGTACTGTAAAATCCACCTTCCTTCAGGAAATGTATGGCTGGCTTAGCTACTATCTCATCATCCCACATATTTCGGGTAGTGTGGTAGACAAGTTGATGGCTCATCTCACACCAACTCGCAGGGCAGATTCTACAGAAATATGAGTTGGCATAAGATGATCAGCACAGCTGCATCAAGGGGTGTCCTCTATTAATAAGGAACCTGTGGGAAACTGTGTAGAGGTCACTATGCAGTCAACAGTAAAATTGCACCTTTCTGAGTGGCCAGGAGTGACATATCCCCTACCACAGCGGTCCCTTCAGTTATTCTCAGCTTGCTGAGGGTTGTTGTAGTCTGCCATTCATATCCTAGGCTTTCAAAATGTTATGTTGCAGCTGAGATCTTAGGTCTCTCTCTCTCCAGTACACATATTCAAGCTTGCCTCTTGCGGTTGCCTCTTTAGCCGATTTGTCAGTTCATTTCACAGAAAAACCACATTGCCCTGTGTCCAGATGAATGTTAGTACTCTGTAGCTGTGTAGGTCATCTACTAAGCCTTGGATGTTCACTTCTGAAATGTACACAGGGTGATATGTCCTTTGTAAGCAGTTCACGTAGTTCCTACAAACCAGTTGTCCTTTGTGGTGATTTTTTCAATAAACTGCAGACCCTGGCCATGACCAACTCTCCAGTGTGTACACTGTATGCGTGAAGCAGAAAATACATTTTGCATATGAAAAAGCACAACCAAACCTGCCATTATCTTTCAGTCTGTCCATGTACATGCTCGTCGAATTAGGATAGTTGTGAGGAACTGAACACCAGTTACCTGAGGGTGGTGCATCTGCATTTTTCTTATGGCCACAAAAGAGATCCACTTGAATCATAAGGCTGGAGGCATATCGCAGGAGATGCTGAGAAGGAATTACGTACACAGACAAGTGGGGCCCGGTCCGCGCATACTGTTTTCAATCGTATCTAAACTAGTCTAACCATTTTTGGAGGATTCAGAATGAGTATGAACAGGTAGTTGTGAAACAGAGTTGACTAACATAGATGTTTAGGCATGAGGCAAATTTAGATTGAATTCTTCACCAAGAGTTGCTGGCACTTGACCCTCAATTGTGGGATACCAATTTCCAGCAGTATTTTGCGTGTGGGACTCTTCACAGAAAGCACCAGCTGCCAACTGCACACCATTGAAGTGGGTAGGGTCTAACAAACTCAGTATTGATGTGGTATTGACTCACAAGCAACATCCATAGAACAGGTGGGATAAAACCAAAGCTCTGCAAAATTGTAGGAGAGCTGTGCTGTTGGGGCTCCAGGTAGTGCTGCTAAAAAATCTGAGGGTATTGAGTTTCTGCGTGCAATTTGGAGAAATTACTAAAACACAAAATCATTCACCATACTGAAACATCTGAAGTTCAATCTTCATACAAAGTCAAATATTATGTGGACACAGTGAAGAATTACATACCACAGATAATGTCAAAACAATGAAAACTGTAACTTTGGAGAAGTTTAAATCCTCTTGGGACAAAGTGATTCATAATGTATATAATGTGGGAACTGCTGTGTATCACAGTAAGTGAAACTAAAGATAAAAGTATCATTTATGGATGGCAGAGTTAGTGTTGGGCAAGGGACATCAAATATCCTTCTGACTTTCTCAAATGAAGTAAGATGAGGTATATCAGTTCATCATCATGTCTCAGTAGAAAATAATTTCAGTGATGACACAGTAGCAAGATAAGAGATAAGGTTTTGAAAACTTTGATGACGCACCAGTGGATGTTGAAGATAAAACTGATATGCCTGGGAAAAAATGTAGTACATTTTAAAACAGCTGATGTTCCATTGCTGGAAAATTTGCAATTTATTTGTTTGAAACATCTGATCACATGCATTGCATTTGGTAGTACAACAAACACAGCAGTATACAATCTATGTTATAAAAGGTACTGAAGTATACACTAAATTATTTTACATAATAATATATTAAATTTTTGTGTCTAAGGTAGGCTCTAGTAGCATTGCTCAGTGAGCTATGATTTTCAATGCATTTAGAATTTTTGAGTAGTTACCGTATTTACTCGAATCTAAGCCGCACTTTTTTTCCGGTTTTTGTAATCCAAAAAACCGCCTGCAGCTTAGAATCGAGTGCAAAGCAAGCGGAAGTTCTGAAAAATGTTGGTAGGTGCCACTACAACTAACTTCTGCTGTCTAATATATGTACTGCTACACAGGCATGCTTTGTAGACACAAAGATAAATACTGGCGCCAAAACCTCTGTGTCAGTAAAAAAAAAAAAACGAAAAAGGTGGAAGACGAGCTGCTTTTCTCCGCCCCGAGTTTCGACCACTGCATTTTCATACATTATCCAACAAAGTAAATACAAATTCCATATTGTTCATCTTCGAATGTAGCAAGGCTGTTTAGGATGTTTGTCAACATGGCCAACTCTACGTTCTGAGTTTTTTCCTACCTGTGAGAAGAGATGGTTGCTAATAGGAACCTGATGAAATGTGAATCACATGCAGTATTCTCTTCACCATAAGAATAATACGAATATAAACATTTTGCCATGTATTCTTTCACGTTTGCTGCTATCTCATTTAAATCCTGTCTGCCTAATAAACTACGAAACTAGAGTGAGACAACAGCAAACGCGGAAGAATATACCATCGTGTCATGTTTATATTCGTATTATTCTTATGCCTAATAGTGATACAATCAGAAATGAAGCACGCCTACTGACTAGATTTTTAACTCTAAGATGACTAATTTCTGTGCATAATTTGATGTACTAAAGAAGCGGCCGCAAAGATTTTCAAACGGAGAAAAATTTTCGCCTAACTCTCGTACAGAACATGTTCTATCATACAAAGTCTATTATTTGGTTCTTGTTGATCATTATCAAAGAAAGCAGCACTGTATGTAACAACAAATAGCAGTCTCTTGCCATTGTTTTGCTAATGAGACGATTCCTCTTTTTAAAAAAGCGGCGGTAGCGCGCACAAAAGCAAGCCGTGGCGCGAGCGGCGACAGGCCGTAAACACGCACTATCAGAATGCGACAAACAATGCATGACACAGTACAGTAATGCATTTTCTGCTTAGAGTGACGTGAACACCTATAACAAAGAAATCAGAACTTATCAGATCAAAGCAAAATAAGCAATCGATTCAAACCAGACGGAGCACGTGAAAAAGGAAGGGTACTCGTATAAATACGGACGGAACGCCTGACGCATAGCAATGGCTACCTGGTAAAGCTTAACTGCTTGGCCTAAAACTTTTCTCTCCCCTTGAATTTTGAGTCCCAAATTACAGGTGCGGCTTAGATTCGGGAATTTTTTTGTCCTTGATTTCGAGTCTCATTTTTCAGGTGCGGCTTAGATTCGAGTGCGGCTTAGATTCGAGTAAATACAGGCATTGAAATATTTTGCTCCTTTAGTGTATGGACCATTTGCAATTCTTTTTCAGCCTTTGTCTGCCACATGGTAATATTCTACTCGTACAGAGTTTTGTTCATGACTTTCTGTTTTATGACATGTATATTTCTTGTCTTCTACAGCCAGTACTATTGCTTCAAATACAAACATAGAACAGACAGTCATTATTTTAAAATCTATTAATTCCCTGAAAGATGTTCTTTCATCTTTCTTACCTAATATTCTCAAAGCTCATTTGTGCAGCTTAAAAACTCTGCCCAAATGAGGTATTGAAGCCCCAACCAATAATACTGAAGCATTTGGAAGAAAGCGCTGCATTAAACTGAAATGCATTAGGCCTACCCTCATTGTTGGGTGTTGACATATGGAGTTATTCTTCTTGAAACATGTAAGCTGGATATTAGTCTAACAAACACACATTGCCAACTTCTTGTGTCCATAACCGTTTTCTGTCTACACATATACCTACAAACTTACACTCACTGCAGATTTTCCCTAACACATTATATCTTGACAATTGGTACAATTTTGCAAGTACCCAACATTGAAGGAAATTATACTTCTTTTTTGTAAATTGACTTATAATTTTATTTCCTAACTGTGACTTTGCCATATCTATAAAATTTTTTACCTTCATGACAAGATTAAACACACAATTTCCTCAATAAATTCTGAACCGTCATCTGCATACATTGTAATGAAGATACTAGTTTTGAATTTATTTTGGAACTCACTGGCATATCTTACACAAAGGAGGACATCAATTATCAATCCCTCATGATCACAGAATTTAATATTCCTGGCCCTTGATGTGTAGCTTTTTAATGTTTCTCCATTATTGTGTGGGATTTTGGTACACAGTCTTCTGTTTTCTAGTATGATGTATTAAGGTGCAAAAGTTTTCCACTGATGCCATCTCTGGCCAGTTTTGACCAGAGTACCTCTTTATCAACCCTATCAAAAGTCTGTGATAGATCTAGGAAAACCCAAGCTCCTTGCATGCCTTCATTGATTTTCTCAAGAAATTTCAGCATAAATTGTAGTGCTGCTGTCATGGTCCTGCGACCACTTGCAAAGTCCTGCTGAAAATCTCTCAGATGTTTGTGCATATTATACTACTCTAACACATTTCAGAATGATTTTGTTGATTGACTTACTAAAAACAGAAGTTGAAGTGAGTGGTCTAATTTTCTACTAACTGTTTATCACCTTTTCTGTGGGGAGGTTTAATGATGGGTGATTTTAGTCTATCACAGACCACTCCTCACAACTAGAGCCATCAAATGATATGCTAGATTATATTGGCACTGCATAAGTAAAAATGGAGAAATTTCATCCCAGCCAGCAGATTTCATGTTTTTACATTCTCTGATGAGCTGCAAAGTGTGCTTGAATTAAAGTTCAGGGAGTTGATCAGGTTTAGATTAGATTAATACTAGTTCCATGAATCATGAATACAATATTTCGTAATGATTTTCCAATACATGAAATAATTAAGTTAATATAACAACTTATATATTTTTTTTATTTTTTTATAATTTTTTTATTTGTTTTTTTTCTTTTTTCTTAATTTATATCTAAAAATTCCTCTATGAAGTAGAAGGAGTTGTGTTTCAGAAATTCTTTTAATTACTTCTTAAATACTTGTTGGTTATCTGTCAGACTTTTGATACTATTTGGTAAGTGACCAAAGACTTTAGTGGCAGTATAATTCACCCCTTTCTGTGCCGAAGTTAGATTTAATCTTCAATAGTGAAGATCATCCTTTCTCCTAGTATTGTAGTTATGCACACTGCTATTACTTTTGAACTGTGTTTGGTTGTTAATAACAAATTTCATAGGAGTATATATACTGAGAAGCTACTGTGAATATCCCTAGATCCTTAAATAAATGTCTGCAGGATGATCTTGGGTGGACTCCAGCTATTATTCTGATTACAAGCTTTGGTGCAATAAATACTTCATTCCTCAGTGATGAATTACCCCAAAATATGATGCCATATTCAAGCAATAAGTGAAAATAGGTGTAGTAAGCTAATTTACTAAGATGTTTATCACCAAAATTTGAAATGACCCTTATTGCACAAGTAGCTGAACTCAAACGTTTCAGCAGATCATCAATGTGTTTCTTCCAATTAAATCTCTCATCAATGGACACACCTAAAAATTTTGAATAGTCTACCTTACCTATATGCTTCTGATTATGGTCTATATTTATTAATGGCATCATACCATTTACTGTACGGAACTGTATGTACTGTGTCTTATCAAAATTCAGTGAGAGTCCGTTTACAAGGAAACACTTAGTAATTTTCTGACAGACATTATTGACAATTTCATCAGTTAATTCTTGTTTGTCAGGTGTGATTACTATACTTGTATCATCAGCAAAGAGAACTAACTTTGAGTTGACCTCAGTCGAGGCCCATGAGAAAGACAGGCCGCGGCACAGAAATCACTAATGTAGGCCTGAGTGCCCTCACTCACTCAACTCAGCAGACAAACTGTATTTTTAGACATGTTAGCTCTCAACTGGGTGTATGTGTACTAACGAGAATTGCATTTTCTACTGGAATCTGCTATTGTGAGGTCTCACTTATTACTCGTCATACAGTGAAATTGAATATCAATTCTCATCATAAACAGCAAAACGGTTTGTTTATAGCATTTAGTCTCATCAGATTAACAGTCCTCATTTCATACAAGATGTAGAGCCTTATGCAACAGATAATAATTTAGGCATGATTTTAATTTTATTATATCACATTACAGCCATAACAAATTATCAGTAACCTTGTGGACTTACTATCATTGTAGGACTAGTAACAGTAAGACTTCATAGTAGTTACTTCCAGTAGAAGATGCAATTCATGTTTATACATACACGTCTAGTTACTAGTTAATAGGTATATAAATGCAGTTTGTGTGCCAAGTTGAGCAAGCTCGGCCTACCTTCGGGATGTACGTGCCATGGCATCTTTCTCGTGGGCCTCGCCTTGGTGTGATTTCCAACATTTACTTTATCTGTAGTACAGAAGTCAGATTCTGCAATGTGTATGAAGTAGTCATTAAAAATATTACTTAGCCCCTCTCTATTGGTGACAATATTGTTATTAAATATCTGTTATTAGATTCTAAATGTGGCAGGGGTAAAGTACAGGGAGCAAAAGGCTATTTACAATTTGTACAGAAACCACGTGGCAGTTATGAGAGTTGAGAGGCACGTAAGGGGAGCAGTGGTTGGGAAGGGAGTGAGACAGGGTTGTAGCCTCTCCTCAATGTTATTTAATCTATATATATTGATCAAGCAGTAAAGGAAACTAAAGAAAACTAAAGAAAAGAGTAGGTATTAAAATCTGTGGAGAAGAAATAAAAACTATGAGGTTCAATGATGACATTGTAATTCTGTCAGAGACAGCCAAGGACTTGGAAGAGCAGTTGAACAGAATGGACAGTGTCATGAAAGGAGGGTATAAGATGAACATCAACGAAAGCAAAACAAGGATAATGGAATGTAGTCGAATTAAATCGGGTGATGCTGAGGGAATTAGATTAGGAAATGAGACACTTAAAGTAGTAAAGGAGTTTTGCTATTTGGGGAGCAAAATAACTGATGATGGTCAAAGTAGAGAGGATATAAAATGTAGACTGGCAATGGCAAGGAAAGTGTTTCTGAAAAAGAGAAATTTGTTAACATTGAGTATAGATTTAAGTGTCAGGAAGTCATTTGTGAAAGTATTTATGTGGAATGTAGCCATGTATGGAAGTGAAACATGGATGGTAAATAGTTTGGACAAGAAGAGAATAGAAGCTTTCGAAATGTGGTGCTACAGAAGAATGCTGAAGATAAGGTGGGTAGATCACGTAACTAATGAGGAGGTATTGAATAGAATTGGGGAGAAGAGGAGCTTGTGGCACAACTTTACTAGAAGAAGGGATCAGTTGGTAGGACATGTTCTGAGGCATCAAGGCATCACAAATTTAGTATTGGAGGGCAGCATGGAGGGTAAAAATCGTAGAGGGAGACCAAGAGATGAATACACTAAGCAGATTCAGAAGGATGTAAGCTGCTGGAGTACGTACTGGGAGATGAAGCAGCTTGCACAGGACAGAGTAGCGTGGAGAGCTGCATCAAACCAGTCTCATGACTGAAGACCACAACAACAAACAACCACATCATCCAACAGTTGTGATGTTACACATTTTGACTTTCAAGCATCATCAGAGATAAATTTGTGCAGTGAGGGAGGAAACACTTATGACTGGATCAGTGGTACTTGAGCTTAGTATCATTGAAGATGATATTAATTCTTTGAAGATAAAAAGTTTGATGACACTGGCATTGTCAGTAGTGCAGTGCCACAATGTGAATTTTGAGTGGATATCCAGATCAGTCATAATGTTACAACACTGAATTACAGAGTCAAAATGTTTCCACTGTTAACACACAAAGCATTTTTGTGTCAAACTTTACAAATGAATTGTGTTCGTTGTTATATTAAGTATCTTCCATGAGCTACATCTGTAAATAATGAGAGTTGAAATTAAAAGCATACATTTTTAAGAAGAACAATATTAATTTGTCAACTGTTTTCTGGCCTTCATCATCCATAGTTCATGTTCCCTTTTCTCACACAATATACTGTGACATTTAAAACGAGCAATGCTTTCTAAATATCATGCTGATTTGTGGACATAAGCTTCTCAGTCTCAAGAAAGTTCATGATATTTGAATTGAGAATGTGTTCATGGATTCTGCATCAAACTGATAAGGATGTTAGTCTGTAATTTCATGGATCCATTCTTTCACCCCATATATATAAAAGAGTCACCTGTGCTGTTTGCCAGTCACTTGGGACTTTGAACTAAGCGAAAAATTCATGACAAATCATAGCTAAGCTAAGCAAAGTGCCAATTCCATAATATACTCTTTGTAAAACCAAATTGGGATTCAACCTCGACCTGATGACTTCTTTGTTTTCAACCCTTTCAGTTGTTTATCTACACTTGGGATGCTTACTACTATGTTATCCATATGGGACATTGTGTGATGATCAAGCAATGGTGTGTTTGTACAATTCTACTGCATGAATGCTTTCTTCAACACAAAATTCAAAATTTCAGCTTTTATTTTGCTATCTTACACTGCCACACCGAACTGGTCAATGAATGACTGCAAAGAAGCTTTAACCCTAGACACTGATTTTACATAGAACCAGTATTTTCTTAGATCCCCTGACATCTTTTTTGCTACAATGTGACTGTGGTAGTAGTTGCACACTTCACACACACATCTTTTCATAGACACATGAATCTTTCGACTAATCTTTGCTTCAGTATTTTCCTGATTTCGTTATTAAAGCCCAGTAGGTCATTCCCAACCTTAATTCACTTAATAGGCACCTATTTCTCCAGAGCACAACTAGCAATCTGTTTAAACTTTGCCTGTAATACCTCTACAACCATCATAAGGGAAATAAGCAATGTCAATTCACTGCCAAGTGATATACTAACAGCTGCTTACCTGCTATTTCTCCACTGGCCTTCTTGACTGTTTTACACACTGCTTCATGGGTCACAAACAAACAAAATCAGTGATTTAAAAGAAATCTCTGAACATAACTGGGCAACCTGCCATTACTGTTGCATTTTTTCTCTCTTACTGTACATTTCCCTGTCACCTCAAAATCAGCAGTATTAGTATCAGAATTTTGGTGTTCAAAAAACATTTAATATGAAAGAATAACTGAAGTTAAGCTGAAACAGTTTTGGGGACTGGACAATGATAACTGCAGTTGAGTGAAAAATTAGTTACCAGTACATGGTTAATTTGTTAAAAAGCAATTTTCCAGTATTTTCTAGTGTAAAAGATAATGTCCATCTGAGATAAAAGTTTCTAATGTGATAAATATTGACCAAAGGACTTCTTTTAGTAGATAGTGCCATTCATGGAAGTATTGCTGAGTGTGTATACACAGATTTCATTGATGGAAGTAAAAGTAAATACAGTGAAAATGCAATTTAAAACAACTGAGCATTTGCAGCATCTGTGGAATATTACAAACAGTAGTAACTTGGCAATAACAACATTCTTCTGAGGTGCAACATTTTCCTTTGGCATTCTATATTAATGAAGAATAGACATGAAGAATTACCACAAAACTGGAAAACTTTGCCAGGGTTACTTTCTTCTTACAACAGAAGAAATAATGATTATTTGAAGAACTCTGTTGTTGAGGATACTGTTTCAGGTGGTGCCCAAATCAAAGGCTATGGGGCTCACATGCTGACTGAGAAATCGTGGTCCATAGAGAGTGGGCAACAGGTTGACTGACACTCTGCCTGAGGACAGCTGGAATTGAGATCTTGGAAGAAAACAGTGGTCAAATCTACCATTGAACATCAAACAGTACAAAATCCCTACATGAGACTTGTTCAGATTTGTTTCAGGTAACAACATGCACAATAAAATTACTGTAATTCATTAATTGACTAATATCAGGTAGGTACAAATATCCTGATATTTAACATGCTCTCTTGATTTATTTTTCCTTAAACAAAAGTTAATTTTTTATGAAACTGGGATACTGTTTGTGAGTGTCTGCTGTGTAGGGAAGTTCCAGACAGAGAACCCACAAGGACCTATTGTGGTCTCTCTCCTCGGGTCAGACACAATAGAATAACTTGTCAATGTATGAGCCAGGGTGAGGAGTGTTCTCTCACTGTAAGATAAAATCAAGAGCAAACCCAGTGTGGACATTCCAATCTGCATAAAGTGATAACATATTTTCCACAAAGGTTGGTAGTGGTTTTTGCATCCATTCTCAAACTATAAGGGGCAGTAGAAGTTTAGCAATCCCTATCCCAAGCCTTCAGAATTACAAGCTTCCTTGTTTCTTATGTCAGTACCAACTATTCTGACATCTATTAATTCACTCTTACCCATTTCCTCAGTAAGTTGGTCAGTGAACTCATTCCCGGTATACTGATGTGTCTCAGTCATCATTCGATAACATATTAGCAAAGCCAGCCCTTAATTGTTTCCCAAGCAATTACCAGGTTTGCCAAAAGTATTGTTTCTATAATTATTTCTGTTAATTTCATTATATAAAAATAATTTGGCCTGACCTTTCTGGTAGAAGAAATTGTTAAAAAAGGTGGAATTTTTGAATAGACTCAGTTAATTGAATGAGTTAGGTTTTAATTGTCATTTCTGTAACAAACATCAAACTAAGTATACTTATAGTATCTATTATTGTGAGGATATATAAAGACCCAATTTTTAGTCCTGAGACAATCAGACCATGGCCGATTTTTAAACGAGACACTTATATTGGTTAGATCAACAACAATGCATTATCTTAACCATGAAATTAGTGCAACACAAATAGGCATGTGTTAAAATAATGACAGTGTCTGTTCAATAGTGTCACACATACCATATTATTCTGCATGAACTGTGTGGTTGGGTTTTTACTGCTCATAGATGTTCAGTGGTGAACTATTGTAGCAGTATGCTGATGTCTGCCTGCAAACTATTAATGAAGCTTATCAAAAGTTAACCAATAGCAAACTGGACATATGAACTGTGTAATATTAGGGGGTTGTGAACAGTGCACTGTGAAAGGCAACTGTAGGCTACGTCATTTACAGTACTCAGTGTTGAACTTCCATCCCCAATTTCTCAGCCAGTATAACAACACAATACTTTGACTCCAAGAACTATCAAAGAAGAAATAAAGCAGGCAAACGTCAAAATGGGGTAGTGCTGGCAAATAACTTGGAAGTAGTCAATGAGCCACACCAAGACAGGAACTTCTAATTGTCATTGGTTCCATTGGCTCCACAGTAAATGTGCTGCATACATTTGGCAGGGACTGTAGTTTGTAGTTACCAGTGTACAAAAACACATATTGAACACCACTATTAGTTCAGAAGGTGGGTGGTGAATGTAGAAAGGAAATTAATTGATGACATAAGTTGTGACTTACCAGAAGTAATGCACTTCTGCAGGGGGACATTTAGTCTCAGATGAAAAAAATAGTTAGTGAAATGGATATCAGCACACAAAATGAAGGTCTATTGTCATCGCTTGGAGCTCCATGCACATGAAAACTGAGTGCCCTGAAAGGAAAACAGGAATGATTGTGGGGGTAACCATATGCTATTGACAAAACTCACCATTACTGCTTCTTTTTCTCCTAATTCTTCTTTTTCTTCTTCCTCTCCTCTCTCACCACCAGTCTCCTCTCTGGCTGGTTGTTGGGCTCCTGATCATCGGGGAAAAAAACTGATCAATTTTGAGATACTGTCAAAATTTAGGCAAAAATACATGACAAATGAAAGACAAACTAAGTATGTCTCATCATGGAATAAAATGGCACTAATTGAACAGCAGAAAACCCAAGTTGGAATATTAACAATATTCTGAAGAAGATGGATTGCTATCCACCATAAAGATGACTTGTTGAGCTGCAGACAGGCACAATGAAAAGACTTTCTTGTGTCCACCTGAATGAACATAAGTGTGTGTGTGTGTGTGTGTGTGTGTGTGTGTGTGTGTGTGTGTGTGTGTGTGTGTGTGTGTGTGTGTGACAAAACAAACATCATCCATTCTAAGAGTCGCCAAGTACATTTTCTTTGGGATTTTGCATGCCTCAGTGGTATCAGGCAGCCGTACCATAGATGCAACCACGAAGGAGTATTTGCTCAGAGATTAGACGAAAGTGTGGTTGCTGAAGGGGAGTGCAGCACCCTTTTTGGTATTTGAAGGTGCAACAGTCTGGGCAAGTGACTGTTCTGGCCTTGTGACACCAACTTACATGGCCTTGCAGTGCTGGTACAGTGAACAGCGTCATGCAAAAGGAAACTACAGCCGTAATTTGTCCTTAGGCCATGCAACTTTACTCTACAGTTAAACGATGGCATCTTCTTGAGTAAAACATCCCACACATGTAAATGATCCCCATGTGGATTTCTAAGTAGGGACTGCTCTGGAGAATGTTGTCAGGAGAAACACAACTGATATTCTACATGTTGGAGGATGGTAAATTGTGTCCCTAAGCTGGGAGGGATGCCTGAAAATTTAAGGAAATAAATGTATAGCTTAAAATTAGAATATAATGGGAATTATTGAAGTTCAGTGGCGAGAGGAACAGGACTTCTAGCCAGATGAATACAGGGCTGGAAATATAAATCAAATAAAGTAATGTAGGAGTAGATGTAATAATGAATAAGAAAACAACAAACAACAATTCAAGCAAGCCACTATGAACAACATTGTTAACAGATTACTGTAGACAAGATACATGAAGCCAAAACCCATTGCTGTATCCGAAGCTTACAATCCCACTAGCTCTGCAGATGGAGCAATTGAAGAAATGTGTGGTGAAACAAACGAACTTATTTGGACAGTTAAGTGATACAGAAATTTAATTGTGATGGTGGATGGGAATACAACAGTAGGAAAAATAGAAGGAAAATGTGAACTAGGGAAAGAAATGAAAGAGGAAGCTGCCTGGTAGATTGTTGCACAGACCACAATTTAATCATCACTAAAACTTGGTTTAAGAATCATGAAAGAAGGTTACAGACACTGAAGAGTTGCAGACACCATCAGGTTTCAGATTGACTATATAATTTTGAGAGAGAGACTGAATTATGGGTCCAGATTTTAAGATATATCAAGGTGCACATGCAGACTGACCAGAATATACTGATTATATACCGCAGATTGTAACTGAAGAAATGGCAAAAAGGTAGGAAATTATGGAGATGGTATGTGAATAAGCTGAAAGAGCCAGAGGTCATTGTAAGTTATGGACGGAGCATTAGGTAATTACTGACTAGGACAGAGGAAAGGAACACAATAAGACAGGGGAGAGGAACACAGAACAGGTGTGGACAAACAGTGGCCCACTAGTAGTTTTTGTCTGGCCTCCCAAGGCAGAATTTTTTGCAACAATTTATAACTTTTCTGAACTGCAAAGTGGGCTACTGCATGCCATCATTTTAAAAGGTGTGACCTTCTGCTAACCTCTGCCTACATAAGAATGGCTCCAAGCCAAAGTTATTGCCCATCCCTGCAGCAGCAGAACAAATGAATATGGGATATGAAATGGTGAAGGCAGCAGAAGATCAGTTATGTAACAAGACAAGGCTTAGTAGAAATCTTTGGACAACAGAAGAGAACAGAATTTAATTGATAAAAGAAAGGAAATATAAAAATGCAGCAAATGAAGCATATAAAAGTGAACACAGACATCTACAAAGGAGTGACAGGCAGTATAAAATTGCTAAGCAGGAAAGGCTAGAGTTCAAATTTAAGGATTTAGAAGCATATACCACAAGGTGAGAGATAAGCACTGCCAACAGGAAAATTTAAGAGGTCTTTGGAGGTAACATTAGCAGCTGTATGAATATCAAGAACTGAGATAGACAGAAACTACTAAATAAAGAAGGTAATACTGCAAGGAGTATAATAGAGGGTCTATACATAGGAGGTGAAGCTGTAAGCAACTTTATGGAAACAGTAGACAGAAGATGGTATGGGAGATATGATACAGCAGGAGGAATTTGACAGAGCAATGAAGGACCCGGGTCAAACCAAGGTCCCTGGAGTACACAACATCCAATCAGAATTACTGATAGCCTTGGGAGAGCAGCCTTGACAAAATAGAACTATTCCATCTGATGAGCAAGGTGTACGAGACAGGTGAAATACCCTGAGACTACAAGAAGAGTGTAATGATTCCATTTTCAAAGAAAGCAGGTACTGACATGTGAGAGTATTTCATGGCTGCAAAATACTAACACTAATTCTTAGCAGAAGAATGGAAAAGCTGTTTGAATCCAACCTCAGGGAAGGTCTGTTTGGGTTACAAAAACAACACAAATGACACAGGGCAATAAATGCTAAAGGAAAACACGCAAAGAAAGAGATGAAACAAATGATGAGATGGTAGGGAAATTGAAGAACATGAGGGATGTTGTAGAAGGTGACAGCAGGTGGAATCTCTAAGGTGCTAGACATCATGATGCCCCAGCCCTGCTGCCAACCCATCCCTGTCCCCACACCACAGTATGACTGTGACAACACCAGTGGAAGAAGACATGTGGAAAGGTGAAACAAAATGGCACAAAGAACCAGACAACGTGTAGGGGAAAGGGGAGGGAGGAGGGCAGGAATCCAGGCCATCCTCACAGCTTTACTGGAGACGAGATACTGGCGGAAGTAAAGCTGTGAGAACGGGGTGTCAGTCATGCTTGCATAGCTCAGATGGTAGAGCACTTTTCAGTGAAAGGCAAAGGTCCCGAGTTCGAGTCTTGATCCAGCGCACAGTTTTAATCTGTCAGGAAGTTTCAATAAAGGTATTATTTTTGCTAGTTTTTGGAGCCAGTGGCTCTTCCTCCTGGCAGAAGTGTTCAAGGGGAAGGATGTGTTGTGAAGGATAAGGACTAGAGAGAGATTTAGGAAAAGACGCAGAGTTCAGAAAAGTCAGCCTGAACCCCAGATAATGGGAGGCTTACCAGACAGAATGAGAAGGAAAGCCTCTTTCCTTCTCATGCCATCTGGTCATTGATCATGGGAACAAAAAGAAGGTCATTTCTTCAGGTGCCACTTCTCAGCATCCTCCCACAGTGAAACCAACAGCAGTCTATCAATGATGGTGTCATCATGATTCATGGAGGTTGTGTAATACACCATAGTGCACTCAGCAGCATTTGCCACTATTTCGATTCCTTTTTATTTTGTCTATAACCCTTCATTGAAGGTACCATAGAAAGTTTACTAACATTGTTTTTAAATCAATGCTGAATTATATAAAACACTTTTTATTCCATTTAAAATTGTGTTTTTGGAAAAAATGTTAATCATGATGAAAATTATGATATATGTAAGTCCTTAAAATAGCACAAAACTACCACAAAAAAGTATATGGCATTACCTTCATTTTGAACTGTGTTTGAGAATTTTACTTTGAATGGATTCCAAGATAAGTCTTAGAATCAGGCAGTTTTTTAATTATAGCAACTGTGACTCTTAAAGAGACAGGAAGTCCTTTCTTATCACAGTTGTGCATTTGTGGGAGATATTAATGCATGTCCACATTAGGCAACATAAAAATGAACTCCCACAGAAAGAACAATGCTTCCTGCAGTCTGAATTCAAATGTAACAGCCTGTACATGGCCCAGCCATTGGCAGAAAAGAAGAAGTTGCATGTAGTGTGCAATTTAGTGTGATGGGAGTAAGTGCGGGACAGAAAAGTATTGCGTTGGAGAGGAATTGAAAGTGAAGAGAGAGAAAGACAAGGCACAGGACATGGGCAGAGGTGGACATGTGTCTGGGACAGGAGCTAGTGAAGACTGACACATGGAGGATTCTGAGACTGAAAGCAATGACAAGGCAAAACCCTCTACTTATGTCAGGGAATCTGATATAGGAGCTGAGGGAAGTGATGAGGCGAGAATGCTTGGGAACTCTGATGCCATGGATTATGAAGTGAGGTAATAGCTGAGTATCACTTTCTTGGCAGCATATTCTGCAACTGAGTAGTCAATTTTGCTCTTTGCGGCAATTTGAGATGGTCTCTGAACAGCTGTTTGGTGATCACGTTCAGGTTAAACGTGACATGGAAATTACAGCACAGCTGGTATACAACATGACTGATTTTTATGAAAGGCCTTGCCTTTCATCTGGAAAGAATCACTCTCTGCTTACCACTGAAAAGATGAGTAAAGTAAGTATGAGGGTGAGTCAAATGAAAACCTTAAATATTTTTTTTATATTTTTTACTGTGCAGAAATGGTACAAAGCTGTATCACTTTTCAATATAATCTCACCCACGCTCAACGCAAGTCCTCCAGCACTTACAAAGTGTATAAATTCCTTTAGAAAAAAATTCTTTGGTAGTCCACGCAACCCATTCATGCACTGCATGGTGCATCACTTCATCAGAACAGAACTTCTTTCCTCCCATCGCGCCTTTCAGTAGTCTGAACATATGGAAATCACTTGGTGATGAGGAATGGCACCATTCCTTGCTGGCTTTCTTCGTTTCCCATTGGTGGAAGTGAACCCAGGTTTTGTCCCCAGTAATGATTCTTGCAAGGAAGCCATCACCTTCTCGTTCAAAGGGCTCAAGAAGATCTTCACAAGCATCAACATGTCATTCCCTCATTTCAGGAGTCAGCTGCCGTGGGACCCATCTTGCAGACACTTTGTGAAACTGGAGAACATCATGCATAATGTGGTGTACTGACCCATTAATCTGTAAACATGCTGCATTGTCATTTAGTGTCACTTCACTATGGCTTCAACTGCTGCAATGTTCGGCGGAGTCACAAATCGTTGTACCTGCCTGACCTAGACGAGGAGCATCTTCCACTGAAGTCACACCATTTGTGAACTTCCTACTACATTCGAAGACTTGCTGCTGTGACAAACATGCAGCCCCTTACTGGACCTACCTTCATTGATGAATTTCAATAGGTTTCACATCTTCACAAAAAAACAAATAAAAGATGCTGTTCTTCCCTGGTGCGAGTTTGCCGGCTATTTAATTCCTTAACAATTTCAGAAATGGGTGCTCCATACATCTAATTCTAACTACCCTCCCGTGTTCAAAGTCTTAATTCCCATCATGTTGCCAGAATCATGCTTGATACTGTTTAACGTGAATGACCTTCGTACAAATGACAGCTCCACCAGTGTACTGGCCTTTTATGCCTTGCATATGCAATACTAATGCCATTTTTATATGTGCTTATCGCTACCCCACAACTTTCGTCACCTCAGAGTAAAGAAGTACAGTGTGACACAAGTGACATCAATGTTCAGTTACAGCCTGATGAGATTTAAAACTGGTGCAAAGAATGGCACCTTGTTTTAAATGTTGAGAAATTAAAAACTGTGCACTTCTCAAAATGAAAAACTTAGCAATACAATATTATCATATAAATATGTTGAAGTTCTGTCATGGGTAAAGCTCGCAGCAGACTTCAATTTATTGGTAGTATACTAGGGAAATCAGTCAGTCTACAAAGGAGATTGCTTGTAAATCACCCATCCTAAAATACTGCTGAAGTGTATGGGACCCATATCAAATAGGACCCAACAGGTGATACTAAACATGTACAGAGAAGGGTGGCACTAATGGTCACAGGTTTGTTTGATCCATGGGAGAGTATCACAGAACTGCTAATAAAATGAGCTAGCACACTCTTTAAGATGGACATGAATTATTCCAAGAAAGCGTGCTTACTAAGTATTAGGAACTGGATTCAAATTATGCCACTCAGAACATATTACAACCCCATATATACCAATTCCACAGGAATTCTGAGGAGGTGGTTAGATTAATTACAGCTTGCGTGGAGCCATTAAAACAATCATTCTTCTTGCACCCCATACACGAATGGAACAGGGGAAGAAACCCTAATAACGGGCAGTGAGGCGTACCCCCTGTTATGAACTGTATAGTTGTTTGCAGAGTGTAGATAATGTTATTAGATGGGCAGATCAACAAACAGCATGGTGTCAAGTAACCACCAGCAAATATATAGTCTAACACAGGTGGCTTGAGGTGAATGAAGTAATGAATAAATGCCAAACATGGAAGAAAATTTTTACATTCTAGAAAATACAGAAATTTATTTTCACTTCTAATGACCTCTGATTTCAGGAATGCAGACAGCTCTAAGAGAAATTCCCAAAATGAACCATGAACAACATTTTTGTTTGCTTTTTCCTGGGATAGGAATATGAATTATCAAGTGGGTGACAAATGCCACTTATGTAATGGAGAATCACTTCCCATTTGCTGAGTATGGTAGATCACATTTCACAAAATTCTCATAACACAGACATTGCAGTAGCGTGTAAACAGCTTACCTGCATTATCACTTCGTCTTCGCTTTCTAGGAGAGACTGATGAATCGCTATCACCATCAGATTTTCTTTCCTGAAAGAAAATAAAGTTCATCACTTAAATAAATGTAAATCAACAAAATTTGAGTGTAAATCACTATTACAAAGACTGCAATATGTCTACATATATACTCTGCAAACCACTGTAATAAGAATAGAGGAGGGCTCCTCTCACTATACTATTTGGTAGGGTTATGGGAGAAGAAGTTTTACCATGGAGATAAAGTGTCAATAGGCAGATGTGCAAACACTATATCCTTTACTAGTGCTGGAGCAACCAAAGACAGTGTTTGGACAGTATACAAAGTCTCTTCTTTCACTTGCCTCTGTCCTCTCACCCCATTTCCATTTTGTCAACACCATTCACACTGGTTGGGAGAGATGGTTAACACCCTTTGACAGATGTGGAAATAGGAAGTGTGTGTCACCGCATTCCATAGGTCAGCACTGTTGGTTGAAGCAAACCTGGGTCAAGCACTACAAGGGAAACCAAGAAATTTATTACCTGCCTGTTGGAAGGGAGGTGCTTCCACAATAATGTCTGTGGAACTCAGGACCATGAGTTTAAAAAAAGAAAAAACTGTATGAACATTCAATCATTTGATAAAGTGACGCACTAGATAAATGAAGTATGA
Source organism: Schistocerca serialis cubense (assembly GCF_023864345.2). Lineage (NCBI taxonomy): Eukaryota > Metazoa > Arthropoda > Insecta > Orthoptera > Acrididae > Schistocerca > Schistocerca serialis. The sequence goes on along the minus strand of NC_064640.1, from coordinate 1,058,713,707 downwards.
AATTTTGGATGGAGACTCATCAAACCAAGTAAGAATAGCTTCTGACTTGGACCAGAGGACAGTGCTGGAATTCTAGTCATTCTTATTTTATGTTAATGAGCTGACCAACAGTACTAATAGCAACCTCAGACATTTCACAAATGATACTTACCAATAATGAATTATTGTCAGGAAAGATTTGCAGAAATAATGAATCATATATTTAAAAAAATTCAAAGTGGGGCAAAGATTGGTAACTTGATTTGATGCATAGAAAGGTAAAACTCTGGATTTCACGAAATGAAAAAAAAATGTCATACTTTTACTATATTATCAGGCAAAGATTGGTAACTTGATTTGATGCATAGAAAGGTAAAACTCTGGATTTCACAAAATGAAAAAAAAATGTCATACTTTTACTATATTATCAATGATTCAAAATAATTGTACAGTAAACTAAGACAATAATAATTATCAGGAATTCAAAATGGAACAGTTTTACAAGGTCCATAACAGATGAATGACTCCAATTCATCCGTGTGGCCAAATTTAGATAATTGTTAAAAGTGTGAGGGATCAGACCATTTGTTCAACTGACTGAATGTATACAAAGGAGGATGTCATGGATGGTTACAGGTTTGCTTGACTGATGGGAACAATAATCCTGAGAAAACAGATACAAATTATCCCACAAAAGTCACCTTATAAGAATACAAGAACCAGTATTAGTGAAGAATCTAGAAATATTCTTCAGCCTCATGCATTTAGCTCTCTTAGAAACTCTGAAGACCAAATTAGGCTATTTTCTGTATACATAAAGGCAGTTAATCATCCGTTATTCACTCAGTCCATATGCAATTGCAATGAGGAGAAATCCTAACACATGGTGCCTTCCAAAATACCCTCTGAAATACATTTCAGAGTAGTTTGAGGAATATTTATGCAAACACAAATATTTATGCACACACACACTTCTTAACTGATATTAGAAGAGAGGAAAAATAAAATAAAGTACTTAAGTCTCAGGAGATTATATGAAGAAAAATTATTTAAATACAAGACAGAATTAATCCTACATTTTTCAGCTTATTTCAGTACTAACCATTTCGTCCTCTTGCATATGAAATACCGTAACACTAGAACCACGAGTGACCCACTTGATAATTTTTTTGTTTGTCACTCTTTTGTATTATTGCCTAGAGTGTTACATTTCTGTGACTTTTATGAAATAATGTAATTAGTGATTATACTTCATTTCACATTTTATGGTGATAACATAAAAGAGAAATATGAAGATTCACCTAGAACTGTGGATGGGTCAGTTCTGACCTGCCCAGCGCAGTCGCTATAACAATCTCATTTTTCATGTAGTTTCATGCCTATTGTTAGAGTGTGTTTGGTCAATAATCGCGAAACTCATTTTTACTTCACTTCTGGCTGATGTTCCAGTTTTCAGCAGGGGATGAGAAAGACAGGTTCAAACAAGTCTGACCTTATGAATATGTTATGGCCATATTTCTATGCACATAACGGACATTATAAATGCTCTAAATGAGATTTTAAATAATGAATCTGAGGGTGAACCACTGGAGTCTCTATCTGAGGAAGAATTTCCATATCTTACTCCTGAGAAGGTTCTACTGTATGCTGATGAGAAAGGTATGCTTTTTTATGTGTGTGTTTTATAATGATTTTTGTTTATGTATATGTTGCATAGACAGTAATTTGAATTGCAACACTTATGTTTATACATTGTTTCCTGTTGAAATTTTTCAAGTTATATGTTACATTTATGAAGGTGTTTTTTTGTTCTAATATTACACAATATATTCAATATTAAATCACGTTCTAATATGTATAACTACTATTACAGGAACAGCTGCCACAGAGACTAAGTCAACTCAAGGAAGTGGATGTCCTGAAGGTCAGTGTGGACAACAAACTGCCCAGGGTTCTGGACTACTTCAGTTTCCTTCAGGTAGAGATATTGTAGCACCCGATGGAACAACCTGGAAAGTTGGAGTATTAGGTGACTGTTCATCTGGAAGATATTGACAACAGAATGTTTTCAAAGATAAGGACAGGACCATCTCCACATGCAAAACAAAACATGAGTGAGACCTGTTAGAGTGCACAGCATCTAATGATAATGGACAAAGTTTTGAAACATATTCTAAAATGTACAGAAACTGAAGCACCTCGTGTACTGAGCTCAGATGAATGGACTATAAAAATTAAAGAACTGGAAGCTTTTATAGCTAAATTGTACATCCATGTACGTCCATGATGCTATTGGAGCTAAGAGCTTAGAACTGGACACAAGTGGTCAATGAAGTGGGGAAATAATTTTGTGAAATCAACAACGGCTTGTGACAGATTCAGAGATACAATGCGTTATCTCAGATTTGACAATAGATCCACAAGATCAGAACGACTAAGAGAAGACAAGTTTGCTTTGGTATCAGAAATCTGGAGTGAGTTCGTTGCGAATGCGCAGTCTAGCTACATACCGGGTCCATATATAACAATCAATGAACAGCTTTTTCCTTCAAAGTGCCGTTGCAGATTCATGCAGTTTATGGCCTCAAATCCGGACAAATACGGGCAAAAGTATTGGATGGCGGTAGATAAAGACTTAAAATATATTGTGAATGCTATCCCTTATATAGGAAAGGATGATACTAGGCGGAGTGATGAGCGTCTTGGTGGCTTTGTTCTAAAAAAAATTTATGCAACCTTACCTCAAAAAAGGAATAAATGTCACATGTGACAATTTTTTCACCTCCTTAGCACTCTCTGACACACTGAAAGCTAATTCTACGAGTCTTGTGGGAACAATAAATCTATCTCGCAGGGAAATACCAGTCTATATCAAAAAGGCAAGAGAACAGTTATAAAGCACAGTATTGTTGAAAAAAAGATGATACCACACTTGACTGTTTATCATTGTAAGAGCAACAAGAATGTCCTGATTCTGAGCACTATGCATCCTTATGTGATGATTGAGGATGGTATAAAAAGAAGCCAGATACTGTTACGTTTTATAACGTGGTTGACCAAATGGCTTGCAAATAGTCTGTCGAAGCACCATCGAGACATTGGCCTGTTCACACATTTTACAACTTGCTGGATTTGGCTGGGATAAATGCGTGGGTATTGTTCAATTCTCTAAATGATAAAAAATTGAAATGCAGGGATTTAATCCTGCAGCTGGCGGAGGAGCTTGCTGAGAAGTACGCAGCGACTAGAAAAACTAGCGTCCCTGTCAGACCTGAAGATGATCCTGACAGACAGAAAAAGTGAACGTTGCCTTGTAAAGTCTAACTGTGAAGGAAACAAATCATTTGTAAAGTGTCACATCTGAAAGAAAACTGTGTGCAACAAATGTACATCAAAAGACTATTATTTGTGTTCATTATGTAACGGTAGCCAGTAAAAACACTCAGCATATACATGTAAGTTTTAAAATGTTAAGTTATAATTTGTGTAAACATGGTTTATTTTTGTTAATTTCATTCTAAATATCATAGTGCTTCTAACAATAGATTGATTAGCAGTAACAATAACCCACTGACATAGGGGAAATAAAGGAAAAGATCGCGGGTCATTAGTGACCCAGCTGTGGTTCTACTGTAGGTACGTCCAAGTATCAGCGGTTCTAGTGTTAAAGCACTTCATTTTTGTTACTGCACAATGGGAATACATACTTTTCACAATAAACCCACATAGATTCATTATATTCAGGAAATTTGCATCTCTGCCTTACTTCCAAGTGACAGACGTGGTCCAGTCTTACATCCTTTGGTGGCACATGGGCTGTTGGTACTCTACTGTTCTTTGCTTGGATTTTTGATCCACTTCACTTCATTGCTAGATCTCCCTCACTTTGCTGCAGTGGTACCTATCTGGCATAAGAATTCATAAACCTCTACACAAAATTTGCTTCCACTCTGGGACGAAGCAAGAACATCCCGAGACCCAAAGAGCCAACACAACTGCTGGCTCACCCTGCATTCATGAAAATTGCAGAGAGCATTGGTGATACTAACTGGGCTATAATGGCCCATCTCTAGAAGGTGCTTACGCGGTTTCAGTACTGGGACAAATATACTTTCTTGCCATTGTGATATGAACTTGCCCTCACTCCTGATGCTGTTAAAGATGGTAAAGCTATGACACCAACAGTACCCTGATAGATGTTTAATCACTTGGATGCGGATGTGGTCTCGTGTTAGGGCTGTATCAGGGCAGTGGACTAAGACACCGACAAATTCCCACTTGCTCAATGGAGCATTACATGGCTCCAGTGGTGTGTAGTGAAAGAGAATTGCTTTTTCTCCATCCACTCTTTCAGGAGACAAATGGCAGGTTGATAATGCTCAGATGCAGATGCCCGGGCATAAAGAAGAGCAGTAATGGCACCTGGGTCAGTGCAGACAGTGCCATTCAAGGTAATACGAGGCTCATCTGTAGGTGTCTGGTATCCATAGAGATCTCTGATCTTAGCCCAAACCTGACAGGAGAGGTACATAGTCTTATGGTTTAATGATTCCATTTCCAGCAAACTTATTTCCTTTGTTTTGTTAGGTGGCAGGCCCGAACATGAAGCTGCTTACAGGTGATAAGGTGCTTTGTGAGTGCTGCTTAGAGCATTGGAGAGCCAACATACAATCTCTAATGGCCTCTGTAGCATTTTATGACCACCAAGGTACTGTCTTCTTTTGGGGCAGGTCCACAGACGGGGGATCTCCAATTCAGCTGCCAAAGATTGAGTGCATTCATATTCTCAGATGCCTCATCAATATCTCCATGCAGCAGGAAGCCAAGGGTGACAGGAGATGTGGAAGTACCCTGGTCAACACTGTTTGAGAGCCCATCTCGGCAGAGAAGACATCAGGAAGTGGTCACCACATGTCATCGTGGACTCTCTTGGGGAGGGATGGATGGATGGATGGATGGGAGAAGACAAGGAATGCAGATACGAAGGTCAATAACCAAGAAAGTTGCATGCACCAAGCTGAAGTTTGTGGGGCTACCAGAAATCAGTAGGCAAGGGTCAGGTTGTGGCTGTACACTTTCATGGTCTTTGCCATGGCCAATGATTGTAGTGCCACCCCAAAAAAGTTATGGGCATTGAAATCCCCAAAAAGGTGGGGGAAGCTGAGAAACCAATGATTACAGTATATTCTGACACACTTTACCGTTGGGGGTGGGGGAGGTTAACACTGCAGTAGGTGATATTCTGAAATGCCCTTACTCAAACAGCCACAACCTCTAAAGGTGTATTAAGAGGCACAAGTTCACTACAAAGAGTGTCCTGAATATATGTGCAAACTCTGCCTGACACCTTGTCATAGGTAGCACAAGTCTTATAATACCCACCCTATCAATGAAGGGCCAGGGTCTGCATTGGTGGAAAACGAGCCTCCTGAAGGGCAATATGGAAGGCAGGGGAAGTGTTTGAAAGATGTCATAGCTCAGCCTGGAGGTGGAAAAAACTGCTATAGATCCACTGGAGAATAATAATGTTGAAGTACTGTGGGGCCGTAAAGCGACCAAGGAGGTGGCTATGCCTTAGGGTCACGTGCTGCCATAGCTTGAGGGGCTATAGCATCGATATACACAGGTTCTGGGTTCCACTACGTGGTACCAACTGGGCCTCATGGGACACCAGAATCTCTTCCTTGGTCACAGGAATGGAACAGGCGCGATTTGGTGGTGTGGGGGCTACCAGAATTTTCTTGTTTGAGGACTTTTGATACTTCTTCTTCTTAGAGTGTTTGCAGACCAGTGGAAACCCTGGAAGCAAGTGTCCCATGTTCCAAGGGACCTCTTTCTGGCTAGGCAAGCCAGAGGAACATGACTTGTCTGGCTGGGAGGTGGGGGACCAATGTCCCTGAAGGGTGGGAAGTCCATGATTTTCAAGTAGGTGAGGTGGAAGTAGCAGGAGGAGAGTTGCCAACTATGGGGAAGGGGGGGGGGGGGGGGAGGCTTGGTCAAGCAGCCCTGAAGCCCCACTGTCGGAGATGTAGCTGGTGAGAGTACTGTTGCCAAAGCAGGCAAGGTCATGACAGCTGCAGCATATGACATTTATACGTGCTGGGTGCAACCACTCATACTTGTTTGGCTCCTGACAAGTTAGATCATCCAGGGTCTCGTATTCTTATCTTCACTCTGGAAAATGGTGCATCCTGGTGAGCAGAGGGGAATGGTGCATTCCACAGTTGACATTTTAAGCACTGCATCGTGGAAGGGGGGGGGGGGCATACAGTTTCACATCACATATCGGTATATAATCACCTTGACCTTTTCAGGCAATTAATTGCCCTCACAGGCCAAGATGAAGGCACCTATAGCAACCCATTGTCCGTTGGTCCCCCATGTTCATGATGAACACAGTGTACACCCCTCACTCCAAACTGGTGCACAGCTCATCAGATTGCAAGAGCAGAACTTGGCGGCAAATGATGCCCTGAATTATATTTAGAATGTTATGGAGGAGTGCCGCCCCATGAACCATGGACCTTGCCGCTGGTGGGGAGGCTTGCGTGCCTCAGCGATACAGATGGCCGTACTGTAGGTGCAACCACAACGGAGGGGTATCTGTTGAGAGGCCAGACAAACATGTGGTTCCTGAAGAGGGGCAGCAGCCTTTTCAGTAGTTGCAGGGGCAACAGTCTCGATGATTGACTGATCTGGCCTTGTAACATTAACCAAAACGGCCTTGCTGTGCTGGTACTGCGAACGGCTGAAAGCAAGGGGAAACTACAGCCGTAATTTTTCCCGAGGACATGCAGCTCTACTGTATGATTAAATGATGATGGCGTCCTCTTGGGTAAAATATTCCGGAGGTAAAACAGTCCCCCATTCGGATCTCCGGGCGGGGACTACTCAGGAGGACGTCGTTATCAGGAGAAAGAAAACTGGCGTCCTACGGATCGGAGCATAGAATGTCAGATCCCTTAATCGGGCAGGTAGGTTAGAAAATTTAAAAAGGGAAATGGATAGTTTAAAGTTAGATATAGTGGGAATTAGTGAAGTTTGGTGGCAGGAGGAACAAGACTTTTGGTCAGGTGATTACAGGGTTATAAATACAAAATCAAATAGGGGTAATGCAGGAGTAGATTTAATAATGAATAAAAAAATAGGGGTGCGGGTTAGCTACTACAAACAGCATAGTGAACGCATTATTGTGGCCAAGATAGACACAAAGCCCATGCCTACTACAGTAGCACAAGTTTATATGCCAACTACCTCTGCAGATGATGATGAAATAGATGAAACGTATGACGAGATAAAAGAAATTATTCAGGTAGTGAAAGGAGACGAAAATTTAGTAGTCATGGGTGACAGGAATTCGTCAGTAGGAAAAGGGAGAGAAGGAAACATAGTAGGTGAATATGGATTGGGGGGAAGGAATGAAAGAGGAAGCCGCCTTGTAGAATTTTGCACAGAGCATAACTTAATCATAGCCAACACTTGGTTCAAGAATCATAAAAGAAGGTTGTATACCTGGAAGAATCCTGGAGATACTAGTAGGTATCAGATAGATTATATAATGGTAAGACAGAGATTTAGGAACCAGGTTTTAAATTAAGACATTTCCTGGGGCAGATGTGGATTCTGACCACAATCTATTGGTTATGAACTGCAGATTGAATCTGAAGAAACTGCAAAAAGGCGGGAATTTAAGGAGATAGGACCTGGATAAACTGAAAGAACCAGAGGTTGTACAGAGTTTCAGGGAGAGCATAAGGGAACAATTGACATGAATGGGGGAAAGAAATACAGTAGAAGAAGAATGGGTAGCTCTGAGGGATGAAGTAGTGAAGGCAGCAGAGGATCAAGTAGGTAAAAAGACGAGGGCAAATTAAAATCCTTGGGTAACAGAAGAAATATTGAATTTAATTGATGAAAGGAGAAAATACAAAAATGCAGTAAATGAAGCAGGCAAAAAGGAATACAGACGTCTCAAAAATGATATCGACAGGAAGTGCAAAATGGCTAAGCAGGGATGGCTAGAGGACAAATGTAAGGATGTAGAGGCTTGTCTCACTAGGGGTAAGATAGATACTGCCTACAGGAAAATTAAAGAGACCTTTGGAGAGAAGAGAACCACTTGTATGAATATCAAGAGCTCAGATGGCAACCCAGTTCTAAGCAAAGAAGGGAAGGCAGAAAGGTGGAAGGAGTATATAGAGGGTTTATACAAGGGCGATGTACTTGAGGACAATATTATGGAAATGGAAGAGGATGTAGATGAAGACGAAATGGGAGATAAGATACTGCGTGAAGAGTTTGACAGAGCACTGAAAGACCTGAGTCAAAACAAGGCCCCGGGAGTAGACAACATTCCATTTGAACTACTGATGGCCTCGGGAGAGCCAGTCAAGACAAAACTCTACCATCTGGTGAGCATGATGTATGAGACAGGCGAAATACCCTCAGACTTCAAGAAGAATATAATAATTCCAATCCCAAAGAAAGCAGGTGTTGACAGATGTGAAAATTACCGAACTATCAGTTTAATAAGTCACAGCTGCAAAATACTAACGCGAATTCTTTACAGACGAATGGAAAAACTGGTAGAAGCCGACCCCGGGGAAGATCAGTTTGGATTCCGTAGAAATGTTGGAACACGTGAGGCAATACTGACCTTACGACTTATCTTAGAAGAAAGATTAAGAAAAGGCAAACCTACATTTCTAGCATTTGTAGACTTAGAGAAAGCTTTTGACAATGTTAACTGGAATACTCTCTTTCAAATTCTGAAGGTGGCATGGGTAAAATACAGGGAGCGAAAGGCTATTTACAGTTTGTACAGAAACCAGATGGCAGTTATAAGAGTCGAGGGGCATGAAAGGGAAGCAGTGGTTGGGAAAGGAGTAAGACAGGGTTGTAGCCTCTCCCCGATGTAATTCATTCTGTATATTGAGCAAGCAGTAAAGGAAACAAAAGAAAAATTCGGAGTAGGTATTAAAATTCATGGAGAAAAAGTAAAAACTTTGAGGTTCGCCGATGACATTGTAATTCTGTCAGAGACAGCAAAGGACTTGGAAGAGCAGTTGAACGGAATGGACAGTGTCTTGAAAGGAGGATATAAGATGAACATCAACAAAAGCAAAATGAGGATAATGGAATGCAGTCGAATTAAGTCGGGTGATGCTGAGGGAATTAGATTAGGAAGTGAGACACTTAACGTAGTAAAGGAGTTTTGCTATTTAGGGAGTAAAATAACCGATGATGGTCGAAGTAGGGAGGATATAAAATGTACACTGGCAATGGCAAGGAAAGCGTTTCTCAAGAAGAGGAATTTGTTAACATCGAGTATAGATTTAAGTGTCAGGAAGTCGTTTCTGAAAGTATTTGTATGGAGTGTAGCCATGTATGGAAGTGAAACATGGACGATAACTAGTTTGGACAAGAAGAGAATAGAAGCTTTCGAAATGTGGTGCTACAGAAGAATGCTGAAGATAAGGTGGGTAGATCACGTAACTAATGAGGAGGTATTGAATAGGATTGGGGAGAAGAGAAGTTTGTGGCACAAATTGACTAGAAGAAGGGATCGGTTGGTAGGACATGTTTTGAGGCATCAAGGGATCACAAATTTAGCATTGGAGGGCAGTGTGGTTGGTAAAAATCGTAGAGGGAGACCAAGAGATGAATACACTAAGCAGATTCAGAAGGATGTAGGTTGCAGTAGATACTGGGAGATGAAGAAGCTTGCACAGGATAGAGTAGCATGGAGAGCTGCATCAAACCAGTCTCAGGACTGAAGACCACAACAACAACAATGGAGGAGTGACAGTCACCTGTATGTCACCCAGCGTGTTGTAAGCAAGCAGCACCTGTGACTGGGCAGGGGATGCTGCTTTGATCAAAACTGACCCACTTTTCATTATACAGATGACTGCCACTTCCACAAACTTGTCTTGTAAGTTCTTTTTGCGGCCAACTAGGAATCCCCATCAGTCCTTATGCAAACCATGTTGTGGAGAGCATCTTTCTCTGCTTGCCACTTAACCCTATGGTTCTCCCATGGCATAGCCAAGGAAGGGAACATTTTAAGGTTGTATCTCTCTGGATTAAGAGGGGTCTTCCCTTCCATAGAGACTGCTGGGCTGTATGACTGCCAGTGGAAGATAACTTGATCTACTACATTTGCAGCTCATCTGCTGTTGTGACACCACTCTGAATTGGAACTTTTCCCATACACGCCACCAAGCCTCACCAATAACTACCTGGCCAGTAATGCATTGCGAAGGGTGCAATGATGGAAAGGCACAAAATTTGGAGCATCCACTGCATTGGGTGACCACCTCTGCACGATATGCACTTCCGGAGAACTTTGGAAATAGGTGGCTAGTCAAACCCAAGAATGGGGACTATGTTTTTATTTAATGAGAAGTTACAGAAAATGTCTGAAGTGAAAACTCGATTCCCTGCCATAAAACAGATCCCAACAAGGTGTGCACCAAGAAAACCATCTGATGGGTAGGCAGACGGGGGGAATAGTGGAAGTACAAGCTTGTAGCATGGAAAGGAAGTAATGCTGCAAAGGCTGGGGACCCATGACAGCCGTGCACTTATTCACTAGTTCTGTGAACCCCCTGGAGGGTCAGATAACCAGTCCTTCACAGTGCCTTGCCAACCGAGTATGCTGCTGTATTTAACTGATTTTTGTGGAACAAACTGTTACATAACTAAGTCATCAGGCAACAATTTAGCTACCCATTGCGTTAAATGAACCAGCAAGCCATCTGAATGAAAACCAAGAATAGTCCTCTCTAAATAAAAAACTGTGACTGGTGAATGATCCCATTATGGTTACAGGAAGAAAATTTCCTGGCCTCGCAGAGAACTGACAATGAATGATCTGAATGGAGGTAGTGTTGTAACGCTCCACAGTGAAATAGGTTTCAATAGTTCCACACATTAGATCTAACCACTTCTTTTTACTCAGGCATGTCGTATACATTCCACTCAAACAATAACTCTGAGTATCACACCACCAGAAAGTTTAAAACAGTTTAACACTGACGAAAATACGTCCGAAACTGGTGCAAGATTACGAAATATCCACTGCGACACTAACAGCAGTTGAGAAATGGTCAATTGAAGGGGATTCCGAAGTTGCAGTCATTCATTAACATATCGACAAAGTGCAGAGTGATCTACTACACAATTAACAAATCAAGGTGTTGAAAATAGGAGATGCCATAGAAATATCATAAGAAAGAATATTGTCTTTTCAAAATTTCGTAAACATTCGTAATTGCGCTAGTGGTGTGTTGGAACCAAGTGGTGTCATCCTTGTACACACCTGTATTTAATGTGTAACTGTCTAAAGTATCATTGCTGTAGGTCCGTAAGTTATTGCTCAGAGCTTCACCGAGTATAATGTTTTGTCGCACAGTTTGTGAATTTCGAGATGGCAGAGTTAGAGGAGCAACACGTTGAGTTACATTTTGCGTGAAACTCTAGAAAACATTTACAGACACGCACAAGATGCAGAAATTCTACGTTGTTGAGCGCCAAAGCCGTATTCTGTGTATCACGCGGTTTAAATATGCGAAGACGGAAGTTTATGATGACGCCCGTTCAGGACGCCCTTCGACGTCTACCGATGACGCTCATGTCAGGAACGTCAACGAAACTGTGCGTGCCAATCTAAGACAGAATGTCCGAGAGACTGCAGAAGAATGTAATATTTCAGTTGGATCATGTCACAAAACCCCGACACTGCATCGTGGTGCCGCCAGGTTGGTCACACGGCTATGGAGTCAAGACCAGAAAGACCTTCACCTCTGAATCTGTGAAGAGCTTTTGTATGGCGCAAATGGGAACCAGATGTTCGTTGAGATAATCTTAACTGATGATGAGACGTGGATCTACGTTTATGATATTGAGACGTTAAAACAACGAAGATTTGCAATGATAGGCAAGGCAAGAAAATTCGAGGACGACACTTCACGCGAACCAGGAAAAGGCATACCAAGACTGCTTCTGGAAGTAGAAACAGCATTTGGAGCGGTGTATCAATTGTGCAAGCGGTGTATCAATTGTGCAAGAGAGTATTTAGAAGGAGACCAAGCACAATTAGTAAAAGGTAAGCGCAGAAACTTTTGTGGAAAAAGTTCCGGAATTTTATCAAGAGACGTCGTTCATTGATCATGACGAGGCGTCGTACTTTGGCCATGAAGAGTAAGTCTTATTCAAGGTGTACATCATGTTCGTTTAGTACTCAAATGAAGTGCAAAAAGTAGTTCACTAAATTTTGGAGCATATCAAAAAATTCAACCGAGTTTTTGTTTGATAATTTGCTGCAATGACAGGGTACATTGCTTCGTGCGAGGAAATCAGTAGCATCATAGTAACTGGTACACAGGTGGCATGCACAAGAGATTGAAAGGTTTATGTCGAAAGCATTGTGATTTTTTCTCTCTGCAAGAAAAAAATTACGATTTTCATTCACAGTTCAACTTGCAATGGGGAAAAAATACTATGCAAGTTTTGGTTGCCAACCTAGTGGCGACAAACATGCGGGAAGAAGATTGGATTACAAACGGAAAGAAGTCATCTTATCAGGAAAATTTGCCTGCACATGAAGCTGTTGTGGCAGTTGGAAACAGATTTGGTACACAATGACAACCACGTATTCCAACATCTAAGGGGCCGAGTCACCACCACCACCACCACCACCACCACCACCACCACCACCACGGGAGTGTCTCCCGACAGTACGCACTTGGCTGTTTTGACGTTTACTGACCGGAAGTTGGTTTCCGTGACGAGGCATCCTGTTCGAAGACGCCATTCATGTTGATGTTTGCCTTGTGCTCCATTTAACTGCTTTCGTTGTTTGTTGCTGCTTCTTGTTATTTCGTTGCTGCTGTTACGTTTTGTTATTGTTTCTTGTTATTGTTTAGTTTGTTTTAGCAAACATGAGTGATTCCCAAGAAACGCTCTATAAGTGTGAGGAATGCAGTTCAGAGTTTAAAATGCGAAAGAACCTCTACGCCCATATGAGGAAAGTTCATGAACTTGATATCCATGTGTCTAAAAAAGGAAAAGGCAGTGAATTATGTCCCCAGTGCGGAATTGCATTTATGAGATGCAGTTCATTAAAACGTCATCAAATAACTGTGCATGGCATGAAGTCGGAGGAAAACAGACGGAAATGCCGCATTATTTGCCCACAGTGCTCTCTCTCGTTTCTCACCTATGACACACTGAGAACACATATTCAAGAGAACCATGACGTTAGTTTTGAGTGCCAGGAGATAGAATTTGGTTGTCTTGCGGGTTTGTTTTTTATATTTATTGTGTTAGTCACGTTTTAGTAAATTTTGTTGATCCCAAGTACATGACTTAAAAATACTGTCTTAACATTTTTTCAGAATTTGAAGAGTGGAAAATTTCTTACGAAAAAGTAAACCATGTTCGTCATGTAATGAATTGTTCGGAGCAGGAGCGACTAGAAAAACGTGTTCGATATTACCACTGCCATCGCTCTTTCAATTTCAATTCTAAAGGAACAGGTGCCAGGTGTGTCAAAAGTATGGGCACGAATAAAATAGGCAGTACTTGTCCATCCAACATGCAAGTGACAATAACAGAGGACAAATGCTGCTTAAAATTTTTTCCAAAACACATGGGACACACCCAAGATGTTGGAAGAACATTTCTGCATGGGAACGAGAGGACAGAGTTGGCAGGTAAAATGGATTATGTTACACTTATGTACATGAAACATGAAATTATCAAATTTATTTGTGTGAACAGACGTAGGGTCTATCAATGTGCTTCATTTTTATTTCCTTTTTTTTTTCTTTTTTCAGGACGGCTGTCACAGGGTGTACCTGTTGGACGAGTCTTACAAGATGTCCGAAGTGCAACAATCGCTGCAAGTATGGAGAGAATCCATCTCCTTGAGAAAAAAGATTTGCATAATATAAAAAGGGATTTTGATATTGGTTATGCAACGAAGAAGCATGAAAATGATGCAGTGAGTGTGAGACTGTGGGTTGAAGAAATGAAGAGACAAAGTGACAACCCAGTACTGTATTTCAAGCAGCAAAAACAAGTGGATCCTAATTTTCAAGATGAAGACTTCATTCTTATTATAATGACAGACTTTCAGGCCGAACAACTTCTAAAGTATGGAGAAGATAAAATATGTGTGGATGGCACTCATGGCATGACTGCATACGATTTTCAACTTTTTACTATTGTCGTTGTTGATAGATATGGTGCTGGAATGCCAGTTGCATTTTGTTTTTCAAATAGGGGAGACATGTGCTTATGTCTTTTTATTTCAAATGTGTGAGAGAAAGGGTGGGCACTGTAAAGACCAATGTGTTTATGTCTGACGATGCACCAGCATTAATGCATGGTCAGCAGTAATGGGACCTGTGCCAAACCAGTTGCTGTGTTCTTGGCATATACAACGGAACTGGTCTCAGAATTTAAGGAGAATTTCTGGGGGTAGTGAGAAAAAAATCAGCAGTGTTTAGTTCACTAAAGCGACTTCAGACTGAACTGGATATAGATGTTTTTAGTTGTAGTCTGGAGAAAGTGGTGGAAGACTTATTGAATGATCCGGATACTGCAGAATTTGGCAGGTACTTTCTTAAGATGTACTGCCAGCGAGTGGAAAAGTGGGCGTATTGTTTTAGGCACCGATTGGGCATTAATACAAACAATTACTTGGAGTCCCTACATAAAGTTATTAAATACAGTTATCTAGAAGAGAAAAAGTGCAGAATACTGGATAAGTCATTAAATGCTTTGTTATGTTTAGTGAGAGACAAAGTATATGAGGGCTTAGTGAAGCTCTCAAAACGTAAGCAGTGCTCTAGGGCGTCAAGAGTGAAAGCAAGCCACAACGATAGCTCAGCTATAACAAATGGGATGATTTTATGCAGGGGTGAAGGGTTGTGGGAAGTGCTTTCTTCCACTGGTTGTGAAGTGTATGTTGTAAAAAATTCAGAACTGATATGCGAAAGAAAATGCTCACTTAAGTGCAACACCTGCAACATATGTGTACATTCGTATAAATTCAGCTGTTTAGACAACATTTTAAATTTTAACATATGTAAGCATATACATGCATGTGCCAAATCATTGTCTGGTGCTGTCCAGGAGAGTGAACAGTGTTCCTTGCCCTCTAGTGCAGACAATGAATATGTGTCAGCATTGCTTTCTGGCAATTCAGAAAAATCTGCTGACACATTTGAACAGGATGTGATGTCTCACTGTGAAACTATAGTTGCACTCAGCAAAGGAACACAGTGTGGACAGGAGACTAAGGCCAAAGTATTGAAGGATCTGAAGAAGATCATTGGTAATCTTAATAAAGATTTTTCTTTCTCAGAAGAAAACACAGTAAATGTGAATGCCAAGATTGAATCTCAGGCTAGATTTTTTCCACAAAGCAGAGAAGGATTTTGTGAGGGGTGATTAAGTGTTTAAAAAAAAGTAAACTCCAGGTTGGAATATCAACAATATTAGGAAAAAAATAGTTTGCCACTCACTGTAAAGGTGACATGTTGAGTTGCAGACAGGCACAATGTAAAGAATGTTACATATTTAGTTTTTGGCCAAAGCCTTCTCCAGAAAACAAAACACAAACAGATTAACACTAGCAAGCACACATGACCAATATCTCCCACTGCAGATAGTGAAGATGTGTGCAGGTAGTGTGCTTGTGTGTGTAAATCTTTTTGTGTTTTCTTTTCTGAAGAAGTCTTTGGCCAAAAGCTAAATGTGTAACAGTCTTTACATTGTGCCTGTTTGCAACTCAACATGTCACCTTTACAGCGAATAGCAAACTATCCTTTTCCTAATATTGTTAATGCACATAAAGGTGGTCTTGTAAATTATGTCAATTTGTGAGTGTGTGTGTTTCTGAGAGAGAGAGAGAGAGAGAGAGAGATTCCGTGTAGTTGAAGGTGAATAAAAATTTAAATTTACTTGTGCATTTTTTTAATTTTGTTAATCATGGTATACTAAAATAATGCTGTCCCACCATCTTGGCTCATTCAAACTGTATTCTATAATTCAGTGATATCTAATTGTCTAAATAAAACTGAATTGCACAATGAAACATTATAATTGGTATGTATCAGTGTTTGGTAAAGGATTTGAGTTAACAAAAGACAACAAAGAAAGTAATGGAATTTGTCATGATTTTACTACTGTGTTTGAGCACAAAAATCAAGGATTTAGTGTCACGCTACAGCAAGTCTTAGTTTCTATGTAAAAGAAAACTGGCTGAAAATCTCAAAAGTGCTTAAATGTCATGTCTGTTATGACAAAATACTTTACCACACACAGAGTTTGCCTGTGTTGCGACATTTTTTGGTCTTCTGTGGATAGCTATAATCAAATTTGGTTTTGATGGTCTGAAATAACTCTTTAAATGCATTAATTACAGCCATTTCTTGTAATCCCACCTGTGAGTCTACTGCAGTTAGCGCTGTTTGAAAAGAGTTTAATGTTTCCTTGTTAATAATCCTTTTTGTGAATACATAATTAGAATGCTAGGAAACAGCTGGTTGATTATTAGTTCTCTTTGTATAAAGTCCCATGCTCTGTTGGCAGACGTCTTTGAGTCAACTAAAGTCATCTCATAGGCCCATGTATTTAGATTTACGATAACAGTGTCAAGGCAGGCATCACCTCTGGTTGGTAAATGACATGCTACAAATAGTCCATAAATTGTTAATAGATTCATAAATTTTCCTCCTTAGAACTCTCCTTGCAAAAGTGTACATTGAAATGAACACCCAGTGCAATTTCTGATTTCAAGTGCATAAAATAGCACAGCCAAGATTCTATTTAGATGAGAAAATTTTCAAAGTTGCCATCTGGAGAATGGTATACTAGACAACAATTATTATAATAAGATTTAATAAGTCCGAAGCAGCCAACTCAAAATCTAGGTCCACACAGTAGCTTTTTAAATCAATTTCTTTAACACTAGATTTTCTGTTCGTATATTTAGATACATCACCAAAGGAAGCAGGTGTTCTGCACCATGCACTTATTGAATTTAGGCATTCAATTCAGTTATACTACCCTGCTTCTTGTGCTGATAACCAATGTTTACATACACAGTAAAATTGGCTTCACTTCTATAAAAAGTGATAACACATTAAGTTTAGTTCTAAGATACAGGCATTATGGGAGTAACTTTTTGAGCACTATGTGACCCGTTTACATTTCATTCCTCTTTCTGTTTGTCACAGAAAAGATTATTTCACAGGAATATTGGCGACACTATGGAATAAAATAAACGATACATCACAATATTTTTGGACCATGTAGCATTATCCATTACATTATATCTAAGATCAGGGTAAACACTCAAGATTTTCACCTCTTTTTTTTTTTTTTTTTTGCTGGAAGCTAAAGACGTTTTCTAGAGTTGTACAAATTATGACTCTGTTCAGGTCTAGCCATGATCTTTTTCACCATACAGCATTCCTTATGCAGGTTTTCAACAGGGCTGGAACTATACTATGGCTACTTAAAAGCCGCTTTTCGTCGTCCAAAATATTAAAAATACTTCATATTCCCTGGTTTGGTCCCCCTACATGTGAATGCGAAATAAACCGAGGTAGCAGACTTATGAGCAGTATAGCCTTGTGTTAACCTTTTAACCACATTTATTTTCCATATTTTACGCACATTTCGTTATAACAACTAAGATCCACAGAAAGAAAGGGAAAAAAAACCTGACACTAATCGGCAGAATATTTCGGCGAATCTGTACGCACACATATCAATTACGTAAATTTCAGTATGGGCCTACTGCGGAAATTTTACACTATTCTGTTTATTGAACATGAAGGACTAAATCATAAGATGGAAATTACTTCGTGCTTAACTAATTCCTTCAGTATTCACGTGTGCAACTCAGTGATCTCTATACTGATGCAACTGCACTGCATGTAAACCGTCCTCGCAGCAAAGTGTTTACTGAAGGGACAGTCACGTGACTTCCGGCAGCCAAACGTCAAAACAGCCAAGTGCGTACTGTCGGGAGACACTCCCCCACCACCACCACCACCACCACCAGGCTAGCTCGAGACACTTGCATCCCCTGGCTGTTGTCCTCTAGATGAACAACGTTGTTATTCCCGCCAAGGATAGGTTCGGAAATCTTACAGCCACACTTGGGGAATGGGATCTCCTCACTGGAAAAATGCACAAAGTATACGGACATAAAACGGATAGTGACGTACAATTGGTGCATTTATATCAAAAATACCCTTCTTCTGTGAAGGCAAGAAATCGTCTCCTTACCGACAAACTACCTACACACACGTACATACACCGCAAGCCACTGTACAGTGCGTGGCGGAGGGTACCCAGTATCACTTCTTGTCATTTCCAGGCTGTTTCACTTGCAAACAGAGGGAGCTGAAAACGACAATTTGCCTGCATATGAGCCCGAATTTCACCTGTCTTAACTACATGATTCTTACTCAACATGTATATTTGGCAGGACTAGAATCGTTCTGCAGTCAGTTTCAAATTCCAGTTCCCTACATTTCCTCGTAAGTTTCTCGAAAACAACGTCGCCTTCTCTCCAGTGATTCCTGTTTGAGTTGCCAAAGAATCTCTAATATTCTTGTGTTGTTCAAACCTACCCGCAACGAATGAGCAAACCGCTTCTGAATTGCTTTGATATCTTCCTTTAATCTGACCTGGTGCAGATCACAGACACTAACAGTATTGAAGAGCAGGCTGCATCAGTGCCCTGTATGTCGTCTCCTTTACAGATGAACCACACTTTCCCAATAATTTTCCCAATAAACCGAAATTGACCATTCGCTTTCCCTGCCACAATCCTCACGTGCTCATTCCATTTCACGTACCTTTGCAACGTTATGCAGAGATATTTAAATGACGTGACTGTGTGAAGCAGAGCACTACTCACACTATAACTTAACATTATGAGTTTTTTTTTTTTTTTTTTTTCATACTCATCTGCGTTAACGTACACTTTCCTACTTTAGAACGAGCTGCCATACGTCATACCAACTAGAAATTTTGGCCAAGTCATCATCTATCATCATACAGTCATCCTCAACACCCTCCCATACTCCAAAGCATCATCAGCAAACAGTAGATTGTCCGCCATATCATTTCTGTGTATAGACAACAGCGGCCCTATTTTGCTTTCCTGGAGCACTGCTGACGTTAACCTTGTCTCTGATGAACACTCGCCATCGAGAACAATGTACTGGGCTCTTTTACTTACGAAGTCTTCGTGCCACTCGGATACCTAGGAACCTATTGCACATGCTCTGACCGTTAACAGTCTATTAGTAATGTTTGTAGAATCCTGTACTCGTTCCTTTCACTAAACGTGAGATTCTGTACAAAACTGAGGTTGCGTGTGAAAACTTAATTGACGTCAGACATACGAAAAGTCCTTCTCTGAATGAATTAGCAAATCTTACAAATGTATATCACAACACACGAGCGGACAAGCTTACAAGGGGAGGTTCCCATCTAAATCTAAGACAGATGGCGAACATGACAGAAGGGAACTATGGATGACTCGCGTTCTCGACCAGAATTGCCTCACTATAAGTAACCAAGCACCTAAATTTTCATCCACTTGTTCTCTTGTCAAGACTCCGAATAAACACCATAAATGTATTTTTGGATTTCGCAGACGTTTGCAGCTTGCTTACACACTAGCGAGTCTTGCTTACTCCAGCCCACAAAATCACCGCTTTGCAGTAAACAAAGATGTAAACAGCATGTTTCGAGCCTTCCACAGTGCCATCCATTTATGTGGATTAATCTACTGCTCGATTTGTCAGGTTTCCTCCACACAAGCCATCGACAGTTCACTTCCGCGTGTTCAGATGAGTCATTTCCAATTCGTGCACAATATTTCGACGACCGACATGATCGTCCCCTCCCAGTGTCACGAGTTTAGTCGTCTCACGTCCTCGCCACCCCGACACAACCCTATGAAAATGATCTGGTCGGTCGTCAAAATATCTTACACAAAACGGATTGGCGGAGCACACAGAAGCATATCGTTAACTGTCTGTATGTAAACGGCGTGCAGGTCCTCAACACGACAAACCTCGAGAGGCCCTCAGGGAGATCGCTTATGAGGGGCAGCGTACGCTAGGAATGGCTCTGTGATGTTACACCGACGCTTTGATTAAACGGATACTTCATTTATAATAAAAGGTATTTCGAGGCTTAAGAGGTGCAACCAACCGATGAGCAACGAAGTTATTTCCAAGTTATTTCTGATGAAGAAAACAACACATTGGTTCTTCCTTTAGGATGACAGTTCTCGTATCAAAGTGGCAAAAAATCGAGGTGTTTTGGTGGATTTGGACCACCACGCATGTGTCTGTGGTAATAGACTTTATCCAAACCCTTATGGGGATCCATAGTCCTTTTTCTCTTTCACTGTGTGTGTTCGTGGGGGGTGGGGGCCGAGTCACACAGTGAGGAGGAAATCTCATAAAATGACACCCATTCGCTCACTCCAACCTCACGTTGACACACACAACCACTCGATCTCACAGGCCTTTCATACAAAAGAGCAGGTGAAAGGTGCTACACCTGGGAACAGAAGTAAAACTACAGAAGCTGAAAGAAAGGTACGAGGAATGAGTCTGGCTGACCAGTTACAAAAATCGTGGGTGAGGCAATCGCCCAGATAACACGTTAAGAACAACGCCCTAATTTTTTTGGAGAGAAGTCGAACAGATCTCTGAACCTTAAAGCTCTTGCCACATTCGTTTGCATGTTGCTCGAAATAGAGGGCACGTCTGTCAGGAAATCCGCTGCTGCCCTCTCCTCTGAAAGTAAAACATAGTCTAATAAAATGTGGTGCACCGTGATCTGTATGCCACAAGCAGCTCATGTCGGAGGGTCCTCTCGCCTGAGCAAGAACTCATGCGACAGAGGTGTGGCCTGCGTGTAGACAAGTAAGGAGAACCTCGTCCCGCCAATGTGGAAGGAAGGTGGTACACTGTGGCCACATAGTGGTCTTCACCACGAGCAACTTGTCAGCTGTCAGTTCCTACCACTCCTCTTTCCGTCGATGCACGACTCTTCACCTCAGCAGTGAGACAATAGCATGCAAGGGGAATGAGACACGAAACTAACCAAGGACTACAACACGACGACTCCTCGGCTGCTACAGCCGCTCTTTCGTTCCCCACAATACCCGTGTGCTCTGGCGCCCAGCAGAGTGTCTTCCTTTTCCAGGCTTTGTGGCCAGAGGAAGGCGTTCTGGACATCCTGGAATACTTTATCAGTTGGATACAAGCATTGTAGAGACTGAAGGCAACTCAGGGGGACGGGGGTTGAAACATGAGGAATTTAGCAGGCATGGCACATCTCGTCTCGTACAAGGCCCTAAGGATCATGGAAATTTGCCATCGAATACAGTGAACTCTGGAGACAACCGAATTTAGAGGACAAACTGTGGGAAAACGGAGGAACAAAAAGAGTCCCTCTGTTTAGGCAATTAAAGTCCAGTCAGGCCTGCATGTAAAACCTGTAAAACTGGAGCAGACATATCTCACACGCTACCCAAAACCTGTGGCAAAGAAACTTTAAAATGTTTAGTGTCTTCTGGGAACTTGCCTTCAGGTGTGGTAACCACAATAGTGTGGAGTCAAAAATGAGGCATAGAAACTGCACAGGCTTTAAAAGCGAGAATGGTGTTCCACATATGCAGTTCAAGTAAACTAAAAATACGACATGGACACACACACACACACACACACACACACACACACACACACACACACACACACACAGAGACACACACACACACACACACACACACACACACACACACACACACACACACACACACAGAGAGAGACACACACACACACACACACACACACACACACACACACACACACACACACAGAGAGAGAGAGACACACACACACACACACACACACACACACACACAGAGAGACACACACACACACACACACACACACACACACACACACACACACACACACACACACACACACTATTCTCTGCAGAAAATGTTAAGGCTGTGTTTCCAGCCCTTTCCTAATCAATCAATCCTTTGTACTTTCACTTGCAACTGATTATTTGCTGTTGCAATACCGAAGGAGGAACAGAACACTGCAAAATCATTCACAAATAACGAACATTGTATGGCACTCCTTACCATACATATGATACTGTTTATGGATATGGCGAAGATGATAGCAATTACAAAACTGCCTTGAGCGACATCCTCCTGCTCGAAACTATTCGACAACATGTCAACGACTTGGAACTGAAAAAAAAAGTGCTTCAATAAAAACGACGGCATAAAGGAAGGGAGATCACCACAGAAGCCCTATTGGTGGGGCTGCCTTACAATATGGTGTCTCCAAGACGTGTCGTATATTTTACTGATAAGGAATGAGGCTATTTGCACAGGAAACCGTGCTGTATAGCGGTCTCTTGCAGGGTCTCGTTGCCGACAATGGATAGCTATCTCCTGAATCGACACTGAGAGCGACTTACGAGCTGCCTTGTATCTAACACCCAGACCAGACCACCGTTAACCATTCGCTCCAAGGTCTTGCCTATACAGCTCGTTAAGTCGACGCTCCAGTAACCACTTGGAAACGTTTGGTACTTTCCCGGTTTGAGAAGAGGCACCAAAATTCCCTCCTTCCATTTGCTGGGAAAGTTGCTTGTCTGCCTTATTAAATTAGACCACTTCGGAGGACTTCCTTTGACGCTGGTTGCAAGTTTTGCAGCATGCTGTACGGGTTTCGTCGTGACTGGGCACTGTATCACAAGCTGCGAAAAGGGCAGAGTCCAACTCTCTCACGCAAAGTAGGCAATTTTAGACCTCTTAATTGCCAGACCTTGTGTCCAACTCAGCGTTTTCCATGGTGTAGCGGTATCCCGGCTGACAGTGGCACTAGTCAGCGCAAATTGCTCTGCCATTGTCTGAAAAAATGTCTCCAGATGACGTCACAGCCCTGCAGGAGTCACAGCAGCAGTTAGCTCCGCCACTATCACAGACCCAGGCAGCACATAGCAACCCTAATTGTGAACATAGGAGACACTGTATTTCTGCAGCAGTGAGGCTGAGGACTACACTCAAGATCATGTACCACAACGAATACCTATTGAGTTAAGTAAACTTTCCATTCTTATAACTGAAAAACCCACTTAATATATGTGTGTGTGTGTGTGTGTGTGTGTGTGTGTGTGTGTGTGTGTGTGTGTGTGTGTTTATTGGAAGAGTATACCAGCCGCCAAACAACCTCTTCTTGCTCCTCCTTAGTCTAGACGACATGAAAGTCAGACATTTCCTTCCTGTCTCCATTAGCAGCCAGTTCTTTGACGTCTATTTTTGTTTATCTTGGGTAGGTTTCGGAGCCACAACCACCAAGGTGGTAGAGGCAGTGCTGGATGGTGGGCCAGTTCAAACCTTTGGAGGTTAAGGGAGTTCTGCAACATTGGTAACTGCTGCCTTGTCTGGCGTTCTGGGAGGAGGTATGGGCTACGAAGTAACTCCAGCACCCAAGTGCATTGAAAAACACAGCTGGTAGTAGTAGTATTAGCAATAGGGATCTTCATTCATGTAGCAGCATCGGTTTTCCGGTTTGGATGTTGAGAACTGAAGTAAAGGAGGCAGCTGCATAACCTTATAGATCTTTTTGGCTTCACCATATGGGAGGCACTTTGATGTTTTTATCTTCTGCATCTTCCTTTCTTCAAGGGAGACACTGCAATCCATACTCCAGACCGGGAGATCCCCGGAGAAATTTACAAACTTCCAAAGAGATGAACAAAAGACTCCTTTAAGGGCAGTCTTACAGCATTTTCCCCAAGTGGCGTCTCCCTTTCAGGAACAGTAGTTAGTCCCGAGTGCTGGTGTTTAAAACGGTGCATTGTGTTCAAGGGAAAAAAATCTACACATCTAGACTAAGGAATACTGCCTTAACATACTCTGGAAGTTTCGTGCTGTTGATAGTCAGTGTAAAAGTGTGATTACACTGTATCACCACACACCCATTCAATTAGGTTTATCACACCAACAATACCTTCCTGGCCTCACCCACTCTGCAGTTCATTTTCTATTGCATACTCTACAGGGCATTGTGCTGGATGTCGTTCACTTGTTGGGAACTAGACGTTTCTACCAACAGCGTCCCATTTGGTTAGTGTTTGACAGATTTTAAGTTCCAGCAAAACCCTCCAAACATCTTTATACGCAGAATAGTGGAACTTTATCAAAGCTACTCTTTGCATTTAACTATTGCAAACACATTCAGACAACCAGCATGCATTCTGTTACTGTTAACAGAGCCTGTTGGACTGGCTGGATGAACCCTGTTATTAGACTGGGTGTTGGTACCTAGCAATGGCCCATCGATTCCACTGGAGGGGGAAGAGAAAAATTGGAAGGCTCCATCTAGGTCCCAGGAAGAACTAGTTAAATAAAAGTCTCTGCATAGAGCCCTGTGTGCCTAGGTAGACTTTATACAACTGAGGCAGAGCAGGTCCCTCAGAGGTTGCCCGCTAACGACTATTCCATCTCCACAGCTGCGCATCTCTTTGGCACACCTCAAGACTGAGCCGCTATTTATAGACGTTTCCACCATCCTCACAACGTGCGTGGCCAAGCCAAGATCCCATTACCTGTGATACACCACATTCCACCATCGTGCTGTGAGATGAGAATAATAAAGCAGCACTAGTCAAATAGAGCATGCAACAACAGTTACGAGAATATGTGGACAGTGTAGATGAAGCAGAATTACTCTCGAATCAAACAATATTATTTACTTTGTTACATATTTTGAGATTCTGTTAGGGTGTGTTGCTGCAAGGATGCTGAGAATGTCAAAATGTGTAATTTACACCTTAGAAAATCCCGGATGGGGCAACAATATGAGATAGGATAGATTACAACTCACCACATGGAACAGATGTTGAGCATCAACCAAGGGCAATGTAAGAACACAGAACTTAATCCTCCATAAAATGATGAAAAAGAAAAACCGTGCACACACACGGGAGGGTAGTAAGGCCTAAACGCGGAGAACAGCTATCTCAGCTGATGTGGCTGTACACACGAAATGTGTCATGGGGATGGAGGGCAGTATGAGGAAAGGGTGGTGTAAAATGCTGCAGTGCTGCCTATGGGAGGAAGCACATATAGTGTTGTGACAGGACGGTTGGATGGGGAAAGGTGGAAGGGTTGGGGAGAGTAGCAGAAAAGGTGAAAAAACTGTACAGGTGCACTGGGGGGGGGGGGGGGGGGCCGACAGTAGGCGTGTGTAGAGCTGGAATGGGAGCAGGCGTTGGGACAGAAGCAGGTGTAGCTGAGGCCCTAACAGTGACAGCGCAGTGACTGTCGAAGTCTAGCACATCAGGTCAGGCAGCCATCTCAAACTGGACGGTCCAGCTGCCTCTCAGCCAGTCTAGCAGTGGCCATTCACAGTGACAAACTGCT
Source organism: Schistocerca serialis cubense (assembly GCF_023864345.2). Classification (NCBI taxonomy): domain Eukaryota; kingdom Metazoa; phylum Arthropoda; class Insecta; order Orthoptera; family Acrididae; genus Schistocerca; species Schistocerca serialis. The sequence continues at coordinate 1,058,688,218 of NC_064640.1, read as the reverse complement.
CGTCAGAGGAGATGCTCACATAGAATGCGGTACAGTGTCTCGTTTTTGGGCGCAAAAACAACCGGGGTCATATGCGCACACGTCAAAACTATAGAACACGAAGACAGAGGTGTTAAAAATGACTAAATGTCAATCCCAATTGACATAATAGAAGACAGTGAAAAACAGGGACGTGGAGAAAGAGCTACTAAAGTCACCATACAAAACGGAGGTCCAAAACTAAAAATTAAATGCCTTTCGTCATATCGCTTTCACGGACAGAAACTAAATCGCGGTCCACAGCCCACGCGTCAATTGCTAAAACGGTCGATAAATCAGACGGCAAGTGGGAACATAAACGGTTAAGAAATGGACTTTCAGCCGGGAGGAAGCGAACAGTTAAAATTTGGGCGCAGTATAACAAGTAGTGGGGGAGCGCCACTTATAAAATGACGATGGCTAAAAAGACAGTGCCCAATACGCAACCGAGTTAAAATGACTTCCTCCAGGCGGCAGAGCCGAGAGTAGGTCGTCCATGCCACTGGGAGAGGCTTAATAATCTTGAGCTTATTTCTTTAAGGAAGGACCAATGGCGATGCCGAAGGGACGCTACCTCCTGATGGACAGCAACACAGTGATCACTGGAGGGAATATAGAAACTAGTGGGCTGAGGTAAGAGGACTGCAGCCTTGGCAGCAGCGTCAGCAGCCTAGTTTCCTGGCAGACCGACATGACCAGGAATCCACAGAATTCACAGTGGCTCCAACACGAGTGATAAAGTTGCACTAAGGGATGGGCGGTGTAAAACGCACAGAGACTTTGAAGGGCGCCTAGTGTGTGTGAGCACGACAATTTAATAGTCTGTGACGCCAGATGTGCTCTGTGGCCTGATAAGAGGCGAAGAGCTCGGCTGTAAATACTGAGCAGTGTGTCGGAAACCGACAACTAAAGACGTGAGTGCCAATGACGAAGGCACATCTGACCCTACAGTCAGTCAGAGCCATCAGTGTACACAAATGTACTACCGCGAAATTCTGTGCGAAACTAACGAAACTGAAGGCGACAGAGTAAGGCTGGAGTAGTGTCCTTACGTAGTCAATGAAGGCTGAGGTTAACAAGGGCCACTTCACGAAGCGAAATTGGCGAAGCATTCACACCCACTGGGGAAGTTGCAGGTAGTTTGAAATTAAGCTGCCGAAGCAAGCGCCGGAAACGGACTCCAGGAGGTAACAGGGAAGAGGGATGTGCCCCGTACTGGCGATCGAAGTAAGCATCGAACAAGGAGGCATAGCATGGGTGGCCACGCATGGCAGACTAACAGCATGCCTGAGGAGAAAGTCATGACGGTAGGACAGTGGTAGTTCAGCCGCTTCAGCATACAGGCTCTCACTTGGGGTAGTGTAAAAGGCGCCAGTGGGCAAATGGATAACATAATGGCGGATGTGTTGAGATGGCGTAAGAGGCTGGACGTGCAGATGCATAAACAAAGCACCCACAGTCGAGTTTCGGATGGAAAATGGATCGCTACAAACGGAGGTTCGATCAGCATGCCAGGAGGTACCATTGAGGACATGTAGGACATTGAGGAACCGCGTAAGACTGGCTGCCAAGTAAGACACATGAGAGGACCAAGAGTTTCCTAGCGAGCATGAGCTCATGAATTTCGTAGTTTCAACTAACGGAAGGGCAACATGCCCAAAATGTAAAGATGGTAGGAGAAACCATTTGCGCCGCCAGAAATTCATACCGACGGGTTTGTCAGTGGAAAAACTAAAACCATTGTAAGTGCTCCAGGAGTACAGACGATCGAGACGCCGTCGATGACGCCACTCAGTGACAGGTCCGTGAGAACTGGAATAGAAGGCAAAGAGGGAGCCGAAGATATCCGGTGGGCGACAGGCCATTATAGGGTAAATGGCGATAGCTAATAGGATGATGCTCAGGAGAGAACCCTGAGGCACACCGTCTTCCTGGATAAAGGTGTCCTACAAGGCAGAACCCACATGCACCTTGAAAACTCTGCCTTCTAAAAATTCCCGCAGGAAACGGGGCAGGCAGCCACGGAAGCCCCACTTGTAAAGAGTTCTCCAGCAGGTGTTGTATGCCTTCTCCAAATCGAAAAACACGGCCAAAGTCTGGGATTTCCGCAGAAAACCATTCATGACACGGGTGGACAAACTAACGAGATGGTCAACTGCAGAACGCCACACTCTAAATCCACACTGTGCAGTCGTTAGTAAATAATGACACTCGAGCCGGGCGTGATTCATACGTCACCTTGCAAATATTGTCAGTGGGAGAAATGGGGCGTAAGCTAGAGGGAAGGTTTTTATCCTTACTGGTCTTAGGTATGAGGGTGACAGTGGCTTAATGGCAATGGCCAGGAAATGTGCCCTCTGCCCAGATGCGGTTGTACATGTTAAGTAGGAAACGCCTGCCTACAAGAGAGAGGTGCTGCAAGATCTGAATTTGCACAACACTGGCCCTGGGGCGGAGGATCAGGATGAGCTGAGAGCACGATCTTACTCCCTTATAGTAAAGGCGGCATTATAGCACTCACTATTCTGAGAAGGGAAAGGTATCGCCAGAGCCTCCTTCGCTCATTTCTGGTGGAGGAAGGCAAAGTGATAGTGGTAAGAGCTCAAAAGGTCGGCAAAATGACGACCCAAAGTATTTGAAATAGCAATAGGGTCCACGATGATATCGTCTGCTACTTTCAAGCTAGAAATTGGCAAATGGATCTTGGTCCCAGACAGTCGTTTGAAGTTGGCCCACATGACAGAAGAAGAGGTGGAACCGTTAAAAGAACTAATGAATGCAATCCAGCTAGCTTTTTTGCTTTCCCGAAAAACGCGACGACACTTTGCACGCATCTGATTTTAATGAATGCAGTTTGTCATCATAGGATGGCAGTAAAAGCGTGGAGAGAACATCTCCGTGCGCGAATTGCGTCGCGGCATGCCTCAGTCCACTAAGGGACTGGGACACGACGTGGTGAAGAGTAATTGCGAGGAATGGAATGTTCTGCAGCAGTAAGGATAACATTTGTGAGATATTCCACCTGGTCATCACAGCTGGGGAAATACTGTTCTTTGGAGGTCGCCAGGGAGGAGTAAAGCCGCCAATGAGGCTTAGTAAGATGCCATTTCGGTGTGCACACAGGTCAGGTAGGAGTCAGCAGACTGATAGCACATGAGAAATGGACGCCCAAGTAGGTGTTACAAAGAGTGGACCACACAAGACGATGGGAGAGCTGGAAAGTGCAAAAGTATAGGTCCATATGAGAATATGTGTGGGAGGAGTCAGAAAGGAATTTGGGTGCTCCACTGTTAAGGCAGAAGAGGTAGAGTTGGTTAAGAAGGTCAGTCAAGAGGGAACCTCTCCGACAGGCTCTGGGAGAACCACAAAGGGGATGGTGTCCATTAAAGTCGCCGAGTGGCAGAAATGTAGGAGGTAGTTGCGCAATAAGCTGAAGGAAGTTTGCCCTGGTGACATCAAATGACTAAGGGATGTAAACGTTACAGGGGGAAAAAGTCAGGTGAGGAAGATAAAGGGGAATTGCAACAGGTTGAAGATGGGTAGACTACGAACTGTCATCCCCTACGAGCAGCATGACAGCCCAATGAGATGGATTGCCGACCCCAGGGGGAAGGTCAAAACGACCCAGGAAGGAATATCAAAGCTTCAAGTGGTCGCGAGAGTGCGATTTCGTTTGCTGAAGGCAGCGTACAAGGGGATGCTGCGATGCTAAAAGCTGCCGTAAATCCTCTTTTTGGGACCGAAGGCCACGAACGTTCGAGTGGAGGAGAGTCACGATGTGGACGAGACGGAGTGTCACCTCGGTGGCTGCCGAGTGTCAGCCTGCGAAGAGTCACTGCTTCAGGGCACAATGCAGGAGGATCCCGCTCCATGGGGTGCACAGAAGCATTGGATTGCTTGTGCTGTCGGTCTATGGAGTCCAACGCAGAAAAACGGTTGGTGGTGCGCACAGGCAACACTCAGGCCAGCCAGGCTAAGGTGTCACATAGCAATACTGTCGAAGAGGATCGCAGAGTTGGCGGAGTGGAAGATCGTTTGCCTTTGGTGGACTACTTCAAGCCTTTCTGGTTAGCAAAGGGACAGTTGGGGGTTGTTTGGCTGGAGGGATGTAGGAAGTCTCCATGGGAGTACTACTCCTGCCCTTTCTGGCCTACCAGTTGTGTAACTGGTGGCTTCGCCCCTTGAGCTGAAAGTTTGATGTCTTGTTGCACATCTGGACGGGGGGATGGCGATGCTACCGTGACGCTGGGCTATTTCACAACCTCAGAGCTGAATTTGAGGTCGTATGTCTGTGTGGGCATGTCCTTCATGAATCTAGACGTACTAAGAACAGAACTATAGGTACCAGACGGGAGAACACAGTATTTGCGACTAACCAATAACTTGCGAGTGACTGGGTAAGGTACTTTTTCCCTTACACAGATCTCTTGGGCAGCCCACGCATCAAGGAACACAGGAAAATACAGAGAGGCGGCGGCACGGCCGCCATTGCACTTGATACAGCGGAGAGGAGGCGGCAGACGATTGCCCTGATGCACATCCCTACAACAGATTACACACTTGGCTGGGTGTCGACATTAGGTTCTAGTGTGGTTAAAACGAAGACACTGGTAGCAGCACATCCGGTTCGAAATGTACTGTCTAACTGTTATAATTTCATAGCCTGCTTTGATCTTGGACAGAGGCACCACTATATCAAAAGTGATAAAAATAGTGCAGGTGGGCATTAGAGAGGAGTCTACCATTTTTATAACCCGATTTATGGAAATGACACACTGATCAGAGAGATAAGATTGGATTTCAGCCTCAGTTAAACAGTCAAGCAGCCTAGTTTAATTAAAGCCACAGGAAGAATTCAGAGGTCCAAGGGCCTCGACACAAACAGTGTTGCTGTGGAGAAGTTAGGTGGTAAGCGGTTGTTGCGATTGAGAATCAGAAGCAGCAGGGCTCAAAATTGCAATACCTTTCTGAACAATAAACGGATTTACCACGGCGAAGGACTGACAGTCTTCAGTATAAGAGACCATGAGGAACCGTGTTGCAGCTGGAAGGGATTTTGAATCGTTAGCCTCATACCGTTTACGTTTCATAGACGTCGACTGTGAAGATGATTTGTTCACGGCGAGAAAATCCCCCAAGATTGCCAGCATCTCCGGTGGCACGCTCCTTCACAAATGGGGGCACCTGCCCTAGGTGACTGTTCGCACCTACCCAACACCTGACTGAGGAATCATACGGCAATTTAGGAAGGTTGCAGCTCAGGCAATCATCCCTCTCTGGGCCTGGCCTGTACCATGGGGTACGTGCCAACTCTACCTGCCGACACGGGGCTGAAAATTACGCGTTACCCACTCACCGGTTACATATAAGACGCATGAGCCAGCCTTCAGGAGTGCACAGTGAGGAAGAAGAAAACGAGGACCCTCGAACACCCAAGCGGAGGAACGAGAGGAGAAGGTAAACAAAGAAAGGAAAAGGGAACGAACAGATAATGCGGAACATTCCCAGTAATACCCCAGACATGTTCCGCAAGGGAGGGGAAAAAGAATAGCGAGAGGACATACATGCAGCACAGAAGGGAGAAAATGCTGCAAAGGCTGGGGCCCCACGGTAGCCGAGCACAAACCCACCAAAAAGTGGCGAGCCCCACTGGGGGGTGCGGCACAATGGTTGGAGCCGAGTCAGTAGACTGTGTGGCCACGTTCACGGGTGGCCCTGCCTCTGACACTGTAGGAGATACCCACAATGAGACAAAAATAGGTGACAGTGGTAGGACACACGGGACAGGTCTCACATCTATGTATGTTCTACTGATACGTGGTGTGTAGCAAGGAGTAGGGTGTTGTGTTCAGATAGGGAAGGATGCCAATACTGCTTAGGTCGGGTGTGAATTGGAATGCTGCTGTTGAAGACATGGGAAACATTTCACATTTTCAGGCACTATGAGAAGTAGTCGAAACTTTGGAAATCAAAGGCTGTACAGTCACATCCGTATACAAACCACCGGACGTTGATCTCAAAATCAATCTAGCAGATAACTTTTCTAGTCAACACACGCAAATAGTGACTGGTGACTTCAACTGTCACAGCACCACGTGGGGTCTATGAGCATGATGATGAGAATGGTATTACAATAATGGGCGGAAGGCAACCATCTGAGCCTTATACATGACCCTAAGCAACCTGCATCTCATCAGTGGCAGATGGAAAAGCAGATACAATCCTGATCTGATATTTTGCAGCGAGAACATCTCACAACAGTGCATAAAATCTGTCTGCAATCCTATTCCAAATACACAGCACAGACCGATCATGTGCGAAATCTACGCAGCAGTTAGACCACAGACAGTTCCGTTCAGAAGTAGGTTATACTTCAGGAAATCCAACTGGCCGAAGTTTACAGAAACGCTGGACGCTGCAATTCCCAATACAGAACCTTCACCTGACTCATATGACACTTTTGTGAGGGCTGTAAAGAGGTGCTCCAGAATTGCAATGCCTCAGGGTTGTCGAACATCATACATTCCTGGTCTAACTTCAGAACTCACTGCCCAATTTACAGAGTATAAGGTGCTATTCTAAGAAGATCCATTCGACGAGACAATGCTACTGGCTGGGAAGAAACTTATTGCATCTCTGAAGAATCCAAAAGGAATTCTGGTGTTAAAACGATGGAAGAACTTGATCTCATCAGAAACAGTCAAAGCGTGGAGATTATTGAGACGCCTCAATAATGGCCCAACCAGATCCACATCACACTGCAGCATTACTGCAGATCAGATAGCAAACTAACTGCTCATGAATGGGAAAGGAAGCCATAGAATCAAAGTTCCGAAAGTACAGCAAGAGGCCCAAGAACAAACGAGGAATCTGACTTTTCCTTTCCAGATTTCTGAATTAAACAAGGCTATTAAGGAGAGCAAAACTGGTAAAGCATCCTGTCTAGATGACTTCCGTATGGAGCAACTCAAGATTTTCGGTCCAGAAACAAGAAAGTGAATCCTGCAGCTTTTCAACAACTGCATGAACCAGTGCCATATACCAAAGATCTGGCGAAAGAGCAGGGTGATAGCTCTTCTGAAACGTGGAAAGGAAGCAAATCATCCCAAGAATTTCAGAACAGATAGCCTTTTGTGTCACCCTTATAAACTGTTCGAAAGTATGATTCTGAATAGAATCCTACCAGTAATAGACCCTGTTCTCATACCTGAACAAGGAGGATTTCGACCAAACAGAAGCTGCACAGGGCAACTTTTGAATCTCACTCAGTTTATAGGGAATGGCTTTGAAACCCGTCAAGTAACTGATGTGGTCTTCGTGGATCTCACAGCAGCGTATGATACTGTCCATCATCGGTTACTCCATGCAAAATTATACAATATGATCAAGAACGCCCACCTCGTTAGACTACTCAGCACCCTCCGCCAAAACCGTAGGTTTTTTTGTTGAATTTCAAGGACAACACAGTCGCTGGAGAGCGCAGAAAAATGGTCTACCTCAGGGAAGCGTCTTGGCTCTACTTCTCTGCAACATTTATACCAACGACCAGCCATTGACCCCAGGCACAAAGAGATTCTTATATGCAGATGACCTAGTCCTTGCTACACAGAGCTCATGCTTTGAAAGAGTGGAAAGAAACCGGACAACAGCACTTAGAACATTGTGAAAGTATTACAATCGGAACCAACTCAGACCAAACCCTTCGAAGACACAAGTGTGTGCCTTTCATTTAAGGAACAGGGAAGCTAATCGTGAGCTACATATTGCATGGTCAGGCATCCAACTACATCATCATCATCATCATCATCATCATCATCATCATCATCATCATCATCATCATCATCATCTACCTAAATACTTGGGAGTCACTCTCGATAGATCTCTGACATTCAAAACTCACTGCAAGAACACTAAAATTAAAATCTCCACTCGAAACAACCTAATTCGCAAACTAGCGGTGACACAGTGGGGATCACATCCACAAACTATTCGCTGTTCTGCAATGGCACTGTGCTGTTCTACTGCTGAATAAGCTTCTCCAGTCTGGTACAGGTCATCTCATGCCAGACAAGTAGACATTGCTCTCAACGAAACCTGCAGGTTGATCACAGGTTGCTTAAGACCTACCTAAACTGATATGCTCTACTGCCTGGCTGGAATAGCGCCACCATGGGTACACAGAACAGTGGTTGCTAACAAGGAGAGACTGAAAGTGGAACAGGACAGTGCCCATCCACTGCACGGACATAATCCACCACAGCAACGGCTGAGATCGAGAAAGAGCTTCCAGAGAAAAGAGCTTCCAGAGAACATCCGAGAAGCTCACCATTTCACCAGAGAAGGCAAGGCTGGAGTTATGGAAGAAGTCGACGCCTCACCTGCAGACGCCAGAAGCTGAAGAACTACCACCTGGACACAACGAGAGCTGGCTGGTGTGGAAATCTTTAAACAGATTACGATCAGGAGTTGGACGATCCAGAGACAACCTGAAGAGATGGGGCTTCATAACAGAAGATACGTCCTGTGATTGTGGACAAGAACAAACCGCAAGCCACATGCTCCAGTGCCTTTTGTGCCCTATATCCTGCACGAAGATTGATCTCCTGCAAGCCACTCCAAGCGCCTTGGAGGTTGCAAAGTACTGGGCACATGTAATATAAATACAATATTTACTGACGTGTGTGACTAGTGTAGGTGTTTGTTTGCAGCCAAGACAAGATTTTAGAAAAGTAAGCAACAGAATCAAAATTGAATGAAGAATGGACAGAGCGAGTTCTGTTATAATGTTGTTACGTAAATTCTTCAAAAGAAGGAACTTAATGATAAGTACTGACTTATCTAGGAGAAAGGTTCCAAGATAGGGTTTGACAGTATAAAAGTCTAGCGTACATTTTTTGCTATTGTACCTTCAGAGACAAGTATTTACGGGATACGCTGAAGCTTTTTCCTAGTACAAAAACGTAATAAAATCAATATGGAAAAGGAAAGAAAAACTAAATAAGTATTCAACTTGCGCCATTTATACAGACACATTTCTGGTATAGGAAGTAACACTGCTATGCGGTAGTACAGAATCTACTGTATTTCTACAGTAGATCAGTTTTCCACTTCCATATTCTGTAGCTGTTAGTCAGCCAATGTAGTGGAATTAACATGCAGGCAGTTTTCACAAAACGTCGATCTCACAGCCTTAACCATAAAGTTAGTAACAGTAAATTACTCAATTTTAAGGAAACAGTACCTGAAGATATTTGTTCCAAAACAGCGAAACTGCGACATCAAGGAGTGTAAAGGGCAGATCAAGAATGTTGGTTGTTTCGTTGGTTGATTGGGGATGGGCTGGGGTGGCAGGAGGGGACCAAAAAGCAACGTCATCAGTCCTGAGATCTAAGGTGGCAGAAACAGAGAGAGACAACACAAAGGACAGTCAGTCAGTCAGTCAAGGGGAAGGTGAAATGGGCAAAGAAAGAAGTTAAAGGTATGAAAGGGCAGCAGGGGAGGACAGATCAGGATGGGGTGGGCGCAAACAGAGAGAGCAGGACCGTCACAGATACGCAATGCGCTTTGGGGCATCAGCTCCACCATTCATACCATATCATACACCACACCATACCATACAGAATACCGTAGCATGCGCAATCCCATGATCGTGACAATGTGGGCAACACCACGAGAAGATCAAAAAAGGGGAATCAAAATGGCAGAGAAACCAGGCAAAATGCAGGGGAAAAAGGGGAGAAGAACCCGGCCACTGTGGAGACTAAGGCCAACGGCTCCATAAGCAATGTGAACGCTAACTAATGGCCTCCAGTTCCACACGAATATTCGATGATTTGAACACCGGAAGAGACCATTTTCGCGAAGAAAACCGAGGAAAGATGTTACCATATGAGGATCATCTGCTAACACGCAGGACAAGGAAGGTTGTAGGGGATATGTAGTAAGAAGGGCCGAAACGCAGGGGCAATCCAGAAAATATGAATCACGGTGGTGGGGGGCCCCGCAATTACAAGGTGAAGAGGATTGGGAGTTAGGCTCACTGCTGGGTAAAAAACTACTGGTCAACCTAGTATGGCCAATTCGAAATGGCAGAGGGTGGAAGACGCCAAATGGGAGAGTTGAACGAGAGAATGCCATGTGGAGCTACCCCAGGGAAGGAAGGGGGAGAGGTATCGACGCCATAGGTACTAGGAGGGAGTTATTCCCCAAATGGTTTATCTCACGCTACAGAGAGAAAATTTATAAGTGGAGGTCAAACTCCAAAGAGGGACCAGAAACACTAAACAAGGAAGGATCAAAAAGAAAAAGCAATGGCAACAAAACTGGAAGGAACACAGAAAACCAGATGGCTGGCCAGGTCAACATACTGTAGGTATGAAAACTAAGGGGGGGCCAGAGGGGCCAGAGGGGGAGGGGTTACGACAGGGAGGAAAGGAGGATAAGTGCAGAGCGGTAAGGAAGAAAGGGCTGGTATAACTATGGGTCCCGTGTAAGCCATGCATGAACTTATGGTAGAACCCCAAGCCTCAGGGAGGGGGGGGGGGGGGGAGACCAAATATGGAAAACGTGTTTAATGAACAAGAACTAAGTACACACATCAAAATAGATTTGCACCACCTTGGTTCCTAGAGTTCCGGAACATGTACAAAAAATTGGAAGAGAGATCAACATAAACATCATTCCCCCCATTTTATTGCTCATGAAAACTACACATAGCATGTTGTACCACCATACAGCGAGACCTTCAGAGGTGGTAGTTCAGATTGCTGTGCACACTGGTACCTCTAATACCTAATAGCACGTCCTCTTGCACTGATTCATGCCTGCATTCGTCGTGTCATACTATCCACAACTTCATCACAGCACTGTTGGTCCAGATTGTCTCATTCCTCAATGGCGATTTGGCGTAGATCCCTCAGAGTGGTTGGTGGGTCACGTCGTCCATAAACAGCCCTTTTGAATCTATCCCAGCCATGTTAGATAGGGTTCATTTCTGGAAAATATGCTGCCACTCTAGTCGAGCGATGTCGTTATCCTGAAGGAAGTCATTCACAAGACGTGCACGATGGGGGCGCGCATTGTCGTCCATGAAGACGACCGCCTTGGCAATATGCTGCAGATATGGTTGCACTGTCGGTCGGAGGATGGCATTCACGTATTGTACAGTCATTACAGTGCCTTCCATGACCACCAGCGGCGTACGTTGGCCCCACATAACGCCACCCCAAAACAGCAGGGAGCCGCCACCTTGCTGCACTGCCTTGGCAGTGAGTCTAAGGCGTTCAGCCTGACCGGGTTGCCTACAAACAGGTCTCCAACGATTGTCTCTAAGGCATATGGGACACTTATGAGTGAAGAGAACGTGATGATAATCCTGAACAGTCCATTTTGCATGTTGTTGGGCCCATCTGTACCGCACTGCATGGTGTCGTGGTTGCATAGATGGACCTAGCCATGGACTTTGGGAGTGAAGTTGCGCATCATGCAGCCTACTGGACACAGTTTGAGTCTTAACACGATGTCCTGTGGCTGCACAAAAAGCATTACGGAACATGGCGTTGCTCTCAGGGTTCCTCCGAGCCATAATCCGTAGGTAGCGGTCATCCTCTGCCCTTGGGTGGCCTGATCGAGGCATGTCATCGAAAGTTCTTGTCTCTCTCTGTCCATCTCGTCCATGCCCAAAGAACATTGCTTTGGTTCATTCTGAGACGCCTGGACACTTCCCTTGTTGAGAGCCCTTCCTGGCACAAAGTAACAATGTGGAAGCGACCAAAGCGCGGTATTGACTGTCTGGACATGGTTGACCTACACACAACATGTACCTCCTTCCTGGTGGAATGACTAGAATTGATCGGTTGTCGGGCCTCCTCTGTGTAACAGGTGTTGCTCATGCATGGTTCTTTACATCCCAGAACAGTCAGACTGTCTGTAATACAACATCCAGTCAACGTCTAATTCCAGGAGTTCTGGGAATTGCGGTGATGCAGAACTTTATGTGTGTACATCGACAATAAGATAAAATATTAGCAACCTATAAATACTGTCAAGTATTTTTGCTTTTATAAGTATTGTAGATAACACACCATACATAAAAGACACCGAAAATACCTTTAACATTTGTGTGTCCTACCATTATGTTTTTCATTTTTCAACGTAACTCATTGACAAAGAAGGTCAAGTGAAAAAATGTGAGACAACTTACACTTTTGAGCAATATGATACGATTTCCTAGCAATTATGAAGAAAATACAGAAGTACATTTTCCAAGAAATTAACCATGTAAAAGAAATACGCTCACTAAAAACTTAAATACAAAGTAATGATGTTCCACAAATGCGAGAGAAGATGCCATGCACTATTTTGAAGATTGTGATATACAGATTCATTTTCCAAAACCTTTGGAAATTCTACACAATGAGGTAAATGTAACCAATCTTCAATGTAAAATTACATTTTCAGTTAGTTTCATTGAGCAATATCAATGCTGCATATTTTAGTTGTTAAATATCCCCCCCCCCCCCCCCCCCCCCGAGAGTGACTGAATAATCTTCAAGAGCACTTACCTCCTCTGCTAACTCCAAGGGCGACATCGTTTGTCTTCTCGACCTTTTATGTGTATGGAACTGTAAGAAATGAATGAGCACACATTGTACAACGTAATAATGTAATTTAATAGTAATGTCACAAACATAATTAACCGCAACACTAAGAATATCCCTGGTGCTAATAAAACAGGACTTCATTTCTAAAATGTCTGAAATTTTTTCATATTAAGGCATATATAACAAATTCTAATTCTAAGTCTGTTTCTTTGCAGGATTTCATAGGCAAAGCGCCCTCTTACAAAGTCAAGAAACTGAAATATCACAGGATCCGTCGTTTGAACTAAACCCTAGCTGCTCAGTCCTCAAAATGTTAATATGCATTTCCTTTTATTGCTCATCTTAATACCGGAGGAAAACTCATTTCAAAACGAAAACCATCATAAAATATAACTTCAGTGGCAAAATGAGGTGGAACTTTTGTTACAATTAATGAACTATTTACTGACATGTAAAAATAATGCTACAATACATAGGAATCTGGTTCCTTGAGTCATCATTTAATTACAAAAATGTTATGCACTAATGATACTGAAAATTCTATCCCAAAAAAGTGTCACATGTGAGTGAAATAAGCTTTGTCTGGGGACAGGATAGCAGCGTATATTCCAGATGTAAAGGGACTGGCATCTACAGAGAACCGGATCCAAGGGGACGCGATTTAAAGGGCAACAGTATAGCAATGCATGTTTCAGGGAAGATAATCTTACCACTTATTTAACATCCAGCGTCAGATTACCCACTTCGCCAGTTTATATTCAAGATAACTCCCCTTCTCACAGGAAACGACTGGGATTTTATCAAGGTCATCCAGGGGAACTAACCGCACTCCTTAGGCAATTTTACGAGTTATATTCAAGATCATGACTTAACTCGATAAAGGTTATTTGATATATTCTTAAAACTCGCATGTAGCCACTCCACGTCTCTCAGCCAATTGGAGCACAATAAAATAGTAGGAAACCAAGGTGGACCAATAAGATCCGAGCTCACCTTCGTCCCCCCCCCCACCCTCCCCCTCATTATAACCCTTAATAACTAAGTCGACTGTGTAGGCTTTTCCATTCGAAGTCTGAGCATTACTGGGAAGAAACTCATGTTTGCTGCAACTAATAATTATCTAGCGGCAGGGTTTGGATGTAACTATTATAGTCCCTACAACAAACTAACCAACAGATTATAAACAATTTTGTTTTTGTAATACATTTTTACTGTATTTTGCTTATTAATATCTTTCATTTTTATTTACAATGGTATGTATTTGATGTACACACAATGCGTCTATTTACTACACTATGTGATCAAAAGCATCCGGCCAACCCCAGAAACTTATTTTTTCATATTAGGTGCGTTGTGCTGCAACCTACTGCCAGGTACGCCGTATCACCTATCTCAGTAGCCATTAGACATAGTGAGAGAGCAGAATGGGGCGCTCCGCGGAACTCACGGACTTCGAACATGGTCAGGCGATTGGGTGCCACGTGTGTACACGAGATTTCCAGACTCATAAACATCCCTAGGTCCACTGTTTACGATGTAACAGTAAAGTAGAAATGGGAAGGGACACGTACAGCACAAAAGCGCACAGGCCGACCTCGCCTGACTGACAGACACCACCAACAATTGAAGTGGGTCGTAATGTGTAACAGGCAGACATCTATCCAGACCATCACACCATAATTCCAAACTGCATCAGGATCCAATGCATGTACTATGACAGTTAGAGAGGAGTTGAGAAAACATTGATTTCATGGTTGAGCAGCTGCTCATAAGCCACACATCACGCCGGTAAATGCCAAACGACACCTCACTTGGTGTAAAGAGAGTAAACATTGGACGATTGAACAGTGGGAAAACGATGTGATGAGTGATGAGTCACGGTACACAATGTGGCGATCCGATGGCAGGGTGCGGGTATGGCGAATGCCCAGTGAACGTCATCTTCCAGCGTGTTTAATGCCAACTGTAAAATTCGGAGGCTGTGTTGTTATGGTGTGGTCGTGTATTTCATGGGGAGGGCGTGCACGCCATGTTTCGCGTACCACTATCACTGGACAGTCCTACATTGATGTTTCAAGCACCTTGTTGCTTCCCACTGTTGAAGAGCAGTTTGGGGATGGTGAGTGCGTATTTCAACTTGATCTAGCACGTGTTCCTAAATCACGGCCTGTGGCACAGTGGTTACACGACAACAACGTCCCTGTAATGGACTGTTCTGCACAGAGTCCTGACCTGAATCCTATAGAAACCTTTGGGATATTTTGGAACGCCGACCTCGTGCCAGGCCTCACCGATCGACATCGATGCCTCTCCTCAGTGCAGCACTCCATGAATAACGGGCTCCCATTTCCCAAGAAACCTTCCAGCGCCTGAATGGAGAAGCTCTCATCAAGGCTAAGGGTGGGCCAACACCATATTAAATTCCAGCATTGCCAATCGAGGGCGCCAAGAACTTTCACGTGACTTTCAGCCAGATGTCTGGATACTTTTGATCACATAGTGTCATTTGTTAATCTGCACAGATGAACCGTATGTTATGATGCAGCAGCCCTCATCAAATCTCTATATACTGACAGTTTATGGAGCCGCAGCAATGCCATAAAGCAGGCACACTAATTCTCTATCGAGATAACATTTGAGACCACACTATGCACACCATTAGCCCGCCACTGGGCGCCATCTGCATCTACACAGTACTCGCATATGTTTGATATGAGTGCCAACAAACTCCACATTCTGTGATCCATTCACTTCATCATTGATTACGCCAATAACCTACTTGTTTTCTGGTATTATTTCAAAAGGATTATTAGCTGCGTGTCCGGAAGTGTTCAGTTCTTCAGGAGTATCTAATTGTTTCACATGGATCCCTGCCTTTAACCCAGTAGATTAAACTGACTACATCCATACAATGTAACTTGGGATTGACGAAGTTTGGCTTCGCAAACTCATACTGAAAGCGGTACATGTGGAGTTTGGAGAGGTCCACAACACACATACCAATCTAGACAGCCTTCATGGACTGCATTGGAATCTAGGACATCTCTACAGTCTTTCATTAACATGGAAATCCATGACAACATTGCTCAGAGTAGTTTTTGCGCGTGATTCTAACATCCCATACCAAATCTGTGGCATTACTTAATGTTTCTACAGGGCAGAATACGAGGTGCATTCAAGTTCTAAGGCCTCCGATTTTTTTTCTCCAGACTGGAAAGAGATAGAAACATGCGCATTGTTTTAAAATGAGGCAGCGTTCATTGTCAATACGTCCCAGAGATGGCAGCACCGTACGGCAGATAGAATTTTATCGCCAGCGGCGAGAATGAGAACTGTTTTAAATACTTAAAATGGTGACTTCTCCTTACTTTAACAGCGTGCAATCATTCGTTTTCAGAATTTGGTGGTGTGAAACGAACTGAAATTCATCGACAGTTGAAGGAGACATGTGGTGATGGAGTTATGGACGTGTCGAAAGTGCGTTCATGGGTGCGACAGTTTAATGAAGGCAGAACATCATGTGATAACAAACCGAAACAACCTTGGGCTCGCACAAGCCAGTCTGACGACATGATCAAGAAAGTGGAGAGAATTGCTTTGGGGGATCGCCGAATGACTGTTGAACAGATCGCCTCGAGAGGTGGCATTTCTGTGGGTTCTGTGCACACAATCCTGCATGATGACCTGAAAATGCGAAAAGCGTCATCCAGGTGGGTGCCACGAATGCTGATGGACGACCACATGGCTGCCTGTGTGGTATGTTCCCAAGCAATGTTGACGCGCAACGACAGCATGAATGGGACTTTCTTTTCGTCGGTTGTGACAATGGATGAGACGTGGATGGCATTTTTCAATCCAGAAACAAAGCGCCAGTCAGCTCAATGGAAGCACACAGATTCACCGCCACCAAAAAAATTTCGGGTAACCGCCAGTGCTGAAAAAATGGTGGTGTCCATGTTCTGGGACAGCGAGGGCGTAATCCTTACCCATTACGTTCCAAAGGGCACTATAGTAACAGGTGCATCCTACGAAAATGTTTTGAAGAAGAAATTCCTTCATGCACTGCAACAAAAACGTCCGGGAAGGGCTGCACGTGTGCTGTTTCACCAAGACAACGCACCCGCACATCGAGCTAACGTTACGCAACAGTTTCTTCGTGATAACAACTTTGAAGTGATTCCTCATGCTCCATACTCACCTGACCTGGCTCCTAGTGACTTTTGGCTTTTTCCAACAATGAAAGACACTCTCCATGGCCGCACATTCACCAGCCGTGCTGCTATTGCCTCAGCGATTTTCCAGTGGTCAAAACAGACTCCTAAAGAAGCCTTCGCCGATGCCATGGAATCATGGCGTCAGCATTGTGAAAAATGTGTACGTCTGCAGGGCGATTACGTCGAGAAGTAACGCCAGTTTCATCGGGAAAAAAATCGGAGGTCTTAGAACTTGAATGCACCTCGTATAACGCTCTTTGTTCCCTGGCCGTGTCCAGAGAGCCCACTCCCACAAAAGGGCTCCATCCCAAAGTTAATGTATTGGCACCTTACTTCATCATGCAAATGGGCGAGATACGCCAGTTCTAAGGCCAAGATCTTTCTTTCACCAGCATCCCCACCTGGTTCACGGATCTTATCCTTTAGTCTGGCAGTTTCTCCTTCACACATTCATCGGGACCCTGGAAATGGCTGGCTCTGTTGTGCGGCGAACCCACAGAGGTGGTTTACATCTAGGTAAATGATTTTAGATAAATCATTATATCGCCTGTACTACTCGTCACACATCCATGAGTTACTCATCTTGGCGTACTGTGCAGTCACTGGGAAAGTTTTCCATGAATTCTGCGTTCATAGAAGAGCAAGATGTCAACACCAGTCAACTGTTCAATGCTGACATATTCCGTTCAATGCTGACATATTGCGTGTACCGAATCCCACGAAAGACCTGGCATGAAGAAATAGAAAGCAGAACTACTCTAAAATGTACGTGAGGAAGCGTACATTGCTATTAGTCTATAATCTAGCATATTCTCCTAAACAATGGACGCTAAACTCCAGACGAAGATTCCGATCTTGCTCATCCTCCACTTCCATTATTGCAGTGCCCATTAGTATACTGGACAGTGTGGTTATGTCAGGCAATGCCGTTTCATAGAGTGTCTCCAACAAATCCAGGATTTCATGTGGACAGACCCCCTTCTTTATCACAAACTGAAACCTTGCATCATTGGAATATGTAGTCTGGTGATATGCATGACTTCCTGAGGCGAAGACTCTGAAGAGAGACGTTCACGAGGCAAAGCGGTTCCACGAATTAAAGCAATATATTTGATGTGGTTCTCTTGGAAGATGAAATATGCTTTCCAATGGTAGCAGGAATGAGTAACCCTATCACGTTTCAACCCAGAATCAACCAAGTGTTGAACGAGTAAGTGGGCATCACGCCTACTCAAATTGTGAAAGAGGATGGAGACGAGCTTGATAGTTGGCTCTAAGTTGCATTAGTTGTGAGATGCACTGTGGAACATCCCCCATATATCACTATGGTCTCTACAAGGACTTTCGTCTTCTCTATGCAATGGCAGCCCACCAACACGACGATCGGCTGCCTGCTCATACAGGGCATCATTGTTCTACGAGTCAGTCACGAAAATGTTGTTGCGATAAATCCCATCAACTTCCATACCAGGTTCTCGAGCTAAGCCAACCACCGTCTTACAGGATTATTCCCGACATGTGAATCAAACTGGTGATACGAGTCATACGAGTATACAAGTTCATATTCTGCTGAGTATGGTGGTAAATGTTCTGTGACGACTGTATGGGTGGCAGTGGGGTCATAATCACAAACGTGTCACAGGAGCTAGGAGGCACTAAGTTTGTATACGCAATGAAGGAACATTGGATCTGGTAGTGGATGTTCTTGACCTCTAAGGACAGCAGGCAATTCCACACAAGGCTGTTCCTGGCTCGAGCAAACTATGAGGTGTCCTCCTAGATAATATCTCTTTGTGAAAGATTTGACGCATCTGTGACAAATGTCTTGTACCGAAATGTTTTGATAAATCAGGAGCGACATTCTTTTGATTCACAAGCAGTGTTGCTTCCCAATATTTAATAGTTGCAAGAAATCTACATGTTTGGGGTGCCAAGGGAGCAAATATTGAAAAGTAGAGTGGTCCAACTACTTTATGCTTTACTACCTTTTTTTGCAATGTGTGTTCATGGTCATCTTCTGGCTTTCTATTAACTCCAAGTCTGTAAATATAAACCGAATGTTAAGTGTACTCCCTGACGAATTTTGAAATGTTGGGGTTAGTTTGTTTGGGGGAGGAGACTAGACAGCGAGGTCATCGGTTTCATCGGAGTAGGGAAGGTAGTCGGCCATGACCTTTCAGAGGAACCATCCCGGCATCGTCGTCGTAAATGCGAGTCCAGTGTGCATTTGAAATGTCCTGGAGTTTTATTAAGAACGAAATGGCTTAGAAATTATAATGGCCATGGCCATTAGACATATTTTAATTATTACAAAGGACTGCATTTGTTGGGTAATTTCTATTGCTAGCCAAAAGTGACCTTGGAATGTAATATTCATCCCTCTCATCTTGAGTCTCGACATTAATGTGTCCTTTTTCTTTTACTGGCAATATCTTTCAGAAGGAGGATGAAACTGGACCTCACCTCCATTAAGTAGATCAGAGATATATAAGCATGTACCGAGGTGTACATGGCTGAATGCATTACCTAACCCCCCTTCCTGAACGCTGAAAACAGTGATTGAGTATGACTCTTGATAAACTTCCAAACCCGCCTGCTATTTGGCAGCCATTTCTCACCAAAATTTGGTTGATGGTCCTCTCTTCAGCATCACTACTGTCCTTTGTAGGGTGCTCGAGCAGAGTTCAGAACTGTGTTACACTTCATGGAAGTATACCACATGTAGTTACCATTTAAGAGAGCATCCTTTCCACAATGGCTTCACAAGCATTGTGGGAAGTTGCAGGGTACTAGCAGTCCACATTCGAGTTATCAATGAACCTTTGTGAAATTCTGTCCCAGAAGTGATAACAACCATAATATTTAAATGCAGTTGCAGGGCGTATTTGGTAATCTGTTACAGGGTGGGCAGGGGTATAACTGTTGCTACATACAGAATAATGTCGAAGCCAGGTCCAATGCAGTGTAGGTCAATGATAGGGAATGCGACAGTCCAGGGTACAGCTGCATTGTCGAACGAGTTGGTATCACCAGTTAGTACCACGATGATGATGGACCTGGCGGTAGTGGTGTTTGTGGGCACAGTTTCCGTTTGTTTTGTTTTAGGGAAGAAAAACACCTAGGATTATATGCGCCCGTATCAGAACTGTACAACACGAAGACGAAAAAAGGAGTTAAAAACGACTAAACGTTAAGCCCAATCAACGGAAGGAAAGACAGCTATAAACATGGACTTCGAGAAAGGTCCATAAAATACGCCCTAGATACAAAGGAGGTCCTGAACTAAATTTCTGAACTGAAGATTAAATTTTCTTCTCCATATATCTACGACAGAAAAACAAAACGCGGTTGCCAACCCATAAGTCGTTCGCTAAAACGGCCGATAGCTCAGACGGCAAATATAAATGAGAATGCTGGCAGTTTTTTTAAAAAAAGGGCATTCTATCAGGAAATAATGAACCGTGAAAGGTTTAGGGCAATCAGCACAGTAGTGGGATCCCCACTTAATTTGCGATGGCCAAAAATATAGTGCCCAATACGCAACTTACAGAAGATGATCTCTTTCTGGCGAGAAAGCCGAGAGGAAGTCCTAGCTGCTGGGGCATGTTTAATTCCCCATGACCAGTGGAGATGCTAAAGTGACACCAACTGCAGACAGACAGCAACGCCAGAGGACGGTAAGAATTTGCACAACGACCTGCAGAGAACTGATGATTGGTGCAGGCTCTGGCAGTTGAACGTAAATGAATGTAACATGTTGCGCATACATAGGAAAAGAATCCACTGCTGTACAACTACACTATTGATGACAAACAGCACGAGACAGCATCTGCCGTAAAATAACTAGTCGTAACTATGCAGAGGGACGTTAAGTGGAATGACCATATAAAAAAAGACATGGGGAAAAAAAGCAGACACCAGACTCCGTTTCACCCGAAGAATCTTAATGAAATATAACGGATCCCCGAAAGAAGTGACTTATAAGCCGCTTCTTCTCCCGATTCCTGAGTATTGTTCATCTATCTGGGATCCCTACCAGGTAGGAATGATAGAGGAGATAGCGAAGATCCAACGAAGAGCGGCACGTTTCGTCACCGGATCGTTTAAATAGCGAGGGCGCATTGCGGAGATGCTAAACAAACTCCACCGGCAGATGTTAGAAGAGAGGCGTTGTGAATCACGGATAGAGTTACTATTTAAATTTCGGGGCAACACTTTTCAGGACAAGTCAGACAACATTTCACTACCCCCACATCCATGTCTCGTATGGATTATGAGGAGAAAATTCGAGAAATTGGAACCATAGACTATTCGCGAGTGGAACAGGGCTGTATGGATCAGATAGTGGTACAGAAAGTACCCTCCACCGCACACCATTACATGGCTTGTGGAGTATGATATAGATAAAAGATCATATGAGGAACTGGAAGAACTAGCAGGCCAAGGAATGAGGACTGAAGCTGTGGCACAGCAGCGTCAGCACCTCGTTTCCCATCAGACCGATGTACCCAGGGACCCACATAAACATCATAGTGGCCCCATCAAGTGAAACCATTCCTGGACTCATTGCACTAAGGGATGGATGGTGTACAGCACATAGAGGCTCTGTAGGGCACAGAGGATAGGAGCACATGACGTTATTCAAAAGCCTACATCGCTGCATGTACTGATACAGGCTGAAGAGCTCTACTGTAAATACTGCGCAGTGTTCCAGAAGCCGATACTGAAAAACGTCAGCGCCAGTGACGATGGCACACTCGACACAAAGGTCAGTCTGAGAACCATCAGTATACTTAAAGGTACCAAAGCGAAGTTCTGTGACGAGAAACTTTTGAGAATATAGAGGGTCTGGAGTAGTGTCCTACTTATGAGAGTAGAGGGAGTCTGGAGTAGTGTCCTTTGGAAGAGAATGAACTGCGAGTTGAACACGGGCAACTGCACAAAGCCAAGGCGATGAATACTTAACACCCACTGGGAAAGTAGCAAGTGGCATGAAGTTATGTTGACGGAGCAATAGCCAAAACAGACTCAAGGAGGCAACAGAAGAGGGATGTGTCCCTTACTGGGAATCAAAGGAGTCACCGAAGAAGGTGGCATAGGATGGATGGCCGTGCCATGGCAGACAAACGGCAGGCGTATTTTCCGGGGAGAAAGTCACGGCGGTATGACACAGGTAGTTCAGTTGCTTCGGCAAAACATCTCAGTCTGGCTAGTGGAAAAGGTGCCACTGGCGAAGCGGGTGCCACGGTGGTGGATAGTACTGAGACAGTGTAAGAGAGACGGACATGGAGATTCATGAACGAAACACCTGTAGTCTAGTTCCAAACGTACAAGGAACCCCTACAAACAGGGTGGTGATCCGTTCCGCCAAGAAACTACCACTGCAGATGAGACTTTCAGCGGCAAAACTATTTTGTACAGATCGCCATATTGCACTGACCGTTCAACCACGCAAACGTGGTCTACAGATCGTCAAATACATCCCACATACTCACCGCGCCACAGTGCAGCACCAGCGGAGGAAACTGCCACTGTAAACGCGGCCCATGACTGCAGCCGCGGAAGGGCTCGTCAGCCAGAGAGAGGCCAGCCGGCCGTGGACGAGGACCGCAGTGGTAGCAGTCCGAATGCTATCAACATCCCCAGCACAAACACTCGTTATGTTGAATCTTTTCAAATTCCTGCAGAGTGTACATGCGGCACACACACACACACACATACACACACACACACACACACACACTCCTGAAGGCGAATCAACGCAAACTGGGTTTTAGTCCACTATTCACCCAACCAGGTGGAGCCGCAAGCCAAATCGTCGTAATCCGGAAGCTTTCTCGGACTCTGAACTGGTGTACAACGGCTGGGTCGGTTCCCCTCAGCACAAAGGCGTTACTGTTTCTGGCCCCTACCTGCTTGCCTGCTATTCCCATCTCCACACTCTGGGATTACAGGACCATAGTTTTCCAGAATATCATACCATTTTCACGATAATTCTCCACATCAAGCACAGCAGTATTCTACCGATCGCTTGCACGCAACAATTCCGAAGATATGGACTGGAAATTGTTTCTCTAGAAACCTGAAACTTTAGCAAGGTGGAGCATACTGTAAGCAACTGAGTAACTTTAAACATATCCCGTCTGCAAATACCGTTACATGAGAACTGAAAAAAAAAAAAAAAAAAAAAAAGAGAGAAAACTGATGTTTCCACTCCCGAATACCAATGTTGCTGAGCTAACAGATTCCAAATCATCCTTATAATTTACAAAGTCAACTAAGATGTTCCTCACATCTAAAGAAGCAGCAAACGGGTCTTCCACCCGTCTTTCACCTGCTAGATGCACACAACACAATCGATGTTTTCTCAACAAAATAAAGATAGGAAATATGCAGAAGCAGTTACCGGACAATTACATGGGAGTGAATAATGGGCCGGCGCAAATACACGTCCATATAAAATAATCTAATTTCCACGAAGAAACATGTGATCACGAAGGCTGCCCAGCATATACAGGGTATTAGTTCGCTATTTAGCCGTCTAGAGGGCGATACGGACAGGTCAACTACATTCCTGTACCCCAACCGGTCTCTCACTTTGGGCGGCTCCTGCTGTCTGCTGGACATGTGAGTAATTCCCGCCACAGGCCACGCACCCCCGCACAGAATCATCCCAGGAAACCGACCACACACTCGTACGTATCTCATCACTATATTTAGAATTAAATATTACGATTATGGTCTCAATACGACAACATTCGACAAAGAGCGAAGTATCAGAAATACCCCTTCTGACGGCTGTGGCTATGGAAATAGAAATATCTGTACCACTGGTGACTTTACGTACTTCTCCAAGTAAAAAATAAATAAAATCTTCCATTCCCTTTGTGCCTTACAAATCCATACCTTCCCTTACGACAGGTCATATTCATTTTCTTTGCGCGCGCGCACGCGCGCCCTCTCTTTATAAGCCTGATGCTCAAAGTTCACCTATCATGCATTCCCTGCTACTACGTACAGGGCGTTTATAACTAAATATTGGGGTTTTAACGCTTTAAAATATTTACTATATTTAACTTACGGTTATAAATGACATGTCAAATGAAAGAGCAACTCAAACAGTTGTGTTTGGCACCAGTGTGCATGCGCAGCGCGCAATGCTTCCGCTGCAATCCGCTAGACGAGCGCTGGATGTGTGCTGCATGACAAGTTCTTGGTAAAACTGAGTTGCTCTTTCATTTGGCATAGCATTTATAACTAAGTTTAATATAATAAATATTATAAAGCGTTAAAACCCCAATATTCATTGATAAATACCCTGTACAATACTCTGTCAATTAACTGATGGCTTCCGACACAAAATAATGCTGACCGAAAATCAGCGATGAGTGGACATGTATCATAAGTTTTTCTTGTGAGTGGTACCATTGTGTCTTAGAAGGAGAGATGTTCAAATGGTTCAAATGGCTCTGAGCACTATGGGACTTAACATCTGTGGTCATCAGTCCTCTAGAATTTAGAACTACTTAAACCTAACTAACCTAAGGACAGGCAGGATTCTAACCTGCGACCGTAGCAGTCGCGCGGTTCCGGACTGAAAGGAGAGATGTAATCGCCTTACAAGCCGCCAGATGTTAATAACACTTTCGCAACGACCATGTTACTGTCACAAGGGGTTCTACAGGTGCGCACAAGCATCGGTAATGATATCTGTGTTAAAAACTATACAAGCCTTATAAATCGAGGTATGGCATTACCTCCGAATAATGTGGTTTTTCCAGACAAACACTGCAACACTGAATATAGACGGTGATTGCCAGAGTGTATATTATCAGACCAACAGTGTGGTTACACGCCGATTGGTTTAAGCTCTTAATAAAAACGCCGATTTTTGAAAGCGATTCAGCTAAGGAACGACGTATGAACCCGATATTTGCTGATCGCCCTTGCAGCCAGTATTTGTAAGGCATTCTGTCTCATTGCCACGTCAGGGTTTCTGCGATATATCCACTGGGTTATAGTGTTGGTTGACTGCGAAGGATCACAAACAGTAGATGGTGTGCTGATTGAGGTCGTAAGAAATGTACACTAGCTTTTCAGATCACTAGTGCTACGTTTTCCGGTAGAAATTCTGTCTATGAATTGGAGTCAAGTCATTCGATTCAATCACATTCCTACGTTGCATCCTATGGACGAGTCTTTTAATCATATTTCTGGCACTTTCATATCTCGAAACGAGTCACCTTTTCGAACCTGCTCCAGTAAAATTTTAGATTGTCCCTATGCATCCTGCAACTGCCCCATCAGACTCTGCACTGCCACCCTGCAGCTTTGTGCATGTGATCGTTCCAATTTAAGTCAGAACTGAGCAGAAGTTGGAGAGAGCTATATCTACAACATTCTGCAGCCCATGTACAAACAGGCTAAGCTGAGTTAGTGCAACAGCATTGTGTTTTGACCTTTTGATGGGGATGGGAATATGTTGTCGTATAAAAGATAGAATGGGAACTGGGAGAAGGACGAGGATTTTGCTACTGTATTGTGGTGCGTCTCCAAACTACATACAGGTGCTGCACTCTGAAGCAGATCCGTGTACCTCAGGGTCCTTTCACGCCTATCACCCCAGCATTTTATCATCGTTGTTCTGTACCACCCAACAGAGAAAAATTAGGAACTGTAAAACCTCTGCTAACTTCATCCGATTAAGAACTCGATAAGAGTTTTACCACATCTCTCTTCCCATATATCGGAAACAAATACCATCTGCGTGATGCCATCGAGTGCACGTGGTGATCCTATAAAAAACACAGGTATTGATCCACAGACCAGTGTGAAGTGTCAACGCCCGTACTATAGGAGGACAACCATATCCCACAGACTATACCGTCAGTCGCAAGAGAGGCTTCCTGTGTCGTCGTTTGAAACGTTCTTTTTCCACTGTAACCGGCTTTGTACACTGCCATACATTCCGTTTTTACTGCCACAAGTTCGAGGTCTGTGTCAGTTTCTAAACTGACGTTAACATGTTCTGATTCGTTATCTCTCACAGAAAACTAGACATCGCTTGGTGTAAGTCATGTTGTTACTACTGAAGAGAGTCACAAAGTAAGAAAACTGGTAGAGTTTCACAGTGTTGTGGAGCCTTTCCAAACTGCTGTCCCAAGGTGACTGACAACCTCTACATTTAAACTCATCTGTCACAGTGATGGGATAGCTGGTGATACTGTGTTCCGTTTCGATTGATTCCTCATGTTGCAGTTATGTATGTGATCACTGTTTCGGTGCTAGCTGCCGCCCCTCCACCAAGACTCTTGCTCCATCTCAAACAAGGGACATCAGTCAATCAATATATGGCAATCAACAGTTTACCGGTGGACGGGTGGGATGGAAAAGACACCGTCGATGCACTGGAATAATAGGCAACACAGATAGTGTGAACAATTTTACAGTCATCTAGACACCTACCAATTTTGGGACAGTATGCTTCGCAGTTTCAGTATCACTGCTAAACCGCCCCTTCTGTACTTTCCAGGTACCATTGCGAATGTAGATAGATGACTGCAGTACTTCATTCTTTTGTTAATTCTCGAACATATACATCATCTATGTATACCAGACAGCGATCTACATATTTCTAGCACTTTGAGCATAGTTTCTAATTTACGATCTGTCTCTATGCGGATGGGTGTCACAGGGCATTCTCGCAATCTTAGAATAAAGTTTGAAAGATCCCTCGCACTTTCTTCGACTAACCCATCCTGCAGCACCGTTACTGATTAAACCTGCAAATGACCAGGGGTAGAACAGTACATCCCGCATCTTGTGGATCAATGGAGCTTGCAAAGTCCGCACCCATCCAAGTGCTAAGATTTCTCTAGATTCCCCCTATGTCGAGGTGGTTAGCACCCCTTATAGATATATAGTAGTAGATTTGAAAGTGTTGTGATGTAATAGACGGTTAAGAAGAACAAGAACCGGGCCGTTATTATGCATGGTCAAGCTCCAGACAGATGGAGTTTGAAGCATTTTACGTAAATCAACTGCGCTATCAATTCTGAAGTATTGTCCTAGTGTCTGTGGTCAGTACCAGGAGGTTATTCGTTTGAGAGAACGAACACATGCACTCCTATGGCTACACGGTTCTGCACTTTAAGTAGGTTATAATGTTAGATCGCTAGAGTTTCCGACCTATCAGTTGTGTGGAATGAAGCACTGTTAATATTCTAAGGTAAGAAATATATTTCCTGCACATGGCACACCTGCAGGTTTCTCTACAATTAACTATGGTAACAAACTGTAAAATGGAAACACTACTGCATTAAAACATCAGCTCTGTGTGATATACGCACAGTCTAGCTTTCCAGAGTCGTTTAGCGTCCTGTGTTCACATCCGATCATGGTTCCGAAATTATACTATGCTCGCATCTGACCTGTGTAGAATGATCATTAATAATGGAGAATACCTCTTACAAGGAAACAGATAAACGCATAGCAGCGGTGTCTGACATGTGAAATTATACGTCATGCCGCCACTAACTCTGTAAACAGGACATTCGTGAAGCAGATGGTTAAAGGATTGCAGCGCCTTACGAACACTTGTTGCTAACTTGTAATCATTCTTGTCACGAAATGGAAGTCTCGATTTTTCAGTCAAGATGCGACAAGGGAATGGAGTGTCATGTAAATCTTCGTATGTGTATAGGGAAGTGTCGAAACAGAGTGGTCACGTTTCATCATACATGAGATGGAAGTCCTCTGGTGACAGACAGGTTCGCTGTTAACGATCGCAAGTAGACAGTGCTCTATGTCACACAACTGATTCATCCTGACAGAACAACGGAAAAAATGATCAACTGACCTGCAGCAGCATCTCTACCCCCCCTCCCCCCTCTAGAATGCATCATCAGTCAGCCATTAAATCATACCTCGTTACAGCTCCATCTCAATCACGCATCCACTTTGTTATCCCTTAAAGCAGATGCATGTAAGTTTAGAGGCAGATGGTGTTTTCTTGGAAAGCGTCAAATACAGCGGTCAGCTCGGGTGTATCACTGTTACTTCAATATACATACATTAGAAAGATGCCTCCACAGAAAAAGAAGTGACTGTTCCCTAGTTCCTGGTGCTTCCATGTCAACGTATCTCCGATTTCTCTTGCTGTCACATACTCGTTCCTACATACAAGAATTGTTCTGCACCAGCCAAAAGACACGGAAGTACTTCGTCAATTTCCCCACATTTCAGTGTATTTTTCCTCAATTTATATGTATTTTCCGTCATTTTCGTAATTCTATCGATTTTATGTCAATTCTACCCATGCGATCATGACATCACTTCTAAAATTGCTCGTAAATGTGAAACACCTGCAACACCTAGCGCAAATGCACTGTTTTCTTCTGATCGGGTGGCGTAGTATATTACTGGAGTCGTCTGCATCCAATCGCATCTGGGAGTAGGCATTAGGAGTGGTTTAAAATGGAATGACCATATAAAATTAATCGTCGGCAAAGCAGATGCCAGACAGATTCATTGGAAGAATCCTAAGGAAATGCAATCTGTAAACGAAGGAAGTAGGTTACAGTACACTTGTTCGCCCACTGCTCGAATATTGCTCACCAGTGTGGGCTCCGCTCAAGACAGGGTTGACAGGAGAGAGAGAGAGAGAGAGAGAGAGAGAGAGAGAGAAGAGAAGATCGAACGGAGAGCAACGCGCTTAGTTACAGGATCATTTAATAATCGCGAAAGCGTTACAGAGATGATAGGTAAACTGCAGTGGAAGACGGGTTTTGTTGTAGTTTCGAGAACATACCTTCACCGAGGAGTCAAGCAGTATATTGCTCCCTCCTACGTATATCTTGCGAAGAGACCACGAGGATAAAATAAGAGAGATTAGAGCCCACACATAGGCATACCGACAATCTTTCTTTCCACGAACAATACGAGACTGGAATAGAAGGGACAACCGATAGAGGTACTCAGGGTACATACCGCCACACGCTGTCAGGTGGCTTGCGGAGCATGGATGTAGATGTAGATGCAACCAGGCTATATCACCACAAGCGACTGTACCACCACACCATACCGTTGTATTAAATCGTGTCCTGCGCCAGAAACCATCATTTGAGCATCCTGCACAGAACTACCTACCACCAGACACACACGTACCGCGAAGACAGATCGGAAGAAAACCACAGGCACCGTATTTAGTAGTCTCAGCACGAGGTCGGTCGGTCGTCCACAGCGGAGCGGCCGGCCAATGAACACGAGTCAACCGCCCGCCCCCCCACCGCTCGCACACACACACACACACACACACACACACACACACACACACACACACACACACACTGGCCTGATGCCAGCATCTTCCACGGACAGCGGTCGCTCTCTGAACAGGTGTACATCGTGTACACAGGCAGGGCTGGTTTCCCTGGCACAAAGACGTCCGCTGACGGTACTGTTTCAGATCTGGCCGGCTTGCTGCTGTGGTTTCTGAACGAGTTGCGTGCGATCATCTCTGAACTCTCGGATCACAAGAACATTTAATTTCTGAACACTGTCGATAAGAAATGCTTCGTCAATCCCGAATTAATTCACCCATCTCGAAACCGATATCAGCTGCAACATACGATTTTACACAAAAAAGAAAAAACTACGTACTTGTGACACTTTTGTGCTGAAACCGTCGAGAAGCATACGATAAATTTCCGGAATGTCATGTATTTTCACGAAGTTTGCAAGAGTATACCATTTATGCGACTGTTCTCGATACCGAACACACAGCACTTTGCTACAGATCGTTTGCACAGTGTAATATCGAAGATAGAGAGTTGAAATTATATTTGTAGAAACCGTAACATAACAAAGGTCGTTATGTGGGACGCGCTGCAAACCACTGAGTAACTAGAAACTTACCTCATCTGCGAAGATCTTTACATGTAAACTCTAAACTAGAGTAAACTGATAGTTCCACTCTTGTTTTTTAACGAATACCTATGACAGTGATTTAACAGATTCCAGATCATCTTTGCACTTTACGAAGTCGACTAAGGTTTTAACACTTGTGACTAGAGAACCAGCACATGTGTCTTCCACCAGTTTCTCACCATCTACATGCACACAACAAACATAGCTATGTTGTCTCAACCAAATGGCATTACAAGCAGTCAGCCGGTCAGTTTACAAATGGCAGGCATAATTATCCGGCGCAAACACTCGCTCATGTTGAATCTTGTCAAATTTACACGGAGAACATTCGCAACACGTGCGATCACGAAGGCTGGCCAACACAAAGTGGCGATGCTGACAAGGTTCACCGTGCGCAGGTCAGCATCGCGCGCGCTGGAGCTTGACTGCGCTCGCAGCCTACCACGTTGCTGACAGGGAAGCAGACTGCCTCCCGCCGCCGCAGTGTCTCAAAATGCTGGTCGCACTGATCTGCCGCAGAAGACAGGAGCGAGGGCTGTGTGGGCGCCCGCTGCTGCTGCCCACTACTCGGGCACTCGCGGGTGCTGAGGTCAAGGTGGTCAGACGACCACACGACTACCGGCAGGGCGCGCATCGCTGAAGGAGCTCCAGGTTCAGCACAGAATTTCTCGTTGTTTTAAGTGACCGATTGTTTGCTTACGATAATGTTGAACCAGTGACAACTTCGAAATTTTTCCGTAATTCGCTCCATCTATCTGGAGTAAAAAAGTCTCGCATTGGCAAGATTCTCTTAAAAAACTACGAAGGCGCTAATAAACTCATTGTACGTTATAATTCGAAAGTGAATGATTGTAGGTCTCTTCTGTAATTTACTGGATTTCCAACGAATCGTGAACAAGGGAAGATCGACCTAACCAGAACTTAGCATCTCGCAGGTGCGGAACACCGTACCATTCGATTGTACGACGTGTGGTCAAAAAGTAACGGTAATTTTTGGTTCGCTTGAAAAAACTGTTGTTAATCAACACAACCTTGTGCCCTTCAGATTAATCCCCTTCATGCGCCAGCCCTTTTACCGATCTTGGAAGCACTTCTGCAACCCGCTTTCCGTTATGCCGTTCAACTCCGACAACGATTTTGTTTCTACCTCATCAGTGGTGGCAAAACGTCGTTGAAGTCACGGGGTACAGGGGGGGGGGGGGGGGGGCATGCCCGGCGAAAACGTTGGCTGGGGCCACATAAATGATCTCTTTTTTGCCAAAAACATCACGTATTCCTTACTGACCGTACGACTCTTGATGCGCTATTTCATTGTAATCGAAGAACTCAGTGAGATGAAACCTCACATCTGATCGCGATTGTCGAATTTTTTCGGTGTTTGTTCTTCAGGCAGTTTCCACTGATTTCTTCGATTACAATGGGGTAGTGCATCATGAGTCGTACGGTCAGTAAGGAATACGTGATGTTTTTGGCAAAAAAACAGGACAGTTTAGCTCCTATACCCATCATTTGTTACCTGTTAATCTTTATTTAGAAGTTATGTATCGCTGACTTCATTCACCAATTTCTGAGCGACGTCTAAGTGACGTTGCTTTTGGTGGAAGTTCAACAATTTTGGAAAAACTTTTCTGCTAGACGTTTCAAGCCCAAAATATCCGGAAACAATAATACTTGGCATGAGCCGAACGATATGCCGACGTCGTCAGAAACCTCTCTGTTGGTAATTCGGCGGTTTTCCAGAACCGTTTTCTTTGCTTCTTCCACATGTCCAATATATGTGCTAGGTAGTGCAGAACGGTATTCGTCTTCAATGTCTCCTCCAAGCCCTTTTGAACGCTTATACCACCGTACACACTTGTCTTATTTATAGAAGATCCGCAGTCAACGTTTCGATTGCGGTGCTGCACGTTATTCCTCTTTTCAAGCAAAATTTAATTCAAATTCTTTGATACATCATCTTGAAAAGTAAAAATTCCCCAGCATTCTACAACACTTTTAACCTTTTCGATTGCCAAACAAAACATTCAGAACAGCTGAAAATACGGACATACGTAAGAAGCATGTGTAACAACAAGATGAAAGAGTTTGAAAACCGAATCCATAAAGCCGGCGAAATCAGAAAGTTCGTTATTTTTTTATCAAACCTCATAAAGGGGTCTAGTTCTTCGAAAGAAGAAGATACATTATCACAACTCTCTAAACATTCAGTGCTTAAGAATAAATATGGCCATGCGCTTGGAAAAAAGTACGTATTTTGGCGCTGGTCGGACGAGTCATTAACTATTTATGTTAGCTCAGTTACGAGGCAGCAGATCTAGTACAGAGCGGTGGTTCGAAGGTTGTCTGATCCCTTCGCAGCATTTTTTTATATTTTGCAGATAGGCTGAAATAATTCTCAATACATCATATTTACGAGTATTAATATTTTGGTAACGGTATGAAAAGGCAGGGCAAAGGAAAATTAGGAATAGGAAATAAATTTCCGGGGAGGTATATGCAATTGGATACTTATATTATTTTATAGTTCATTTACACGTGCTGTGGTAATATTCGAAGTGAAAAGAGGGACGCAGTAATTGTCTCTGCATCTTGCACGTGTCGTACACACCACATTCTTTCGACTTGGGCGACATGATTGCCTTGAAGTTTCTATAGAGAAACGAACTTTGTTTGCAAACTGTACGATGAATGTAAACAAAGTGATACCCATTATTTCGCCCAATTTTGATGAGGATAGTTGGTGATGTGGAATTTTGTTTTTGGATTTGTTAGAGTGCACAGAAGCAACTGAGGTCATAAGCGCCGGTGTTGTTGAAATAAAATTTCCTGTGATGATGTCTTCTCGGTCTATGATTTCTTTTTCACTCTGGATTGGTCGATTTTAGTTCACTGAGACCATAGTGTTTGCGTTTAGCTGCTGAGCACTATTAAACGCCAGAATGAAACTAATGGAGTACCAAGTCCTGTACATTTCAATTACAGTCCTTTCCCGGAAACTTATTTGCAGTATCAAATTTTCCTTTGTCTTTCCTTTTCATGCCTTCCATGAGAATATTAATAAACGTTATTCATTGTGCATTATTTCGGTTGCTTTGCAGTGCCACTTGCGTAAACGAACACTGGAAAGGAAGACATAGTTTTCACACAGAGACTCGACCCAGCGACCCTCTGATCACCGTTGTGTATCCCTTCCGCTATGCCAATCGTTGCAGACGGCCCATGCATCCGCCGACCTGCGCTAAAAATGCAATTTTTTTCTAAACGCTTGTCCACTGGGAGCTCCTGTTTCCTTCTTTCATTGTGAAGCACTGTATATACCATAAATTTGGACGGAATCTGTGATGAGTAGGGGCGGTCCCCTGATAAGATTTTATTACCGTCAGATTGCGTCATCTGAAAAATTACAAATCCTTCGAACAAATAAACAACAAAAATTGAGATTTAGCAAACAGCGTAAAGAAGTGAAAACTTTTGTTACGCCTTCACTGTCGGTACGCTTTATTAGTCCAAGAACCGTACGAAGAATTTCAAGAATGCATCCACTATCATGTAAAACGATTTATTTTGGATTAATTAATTTAAACGCGGTCGTACAAGTACCGAAGACGAAGTGCGCTCCATCAGCAAACTGAGGTCACCACAGAGTAAACCGCTGACAAATCCACGATACGGTAATGCAAGACAGTCGAATTAAAATTCCTGAGATTGCTGAGACTGTAGACGTCTGAACTGAGCGAGTGCATTGTATTCTGCACTGAGAGTTGACTACGAAGAAACTGTACGAGATGGGTGTCTCGATTGCTCACTGTTGACCAAAAGCACATCCGGCACAGCATTTCAACATAATGTCTGGCGATGTTTGATCAGAATCCGCTAGAATTTTTACGCCGACTTGTGACTATTGATCAAACCTGAAACGATCAGACCATTATACTCCAGAGTCGAAACAGCAGTCAAAAGAATGGAAAAAGGCTGCTGAAAGTGCACCACAGAAGTCAAAGACCATTTGGTCAGTTGGTAAGGTGATGGCCATTGTTCTTTTGTGAATCCCAAGGAATAATCATTTTTCTGTTAAATTTATTATTTTAAGCGATTTTTAAAGAATTATAGTTAAAATAATTTTAAAATGAGGTATAATGAATGTATATGACGTTGGTAACACTGGTGAAAAACATTTGCTGACAAAAAACCGTCGATTCTGTTTTTATGTTAACAGATGATGTTTTGTTAACTGTCAACCGAACTTTACTTTCCCGTTTCCTGTACATGTGCTCAGTACAATGTCTAATCGTGGTTGTAAAAACTCTGTCGACAATTTGTTATATTCGTGTCGAATTTGTGACTTAAAAACACCAAAGACACGTTACAGACTCTGTGAAAATGTTTATCTATTATACTCTGGATCTAAACTTTGTGATCAAAACAAATCTTGGGGGGGGGGGGGGGGGGGCGTGCGTGCGGTTTTGAAGATCTGAGAAAATGGTCCAAAAAGGAGGGAAAAGCCTTTAGATTTATTCTTTCTATGATATCGAGGGAGCCAAGAAATCATTCCGATAACTGCTACTTTTGCAGTGTTGATATTACTGGTCATAATTCGAAAAACAAGGTTATAAGCTACCCTAACCTTCCGTCCGCCATCCGACCAGTACGGCATTTTGTCGATTTGCCGGTTCCTGAACCACCAGATTTAAATTCTATTCCAACAGAAGTATTTTCTGATGTACAATCTGATTTACATGAACCAGATGACGATTAATTCCACTGTAATACACAAAGTCTAGAGATTAACGATTTGGTTGGGGATCTGGGCTTAACGAAAGAAAAAGCTGAATTGTTGGGCTCTAGATTAAATAAAAGAACTTATTGGCAGATGGAACTAGCATATACATTTATAGAAAGAAAGAGCAGCAATTTCCCAAGTTTTTTTTTTAACAAGAACGTGATTTAGTGTACTGCTCAGACATTCCCAGTCTAATGAATGAGTTTGGTATTGAATACAAAAAGGAAGACTGGAGGCTGTTTTATTACACAATGGTAACATGTATACCTGTTTGACATTTTGTGCATATGAAAGAAAGCTACGAAAACCTAGAAATAGTGCTAAATAAAATAGGCTATTCTGCTCGTGGTTGGATGATATGTGACGAAGTAACATGCATGCCCCTTAGTCAGCAAGGTGGCTTTATCAAATTTACATGTTTCTTGTGTGAATGAGATAGTAGGGTTAGGGATCAACACTGGTGCCGAAAGAACTGGCCTGTGAGGGGAGTCTGTAAAACCTGGTGAGAAGGACATTCTACGCAAAAATCTTTTAGATCCATAGTTCTCCTTCCACCTTTACATATAAAGTTGGGCCTAATGAAACAGTTTGTAAAGGCTTTGCCTAAAGATGGACCATGTTTTAAGTATCTCTGCCAAAAGTTTCCACACCTTTCAGAAGCTAAACTGAAAGAAGAAGTCTTTGTCGGACCTGACATTAGAAAATTGATGTCTGATGTTAACTTTGAATCCACAATGACCTTAAATGAGAAAGAAGCATGGGTATCATTCAAGCAAGTCGTTACAAAGTTCTTAGGGCATGAAAAGTTCCAGAATATGTTTCTATTATAGCTACAATGTTAAAGAGGTCTAAAACTTTAGGATGTTTAATGAGCCTGAAAATTCACTTTTTGAACAGTCACCTTGAATACTTCCCGGACAATGTTGGAGATGTTAGTGAGGAGCAACGATAGCGTTTTCACCAGGACATTAAAGTGATGGGAAAACGCTACCAAGGCCAACATTATGGAGGACTACTGTGTCACTTCACCGAGAAGTTCAGCAAGCGACTCATCGCAGAAAATGCTACACAAGAAGCTTCAAAGGAAAAAGAGAAAGAAAATACAAACCAATTCCAGCTGACAAGTGAAACTTCTATTAACACGTATCATTGTTTTAAGTAGCTTACTGTAAATATAAACCATGCTTATGTTGTAGCAAAGCGTTTCATTAATTTCCCCGTCACCGTATAGAATACGATTTTTATACTACATAGTAAAAAGCATACTGCTCGAAAACTATGGCAGACACAAAAAACTAAGGCTAGATTTGAATTCAGCTCATAAAAATCTCGTGTAAAGATCGGCTCTCAAAGAAAGGAACTTTTTAAAAATTTTTTCGTTGGCCTGTGTAATCTTTTACAACGTGCTACCACTGAACAAAGATTTGCGGCTACTCGAAGAATTTCCAATTTCGATGTTTTTTTTATCTTCACTGACAGGATAGTTATCATGCACACGAGTAGTCTGACCAAATGAAGCTCTGACGGCAGTGGGTTTTAGCATAGCATCAACTGCACTCTGTACCAGAACAACATGGAAAGTAATAGCGGATACTTTCGGTGCGGATCCATTGCCAACTCGAATTATGAAAAACGTACAATTTATGGAGACTGTCAACCGCGCAATCAGACGGAAATTTAACACAAACAAAGCGAACTGGAACCTATTCGAAATACTACTGGAAGAAAAACTAATCTATAGCCTATACTGAGAATCATGAAAGAGTCTATGACGTGTTTGTGTCGCTTATCGATGAAGCAGCGGTAGTCTCAACACCTGAAAAGCGACATATGCGGACAACTACTCGCCAATCACCCTGATTGTGGGGTTCAGAATGTGATGCAGTCCTCTAGGAACGCAAGGAGACATTAAGAAAATACAGAAGTATCTCTAATGACACAAGCTTTCTTGCCATTGAGAAAGCATAAGCTGTAGCCAAGAAAATATTCACGTAGGAAAAACTAAAAATCTTGACAATTTCTGCACTCCGGTCGGCGAAGAAACTGTATTAACCTGGATCTGGAATGTAATACAGAACAATAAAACCTATCAGACAAGAGACATCCGACTTTTAGAATCGTTCTTGTGTATGATAGCTCCACCTGGCGTAACAGACAAGGGGCGAGGTGGAAAGAAGAGAGGAGAAGTGGCATTACACAACCCTTTTCGCTGGAGGAACTCCAGACTGCGCGCTCGCAAGGGAAGGTTACTGCTCCTGATACGGATCCGGATTATACCGACTACCCAGGTTACGGCACATCCCACACAAGGGAAAACTGCTGCTACTCAAATTTTGCAATTGTTGATGGACACAAAAGATCAAAATCGACTCGCTGAAAACACGTCGTGCCGTCGCCATCCACAAGTCGGGAAAAAGATCTGATAAACGTGAGTGATATCGGCTTTTCATCACACTACTGTGTTCGGCGAAGGTAATGGAAAGGATTAATATGGCGCTTAGAATGGCGGTGTAAAAACAAGCTATTACCGGAAAAAATACTTTGATTTTGAAAAGCAAAAGAGACAACTGACACTTTCACTGATGGTTATCGACATACAGCTAAATTTCTCTCTGTCGAATTATATGATAGTTGCGCATTCATAGATTTCATTAGAACATACAACAACGTGTTCTAGTCAATCTTTGTGAAAAAACTGAAGAAACTCCAGATATCAAAACCACTCGTGCGCAACGTTGTACGCTTCCTGTGCAACAGGAAGCCAATCATTCTGCAACACGGAATTACTCTGGGATCCAAAAAAACTAGCAGAGGACTCCCCACAGGGATGAGTCTTGGCTCATCTTTTATTCAGTCTCTATACAGCAGACCTTCATGACCTCTTTGCCAGTGACATACAATATTACAGTACGCAGATGACGTATGCATATATTTTGAAGCCAGTACTCTTTAGTCCTGACATCTGAAAAGCACGCTGTGATAGTACGTCTGCATGAGTGAATTGTAGGAAGTGCCTTCGGAATATGATAGCAAGTCCTCTCTTTCGATAGTCGTCTCTTTCGATTTTTACTCGACTTAGGATTCCACTTCCCCTAACGATGCAACAGCAGCCAAAACAACTAAATACCTTGGGATGATTGTTGTTGATAAGTTTATATGGGCTCTTCGTATCTGACGTGTAATTACCAGATGTGAAAACGCCTACAACTGGACTATGGTGGGCCTGTGATCGGTGGAGAGCAACGTCTTTATACCGGTCCCTACTAAGGACACAGTGATTTGATGCCATGAATGAGCATCAGACAGCACGCTCCAAACACTAGACACTGTGGAGTACAAAGCCCCGCGGACAGTTAATGGAGCCGGCCGCGGTGGCGGAGGGGTTCTAGGCGCGTCAGTCCGTACCCACGCGGCTGGTACGGTCGCAGGTTCGAATCCTGCCTCGGGCATGGATGTGTGTGATGTCCGTAGGTTGGTTAGGTTTAAGTAGTTCGAAGTCTAGCGGACTGATGACCTCAGATGTTAAGTCCCATAGTGCTCAGAGCCATTTGAACCATTTTTGAACAGTTAATGGGGCGTTTATGTTAAACTCTACGAGAGCATTACTGGTTCAAAGTAATGAACCACCGTTAAGGTTGCGGCGAATATTTCTCTGCGACTGTTTGGACGAATATTAGCACTTTGACGAAACATTTTGTGTGTGTGTGTGTGTGTGTGTGTGTGTGTGTGTGTGTGTGTGTGTGTGTGTGTGTGTGTAAGATGTTGGATAAATATCAGTTTCCACCGGCCGCACTTGAATTTACGCAGTTTAAGTTACCAGGCATGGGAAAGTTGTCTTCTACCGCACTAACGCCGACTTTGCAGATTGACGTCAGGTCCAGTTCAGCATGTCAAAACCAGGACCCATCAAATGCAACGGCAATGGAATTCCTGTCTCACCACCACGGCGCGTGCGTGGTGTATACAGAATGGGTCCAAGTCTAAAAATGGTTCAAATGGCTTTGAGCACTATGGGACTTAACAGCTGAGGTGATCAGTCAACCTAGAAATTAGAACTACTTAAACATAACTAACCTAAGGATATCACACATATCCATGCCCGAGGCAGGATTCGAACCTGCGACCGTAGCGGTCGGGCGGTTCCAGACTGAAGCGTCTAGAACTGCTCGGTCACACCGGCCGGCGGTCCAAGTCTAAAGAAGGCGCTGCTAGTGCTTATTGGCTACCCCAAAGCAAACAACACAGCCTACACAAGATGGGTCCACACTACACGATTATGGCAGCCGAGCTGAATGCTATTTTGGAAGCCCTATAATTCACACAGACGTAGACAGCAAACATAGTCTGCATCCCTGATTTGAAACAATCATTATAGTTGCAGCAGTTGCAGACGTTGTTTCGTGTGCAGAGGAACTATCACAACATTGTGATGGTATCGATGAAAGGCCACTCTTGGATACCTGGAATTAAACAAGTAGACGGCCGTGCAAAGCAAGTATCTCTACATGCTGCTCATGGAGCTAGTATATATATATGATAAGCCGTTGAGGAGTGGAACAATCTGAACCAATAGTGAATTGATGAACTTGTGGATAGTATGCCACGAGGAATACAGGCTGCATCAATGCATGAGGACTGCTACTGGGTATTAGAGGTACCAGTGTGTACAGCAATCTGGACGACTACCTCTGAAGGTCTCGCTGTATGGTGGTACAACTTGAAATGTGTCGTATTCATGAGCAATATAAATGGCGGAAAAGAAACTTCCTGGCAGATTAAAACTGTGTGCCGGACCGAGACTCAAACTCGGGACCTTTGCCTTTCGCGGGTAGGTCATCTACCAACTGAGCAACCCAAGCACGACTCACGCCCCGTCGCAGGAGAGCTTCTGTGAAGTTTGGAAGGTAGGAGACGAGGTACTGGTAGAAGTATAGCTGTGAGGACGGGACGTGAGTCGTGCTTGGGTAGCTCATTCGGTAGAGCACCTGCCCGCGAAAGGCAAAGGTCCCCAGTTCGAGTCTCGGTACGGCACACAGTTTTAATATGCCAGGAAGTTTCTTATCAGCGCACACTCCGCTGCAGAGTGAAAATCTCATTCTGGCGGAAAAGATGTTTATGTTGATCTCTGTTCAAATTTTCTGTACAGGTTGTGGTGATGCAAAACTTTCTTTGATGTGTGTATTACTCTTGTGCTCATATAACAATTATTGTTTATCTTTACTTGCCGTTTAATCCCAGTTACATCCAGTTTCTTGGAACATTTGCGCCGGTTTCTGTAGAGCGAATGGGCACGACGTTGCGGACGTGTGACTGTCGTGATACGTTGTATCAGGATAATCCCTGGGCAACGTTTGGTATTCAAAGGACGTTTACATGGCCCATATTTCACGACAGTGTGTGTCCGAAATAGTGTTCCCTGTAAGAGTGCAGCAGTGTGGATGCAACACGTGGCATTTTTACGGTATGGCTTCGCAACATTTCTGTGTGAAGACGATGATGCAGGCAGTTTCCAAGCTGTTACCGCTATCACCCAACAACGGTGGAGAATACCTGTTGTGGCCCAACACAGCGCTGCTATGCTATGCCTGGCCAGGTAATCGGAGCGCTGACACAGGTATTATTTCGTGTCAGGTAGAAAAAAATGGCGCATGTTGTAGACCCACTTGATTTGATTACGTACAGGAACGTAGATGAGGGCAAACCAGTGATATCCACGAATTTCATGAATGTGATTGGTACATCTGCGTCCAGATACATAAAGTATTACACCTAAAGACTTTAGTCTGAGAAAGGACAGTCCCGCTGCTACAATTGCTACTTATCTGCAGTAGTGAGCCATAAATGTATTTTGCATAGGATCTTTAGATTTCTGAATTTTCCTGAATTTTCTTCATATGTTTTCTTCTTCATATACACCAGCTTGCCAATTGTTCTTTTATCCCGGGCTTTTTGTAAATTACTTTCCACGTCCTACAAATCTTGTAGACGAATCGCATTTATGAAGTTATAGTTGGCTCACTCTACTTGTGAACCGCAATAAAGCATCTACATAAAAATTTAATTGGTATTTCAAATCATATTAATGAATTGCATGAGCCCTTGCACAATTGTTGCAAGAGTTTCGTACCTAGAGGCATAATTTATCGTTGACTAGAAGTGTGTCAAACTTCAGTATGAATCGTCTGTAGCCAAGCCCCAATGGATGATCAGTAACCCAATTGTAAACTGGTACAGTCATGTCTTAGGACTGGTATCGCCAATCCTCGTACCAGCTGCTTTTACCACATATTCAAGTGTCTTAATTTGAAACTGCTTTTCTATTCCTGAAGTACAATATTCGTGTTCCACAGTCTTTAATGTAAAATGTGTCCTCAGTGTTTCCTGGAAGGTAGAGTCTTCATTTAAAGGAATGTTTATCAGCCGTTAGTGGGTGCGTTTGACATAACTGGATAGAGATTGATAGGTGGGACTCAGGTGGTCGCTCTTGGGTTTCCAGACACACTGTGGTCAGGCTACTCTCGCATTGTGTGCCACCCTTGCACCTACATTACACCATAAATTTGCCGAAGATCTTTCGTAAAGGTCATGTTGTACGAAGCTGACAAATGAAATCCTTAAAGGCCCAATAAAATTCCTAAACGTTGGATTTGGCAGGTGCTATACTTCGTTCAGGAATGACCAGCAGAGCAGTAGAAGTGTTAGGCTTGTGGAAGTGCATTGTCGAATGATAGCACATTACCTGATCCTTGGACGTCCCTGCAGCAAGTGTATGAATACAGCAGAAATTATAAGAGGCGTAAATTTTTTTTTTTAATTTCTTGGCTTTCGGAACGTGCACTTACAGCCAACCAAACACAGGAAATGTTATTACAGTTGGTTTCGACAGTTCATGCAAGACATTATTTGAATTCTTTTCCTGGTATGATGTAACATAGGATTAAGAAAGGTCAGATCCGACATAAAACAAGATTTACAATCAGAGTACAGGAAAACGTGTGAACAGGACGAAAATGGAACAAGATACACAGTGCTAGTATACTATAAAAATTCTACTGGTAACACAACAAGAAATGATAACTCGCCGTTGGTTCACAATTGGGATATTCCCAGGTCAATCCACATTGATGACTATATATCTAAATTAACAATAAAATTTTCTTTGTATGTTCTCTGAGAATTGTTTCAAAAGCTTCGGATAGAGAATCGAATGATTGTACAGGTCTGTAAGTTCCATCTACACAGAACAGAACAGCAGAACAGTTCACAAGAACTAAAGTTGTGCATTACAGCCACACGCATTGATACACCAGTACATGGGCAAGTACACAGCGGCATAAATTTAGAGACTGAGCATTCCATATTCTGCAGAGTGGCAGATACTGTCAATTGAGCTTTGGTCTTCCTCTGGAATTGTAAGTACATTAAGCGTTAATTAGCAACTGGGAGCTATGTCCTGATGTCGGCACTGTTGTCGAATTCGTATGGTAGCTTATATGTTGCTACAGCGTTCGGTGTCAACAAGCGTCGGTGGCTGCTTGGGAACACACGACAAAGAGCACTAAGATTACTTTTAAGGACGTTGATGTGATACGTGCCCCGAAGACATTGCATAAATATGTGGTTGGATGACGCTTATGTCGAGTCGATGAAAGTGTTTGTTTTGAACTTCCGATGGTGAAATTTCAGCCGCACTGAAATTTTTGTGAAGCTCATTGATGTTTGTTTCGTATGATACTCGAACTCTCGGAAATGTCGGACGAAATAACGTGTAGTGATCGCCTTCGACTTTAGAGGTCTGCGACCATTCCTCTTACCAGTCCAAAGACAACTGCTTCGTGAGCATGGATATCATATTTGACAGGGAGCTTCTCACATATATATATATATATATATATATATATATATATATATATATATATATATATAAGCTCCCGGATAAACGAATCGGAAGAGGAGCCCCCCATCTCGGGATGGCGTTTATCATACACAAGAGCGTGCTCAGCTCCATCAAGGAAGTTACTCCCGTAAATAATAGGATAATGACGATGCGCTTACAATGTGCCAACAAAACATACACAATGGTTAATGTTCATGCTCCCACAAACGGAGACAACAAGAAAAACCCCATAGAAACAGAAAAGTTCTGGGAAAATTTGGAGAATATAATGGTCAAGATTCCAAAAGATGATACAAAAGTTCTACTCGGCGATTTTAATGCCCAAATTGGTAGAGAGAAAATCCACCAAAAAACCGTAGGCAAATATCCTGTACATAAATTTACCAATAAAAATGGTACAAGGCTCGTCGAACTATGTAAGCAGCATAACCTGAAGATAATGTCAACATCTCTAAGAAAATGTCCAAGAAAACAAAAGACATGGAGATCTCGTATACAACAAATTGGCGAGTTTCAAATAGATCATGTGGCGATTTCATACCCAGTACAAAAAGAAATTTACGACGTCCAAGTACGCAGAGGAGCAAACATTGATTCAGACCATTACCTAACTAGAATTAAAATCAAGTTTACAGCACGAAGAAGTCATCAGAAGAAAACGGAAATACAGAAATATGACACCAAGAAGATTAAGTAAAAGAAGAATGGGAGAAGAAAAAGGCAAACACATGGGAAGAATTTCATTCTAAAATCACGCGAATAGCTAAGGAAACTATTCCCTTGAAAAAGATATTCAAACACCCTTGGTGGGATCAGACTGTGAAAATGCATTGGAAAGGAGAAAGGCATTTCAAGAATATAACAGTAAAAAATCACAAGAAAGTCTACATTTATTTAACGAGGTTAGAAAACAGGTTTCAAAATCTATTAGGCAAGCAAAAAGGAAGTACACGACTCACCAACAGAATTCTCACTTACATAGAAAAAGTCAAATCAACAACACCATGGATTAGCCAAGTAAAATTAGATTTACAAAAAGCAAATATTGAACTTAAAGATGTCAAAGATAGAAAAACTTTTAGAAATAAGGTGGAAAAGTGGATTGTATTGTCGGAGAAGGAAGCACTAAAGAGACCAGGAACAAAATGGACAGAAGAAAGAAAAAGAAAACATGGAGAACGAATGAAAGAGGTATGGAAGAAACGACGTCAGAAAGCTTTGCGTGATCCTTCTGGGTCCATTCGCGATAAGTAA
Source organism: Schistocerca serialis cubense (assembly GCF_023864345.2). Classification (NCBI taxonomy): domain Eukaryota; kingdom Metazoa; phylum Arthropoda; class Insecta; order Orthoptera; family Acrididae; genus Schistocerca; species Schistocerca serialis. Next base: position 1,058,644,526 of record NC_064640.1, on the reverse strand, counting down.
GTATATATATATATATATATATATATATATATATATATATATATATATATATACTAGCTCCATGAGCTGCATGTAAAGATACTTGCTTTGCACGGCCGTCTACTTGTTTAATTCCAGGTATCCAAGAGTGGCCTTTCATCGATACCATCACAATATTGTGACAGTTCCTCTGCACGCGAAACAACGTCTGCAACTGCTGAAACTATAATGATCGTTCCAAATCAGGGATGCAGACTGTTTGCTGTCTACGTCTGTGTGAATAGTAGATTCGGCGCAGATCCCTCAGAGGAGTTGGTGGGTGTCGTCCATAAACAACCCTTTCCAAACTATCCCAGGCAGGTACGATAGGGTTCTTGTCTGGAGGACATGCTGGCCACTAGTCCAGTGATGTTACCCTGAAGGAAGCCATTCACAAGATGTGCACGATGGGGGCGCGAATCGTCTTCCATGAAGACAAATTCCTTGCCAATACGCTGCCGATATGGTTGCACTATCGCTCGGAGGATGGCATTCTCGTATCGTACAGCCGTTATGGCGCCTTCCATGACAACCAGCGGTGTACGTCGACCCCACATAACGCCACCCCAAAACAGCTGGGAACCTCGACCTTGCTGCACTCACTGGACAGTGAGTCTCCAACGATTGTCTCGAAGGCATATGCGACACCCATCGGTGAAGAGAACGTGATGCCAATCACGAGCGGTACATTCGGCATCATGTTGGGCCCATTTGTTCCGCGCTGCATGGTGTCGTGTTTGCAAAAATGGACCTCGCCATGGACGTCGGGAGTGAAGTTGCGCATCATGCAGCCTATTGGTCAGTTTGAGTCTTAACTCTATGTTCTGTGGCTGCACAAAAGCGTTGCTGTCAGGGTTCCTTCGAGCCATAATCCGTCGGTGGCGGTCATCCACTGCAGTAACAGCCTTGGGGGGGGGGGGGGGAGCGATGCGTGCCATCGGCAGTTCCTGTCTCTGTATCTCCATGTCCGAACATCCCTTTGGTTCACTCCGAGACGCCCAGACACTTCCCTTGTTGAGAGCCCTTCCTAGCGTAAAGTAACAATGCGGACGCGATGGAACCCCAGTATTGACCGTGTAGGCATGGTTGAACTACAGAAAACACTAGTCCTGTACCTGCTTCCTGGTGGAATGACTGGAACTGATCGACTGTCGGACCCCCTTGTTTAATAGGCGCTGCTCCTGAATGGTTGTTTACATCTCTGCGTGGGTTTAGTGACATCTCTGAACAATCAAAGGACTGTGTCTGTGATATAATATCCACAGTCAACATCTATCTTCAGAAGTTCTGGAAACCGGGGTGATGCAAAAGGTTTTGTGACGTGTTAATTTACTGAATACGTATACGTATATTTTTTAGTCAGAGTTAGAAATGATACTAACGTGTACATAGACGATTCATATTTCTCATCACGGTACACGTGAAAGATTGTGAGTGAAACTGGATGAACAGGATAGGGCGCAGCCCATACGCTAGTTCGGGAACTACGGATTGAGGATGAGCACGAAGCCGGGCCATTTCTCCGATTGACGAGCGGCGAGGTGGCATTTCTTCTAGACTCCGTTCATAAAGGGAGAAAAGTGAGACAAGTAGTAAGATTGCACCACAGTAATACCTTCCGCTTCACTGCAAAAGCTGGGACAACCTTACCTTAAAATATTTTATTTCACAAAAACCGTACATTTAAATGTACTGCGTTCCAATACCAATTAGCATTTTTCATGTGATTCGTGCGGCAGCCTACAGTATCCCTTTCGCGACCCTGTTTGCAGAATCGGCAGGATCATTAAAGAAGCAACTACGGTGCTCTGAAAGCTAAATATCTGCATGTAGGAATGTGAACATCTAAGCAAACAATCTGACTGGAAAAGAAATAAATCTCATTATTTGTAATGAATTCCAACACTGGTAATTTTTCATTGATATTTTTGAAAGTTCTGGTTCTGTATTTGCTTTGTAGCGTAATACGTGTTCATTATTTTTTCAACTATGCTCAAAATACAAAGAAATTCCGGCTTTTTCTTTCTTGCTGAATCCAGGCCCTATTAGACGTCAACCAGCATCAGAGCGTGTTTTTAACCGCCGACTCTACAAAAAGTTTCGGCATTTTAGTTATCAGTTTTAGAGTATTAAGAAAGCCATTGTACTTTAACCCAAACACAGTATCAAACAGTCCTGACTAAGTGTTCAGTCCATAACTTCTTACTGTTTCAAAACGTGTCCTCTTGTATGGGTAATGGGATGCATGACTGTGGATTCCATAAACAGAGATCTCGTGCCAAATCACAAGCGTGATGGATGTAATAAAGAAAATTGCTTTTCCACTGCAACGAGGGAAACTAAAAAACGCGCCAGTATCGCGAAAAGATGCGAGAGACGCGTTTAGGGACTACAGCTATTGAAAGTGAACGGAGCTGTCAGCGAACCAAGAGCTGCAAGCTTTCTGGGAATAATGGCTTTCGGGAGACAAATAAGGCCAAATACTACTGTGATTTTAGTCTTCTCTGTACCTACTTTCTCGGTTTCTCATACTACCTAGTTCTTCGTCAATCTCATAATGAGAGCAAAATGAGGGTAAGCGTATTTACTACCAATCCCATGCCTGCTTTCAGTGTAGTTTAAATAAACTTAAAATTGAATCGAATAATTCACGAACTGTGCACCTGCCTCTGAAATACCCTGCGGAAAATAAAAATTCATCTTCAACTACCCCCTGAGCTTCATTTCCTTCCTTCTGCACAGTCAATAACAGAACCGCAAACTAAAGCAAAACAATTATGGACTTACCCGCGTACTATATAGCATAATAAATTTTTTTAGGTGATTCTTAGGCAATCTGCTGAATGTTTAAGTTGTCCTCAGATGTATTTCCGAACATGTTAGTTTCTTGAGCAAGTAATTGTCCTGAGTATGCGATTTTTAATTTTGAAACGAACACTTAATTCATGATTTTTCGCTATTAGCTAATTTTGTCACATTGTTCATATTCAAGCTACCTGATTGTCACATGACGAAAGTTGCAGCAGCTTCAAGAAGTCACTTATGAAAGCGGTGGTAACTGTCACAACCTACAGATATCACTAGACAGCACACTCCACATAAAATGTAAAAACATGAATTAACTTTGGTATCACCGTTAAATGACGTTACAGCTTTCGCAGATGCCAATTCTGTATGTCAAGTGATTAATTGCAACCCTTGTAAGGGTCTCTGTCGCTGTTCCACCATAAAACGCATTAAAATCCGTTGGCTCGCACTTCAGATCCTCCCAACAATAAGACGAAACTTTATGAATGTTTCTACCACATGCAGTATATGATTAGCAGACGTGAGAATTTTTTCTTTAGAACGTAGTCGTACCTCCATCCGTAGATCAAGACAGTATTTTGTCTTGAAGTTTCGCTTCTCTCTCAAACATTTTAATCATTACATTTTCTGCCTAACTTAGTTCAGGCATACGTAGTAATGAGCCTTTGACCAAGTGTTATATCTTTTGTTTAAGCTTCTTATATCTCTGACGAAACTCGTGCAGTTGAATTCGCTGAAATGAGTCATTTAATTTTGAAACGTTGACAGTGTCATGTGCAATTTTATTTGAAATGCGAGCTAACGGATTTTAATGTGCTTTTGGCTGGCATAGCAACAAAGACCAATCATTTCAACCTGAAACTAGCGTTTAACGAATTTTTTTTAGTACCTGTCCTTTTAGCATGAAACCACCGATTCTGTGGCAAGACAGACCTTGTGAAGATGCAACCCATTTTACCTACAGTTTCAGTGACGAAATTAAACAGACTGGTTCCAATGACAATGTACTTTGAGACTAACATTGATGTCAGCTTCAGCAAATTAGCTATCATGAAACTCAGCTATATTAAGAACATACAATCGTAAAATATACTTTGACACCAAGGTCTCAGCTTCTAGATCTACCTGGATAAATCACGCAACAATTCTCAAAATTGCTGGTGAGACTGCTTAAGTAACGTGGACTTCCCATTACTCAAACGACCTTCCACAACACACACAATAAATAACAGTTCTTACAAAACAACAAAAAGTGTTGAAAAGAACGAGCTTTGAATAACAGCAAGCTCAAATTTCTTTAAAAATAAGGTAGCTAAGGAGGGATTGGATACACTATTCCAGGCGGAAGCGTCAGATAAACGGAATCAGCTTTCGCCATTTTACCGGCATGCTGACTGCTGATGCTCCATTACAGAAATAAGAGCCAACACACACGGAGTAGAAGGAATGACAAACAGACATCCAGCCAAACTTGTTAAACATAGGGTGTCCTGTACAAAACAAAAAACTACATATTTTCCAATAAAATGTAACAGTACAAAACGTTTAAAGCAGAACTTTCTAACGTTGGGAAACATTAACAGTGCCGAAATATTGCAATCTACTAACGTCAGCAAAGCCTTCTGAAAACTGATTGAGGCATCTGGAGTCAACAAGCCTTTATGCATAGTGCAGTACGGTAATATCGTAAAAGAATCCAAAGCAGTATGTATTCTTTTTAATAAGAATTTCGTATCACCAGCAGAAAATACAATACTTCTTATGGGCATCTACCATCAGATACCAAATCACACCACTCAAAACCGTGAAATTTCAACCAGAGGAGGTTAAGGGAAACGAAATAAGCAAGGTAATCCTAACATTAATGGACAATTACTCAGCTGTTATGTCGAGCCCTGAAGAAAGTGCATAGAAGGAACCACAACTGGCCTCAATCTGTAGTATTAAGAAAAACAGTAATCTAAAAATAAACACTGTTAAACCAGTGCTAAGAAGCGAAGTAACCTACAATAGAGGCTTCAAACTACAGCTCAGTATCATTGTCCCCTAGCTTTAATATGTGATATTACATAGGAAGAAATAGGTAACAAATTTCTTTGTGTCCTTCTGGACTAAAGTTTTCGTCACGTAAACCACATATATTCTGTGTGCGAGAAAATAAGCGGTAGGTTCCACCTGATACGCGAAGTGGCAAAAACAGTTCCAGCTCGATCCTTAAACATGGGATAATTTGTTAATCACGATACTGAAGTGTGCGGCTGCGTGGCAGGACTACACCTGAATACACAGTTGGTACTGTAAACAAGGTCAATGGGGTTATCGCACAGGCTAAGGTCCGGAGAGTCCTCGTGTGAAATCCTTGTTTGACATATTTAACAATATATTCCTTATATTTGTATTAACTTACTATAGTTTTTTGTGAACGGTAAAAACAAAGCAAGCAAATGTGATACACACAACTATGACACTAGAAGTGGGATAACAAGATCATGCAGAGGACAAAATTAAATATAAGAATGGTCCATGTTTTAATAGGTATGTATGGTTCAACAAGCTGCCACATACTTTAAAAATTTGTGAAACAGGGGGGTTAGCTTTCCTAGTAAATACGTGTTTGCACTAAATGGATTCCAAGCTGAAGGCACGATTGTAATATGTAAAGATGAATGTATTGTGTATCACTACTGAATGTATTATTTAAATTAACTGATCACCCAACTAACTAATGACGTTTGGAAAAGTGACCAGCTTAATGACAGTAACAGAACTTACTCTACCCAACACCACATCGAAAGTAGTTCACAGGGGTGACTTCTGAAGCATCCCATATAAAAACTGGCTTCAGACAAAGTGACAGGCTAACACTACTACTCTTCAAATGTGCACTGGAATATGTAATGAGCGAATGGTAAGAAGATAATCAAAAGAAAATAAGAATTGTGTGTGCGACAAACGAAGTTTCAACTTCTTGGGATTTGCTGATGCTCTTGCTCACCTAGCCAACAATACTCAAGAAATAATGCAAGTTAAATCGCTACAAGAAACAGCACAGCAAATTGGCCTTAAAATATCATTTGGAAAACAAGATTACGTTGTCTTATCTGACTTGCAAATTAAATTACAATATAACAGGGAATCGAAACTGAGTTACGTATTGGACACCTCCTCTCCCCCCTGAATTTGTGGCCGTGGGGACAAAGATCTGTAGAACAGCCCTGTGTCTAGGTTATGTTACAAGGTGGCAAAGCCAACTAATGTGACAGTAGAAAGTATGGTCGAGGTAACAAATTAACTAGTAGCGGAAAGTAATATCTACGTCTGTGCCATATTGAAAAACGGATGGGGGGCGGGGGGTGTCCAATACGCAACTTTTACCCAAAACTGTTAATAAATTTGAATATTTAGGTGAAATCGTAACAAACAATCTAAATGAGAACCAAAAATGGCAAAATACAACAATTGAAGAAAGAAAAATACATTATTAAAGAACAAAAAAGCGTGTCTATAGATGCTAAATTAAAGAACTATGAAACAGTTACAAGACCAGAAACAACATATGCAGCTGAAAAATCTTCAAAACTACTACAGCAGAAATGGACCAAAGACAGAAAGAAGAATTAGGAGACCAACAATATCTCATTAAATGGGCATCGAAGAATGTACATAGGCATACATATCATTTGATAGTAACTCCAAAGTAAACAATACGCAAGAAAACAGAACTAATAAAGAACACCATCAGGAAGAATCGCGAATCGTTCTTTAGACATTATGAGAACACCAGAGAAAAGAATTAGCACAAGAGTAATAGAAAAGTTGTTGAATAGTAAGAGCAACATTAAATGCGTCACAGAAATTTAGGAACACATAAGAACTACAAATTATAGAGGATAATTAAAAAACCAAAATACTGGAAGACAGGCAAACCAGACCCCAAACGAAGATCAGGGGAAGAACTACAGGAAGAGTCGTCTCGTAAGAAGAAAGAAAACATCCGAGAGAACGAAGAAATATCGACCAGACAGAGTAAAGCACCCTTTACGTAACAATAAATTTTAACACTACTTGCACAACCACTGTGTTATTAATCGCCATATTGAATTATTACTGAACAATTGTATTGCAAAACACCACCAACAAATTCTATAAACCTTCGTAAATTTAAGGGATGTGCTTACATGAAGTCCATAAATTAATAGTAATAATTAAATAGTCCATGGAGCCGGTCGAAAATGGAAATAATTGGTGAAGTCTCAAATTTTTGAGCAGTGGTAAAAGGGAGCGCCATGAGCAACATACTAAGAATTCTGACAGGAGGGAAAGCCTCCTGCCCACTCGGTCCCCACCTGTTTAAAAAAGTGGGAAGTGTCGATACGTGCAAATGGTTTAGAAATAAAAACAATAAAATCCAGATTCCGCTCCCATCGCCGGTAGAAAAAAAGTGGTAGGCGTCGCGCAATGTGGATATGGAGTTTAGCGTTCACTCCATTCCATACTTCCGCCTGTCGCTTCACCTTCCAGCGAATACGTGCAGAAACAGCTTGTGGCAGCGGCCAGCCGCAGCTCACCGCTGACGTCACTCGCCTTCCGAGGAGTGTGTTTAGCAACTGCCACCTCCTTATTTCAGCTTGGAGTATTTGTCTTCCAGTTGCGTGTTGGAGTTTGCGTACTTGAAACTTACGAATGTAAACTCTTCATGATTAAAGGAGACCACTCCGCGGAAAGCGAAAGTGTTGACTTGTTGCTAGGCACACATTAAAGGCCGAAAAGTTGCTAACTTTCGGATTTTATTTACTCTGTTTTACTTTTATTGCTCTAGCTCGTCAAAGGATAAAATCCTGAAGCTAGCAAGTTTTGCCCCTTTCGTGTGTGCCTGCTTTTCTGTGAGGGAGTCACCTTTAATCTAAATTATTAATTTCAAGTATCTGTATTTTACAAGAACCTCCCTGTAACACAAACTCCATGTTGTTCGAGCTTTTAAAATAGTCTCATGCGCAGAAAGGTCCAACGCTTGCAACATATTACTCACTTTGGGTACCACAGAAGGCAGCGGCGGGAGCGCTAAACTTGTATTGTGTGAACGAGGCGAGTGCTCTTGTACAAAATACGTCAGAAAAGCATTTTCTTCTTAACAAAAAAGAATCTTTCTAGCACGAATGATTTTAAACATTCACGAACATAACAACTGACACGTGACTACTTGCGACCATTTAAGTGTTGTGCGACATTTGCATTGAATAAGCCTAGTTCAGGAGTTGCGAGTAGGAGTACCGCAGGCTCTAATTCAGAGCAACAAAAATCGAAGGGGTGACTGTTACTGCATTGTTCCTCGAATATCCTCAGATAGCTCACTGAGCATTCGTTTGCAATATTGTTACTAGTGGCGAGTTACTACGTCTTTGTTACCTTTTTATGAAGAAATTAATTAGCTGTCCCAACGAAATACATACTCCAGCGGAGGGCAATGAGAGAATTTTGCATCGTACGACTAAAATAGGGTTCTGTGTGCTACAAATCCCTCCCCAGGGGTGTGTCCATCTCAGCTGGTATTTATTAACAACTACTTTTGACGCTTTATGGTCGCAGTGTTAAACAAAACGACCGATAAAACTACATCACGTGTTATTGCTACACGTAAACGGACTCTGCTTATTTCACAAACAAAACTATCCAGAAATTATTTGGCTAGTAACTCATGTATTTAGTCTTCTCGTGTTAGGCCCTCAAATGGTTTCAATCTCCTTCCGTAACGAAAAACGGTCACGAAAATCCATTTCACTGCGAAAATACTCTTCCCACCTGATTTTTAGGCATGTTTAACTCAGATCCAGTGGAATCAGTAAAATATCTGAGCACTGTCAGACCGTTTTAGATAAACGTAGATGTATTGTGACTCTTTATTTCCCTCTGACGTTCACTGTTTTTTTTTCCCCAAGAAACTAAAGGAACACTTAAAATATGCACTGTACTAAAATAAGTGGAATACAGAATACCAAAATAACCTTAGGACGAAAGTCTATTTCAATAAAATTTAAGGTGTCTGCAACTAGAATGTGCCTATATTAACACGAATTATTCACTCCAGACTTCAAAACGGTCTGTGTGTACTTGCCGACGTGGGTCACTCAAGTAGTATGAAAATGTGGCATGTCATAAACAAATAAGACTATTATTGATTTTCGATTTGGCTCCCTGTAGCTGTATCACGAAACAGCTAAAAATCCAGTTTTCAGTGAGCCTGAAACCACACACCAAAGCAGCCTTCGTTTTAAAGGCGACCACATTACCACAGAGCTAGCAAAGCGTCATACATTTTTCTATCCCGTATTTCCCTAGAGGTGGCTAGGACAGTTAAATCACAATGTAAACGACGATATAGTTGCGACTATCGTCTGTAACAACTTTCCTGAGCTCGAAACCATATATTAATCGACTTATTTCACACCTTGTGTAAATACCACTCAGCGTTTTCCATGGAAATTATACAAATATCATGTGAATTTAGCAGGATAATTCTGCTACATCGTGGAAGTAACTCGTCGGTCACAGAGTTGCCAAACATATCTTGCGTTGGTCCCAAGATTCAGTTACACTACTAGTATGAAGAATACCAGGCAATGGATTCCTGTAACATGCTGGGAAGTGAGCACAGCTGGTGTCTCGAGGACGCAGCTGCTGAGGGCTGGAATACACACTCGATACGTGATCGAGCCATATTTGCATATCAGTAACCAGGTCTGGAGACTAGAGCGTAGTTTTAATATCTTAATATTCCCAGTGATTCGTTGTCACCTCGTTCAGATTGGGTGTTCTGCCAAAGGTCCGTTTCTTCCCAACTCGCCGTAACTACGTCCTCATTAGGTGTTCCCTGACATGGCGTCAAAGTATCGTGTGGGGAAGATGCAGACCAATGGCAAGACAGCTGATCTCAACAAGATGGAACATGGTTACTAATAATGCTCAGATGCATCGACTGTCAATTAAACATCTCAAATGAAGAAATGTCACAATTATTTGTGTTTGTCTGTCTTAAGCCTACTGAGAACGTCATTCACCAGACGCGATTCACGTATCTGGAGCATCCCCAGTGATTATACTGCTTCCAGTGGTTATACTGTAAACATTATGAGCAGGCAGTACATCTTTATTATAGTTGTAGACCCAGAAAATAAGTACTTAAGACGCCACTGTGACTCTTCCCAAGAGATAACCACACTAATAAAGATACAATAATACAGAAATGAATCCAAAACATGCCCATCCACAGGGAGACTTCGTAAACTAGGATCAACAAAGTTGTAAATCAAGAAATGCTACTGTGCAGGAAACCGTACGCAATAGCAGAAAATGTGGGCTCAAGAATTTTTTGAAAATATAACCAGCGAATGCATGCACTCCATGTTCGATTCTAGCTTTTGCAAACAAGAAGTTATCAGAAGGCGGAAGAAGCATACCTAAAACGCTGACGGAAATAACTATAAGAAGTCGTCCTTAAGCAAACCTGCCGTTCAGTCTATGAACAGTGGAAGAACGACTTGTATCATCTACTCGCCACGAGTACATGAATTGCCAATAAAGTGAAAAGCGCGTATTTTAGGACAACTGAGACAGGGAGTACCCGAAACAACACCAAGCTGGGCGTGATGCTGAGATTCTAAGCAGCTTTCTCATTTAGCCCGACGCTTTCATGTGAGCGACGCCCCTAGGCTACCGCAGTATCCATGTTAGAACTGTCGAGCTGTACTGCGACGGCACAAATGGCCAGATGGTTGTAAAACTTGCCGAGACTATCCGTACACTGCTTATTTGTAACGCCAAACTGCGACTACGTCCGATTTTAGCACAGACCTTCTGCCTGTGAAGAAATTGCTAAACAGTGGGTGAATAGTATCGACAAACCTGCGCCCCACATACAACACGGACTCATTACGTCCCAATTAATCGCAACAAAATGTATCTTTGTATCTTTCTGCCACAGACATAATTCTTCCACAGCAGAGTATCACCCCGTCATGGAGGCGAGAAACAGGTGCTGCCACCTAACCCGCAATCGTTCACGCCCACACCCTCCGCTACCTACCACATTCAATGTGGATGTTTCACAACTTATGACAATGAACGCAGATTTATACCTATTGGCCGATTTCGTGATGGCAGTACAAACCTTCAGGGATGATGGAGGAGAGTAATTTTTTTTTTAATTTAAGGAAAGGGAGCCTGGTCTGGAAACAACCAGGTCATCAGTTACAGGCGAAAACCGTTTCGATACCTCTACCAGTGGACCTTTGCTGCTGCAAGCTCTTTGCTTTCCAAATTTATGAGAGGTGGTAGTAGTAAACATGGGTTGCGAAGTCAGCCGTATGAGCAATTGCTCATCTCTGCTATTGTGGAACGAAGTCTTCCAGTGACCGTGGGATCGAAGCTTTTCAGATGTGCATTTGGCTGTCCATGTTCACTAGACTTTTTCTCGTTTTAGTCCATACTACACATTCACAAAATATAGAAACTTAAGAGCTGACAGGTCCAGTCAGAGGTATGAAAGATTTTCGCTTATAACTCTCTACTCTTTTTCCTGACTAGGGTCATTTACTTCAAATTCATACGATTACTGTTCTCCACCATCCCCGAAAATTTGCACGATCATCGTGGAATTATGCTGTAACTACATATATCTACATCTCACTGTCGTAAGTTAAGACATCCACAGTGTGTGTGACGGATAGAGGAAGGGAGTGGGTGTACAAAACTGTCTAACATACTGTAGAACGTACTTCTCACCTCCACAATGGGGCGACAGTCTGCTGCAAAAGAAAGTCATTGGCACAAAGATACAATCACAGAGTATTTTGCTGCGATTCACTGGCATATAACGGGTCTGTTGCGGGTGGGCCGCACACGGCTGATGCCATTCACCCACTGTTCAGCAGTTCTTCCACAGGCAGAAATTACGTCTGTGCTATGAGCCGACGTAGTGGCATTAAGTATCAGCAGGGCACGGACAGCTGCGTGTCCCAAGAAATAGGGTAGATTCTTTTGCGAACTAAAAACAGCTACCATCTATTTTACGCTTGTACATGGCACCTGGAGTTCTTTCTGTGTCTTCTCCGAGTATCACAAAAAACTGTCAAGTCGCAATAGCCATCTCTGACAACTACTTTGGCCCGTTCAGTTCGGTAAGACGCGAGCAGATTGTCCATCTCGGAGACAGTCGAGTGTAGAGCAAGGTTTCCTTTATACCACTGTTTTATGTGGATCGACACTTTTCCAGTAATACCGGAACTTTTCAAAAAGTTGAGTTGAACATCAGGATTTGTTTTGACTAACTTACTTCGATCATGTATTTTAACACCAGTTCATAAACTTGATGGCAGCAAGAAGACAATAAGCAGATTTGTATTACGTTTTTGTTCGAGAAGCACGCAGGCGCCAGTGATACGACCTGTATTCGGAGCCGCAGCGTCGCTACAAACTGCGCCTTAGCTTCGAGATTCCAGTCTACAATCGCGTTCCCAACACCCTCCATCTGTTGGCATACTGAGGAACTTTCTTATGTTTGCCAGCAATAGCTTGTTTCTCATTTCCATGAGCAATAACTATCGGAAGATGTTCCTTTGATTTCTGATCATGTAAAGCAGGCAGCAGTTCGCCATTCCAGTGATTGCGCAACACCCCACACCCTGTCTTTTAAATTAGCTTTCATAGCTTCCACACTCTCCTCCCGTACGAATTCTTTGAATCGAGCTCTTAGTTGCACCAAGTTCTTCAGTATTGCATCCAAGTGTCTCAATGGCAGTTTCTAGAATAAACTTTGAATCTCTCATACTTAACTGACACAGATACAGGGCTGTTATTAATTTTGGAGTAATGAGATTTTTTCGCAGAATTGTTTCACTGGTTTCAAATTGTATATTCTCAATCACAGACGGGAAATAATCTTGCAAATGCATGTACTTTTCATTACCATCAGAAGATCAGACTGCCTCAATCTCTGTCGCTGTAAGACATTTGTCTATATTTCTTTTCATCAATTGAGATGCGTCGCCGTATGCAATGTCAAACAAATCACCTAACTTGTTGACAAACTCATCGGCGCTGTTCAAATACGTTAAAGTTTCTTGTGCATTTTTAACTCTTTCCAGTATTTGAGTAGGCTGCTAGTTTCTTCACACTTATGCAAAGATCTGGCAGGTACACGCACCTTTACGCTAAGGACAAGGCATTCGTGAATAGTGAGATTTGAACGTTCGTTGACAGTTAAATTCATCTCACGGATATTATAAAATCAAACTGCCACAACCATTCCATCGGAGGGCGGTTCTGAACATTTCATTGCAATATTCACTTTTCGTAACACTACGCCATTCAACATGTTCACCGACTAACAGCAATATGTTTACTAACAATTTACGAAAACACAGACGCGGAAGTGCGCTTCCGCCTTAGCAAATACTGACAACCTGACATGTTCCACTTACAACTCGGCACGGGTTGCCGGCGTCCAACGTTTCTGAAATTTTATTTACATCTGTTTTGACATTGTACAAATAAGAGGGTATGCGTTAAAAACAAAGGACATCAGTTTCTCTGGAACACCCTAATGGACAGTTTCGGCAAATTCTACAACCGTCTGCCCACCTACACCGTCGCATTACAACTCGAAAATTCTCATATGAATATTGCAGTACGCTACACTCGTCCCTCGGATGACGGGCTAAATTATAACACACTGCGCAGATGCTATATAGAACCTAGCACCACGCTCAGATTTTTAACCAGTTATTTCGAGTTCTCTGTCTTAAGCGTACTGCAACTTTAAAAGCTCTTCAAAACAAGCGCTTTTGGCTTTTACTGACAATGTATAAAAAGTAGTAATGCTGTAATCATATGATCATTTTCTTTCTTTCGGTATTTATAGACGAAATGACTGTTTTGCTTCTGAATGACTATTCTAGACGTGCCAATGTTCTGTGTTCCTTGTTTAATTTCTGCTGACAACTACTCTTTCCGTATTAGCTAATTCAATTTTCTCCACTTGTTTTCGAGATCGCTGTTTTGAACATGGCACATGGTTTTTGTGAACAGTAGACCACTACTTCTGCAACTTTATGTTAGTCATAGCTTAAAGTGTGTGTTCAAGTTAACGTTCTGCCATCAATTCTGTTATCTATTCATCTGCATTCCTCTGTTTTGAGGATAGAGTCAATGCAAGCGTTCTCTCAAAAATATTTTGAAAGTTAATAATGTTCAAGACATGTTGTGTACGCAATGCCTGCAGTATAACCACTGATACGCTCCAAAAAATGTGAATCTTTTGTGGTGAATGATCTTTCAGTATTCAGTGTCCTTACGGCAATTGGAAATTCGTGGTACGGTCTTACGGGACCAAATTGCTCAGGTCATCGGTCCCTAAGCCTAAACACTACTTAATCTAACTTTAACTTACGCTATGGGCAAAAGAAACACGCACACGCACACGCACACGCACACGCACACGCACACGCACACGCACACGCACACGCACACGCACACGCACACGCACACGCACACGCACACGCACACGCACACGCACACGCACACGCACACGCACACGCACACGCACACGCACACGCACACGCACACGCACACGCACACGCACACGCACACGCACACGCACACGCACACGCACACGCACACGCACACGCACACGCACACGCACACGCACACGCACACGCACACGCACACGCACACGCACACGCACACGCACACGCACACGCACACGCACACCGGAGGAAGGACTCGAACCACCGACCGGGGGGGGGGGGGGGAGGACCTTGTGACAAAAATACCAACAATTGCTATATTTATTTACTGCATTTAATTTGCAGTTGGTGCACCTACAGTAAGTATTATAAATAAATACACTACTTACGGAAATGACAAAATTCAGGGACATATACTTTTGGTATTCCGACCCTAGGAAGCGACGTCTTTGAGAGGCAAGTTGTTACTTCCGAGCCCCCTCAATGCACATATTAACTAGTTTTCTTCCTGCTGCTAGTATAACATAGAAGAAGCATACAAGTTTGGCAACTGTGAGCGACTAGTTACTTTCTGGTCGGCACAGACCTATACCGCTAAATTCACTATTTCACGTGTCATTACCATTGAATAATCTTTGCGATTTTCACATAAGGCTATCAATTTATGGTTTTCAATCCCGGAAGATAATTCCACGTGGAAACTGTAAGTAATCTCTTCCTTCACAATGCGATGTACCTCTCCTAGCCACAACATTATCTGAAACCATCTGACAATGCTCAGGTACTTCAATTCCACGCCTGTAGAAACCTTCTGGTTCTAAGTTAAGGATGTTGTCAAACCAGGCCTGAAGCGCATTTTAGTCTGGAAACGAATTTTCTTAACGGTTGTTTGATAAAGAGTGGGAAAGGTAAACATTTGACGTTACAAAACCAGAAAAATAAGTATGTGTGGTATGATTTTCCAAACCACCTCCTGAATAGTTTTGTTTTTCAAATCAGCAGTATGCGTTATGTCCTAGTGCACAGCACCCCTCCCACCCTCCATAGATGCAAATTATGTTCACACTGAGTGCTGTATAGGAATGTTGAATGTATTTATTGATCGCGTTCGGGTAAAATATTGCTTTCAATTTTAGCATGGAGTAATCCTATGCCAGGCTTCTAATCCTGTGGAAAATCATTCATGCGAGAACGATCGTTCTTGAAATAACAATATCCTTTTCTGGAATCTTTCGCTCAAAGACACTCGCCCACACGCAATACAAAGATTCAGAGCTGTCTATGCTGCATTCATCCCTCTATTAAACCCAAAGCGAATAATGTGTCACAAATGTTAGAACGTTTTCCACTTGAAAATATTTTACAACTATTTAACAACGTTCTCAACCCATTTTTAGCACCCAAATGTTATAATTATTTCTACACAATCAATGAAACTTTTAGCCTTGATTGCTATTTCTAAAAGTTTAAACTGACGGAGCTCTATAATGGCTGAAAATTGAAAAAATAAACCTTTCTTTTCTGGAAAGAGATCAGTTTTCCTATTCTTTAGTTTCGCACTTGGCTGCACTCTATGCCTGCTAGTAGTTTCTGCACAACAATCAATTGCGATTAAGTTGCCTGGGTGTGTTATGAACGTATGGATGCCCTTCTAACAATCCGTATATTTCAGATTTCCTGAAGTAACTGCAATAGCGGTTCATCTTACCATCCTAATAATAGAACGAAGTGTTACATTAGCATTCCTACGTCGATGTGCCACACACACGCCTTACACAGAAAAATTAGAAAATGAGAGATGCCCGAGGTCGATATGAAAAAAAAGGAGAAGGAAAATGAGTGTTCTATGGCTACAAGTCTGACAAAGAGAATGAAGTTCTGATAATGAAATTGAGGGATAGCAAACCAGTATGTGTAGCCACAAACAACAGTACTACTACTGCTTTGAGCTCTGATGCAAGCTACTCACAGGCAAAGAGAAAGGAAACGTCTATTGCAGTGCCACATCTCTTTGAAGAATACAATGCCTATATGTGTGGCATTGATGTACTGGACAAGCAGATATCACTTTATAGGACGATAAGATAAAAAAATAAAACCGGTGGTGGCCACTATTCACTCAGATGACATATCTGTATGGTAAACACAACGGTGGACGTTCCAAATCTCTAAGCCAAATGAAAAGCTCTCACTGAAGCGGAATAGTGGTGTTGCGCGTTTCAAAGAACATACGATCAACACCGAAATGCAGAAGACCACAAGGACGAAAATTGACGAGAGGACAGGTGAGCACTTTAGCTGCTAAGTAAAATATAGGAAACGTCTTCATACTGCATAAAGATGACAACTGTGTCATAGCTACTCTGTTGGTGTACATGCCAAGTGTTTTGTTTCATTACTCACTGAATAGACACACTAATATTACAGTGTGTGTATTTTGTTCACTATGTTTCTTGTTTTCTGCTTAGGTGGTAATATCGCGCCTTTTTATGGCTAATTTTGCCAACGTCCCAGAAATGGGACGGCCTAGAGTTTTTGTTCTATTCTCATCTATTAAAAATTTTCAGAAAAGTTTTTCATTTATCACGAACGTATCACTTTAAAGTGAAATAAATTGAAGAATAAAGTTTTGGCATAATGGATTAAGTAGCAAACATGCAAAATCCAACACACAACTTCAAGATAAACACTAGAACTTCAAGTAAGGAAGTGACAGGTGGTAAATACACTCACAGCCCCGCGCAGCGTTAACCTGGCGGACGGCGCCTGGAACGCGGCAGGTAGTCTATACACGGCGAGGAAGTCTCGGGCGTGATCTGTTCCGACGTTTACGCAGCCACCACCTGTTCGGGGCGAATGGTTTCTGGAAGTTTCTGCTGTCACGAGAGTCCAGACTGTGGTATTACTGGTTGGCTATGTAGTGAAGAGGATTGTCTTTGTGACTCCATCAGATGTAACATCAGCAGACACGAATATGATTTAAAAGTAAAACATCAAGGAGTTTATCTCGCGACTATGTATTTACATCGCGCGACGTTTACCACTAGACGAAGAACACATGATATACCCCTGAAATGGCTGGTGAAGTATGATAGAAATTACTCCATACACTTGCGCATCCTGCAGTATTGCCAGATTGTGCAGACGGCCGCATTTAGAATTCTGAGGTACGGAGGGTTATACTTGGCAGCTTGAGTGAACGACTCTACTGACTCTACGGCAGCCGCCCGGCTGCCGGGTTTTATGTCTGTACTGTTACCCACTCAAAATCCATTCCACCTTGGACGAGAATGTAACACGTGGCACTGTATAAGAATTTTAATAAAAACAACTTAAATGGAAATAAAATTTAACAATGTGTCATTTCTACAACATTTCCAATTTCTCTTAATTGTTATGGCCATAGACAGGGTCTTCTCTACCTTACTTTCATCACTTCTTGTCACTCTCCCCTAAATGTAAATTTGTTTCCATTCCAGTCAAATTATCGTGAGACCAGCGACATTATGGGGATTTCAAAGCGGGGCAAGATAAAAAAAGAGAGCACCAGAAACTACAGCACACGTACATACATAAAATTTTCCAATACACGCGCTCCTAGCAGGAGCAGAATATCTGAAAAGATTTCCATTCTTTTTTTTGGAAATGGAAGTACGCCTATATACATTAGTCACTTTTTCCGGTACCCATACACCGACGATACAAGAATAGACGAAGGGATCACGCGAGGGTGGGCTGCGAGCTGCCACGTCGCCCTAAACCCTCTCGCCACGCCGCGCTGCGTTGAAGCTTTAGGAAAACGGCGCACACATGTTTAACTCGTATGCAGGTATCAATGTAATCGAGATTTTCCTTTTAGTTTATTATTATTCCACTTTATGCTGAACTATTTTCTTCCACGGTCGGTGAATTGCTGTTGTCAAGTATCAGAAGGACAAACTTCTCTCACAATCTCAGATGGCATGGCTTTTTTCCCTGTGGGAAGAGGCTCATACATCGAGCTCACATGAAATCGTCGATGAGGGAGCCACTGAAGGGGACGAGTACGTTGGCAACGGTGTGCTGAACCCGGTAGCTCAGGGGTGCCCTTAACCTAGCGACGCGGTCGGTGGGTGAGCTGCAGTAGTCCCCCCCCCCCCCCCCCCCATGCCGGAGGAGCCGGTCCGGGGTTAGAGACGGGCCCTCAACCCATGTTTTCGCTTGTCTAAACATGGCTGACGAAGAGACAAGCGACTCGTGTGCGTCTGCGAGGGCCTCAATGCCTCCTGCTCCCGCACCATCAGGGGACATGGAGCAGATCCAGGAGTGTTAGCGACAGGCATATATGGATCACACGGTTACTGGAGTCCAATGTTAAAAATGGCAAGATTAGCCAAATTGCTATATTGGCACTGAAAAATGAACTCGCCACCTGGGCTATTGCTCACACCTGAAGAACCAGTGCAAATGAATGCAGTTAGTAGCACGAATGCCATTGCTATCCTAGAGCAGCCCTCGGTCTAACGCTTGGAAGTTGACCCCATAAGAATTTATCCCAATTTGGCACATTCTTTGCTGTTGTCTGGAGGATCTGGCTGTCCTGAAAACAGCATTGAGGCACATAGTGTGGTAGGACGTAAGTACGGACGTAAAGTCACCTTCTCGACCACAGAGGCTGTTGACAGAATACAGTTAAGAACCATGAATCTCCCCACCAACTTTGGTGCCCTGCGTGACCTCGTCAAAAACGAATCTGGAAGAAGGAATTAAACATTTGATCTTGATGATATCTACAATCAGGCTGTCTTAGCAAACGGGAGGATAACATGAGACTGGAGGAAGACCGTCCCTGATTCATACGTTCATACATATTTTCCATGACTGCTACGACTCAGTTCGGGCAGCTGAACGCACGTAAGAGTAGACTGGTCATGCAGGAGCTCCAGAGGGTGGTGGAGGAGATGAGTCTTGACGTACTCTGTCTACAAGCTTCATACTCTCCTGCGGGAAATATAGCTTTCACTTCGGTAGACTGTCAAATAATAAGCTTCCGCAATGATCCCGAGGCCACCATCATAATAAACATAGCCTTAAAAGTCACAGTGCATGCATATCTCTCACATGACCATTGTACTGTCTTTGAGCTCCAGACGCCCATGGGAGTCATACACCTAGTGAACATGTACTTTCAGTATGGTGACGATATAGAAGAGTAACTGGGCCAACTTGTGCAAATAACCACGGCGCTGCAAGGTCGAAGGATAGTGGTGGTGGCAGACGTAAATGCGAAATCCGCCTGTGGCACAGTGGCACTCTGGATGTAAGAGGGAAAAAAATGAAGGAAACGATCATGTCTCTGCAGTATATCATAGCCAACAGAGCTGGAGATATCAAGAGTGTTTCGTGAAAACATCACCTTCTTTCCATCAAAATATCCAATGTAAGTTCACGGAGCATACTATACTGGCGGGGGAGGTGAAGCTACTAACATACACATAACGTAAGTGTCAGCTAACGTTGCCGGCCACTTGCAAAACTGGATGGTCAGAGACCAGGTGACTACTAGTGATCGCAACTTAATTACCTTCACGCTTTCTGACATTATGCCACTGGGACATAGGTTGGGATGTTCAGCTCAACTACAACAGTCTGGGAGCGCCTAGCAAGAGAGTTTGACGTCCTGACAAGGCCAGATGGTGACGAAGTCAATAAGCATCCAGGAGAGCTAGTGGGACGCTTACTAGAGCAGTTAAGGCAGCCGTACCAACCAGTAGGAGGGCTGTGACTGCCTCTCCATGGTCCGCTGAACTAGGGCAGACGCATCAGTCTGCCAGGAGGCCGAGGAGGTACTACCAGTGAGTGTCGTCTGAAAAGAGAAACAGAGATGGCTGCAAACTTACAGGGACACCAAGGAAGAATTCCAAAGCGAACTAAAAAACGTCAGACTCCTAAACTGGGAAAAGTATGTCCAAACACAATTGGCTATTGACCCTTGGGGCACACCCTAAAAAATAACAGGGGAAAAGATACGGTCACCAATGGTACTTTCAACTATTAAGGATGGGAACCGGATGACAGGGTCTTGGCAGGAAATTGCCGATCCCTGCTCCAGGACGAAAAGGAAAAGGAGGATACTGAAGAACAAGGCTTAATTAGGCAGGGAAGAATATCCGAACAACAACATAGTGTATCTATTCTCCGAGAACGAGGTGGCGACGCACATTAAATCACTTAAAAGAGGTAAAGCCCCAGGACCAGACGGCATTGTAGCGGAGGTGGTGCAATACATCGCTCCTCAACTGGTAACACCTCTAACAAGAATATACAATAAGGGGTTGAGGCTCAGAATGTTTCCCTCAATCTAGAAAGAAGCCTACGTAGTAATTATCAAGAAAAGCAGGATAAAGATCCTAAGGAAGTCAAGTCCTACTGATCGAGCTGTGTGTTGGATCTGCTTGGGAAATTGTTGAAGTGGTTACTAGCTGACAGGCAGATGGCACACCAGGTGCTCTGTGGGATGAGCAATAGGCAATTCGGCTTCTGGCCAGGGCGATATGCCTCTGACGCAATCGCCATGGCGGCTGAGGCCTGCAGGTCATCCACACAGAAGTACTTACAAGGGAACCTCCCCATCGCACCCCCCTCAGATTTAGTTATAAGTTGACACAGTGGATAGGTCTTGAAAAACTGAACACAGATCAATTGAGAAAACAGGAAGAAGTTGTATAGAACTGTGAAAAAATAACCAAAAATACAAACTGAGTAGTTCATGGGAAGATAGGCTACATCAAGGACGCCGGAAACGCATGAGCGCCGTGGTCGCGTGGTAACGTGAGCAGCTGCGGAACGAAAGGTCCTTGGTTCAAATCTTCCATCGAGTGAAAAGTTTAATTTTTTATTTTCAGTTTATGTGACAAACTCTTATGTTTTCATCACTTTTTTGGGAGTGATTATCACATTCACAAGAAAACCTAAATCGGGCAAGGTAGAAGAATCTTTTTACCCATTCGCCAAGTGTACAAGTTAGGTGGGTCGACAACATATTCCTGTCATGTGACGCACATGCCGTCACCAGTGTCGTATAGAATATATCAGATGTGTTTTCCTGCGGAGGAATCGGTTGACCTATGACCTTGCGATCAAATGTTTTCGGTTCCCATTGGAGAGGCACATCCTTTCGTCTACTAATCGCACGGTTTTGCGATGCGGCCGCAAAACACAGGCACTAAATTTATTACAGTGAACAGAGACGTCAATGAACGAACGGACAGATAAACACTATGCAAAAATAAAGAAAGTAAAATATTCACTTGATGGGAAGACTTGAACCAAGCACCTCTCCTTCTGCAGCTCCTCACGCTACCACGAGACCACGGCGCTCGTGTGCAAATTGTCTCCATAATATTGCCTATGTCGCCCATGGGCTACTCAGTTTGTATATTTTGCTTATTTTTTCACAGTTCCACACAACTTCTTCCTGTTTTCTCAATTGATCTGTGTTCAGTTTATCAAGTCCTATCCACTGTGCCAACTTATAACTAAATCTGAGGGGGGTGCGATGGGGAGGTTCCCTTGTTAGTTGGCATCACGATAGATATCAGTGGCACCTTCGACAACCTGTGGTGGCCTTCGCTCTTCTGCCGCTTGTGGGAGGAAGAGTGCCAAGGGTCTCTTTATGGGTGTCTTAGGAGCAATTTTGTGGAAAGGGAGGTCTGGCTATCATCCCCTAGTGGGAGAGTGGGTAAGTGGATAACGAAGGAGTATCCACAGGTCTCTGTCCTGGGGTCACTCTTTCGGGACATCAATATGGAGCCTCTCCTAGACAACTTTGAGAGCAGCGCTGATGTGCTAGAGGTGATAGCCTACACTGACGACCACCTCCTGTTGGTTGGCAGCTGAAGCCGAGAGGAACTAGAACCCAACATCGGGAGAACTATGACCATATTGTCGCAATGGTGCTACAGGATCAAAGTTAAAATGGCGCCAAACTAGTCAATTTACTTGCTTGCTTTTAAAATGCCAATTGACCAGGAACCCAACCGTCAGGATTGAGGGCACACCAGTTATGCACCATCGAGAGGCACGATACCTGGGTGTTATTCTGGATGAGAGATGGAGCTTCGCCCAACACACTGAAGTGGCAACTCATAGGTCGCTAGAGGTCTTTAACAACCTTATAATGATTGGGCACAGGCGATTTCATCTTTCCCCACAACTCATCAAACACTATCCTTGCTTTCATCGTGGGCTACAGGTGTGGAGTCTGGGCTCACAGGGGTCGTTCCTGCTTTGGCCGTGAGGAGGGTGCAGCGCAACATGCTACTGCGATCGATTGGAGCCTACCGCACATCCCCAGGGGGAGCATTGCTGATTTTCATGAGGCTGTATCCCCTAGACGTTACAATCAGAGAGCAGGCTGCGTGCTATTGGGCAAAAAGGGGACAAGTTGAAAAGATGGAGGGCATTTTGGGGGTGCGAGTGGGGGACAAACCGTCGATTAGAAGAAGGGGGAAGAATTATGGCAGTACTTCTGAGATAGGGACGAGACAGGCAGAAGAACCTACCAGTTACTTCCAAACATCAGGGAATGTCTTCAAATTAAACGTTTTCAACCTAGTAAGGGACTACTGCACTTCCTCATTGGGCGTTGTCCGTATCCGGCATATCTCTGCCGGTTTGGGAAAAGGGCAATTCCTTCGTGTGACTGTGGTGCCGGGATAGGTACACCGGACCACGTCGTCCACAAGTGCCCCTTGTTTGATGATGTTGCCACGGAATTAAGGAACCAACTACCCAAGACAGACATTTCACTTGATCAGGAATCCGGTCACGTTTAACATCATTGACAGACTTGCCAGCGAGGTATCCACCAACGTCCTGCATGTATACCGAAGGGAGAGAGAGAGAGTGGCGAGCAATGAATCAACATCCCACAGCCATCCCACATCGACGGCGCGCGGACTGGCCGACCGCCGTGACGATTGGAATCCGCCACGTCCTGGATTATGGGGATGGTGTGAACTTACCAAAATTAGACACTGCACACTGTTTATGACCCTAGTAGTTAGGATTCATTGGTAGAATATAGTTTTTCTGGATAATTTAGAAAGACCTGCAGCGATTTCCAGTTAAGGCCAGCCCAGTGTCTGGGGTACGCCCACTGGGATTAGCTCAGTGGGCACGGCCAAGAAAGAGGTTTGTATTTTGCTGGCACACTTTTAACGCTGCAGGACGTAGCTTGGTAGAGTAGTAGGTTGAATAGTAGGCTTTCCCATACAGTAGCTAGCTCTCCATCCTGTAGTTAATATTTAGTAGATAAAAGAATAGTAAATGCTGATTGGTAATCAGTACATTGTATGTACTTAGGACCCACTAATGTTTTAGTTGGTGGGTTATTATGTATAATTGTTTTGGTGAATAAAGTTTTTTAAAAAAGGCTCACACAGCCTTAGACCCCAAATCTGTGGTACGGAGAAACCCCCTATATTGTCATTTTAAACCATAACTGTATTAAGTTTTCTTTGCTATTCTGGAAAGTTATAACATAACCTTTCATTTTTCAGTTTCTGTCTCCTCTCAGTTCACTTATTACATTTTTTTCCTTGTTGATAGCTCTAATTCTGAAGAAAATGCGTGCCCTTGTGAAACATTCCAGGAAAGATCAGAGAAAAGGTAACGCCTTATATGATAGGCAACGTAAATTCGCATACTATGGAATATCTTAAAGTGACCAGTTAGTATGCTGTCCCTCCATAAACAGTTGTTGATACAGAAAGAGCCCTGAATCACTTTTTGAACATATTTTAATTTCCGTAACTCAGTGCTATATCCTGTATTCTTTTGTCTGAAGATCCTTTGTTTCTATTTTCATAATTTCTATTTACTTGCGCAGGCACGCATTGACAGTCACATAGCAGTGGGTTTTCGTCGTTAACGTTTTGTCTAGTAGCAATTTCTTCCATAGTCGTTAATTTACTTCTATTTTCCTGGAAAATATTTTCTAATTCCTTGCGATAGCTCCATTTTCGTGCCCGAATATTTCTCTCATTATTAGGCTCATTACTACGGCCTGAATCAGCAGTGGATGGATTTAGAATTGGAACAGCATCACTCTATCTGCATTTAGAACGAGTAGTCAACAGTTCTTTTCAAATCTCTTCCGTAATCGCAACCCACAAGAGCATTTTCAACTGGAAGCGAATCTGCAAGTCTCAAACACTTGTCTATTTTCTTTTTGTCTCACCGCTTCTAGGGCTCGTAGCAAATCATTATTTTTCACTTAAGAACTTTCTCTAAAAATCCCTCAACATGCCGATAATTACGCCGTAACTCTGTATTCAATCACCAGTCAGTAATAAAAATTCACATTGACGCAAGCAACCTTGTTTTCGCTCGGAAACGCAATTACAACATAGTGGCAGTCCCGGGCTGCTAGGCGCTGTCCGGGCTCGCTACTGTGGACACACCTCGTGATCCCTGCCGTGCCTTCTAGTATCCACGCACACACCCTACTGACAGCGAAATCTTGAAAGGTCATTTTTATTCGCCATTTCACCTACATATTACCCAAGATATTTTGGCAACTTCTGAACCCTTGAAAAGAACACGAAGCTGTGGGAATATCAGCACCTACTTTGTTGCCATATCTACCCACCATTTCCTTTCAATTCATAAATGAAACCTGAGTCTGACCCCACACATTTGGTTAAAAATAATCTCATTTACTCCTACTAATAAGATTATAGCAACAATGTAACAGTCGAGCCCCTGAATGGAATTTAGTATTAACTTACACATTTCTAGAAAACTTGTGAACAGACATAAATGAAAAATTCTGCACTAAATGTTGATGCTTCTGCAGCTCGTTCCGAATTTTCTGCCTGAATGTTCAGCAGAGTTAAACTGTCAACTTCAAAGCCATTCGTGAACCATACTGACAGACCTATTTAGTGTCCCTTTTTAATGTCTTTCAGAAGTCTTTATTCTCATTTTTTAATCAAAATTAAATGCGCTGCCGAATCACTTGTAAAAACAGTACTGCAGTGTCAAATATCTACAGCCGACTTGATCCGTCTACATGTCACCATACCAAGTCATGGTTCATACATAGGGAAGGGAGGGCTCTAGAGGCGCTGTGCATCCAGCTTCCCAAGCCAGACAACCCCGACAGAAAATCAAGCAAGAGGCGGCAGCCCCATCACGTGCGCAGGTTGTGTGTCTTTGGCAATGTGGAATGTTAGACGACTAACCAACACAGAAAACGAGTTAAACTAAGTACGCAAGGAGAGGGAAGTATACACTGTAACAGAAACTAGGAAAAACCAAGAGAAACAAAAGATGTGACGGACTACACGATAGCTTACAGTGGGTTCCCACAAAGAAAACGAGCTAGTGCTGGAGTGTCAATTTCAGTCAATGATAAATGGAGAGGGCAGGTTCGTCAATTCAACCTTATGAATAATGACCCATTTCAAATTCCAAGAGATTATCTAAAAGCTGTCTACAGCCCAGAGGAGGAAAGGATGATCCTCAGAAAGTGAATAAAAATCAACACGACAGACCGTGTTGTCATCGCTGGTGATTGTAATGCAGAGCTGGAAATCTACCTACACCAGTAATATCAGGCTTATTTGGAGGAAAGATCCTTGATAATAATGGAAATGAACTACGCACAGTTGTCTCCAACAATTTTAAAATTACTACCACATTTTGCAGACAAAGACAGTAACAAGTTTACGTGGAGTGCACGAAGATTAATGTCTGTGATTGAGTACACACTGATTAATGATAAAATGAATAATCTGATGTAAGATATATTTGTTTGTAGAGGACGAGACATAGGTAGTGACCACTTCCCTCTACGCAGTAAGATAAGGCTACTGCCAAAATGAAAGGAGACAAACTCCTAAAGAAACCACACCACGAGTTGTTCAAAATATATCTTCTGTCGGAATACAGTATTAGGAAACTTCATCAGTACTGACTCCAAGGAAAGCTTGTTTTATTACCAGTCAATAAAGATATCAATATAGAATTGAATATCAAAACCGGCATAATTGAAGAAGCCCTACAAGCACTTGGTAGAAGGAAGAAAACAGATGGGGAAAATACTCAATTTGGAACACACAAATTAAAGAAGTGATTAAAGAACAATACGTAGCTTGTCGAAGTTTCTACAGATGAAAACGTCAGAAAGTTTGCAGACGTACGGAATAAAGCGGAATGCTGCCCAACAATTACTGTGCAAATCTCACCAACAGTCTACTACATTCATAAGCGTCTTAGAACACGATGTACGTGGCAGACAGCAATGTGCATACGAGGTCATGAAAGCGCTCAACAAGAAAGAAAAAGACGATGCCTTACTAAACATTATAAGCAATGGATAAATTACACTGAATGCTGAAAATGACACTCGAGAAAGTATGAACAATGAATCAGTAGCGCAATTACTACGGACGAACTACAATACGCTTTGAAAGGCATGAAATACAGAAAAAAAAAGAATAGATGGAATACATGCAGAGCTAATTAAATATGGAGGGTTACCACTAAATAAGACTTTACAATTAACAAATGAATGTTGGTCGAAATGTAAGATCCCCAGACCATTGGTACATAGCAGAAGTGATCTCTCTCCAGGAAAGGGAAACACAGTGATTGTAGGAGCTATCGCGGCGTAAGTCTTCCAAACACTGGCTACATACTATATAGATAGAACAATAATGACATGCAGAATATTACCGAAACTATTATTTCTGAGGAACATAATGGTTTTAGGTCGTTTATGCACAGTCATTGTGGTTGTAATTAAAAACATGATAGGAAAAAGACAGAGTTTAATGTACAAACCCATATGGCCTTACCGATCTTCAGAAGGCTTTTGGACGCGTGAGCCGTGAGAGCCTATGGAAGATTATGTCCAAATATTGATATACGTACTACCTAACTGAGGTAGTGAGAAGTCTTTACAATAGCACATGCAATGCAGTAAACAAAGGTAGGAATCGATTAGATGAAATAATTATTAACCAACGGGTTAGATAAGGATGTGGACTGTCACCTATCCTTTTTAATGCTACAATGACATTACCTCAAATGCAAATGTAAAGTAAACAAAGGAATTAACATAACGAATGAGCAATATCTGAATGTATTTCAGACTGACCTCCAAAGATCAGTGTACCAGCTAACAAAGATCAATATATCAGCAGAACGGAAGTACATCTTTAGAATTTCTAGTAACAAAACAAAAATAATGGCATTCTGAGGAAAATCTACAGTCAGGTCAAAAATTGTTTTGGATAATTGAGTTTTAGAACAAGTGTCTCAACTCTTATTTAGGATCCGCTGGAAGTTTTGATTTGGACCCTGATATTGAAAATTAAATACAGAAATATCAAGCTCTCTGTGGCACCGCTAGCAGAACACTGGCTTATAAAGCACAAAAACAAACAGTCGTGATATTCTATAAAGTAACGGCTGTTCCGGTGTTATCTTACACAATCGAAAGTTTGTTTACCACAAGAAAATAAAATTCAAACAGAAGAAATGGGGTTCCTGAGAAAGACAAAGAGCTGCACAAGAAGATATGATTGAAAACGAAGAATTAGATGAGAAATATTTCCATCATGAATGAAAAAGTTAAAAGAAATATCGTGAAGATTGGGAGCAAACACCTCATGATAATTCCAGGTCACAGAATTCCTCATACGATTGAGGACTACAAGCAGAAATGGGAGATATTGGAAGGCCTGGATAAAGATGGGTATGAGTGTTTCAAAGGTCGTAACAGGCAACAGCCTCATCCTTTAAAGGACGATGATAGTGTGTGTAGGTGGCTTGTGGGATTTGTTTGCTTAAAACAGCTTGAATACGTCCATAAAAATCACTCGTATGTGCAGCTCCGTCATGTGATTGTGCAACAGAAATTTAAATTACGGTTGGTAGTTTTTTCTTAATGTAGGCGACCAAGTTTTTACAGGTTCGAAGACTAGGGACGTTTCGTATACGTTACCACCTAAATAGCACCGAATGACTATATTTTCTCAGTTTTCGAAAACCCTTTTGACTCTTCAAACATTAGAACAAAATACTGGGCTTCTTTCACTTCATGTGAGGCATTCCACCATATTGCTAAGGTTATAAGGATATTATTTGGTTTACCGTGAGGTGTTCATTTTTCCCGTTTAGGTTCACGCTTTTTTCCTAAGACAGATCCTTCCTTCAAAGTTCCAATGAAGGGAAAAAATTTCTGATTTGCACTATCTTTCTACTCACTATGAACTCTTCGTACAAGTCCCTTGAGAGCTGTGTATCGAAGTAAATCGGCAGTCTCTTCCATCCCCCCTCCGTTTTCTTGAACGTCTAGAACGTATCTTTGATCCACTAGAGCAGCAACCGTTACATTCACTCCAACCTATTACTTGCAATTTATAGAACACGAGAGCGTATAATCCCTGAACTACAATTGCAAACCTTGTGCTTAAAGTAACAGGATGTAAACATGTACCAGTATAGTTTTAATGTTCATTGCACAGCACTGTTTACGGGATTACCAATAGGTTGCGATCCCACATGTCTGCTTTGACTCATGATATGAAAATACCGGCCATCTGGGTTTCAAGCATAAAGAATATGTCCCTCATAGTGCCACTCATTGCATCCGCGAACAAACTTAACATGCGTAATAATCACTACTAAAAACTCAAATTAACGGGCCAACCACGAGAAGTAGAAATTCTTGCCAAACACTAACAAGAAAACAACCTTAAATTAATGGAAAGAATCGTTCGTTATTGGTCGAAACAGCTGCTGGAAACTTATCACAGACAACTTCTCCCACTGCAGGAAGCAATGACCTACTCGTAAATTTCCTTATCACAGACAACGAAATTTATATGAATTACCTGTCCTCTTCCTGACAATTCTGAAAACGTATTATGCAACGTTTGGTGGGTTTCTAAACTTATCTTCTCACACCCTTCACCCAGAGCTTTTCGAGTTGGATGGATACGAAATATGAAATCAGATGACTGAAGGAAATCCTCTAATGCGAAAGTAAACAGCGCAGCCACTGCAGATTAAAAAATCAACCATGTATAGAGTCGAAACAGGCAAAATAATAATGTAGAAAGTCTGTTTTTGATGTTTACTGTAAAACAAATAATCGCAATGAGCATGCTATTATACAAATTGTATCAGAGGGAAGTTTTAATGAGAGAGATATAGATAAATATAGGGGACTTTCATTTCACATGCATAACATGTTAATAAGAACATCAAATAAAATATGAACACTGTCATTTTCTTAAAACTTAACATCCCAGCAAAATACAATTTACAAAAAATATCAGAGTTCACTTACCATGGCTGTTATCTTGATGGCACTCTCCTCCCAAAGCAAAAACTCTCTCCTCAGCACCACTCTCACTCTCCTCAGCACCACTCTCACTCTCCTCAGCACCACTCTCACTCTCCTCAGCACCACTCTCACTCTCCTCAGCACCACTCTCACTCTCCTCAGCACCACTCTCACTCTCCTCAGCACCACTCCCACTCTCCTCAGCACCACTCCCACTCTCCTCAGCACCACTCCCACTCTCCTCAGCACCACTCCCACTCTCCTCAGCACCACTCCCACTCTCCTCAACACCACTCTCACTCTCCTCAGCACCACTCTCACTCTCCTCAGCACCACTCTCACTCTCCTCAGCACCACTCTCACTCTCCTCAGCACCACTCTCACTCTCCTCAGCACCACTCTCACTCTCCTCAGCACCACTCTCACTCTCCTCAGCACCACTCTCACTCTCCTCAGCACCACTCTCACTCTCCTCAGCACCACTCTCACTCTCCTCAGCACCACTCTCACTCTCCTCAGCTCCACTCTCACTCTCCTCAGCTCCACTCTCACTCTCCTCAGCACCACTCTCACTCTCCTCAGCACCACTCTCACTCTCCTCAGCACCACTCTCACTCTCCTCGAAACAAAACAACTCCCCTCGAAACAAAACAACTCCCCTCGAAACAAAACAACTCCCCTCGAAACAAAACAACTCCCCTCGAAACAAAACAACTCCCCTCGAAACAAAACAACTCCCCTCGAAACAAAACAACTCCCCTCGAAACAAAACAACTCTCCTCCCAAAGCAACAACAAAACTCCACTCCAAACAGCAACAACAACAAAACAACTCCTGCCAACTCCGTGCTCAATACTCGATGTGATCAAATCTAACCAAGTAAGACGAATAACCCTCAGCTGTTCGTATCATCCGTTGCAGCCGTCAGGCAGATCACATGACTCGATAGCAGCGCCTCTCGTGGCACCCCACCAACCGTCCGTCTGACAAATTGGCTGTGTGTCGGCGTTTTGACTGACCGACCGACGAATTTTTATTGTCGGGTTGTCGGGCGCGTCCGACCAGTCGACAACTGACCCAAGAAATTGTGTCGTGTGTATCGCGATCGTGACAAACGCATGACTAAAACTCCAGTTCTGACACAGCTCTCAGAATTAAATACTGTTGTAACATACATTTCTACGTCCGAGGCGGACGAAACTTTAAGGACAGAGTTTTTAGAGAAATTCAAAGACTGTACATCTTTTCGCGACACATAGTGTGAGGAGTATAACAATAGAGGTGCAAGAAATGAAGCACTTATTTCATTTTTTAACGAATCCATAATGGTTTCTCTATGTGCAACACGAGATTAAGTCTGTTGATCTTCTTTATTTATGTTTTTAGATTTTAATTTCCCTGTAGACCAAATGTGGGATCTTTAATTTTTATTTATTTATTTATTGCAATTCTAACGCTGAGCGAGTTGTTGCAGTGGTTAGCACACTGGACTCGCATTCGGAAGGACGACGGTTCAATCCCGCGTCCGGCCATCCAGATTTAGGTTTTCCGTGATTTCCCTAAATCGCTCCAGGCATATTCCGGGATGGTTCCTTTGAAAGGGCACGGCCGACTTCGGCCGACTTCCTTCCCCGTCCTTCCTTAATCCGATGAGATCGATGACCTCGCTGTTTGGTCTCTTCCCCCAAACAACCCAACCGTACAATTCTAACAGTCGCTAAATGTTTCATTTCTTACGTATCCATTGTATTTACTAGATGATGCGCGCCACCGTCATGTGTAGTCTTTCTTGTTCAAATATGATATGAGTTTCTGAAATTTGCAGATCATCTTTTGTATAGCATCCGTAAATAAATTAATAACGTTTTGTTTTATTTATTTTATCATGATTTATTACCTCTGTCAACTATAGATCACGTTGCACGTTTCAGGAATAATTTTAGGTAATAATTGCAGCGGTATGACAGTACTGAATCTTAGGTCTGCCGCCAGTGACGAGAAATCGTAATGCAACTAACAGTCTCTCCTCGGAGTTTAGCACCTCTCTCAGGACTGCATTATTTCTCCTTTAAGTCCAGCAGCCCCGAAATGCATGATTCACCCCTTCTTAAATAATCAGGAAAATTATAAGCTCCCAGCCTGAACATGGGTGAATTTCTTCCCTTGCGTTGGCCACTTCTTTGCCCACAGCTTTCTCTCTGTTTTTTCCCTTCTCATCTTTAAAACAGCCAAAGCAAACCGCGTTATTATTTTTCTGAAAAACCAGGCGAGATCTCGTAGAACAAAAACGGAATTAACTGAAGATAAAACAAACAACAGGGCGGCACTATAATCGCCGAGTACAGTCGGTTCGGACGTGTGTAGGCTGCGACCAATTTGGTCATTCTGTCATCCGATAAATTTGTGTGTGTGTAGGAGCCTTGTATACGCAAATACTGTTCATTGAGACCTTAAACCGATGACAAATCCGTAATTTCTGCTTCTCGACGCTGAGCTGCCTCTGTTTCCTTTGCCTGGTCTTTGATGATAGCCAGCGCAGCTGGATAGATGTTTTCGCTCTGGCGCAAATTTTAATTACTTCCGGATGAAAAATGGACAATTGTTCCCAAAGTATGGAGCACAGGTTCTTAGTGACACCAATTTCCGTGGAGAAATTGTGGTTCCATAGATCTGGACAAAAAAAATTTCGTAGCTGGGAGGTGGAGGTTAGAGTTTAACGTGCTGTCGACAGCGAAGCCATTAGAGACGGAGCACAAGCTCGGACTGTTGAAGGGTGGACTAGGAAGTCGGCCGTGCCCTTTCACAGGAACCATCCCGACATTTGCAGTAAGAAATTTAGGGAAATCACGGAAATCCCATACCTAAATGACCGGACGCAGGTTTGCACTGTAAACCTGCTGAATGCTAGTCCAGTGTGCTAAC
The DNA here is from genome assembly GCF_023864345.2 of Schistocerca serialis cubense. Lineage (NCBI taxonomy): Eukaryota > Metazoa > Arthropoda > Insecta > Orthoptera > Acrididae > Schistocerca > Schistocerca serialis. The sequence goes on along the minus strand of NC_064640.1, from coordinate 1,058,611,916 downwards.
CACTGCGTTACCTCACTCGATAATTTCATAGTAGTTTGAAGGAGCGATTCTGAGGTTACAAGCAAACCTCCGCGAGAAATCGTGGTCAGCCACTCAACAGAACTTTCCTCAAGCATTGTCAGTAACTCCCCATAGTGTGTCGCCAGTGATCTGTCGTAATGTTGCTTCGGTATACTACATATAGTATTGAAATCCTTCAACGCTGAAGTCGGAAGCCTGTTATGAGACATCGGAATCTGCTATTGCGAAATTTATATTTTCGAGCTCTTTCTCTCATTCAGTTACTATCAGTGTCTCACTGTCAGTAAAGGACCCTACCCTACACATGCGCCGGTTTACCGACCGACCGATAAATTGTGCGCGTGTAGCTTGTTGACCGACCGACCGACTAACAGTACGCCTGTAGGCTTGTTGGTCTGAAGAGAGATTTTTCTTTGCGGTGGGTTGGTTGGCTAAGACTAGCAGACCGCCGCACCTGCCTGCCCGCGACCCCATTCGCCGTGCAAATCGTGTAGTCTGTCGTGCAAGCCGCCCACAACAGTTCCTTTTCAGTCACCACGCGCGGGGTTCAGTGCACTCCGAATGTGGCTAACATGGCAGTGGGCGAGGCAGACGAAATTTGTATGAGAGAGTTCCTGGAAAGTTTTCGAGTCTTCGGACGTCTGTGGGACATGCCGTGCGAGCAGTATAGCAATAGAGGGTAAGAAGTGAAGTGCTTCTTTCATTTTTAACGAATCTGTAGTAGTTTCATGTGGCAAACAGAGAAATTAAAATGCACATTTTTGTGAATAACTGTTAATCATCTGTCTGTTTCTCGATTTTATTTCCTATACTCATCGGAAAGGAAGTCTGATAATCTTAAATACAGACAGATTGGATTTTTATTTAATTTCCGATACGTAGCGAAAATAAAAACTAAAAACCGAATTACAGACACATTTGGTTCATTATTAGAAAAGTTACAAAAATTCAACCTATCGTCACCCCTCCTGCTATGAAGAGCAAAGTGAAGAGCTTTTCTCAAGTTCTAACAACTGTTACGTGCTTCATTTCTTATGAATATGTTGCTGAATTTATTACATAATACGCGCCGCCGCCATTTGCAGTCGTCCTTCTAATCTGAAATGAATTTCTTGAACTTACAGGGGATATTATTACATTCGAACATAAATTCATAAAGTTTACATAAATATATTTTAATTATCGTTTCGCTTCTGCTTTATCACGAGTATTTCCTCAAGCAACTATTAATCACCTTGCAGATTTCATGAATCCTTTTAGATAATTTTGGGGATTAATTGCGCTGAATCTGAGGTCCTCGTAAATTCCGCCAGTGGCTAGAAATCGTATTAGCTATCGTATGACGACGTTCAGGAGCTCCGAAAAGCATTTTACATCCATTCTTAAATAATTCCGAAAATCCTCGGGTCTCAGCTCCGTAAGTAACAAAGCGTAGGTGCATTTGGTCCATTGCAATAGCCATTTCTTTACCCACAGCTTTATCACGGCTTTTTCTGGCCTTGTTAGTTCGAACAGCCAAGCCAAATCCCAATTATTTACTTGTGGAATACTAAGCGGTATCGCGTAGAACAGAACGTCATAACCAGCTCTAGGAGCAGGGGGGCGCTGAAATCATGTAGTCGGTCGGGACGTGTGTTGTGTAGACTGTTACGAAATTTGTCGGTCGGTCAATAAACTGTGTGTAGTAGAGCGGTTGATGTTGGGGCGGGCTAGTTTTGCATGACGGAGTAATAGAGCACAAAATGAGAGGTGTGCTGAGCACAGCCTACCTAGACAGCCTGCCCGCACCAGTGGCCGAGCGTAGAGGCCATGGCCAAGTCATACGTAATGTTAGACTCCAAAAACGTCAAACGTACCTTCACCCCTGCGCAACTACATCCACCACAGGATTCTCATTCGTGATGTATTTGTAATCATGCAGAGTGAGGAAGTATTTGCAGTAACAAGTAAAACTGAAACCAATGCGTAAACGTAGAGGAAGCGGGATAGTCCAAAAAGCGAAGTAAGGAATAAATATTTGTTGTAAACTGAAACAAATTCTACAGCATGTCACGCGTAAACTGATCGTTTGTGTTTCCAGTTGCGAACACTCATTTAAAGAAATACAGTTGTATGAAATCCCCCACTATCTCCTTCAGGAATATAGGTTGTAATAAAAAACAGCGAAGTTTGTTGCAATGTGTGCTAAAAAGGTGACACGTTTTAGAGGTGAGAGGTTTCTGATGACAATTCCAAAGAAATAGGCTAAGAATTAATTCATCTAGGTGCAAATTATCGAGAAGTCGGCGTTTCAGATGTTACGTCAAATATTTCTACTGTAAGTATGCATGTCAAAGAGGCTTCTTGCAGTCCGAAACCGTATTATAATCTTGTGTTATAAAATTATTAATACAAAATTCTCTACGACGGTTGATATATGTGGACTGATTCGTATAAAAGGCGCATTATTTGACACAGCACATAAGCACATATTGGTCTCTTGTGAATAACATTCAATTTATAACCGAATTCCCAGACGTTAAGCTGACAGGAGTAAATACAGGGTGTATACGAGGATGAGAAAAAAAATTCCAGGATTTCTCGGTGAAAATTAGACTTTCTCCTGGGTGAAAATACACTTTTTCCTTGTTAAGTGACAGGGTACTTTTCCTCGAACCTGTAAAATTTATCAATCCTTTGAATGGTTATGGCTTTATACACCAGCGTAGTACTTCTCGGCCCTTTAGAAAGCCACATTCAGTAAAAAAAATACATGAATTTGGAAACGTGTACGCTACATATTTTCGTATTACGGAAGTGTAAATATAAATTCCACCAAACGCAGCATGTCACTTTCTAAAGCATTGAAATAAAGATTGCAATGCGCTTTTGTAACCAGTCATAGCTCATGTCACGTGATCTCGCCAGGCGATGACAGCGGATATTCGAGCATATGACACGTGATAGCAATACCACTGTTCAGTAGCGGGTTCACAGATAGGAAACGTTAATAATGGTTCAAATTAATATACATCTTGTTACTACAAAAAAAGCAAAGTTTTCACATATAATCTTGGTCTCTAAGATTAATAAGCTGCAAGAGAAGCTAAGCTTTCACATACCATATTGATTTTTGCGCGTTACACTTACACACTTCCCACAAAGGACATGACTGATCTTCTGAGCTCGAAATTTTTCTAAATGTTCGTACCAGACTTGATTTTTAAATGAGTCAAACGCTCTGTGATTTAAGGAGTTCATCGTAAATTCTCGCACATAGTACATCTTACATAAAAGGAAATTTACTTTGAAAGTAACGATTTTCAAACAACCATTCGCAATATTTTCCCACGACCTGTTATAAATAGGTTCGCCTCAGTAGTTGCCAGAGCGCCAGATAACAGGCGTCACCGCGCTTGCGCAGCTACTAGGATTCTGGAAGCTCGTATGTTCGTAGGTGTAAGACATTAAACGATCTTACATTGTCATAAAAGAAAAAGACATCAGAGTATACTCAAAGTGCATCGGAATTTCGTGAACCACACTAAAACGCGTAATTCGGCTTGATGTGCACATTCCTATGTCCAGATTCGGATGTAAATTTTCTTGGAGTACCAGTAATGTATTATTTCATCTTTGGTTCTTCATTATGACATAATTTCATACGTGCTAGAAGATGAAAACATGCACTTTCGAAATGCAGCAAACCGTTGAAACCAGCCAGTAGTGTGGAATTAAACACTTCGTTTCAAATAAATTGACTGCCTCAGTGGAAAAGATTAATGAAAGCCAAATCTCTTCGACAAATATAACTTCATTGTTCTGTAAGGCTATTAATGCTTGACTGTCAGAAAGATGGAAATAAAATAAAATCTGAAACTAATAACATAATTTAGCCTTCCGTACTCCTGTCAATGTATTTTAATTCACTTGATAGCTCTCAGCCACAGAAATCCATTTTGTTTTCACTTGACGTGAGAGCAATAAACGAAGAGAAAACAGCAAAATCACTGAACGTAAACGTTGGTCGTGTGAAGATTATCACCTTTCCCACTATAACTGAGACTGCTTTGCGCATCAGAAAAAAACTCGCAATCAATATTGGATGGGATAATTTGTAACCGGGAGAACAAGAACTCTTCAGAAAATTTGCATTATTTATTGCCTATAGCTAATAACTCGTTTTTTTGTGTGATATAAAATTAAATATAGGATACATGAAACCAGTAGAAGAGACAAGCAAGACAGTACATTTCGTCAGACATTAAACCTAGCATTTTTACTCTCTAACTTTGTTACAGATTTACATGACGTGCTTTCCTTTCTGGGAAAGAATCTATTACCTCATCAAAGATCGTCAAATGTTTTGCTACATGAAAAAAGAAATTATTTGGCTAATACTGAAAAAGCCGTTAGTACATACAATACCCAAGACTTGGTGATTTCTCAATCTGATAACGTGTTTGTCACTGCTAGATAAAACAAAATAAGCCTGTCTAATATTGTAGCTATCTTAACAAACACCAAATAAACGAGACAGTTTTGGCACAAATGGTCATTTTTATAACACGAGAAAATATAATTCACGAAGTACCAATATCAAATGCTTATCAAGCCTACTACAAGCAAAAAGCTTCATGTTCGGAAGTAGTTACACATTTCATTCATATGCTCCAGCTTCCCAAGCATGAGATCGAAAGTAGTAGTACGAAATTTTTGTATAAAATTGGAATCGTCGCTGCTCGGGAGTAACCGAGCGGTCTATGGGCGCTGCAATCATGGACTGTGTGGCTGGTCCCGGCGGAGGTTAGTCCTCCTTCGTGTGTGTGTGTGTGTGTGTGTGTGTGTGTGTGTGTGTGTGTGTGTGTGTGTCCTTAGGCTAAATTTGGGTTAAGTAGTGTGTAAGCTTAGGGACTGATGTCCTTAGCAGTTAAGTTCCATAAGATTTCACACATACTTCAACATTTTTTTGGAATCGTCTCATTCTTACATAATTTGTGTGATGTCCCCGTTTCTGCTTCTTCGTTCTAATAAACATTCTTGTCGTGACTAATTACGTAACTTATTCTCCGGTTAGCTTCACTAACCCTGCCACAATCAACGGTTTAGTTATCCCGCGTTTATTCTCCGGTTAGGCATTATTAGGTGTTCATATATAGATGAGCGAGGTTTCTACGGCTGCTGCCCCTCTCTTATTCCAATCACCATCGTTCACGGTCTATCCAGTCTCCTTCATTAAGACTTCTTGCCGCCCTTGCTTCGTTGACGTCTTTCAAACATCTCGCAGGTCTACCGCGCCTTCTTCTTTGATGTGGAGTCCATTACCATACCCGTTTTGGCCATCTTGTGTCTGGAATACGCTGTAAATGACTATACCAGAGTAGGCGCTTCCTTTCTATCTAGTCTAGGATTGTGCTTTTGACATTCATAACCTCTCTGGTCCTATCACTTGTAATATGGTCAAGTCTGGAGTATCCACAACTTCGCCTCCAGAAATCCATCTCGACAGCCATCAGGCGATCTTTCTGCCTCTGAGTTAGTTCCCACAACTCTGCACCATGTGTTGTGATACTTCCAATAATTGAGCAAGCGTACAATGATCTCTTCTCCTCGAAAGCTAACAAGCGGATTACTCTGGTCAACAACACGCAATTCTAGGTAATCCAATATCTGAACTGTTACTGGGACATATATAGTTTGTGTGGGCTTGAACTATTTTATACCCAGTGCCGACTGTAGGGATGAATCAACTTATCGTTGAGGTATGAGTTTGTGGCAATATTGCTCTCAACGTGGATTGTGCTGACTGGTAGTATATCTACAGCTTGATCCGATGCATAAAATTTACTGGCGTCCCTCACCAAAACACGATCATTTGCAAAACCTAGCAGTGGACCTATTGAATCTGTCTAAAGTCGATCGTAGCTCTCTGCCCGTATTTGATTTACGGATATTAATGTTTGCCCGCAGTTCAATACCTTTTCCTGACTGTTTTAACACTTCGTTTAAATCGTCAATATCGTAGGCACCAAGTTGTATTTGTAGACTCTCCTTCCGACCGTCAATTTCCAGATGCTCTTCGTGAAATTTGGAATGCTGTTATACGCCTCCAGACCAATCAGAGCATTACGCCAGTCCCCTGCACTTAAATCGGCGGAAAGTAATCTGCACGTAATGCTGATACTCGCTCTTTTAAAGTCAGTGTGTATGACATAGCATCTAAACCTCAAATGATGGGCGTGCGTTCAGTTATGGCTGTTTCATATGTGTGGATGTTCGCACACCGGCTCTGACAAGGAGAGGAGAAAGCGGGCATTCCAGACTTCTCACCGTTCGGTCTAAATATAGCGCGCATTCCAGAAGTTCGCTGATGCAGGCGAAGGCTAATTTGCCATGGCTGTGATGAGGAACATAATGCGGAGATGCCCGCACAGGTATGTGTTAAAGTCCTGACATCGCCGTAGATTGTAGAAAACACGACTTTTGCTGGTGAAGTAGCGCTGTGAATCTTCAGGCGGCTGTAAATTCCCAAATGAATCGAAATATTGTACTGTATTCGCACTTTCCTTAACATACGCCACCCAATGGATCCCTGGACCCCCAGCAACATCTAAATTTACAATTCCGCACTCATTAGTCCGCCACATAGTCTCCGGTAATGTATCCCGCATAAAGACGCCACGGAATCCAGGAATGTGATGTTTCCCTTTAACAATATTAATAATATCTTTATTCGTGAGTGCTCGATCGGGTAGGATAACTAACGAACTTTTTTTATTTATGAAGAGACCTAGTCCTTTTCTGTATGGTTTAAAGTAGAGACCCTTTCCGATAGCTGCTGCTTCCGTGGCCCGATTATGTCTTCTGGCTTCCTCTAGATGCGCCTGTGCATTCTAAGTGTTTTTGACGTTTTGGCTACAGCTGCAGCCCCACCTGTGAGTGAACCTACCGCCGACAGAGCTGCAAGGGCTGGAACGAGGAACGGAATAATTCCACCTGATGTGTTTGGTAGTGGTAGGACTCTAGGTGGTTTAATTGCAGTCTTCTTAGACTCGCCGCCCCCGCCCCCCCTTCAACACACGTTTAGCTGTACACATCGAAGTGAGAATACAGTTTTTCAAAGAACCTGGTGTGGTGTCACCGCCAGACACCACACTTGCTAGGTGGTAGCTTAAATCGGCCGCGGTCCATTTAGTACATGTCGGACCCGCGTGTCGCCACTGTGTGATCGCAGACCTAGCGCCACCACAAGGCAGGTCTCGAGATACGGATGAGCACTCGCCCCAGTTGTACGACGACATTGCTAGCGACAATGCGGACGAAGCCTTCCTCTCATTTGCCGAGAGACAGTTAGAATAGCCTTCTGCTAAGTCCATGGCTACGACCTAGCAAGGCGCCATTAGCCTTACATAGTTTGAGAGTTATAGTATAAATGTCTCCAGAAGAACGCTGTATTCATCCACGAATAAAGTTAAGTATAAAGCAGCTACGTACTTTTCTTGCTACCATTCAATAGTTATCCTGTTCCAGAATTCACGCCTGTCTGCGTTAGATAGCGTGCCTATCGGCCCCCTCAAAATAACACTGTGTCGGCACTTCTGTCCACACATCATTTGGCGCCGAGGCTTAACGGATCGTGTTCTTACTCATTGCTTTGCTCTGATTTATTTGTCATGGCTTCGCCACAATCTCCAGATGTACTGTCTGAATTTTATCGCTTGCAGAATCAGCAGACGCAGGTGTTATTGGATGCCCTTGGACAGCTCGTCCAGGGTCAACGTGCCATTCAAACCGATGCGCCAGCCGCCGCTTCACCGCTACCGCAGCCACAACATGCTGTTGCACCGCCGTTTCGCAGTTTTAATGCGGCGCACGAGTCGTGGCCAGAATGGTCCCGACAGTTCGCCTTCCATCTCGCCGCCTACAGAACTCAAGGTAATGAGCGGCAGCCGTTTTTGCTTTCCTGTGTCGGTGTGTCCACCTACCGTGTGATAGTGAAATTGTTTCCCCGACGCGACGTAGCAACTCTGTCCTACGAGGAAATTTAGTCTGCTTTAGATGCCTATTTCAAAGATACAGTTAATGTGGTTGCAAAACGGTATACGTTTTTTCGTACAAAACATACGGCCGGTCAAACGAATAGGGAGTGGGTAGCAACATTGCAAGGACTTACTAGGGACTGTGCCTGTGACTGTGGCCTTCTTATTCAGATACAATGGTACGTGATGCTATTGCACAGAACGTTTCTGATGTTCGCATACGGGAGCACATTTTGAAACTAGTTAATCCCTCCCTTCAACAAGTGATAGACATATTGGATAGACAAGACACACTTGACTGTGTTCAGGAATCTTTTGAAACTTCGCCAGCCATGTGTAAGATTAACCGGCCCGCCGGGTGAGCTGCGCGGCCCGGTCAACTGCCCTCGCGCACACAAACGCAGCTGCCGCCGCGCTCTAAACCAGGTGTGCCGCGCCAGCCAACAAATGCAGTGAAATCATGCCCGCGGTGTGCTACTAGACATTCGCGTGAACATTGCCCATCGCGCCAAGCTATTTGCTTTTTCTGTAATAGGAAAGGACATGTTCAAAGTGTTTGCCAGAAAAAGCTCCGATCTGACAATCACAATCATTCCAGGCACTTTGCTTCGCGCCGGAATCGAACCAAGGACACTCAGGATCGTGGACCTTCGCCCATGGACATTCATGTAGTTAATTCTGATTCGTCCAGTGCCACTTTCTCTAACAGTGACTGTGTTCGTCCCACAAAAACTGTGCGTCGACGTCGCCGGAAATCACGTCAATTAGCAAGTGATTCTGTACAAGTGTCTGTTCAAATTGCACAAGACAGTCGCTTTTGTCGTCAGCAGGACAAACTTTTTGTAGATTTGGACTTTAATGGCAAGGTCATACCGTTCCAGCTTGATACCGGAGCTGCAGTTTCATTGCTCAATCACGACACGTACAAACAACTCGGCACACCTCCGTTGCGTGCCGCAAATGTTCAGTTACATGGTTATTCAGGACAGAATATACCTGTGTTAGGACAGTGCAGCCTTCTTGCCACATACAAGGGACAAATAAAACTTGTGTCGTTTCACGTTCTTTGTTCTTCTTCTGCAGTGAACTTGTTTGGTTTAGATTTATTTCAATTGTTTAACATTTCTATAGTAAATCATGTCCTATCAGTGAATCAACCTGTGCCTTCAGACAGTGTTTCTCGTCTGTGTTACGAATTTGCAGACATTTTTGCACCGGGCTTACGTTGCGCTAAAATCTATGCAGCACGTTTGGAACTGAAAGTAAACGCGCAACCGAAATTTTTCAGAGCGCGCAATGTTACTCACGCATTGCGTGATGAGGTCGCACGAACATTCCACGATTTAGAATCACAAGGTGTGAGTGAATGTGCGCAATGCCTCTTCTCCTTCAGCTCCGCTTCATCGCTTACGCCGTACAGGTGATCCGTTCGTCTGGACGACGGAATGCGAACGCGCCTTTCGCCAGTTGAAATCGGCGTTGCTTTCTAATACTTGCCTCACGCCTTTCGATCCCCGGTAACCCCTTTTGTTGATGGTAGATGCATCGGATTTCGGGATCGGTGCTGTGCTTGCGCACAAAGTTGGCTCGCATGATCGCCCTATTGCCTTTGCGTCAAAATTGCTCTCATCTGCGCAAAGACATTACTCACAGATAGAGAAAGAAGCTTTGGCTCTCGTGTTTGGTGTTACTAAGTTCCATGATTTCTTGTATGGTCGTCACTTTACCATCATCACAGACCACAAACCTTTGACATCGCTTTTTCATCCGAACAAGCCTGTACCTCCGCGTACAGCGCAGAAATTCATTCGCTGGTCTATTTTTCTCTCGCAGTACCGCTACGATATCTTCTATCGGTCCACTGCTAGGCACGGCAACGCTGATGCGTTGTCCCGTTTGCCTGTTGCTGAGGATAAAGCATTCGATTCTTCCGATCTTGCTTGCATGTTCATTGATTCGGAAACAGATGAAGTGGTCGAATCGTTTCCGATTGATTTTCGTCGTGTAGCTACAGCCACAGCTGCTGACCCTGTCCTTGCTACCGTTTTGCGTTTTGTTGCTACGCAATGGCCTTTGTCAAAGTCTTGGATCGAGGATCCGTTGGTTCGCCGATTTTTTGCTCACAAGGAGAGACTTTTTGTTCGACGTGGTGTTTTGTTGTTGCGTTCTGATAATCAGTCCAGAGTCGTGGTCCCACGTTCGTTACAGTCCTCTGTTTTACGTCTTCTTCACCAAGGACATTGGGGTATAGTGCGAACGAAACAACTTGCTCGTCAGCACTGTACTTGGTTCGGAATCGATGCTGCGATTACGAATATGTGTTGTTCTTGCATGGCGTGTGCCGAACAACAATCCGCACCGCCGCGGAAAGTCTTTGCATGACCAAAAGCCACTTCCCCTTGGCAACGCTTGCACATTGATTTTGCTGGTCCATTCTGGAATGCTCGATGGTTGGTTCTGGTCGACGCCTTCAGTAATTTTCCTTTTGTTGTCCCGATGTCTTCCACGACGTCCTCCGCCACCATCCAAGCGTTGTCTGCTATCTTTTGCATTGAAGGTCTTCCGCAGACTATTGTTTCCGACAATGGCCCACAATTCATGTCCGCAGAATTTGTCATTCTGCCAGGCCAATGGTATTCAACATCAGACATCCGCGCCGTTTTCGCCTCAGTCAAACGGTGCCGCTGAACGATTGCTCCGGACTTTCAAGTCACAGATGTTGAAGTTGAAAGAGTTGCATTCTCGGGAGGACGCGTTGTTGCTCTTTTTGTCTTCGTATCGCTCTCAGCCCCGAGAGGGTCGCTCGCCGGCTGAGTTGCTCCACGGTCGTTCTCATCGCACCTTGATGTCTTTGCTGCATCCGCCGCATCAGGTTCCTGTGCAGCGGCAGACTCCTGCTTTTGCTCCAGGCGACGTTGTATTCTATCGCAACTATCGAGGTTCACGGCGTTGGCTCGCAGGGCGCATTCTTCGTTGCCTCGGCCGCGCGATGTATTTGGTTTTGGGGGCCTCTGGTGAGGTGCGTCGGCATCTCAATCAGCTGCGCCTCTGTCGTCGCACGGGTTCTGCCGCTCCCCGTCTGCTTTCAGCGACGGTGCCGTCCGGTCAACGCCCTGGGGACCCATCTACTGGCTCGCCTCATCCCCAGGTGTTACCGACGATGCCTTCCATTTTGCCCCATGGCGACGCGCCGCCGCCGCCGCCGCCGCCGCCGTCGCCTGTTCTCCCGCCGGCGCCGCCCGCATTCGACGCTTCGCTGCAGCCGCCAAGCGCCTCCCAGGGTCACGCGCCGCCGATCGCTTCCCGTGACCAGCTGTCCTCCGCCATGGAACTCCCGCCCGCTCCGGACCACATGACGTCATCGTGCGTCGGCTACCCCGACGCAATTGAGGTCGACCCTTCGGCCCCTCCTGTCTCTTTACGGGCGCATACACCGCATGTTGACGTGCACCCTGGACTAGGTTTTCAGGCGTTTCCTAGCTCCCCTCGGACCGAATGGCCGGGTGCGGGTGGCACAGCCTCCCCTGTTGTTAGGCTCCCCACCTCATCGCATACGTCAACATGGGGTCCTCCTCACGGAGGGCGGAAGCCCTATCTCACGACCGTTCGCCGATTTGCGGGGGAGGAATGTGGTGTCACCGCCAGACACCACACTTGCTAGGTGGTAGCTTAAATCGGCCGCGATCCATTTAGTACATGTCGGACCCGCGTGTCGCCACTGTGTGATCGCAGACCTAGCGCCACCACAAGGCAGGTCTCGAGATACGGATGAGCACTCGCCCCAGTTGTACGACGACATTGCTAGCGACAATGCGGACGAAGCCTTCCTCTCATTTGCCGAGAGACAGTTAGAATAGCCTTCTGCTAAGTCCATGGCTACGACCTAGCAAGGCGCCATTAGCCTTACATAGATTGAAAGTTATAGTATAAATGTCTCCAGGAGAACGCTGTATTCATCCACGAATAAAGTTACGTATAAAGCAGCTACGTACTTTTCTTGCTACCATTCAATAGTTATCGTGTTCCAGAATTCACGCCCGTCTGCGTTAGATAGCGTGCCTATCGGCCCTCTCAAAATAACACTGTGTCGGCACTTCTGTCGACACATCACCTGGTTCCTCCTTCTTCGCCCCCAAAGCTGTTCGCGCTGCATTCATAGTTAGTTTGTAATTCATAACCCCCATGTCCAATTTAATTTTTCCACGCATGGTTTTATCAACTACGAATGCAGCAACGTGTTGACATATTCAGAGATCTTTTCTTCGTCTTATTTGCTTAGCTCTATCGGCTAATATTCGGTCGGCAACGTGGCATGCTGGGAGATCTTTATTTGCAGCGAATGCGAGGTCGTGTTCAAGGCAGACTTCGTCTAGTAGGTTAATACTGCTAACACCGCGTGCCAGGCGTTTCTGAAGCTTTGTCTCAGGCCCACAGAAGTTGTACCCCGGAATGTGCAATTCAAAAGGCAATTTTTCAAAATTACCACCTCCACCTCTTATGGTGTGCTGTCTATCATGCATGGTACGCTACTGAGGAGACAGAGGTCTACGCTCCCTGTTATACACTAACTCGTCAGCGTCAATCCAACTATTTTCTGATGATGGAAATACAAACAATTTAACTAGCGCTCTATTCCCGCGACGTCTTATCACGCGTTCGATGAGAAATACATCTGCTTCAGAACTCTTCTGCAATTCTTCTGTGTAAAAGCATCCAGCAATTTCTTCACCCTTGCCATCCTTTAGGATATATGTCCTACGGTTCGTTCTGTGCACTTTGGATACTGTGAATATCTCCGCTGACCAGTTTGGTAAGTAAGATTTCTCGAACGCTGTCTTGTATTTTGAAATATGTACTAAGTCGCCTACATTGAACCTCTGTTTGCGCGGGTCCAGCATTTAATGTGGAAATATACTTCGTCCATGAGTGAATTATAGCGAACATCGGTCGGTCTCATTTTTATTGTACTATGTTTGGTTCGATAATACCGCGCAATTATTTGTGGGATGATATCTAGCCACTTGTAAGAACCGCGAAGATTAAACGGTATTCACATTTGAGCTTTCACCATTCTGTTCAAACTGTCCACGAAGCTAGCTTTCAGGTGGGTAAACGTCGAGTAGTCGTGTATCCCGTACCGTTCCATCAGTCTTGAAATGTTCATAGTAAAACTCACCACCATGATCGGTTTGAAGATTGTCTGGGCATCGAATCGATCCTGTCTGCAGCAAACGCTCAAACACTACAGCAACATCTATACCGGTTTTAGTTTTGACAGGTAATGCCCATGCGAATTTAGAGTATATATCAATAACCATTAAAATGTATTTGAATCCATTATTCTCGTGTGAATATTGACTCATATATACAAGATTGGCCTGCCACAAGTCATCCAGCCGCTTAATCATGACATGCCTCGGAGCATATGTTTTGCGTGGTGGCTTGTGCAATTCTCGAACTACCGTCTTCATACTTATTAAATAATACCTCTCTCTCAAAGCTCAGAGATTATCGAAACAACCTCATTCGAATGAGCTGTACTGCCTGCAGCAGCCGAAGCCATCAACAGTCGAAGCCTATTAGTTCATCCGGCTCATCGTAATATATATACTGTGGGAGTTGATTGCTCACGCCTTTATGCTGAAAGTCTACACCCTCACCAATGCTTTTAGGATGCTCATTCACTAAAGGTTGTATAATGGCTCTGTATTTAGTTTTGCAGGTTTCTCAGTGTTCTGTCAGGAATTTAATACAGCTCAGTCAATTGCAGTATTTCACCATACACTTTGCGATTATTGGTAGAGTATTTTAAGTTTTTTGAGGGCCTTAGGAACATTAGATTCATTAAGCCAGGTGTTCTTCTAAACTCTGTATCCCCGAGGCGTGTCGTGCTATCGGATAAACTTAGTTTGAGAGCCTAGCATGTATGGTCTCTCCCTGCTGACACCGAATGTTCTATCTTACCCGCCCAATACTGGTTGGTGAATTCTGCGATTGAATCATTATCACGCGAAGCCATCTTACTGATAGATTCGGTAACAGGTTTAAAAGTTTCTCTTAATGTTTGCTCGCAACCCATATGCCCCAATTTCTCTGGAACTGCTTTGTGTGCCTGAATGACATAATGCTTTGTCGACATCTCGGAGCATACTAATCAGAGCTGTGCATATCACGTGGTTTTATATATGCTTTGTCGTTCTTCTTCTTCCCTACATCACCTCCTTCAATAACAACCACCTCAGCTTCTATCTTCACTCCAATTGCGCTAAATCTATTCTCTAGCCAATTTTGGTTAAGTGCAAGAAGTTTAGGAGTGTCCTTTAATTCCCTTACAAGCTTACCGAGTCTTGCCTCAAGATTCGTAAATTTCATATCGGTATACATGTGAGCATTCTATGCACACCTAACCTCTCAGATTGAGCGTCCGCCAAGCGTGCGAATTTGTCCATGGTGTAGTGTCTACTGACGCACTCAGCTATTTTGTACATTTATACATGGAGAAACTGTGGTGTCACCGCCAGACACCACACTTGCTAGGTGGTAGCTTTAAAGCGGCCGCGGTCCATTAGTACATGTCGGACCCGCGTGTCGCCACTGTCAGTACTTGCAGACCTAGCGCCACCACATGGCAGGTCTAGAAAGACGGACTAGCACTCGCCCCAGTTGTACGACGACTTTGCTAGCGACTACACTGACGAAGCCTTTCTCTCATTTGCCGAGAGACAGTTAGAATAGCCTTCAGCTCAGTCAATGACTACGACCTAGCAAGGCGCCATTAGCCTTACAGTGATTTTAATCAAAGTCTCATTTGTATCGTCAAGAGCGATGTCCCCCGCTGCGGGTCCGGGGATTAGAATAGGCCCGAGGTATTCCTGCCTGTCGTAAGAGGCGACTAAAAAGAGTCCATCCTCCTCACGGGGGTAGTTAGCGCCTGCGTCCGGAGACGGACGGTTCCGCGACCTATAATTGTGGTCTTTTTGGTTTTTCACTTCTTGTTTCTTCCTTCCTTTGGTTGGTTCCTTTCTTTGCTCTTCTCCACCTCACTGTCTTCCTTACTCTTTCCCTTGACTTCTTCTCCTTGCATCCTCATTGCCTTCTTCTCCTTGCCTTCTCATTGCCTCCTTCTCCTTGCCTTCTCATTGCCTCCTTCTCCTTGCCTTCTCATTGCCTTCTTCTCCTTGCCTTTTCTGGTCTCCGCCTCGGCGTTTGAGACAGTCTGTCCTCCTTCTCCCTCTCTCTCTTCTTTTTCCTCTTCTTCCTTCCTCCCTGTGCGTGCCTGAAGGCCGACCCACGCGTTCGCACGCGTAGCCGGTGACGGGGTAACGCGTAATTCCCCGCCCTGGGTAGACATGTAAGGCACGCGCGTACCCCCTGGTAAAGGCCAGGCCTGGGGAGGGTGATTGCCTGAGCTGATACCTTCTCACCATGCCGATTGGTCCCTCCGTCTGTTTCTCGGGAGGTGTAAACATTCACCTAAGGCGGGAGTGCCCTCTGAGAGGGTGCCCACAAGTCAGGAGCGCGCCATCGGAGACGCTGGCAATCATGGGGGATTCCTCCGTAATGGATTCTACTCCATCTCTCTCGACTTTTGCCCAAAAACGGAAACGTGACCAGCCACAAAAATACTACCGCCTGCCCCACAGTTCCTCGTCGTTTCTCGATCTGAGGACGGAAAGGATTTTTCCTCTGTCAACCCTTTCGTTATCCAGAAGGGCGTAGATGCCATAGCCGGATCTGTCAAATCTTGTACCAGATTGCGTAACGGTACCTTGTTACTAGAAACTGAGAGTGCCTTTCAGGCACAATAACTGCTTCGGGCCACACTCCTGTACATGTTCCCTGCCCGGGTGGAGGCCCACCGAACTTTGAATTCGTCTCGTGGTGTGGTCTATACTAGCTCCCTCGATGGATGGATTGACTGACGAGGAGATTCAATCTTTCCTCGCTGAGCAGGGCGTGACGGCTGTCCATAGGGTCATGAAAAAGGTCAACAATGACCTTGTACCGACCCGGACACTTTTCTTGACCTTCGAAAGTGTTAAGCTGCCATCGCGCATCAAGGCGGGCTATGAGGTTATTTCTGTTCGCCCCTGTGTCCCGACACCTACGCGCTGCTACCAGTGTCAGCGCTTCAATCACACTCGACAGTCTTGTTCCAATGCGGCTAAATGTGTCACTTGTGGCAGGGATGCCCATGAGGGTCACTGTCCACCTCAGTCTCCTTGTTGTGTGAACTGTCAGGGTGACCATGCCGCATCCTCCCGCGACTGTCCTGTCTATAAGGAAGAACGCTGTATCCAAGAAATTCGGGTCAAAGAGAAAGTGTCCACCTCGGCTGCTCGCAAGCTATTGGCTAGTAGGAAGCCCGCGCTGCTCCCAGCGGGGAAATACAGTACTGTCCTCGCCTCTCCTCGGACTACAAGGGAGGTGGCAACCCAGACATGCGATCTGACCTTCAGCACCACGGTCGTCCGTTCGGCCAGTGCTAAGATCGCGCGGTCGACGTCTCCTCTTCCTCCCATCACCCCACAGACACCAGCCCCTTCATCAGCTTCTGTTAAGACGAAGACCCCGAAGTCAGATGCACGGGCCTTCAAGAAGGAACCAGCCCGTGCAGACTTCCTACGTACCTCGACCTCCCAGCCTTCGACCGGTACTTCCACCAAACGTCCTTCCAAGAAGGCTCATAGGAAGCACAGTTCTCCTTCTCCGCCCCGGCGCATTTCTTCTCCTGCGCCACCCAGCGGTTGCCGCGCCTGGCCGCACCGCTGGTAGCAGAATATCTGGCCGTTCACCGGCGGAGGAAGCTCCCCCTCCCGGCCATCCCGCCAAGATGGCCGATTAACCTATAGACCCAATGGACCATGACTGTCCGCTTACTGATAGCGGCGGCAGTGCTCGCTCGAAGCCAGGCCCTCAGCGGCCTTCGAGGTGACCCCTTCTTTCATCTTCCTTTTCTTACGATGGCACTTATTCACTGGAGTATTCACAGCATTCACTCCAACCGAGAGGACTTGAAGTTGCTGCTCCGCTTGCACCGTCCGTTCGTCGTAGCCCTCCAGGAAACAAAGCTACGCCCATGCGATCAAATTGCCTTGGCACACTACACCTCTGTGCGTTTTGACCTACCCCCTGTGGTAGGTATCCCAGCTCATGGAGGGGTTATGTTGCTGGTCCGGGATGATATTTACTACAATCCCATCACGTTGCACACCGGCCTGCAGGCAGTTGCCATTCGCATTACTCTCCCCACTTTTACGGTTTCCATTTGTACCGTTTACACTCCATCGTCATCTGCCGTTACCAGGGCAGACATGATGCAACTTATTGCTCAGCTACCTGCACCATTTTTGTTAACTGGAGACTTCAATGCCCACCATCCCCTTTGGGGCTCTCCAGCATCCTGCCCGAGGGGCCCCTTGTTAGCAGACCTTTTCAACCAGCTCAATCTTGTCTGCCGCAATACTGGCGCCCCTACTTTTCTTTCGGACACATCTCACACCTATTCCCATTTAGACCTCTCTATATGTACTCCCCAACTTGCACGCCGGTTTGAGTGGTATGCACTTTCTGATACGTATTCGAGCGACCACTTCCCGTGTGTTATCCATCTCCTGCAGCATACCCCCTCTCCGTGCTCCTCTAGTTGGACCATCTCCAAGGCAGACTGGGGGCTCTTCTCTTCCAGGGCGACCTTTCAGGATCAAACCTTCCCAAGCTGCGATCGTCAGGTCGCACACCTCACGGAAGTCATTCTCGCTGCTGCTGAATATTCCATCCCTCACCCTACTTCTTCTCCACGTCGCGTACCGGTCCCCTGGTGGTGCACAGCATGTAGAGATGCTTTACGTGCTCGTCGACGTGCTTTACGCACCTTCAAACGCCACCCTACAGTGGCGAATTGTATCAATTATAAAAGATTACGTGCTCAGTGTCGTCGTATTATTAAAGAAAGCAAGAAAGCCAGCTGGGCTGCTTTCACAAGCACCTTCAACAGTTTTACTCCTTCTGTTGTCTGGGGTAGCCTGCGCCAGCTATCTGGCACTAAGGTCCACTCACCAGTTTCTGGCTTGAAGGTCGCGAATGACGTCCTTGTGGCCCCTGAGGCTGTCTCCAATGCCTTCGGCCGCTTTTTCGCAGAGGTTTCGAGCTCCGCTCATTACCACCCTGCCTTCCTCCCCCGCAAACAGGCAGAGGAGGCTAGGCCACCTAACTTCCGCTCCTCGAATTGTGAAAGTTATAATGCCCCATTCACCATGCGGGAACTCGAAAACGCACTTGGCCGATCACGGTCCTCCGCTCCAGGGCCTGATTATATTCATAATCAGATGCTGAAGAACCTTTCTCCTGCGGGTAAAGGTTTCCTACTTCGTACATACAATCGCATCTGGATTGAGGGACATGTTCCCGCATGCTGGCGCGAGTCTATTGTTGTCCCGATTCCTAAGCCGGGGAAGGACAAGCACTTGCCTTCCAGTTATCGACCTCTCCTGCTTACCAGCTGTGTCTGTAAAGTGATGGAGCGAATGGTTAACTCTCGATTAGTTGGCTGCTCGAGTCTCGACGCCTACTTACCAATGTACAATGTGGATTTCGTAGGCGCCGCTCTGCTGTTGACCATCTGGTTACCTTGTCGACCTTCATTATGAATAACTTCTTGCGGAAGCGCCCGACCGCGGCAGTGTTCTTTGATTTGGAGAAGGCTTACGACACCTGTTGGAGGGCGGGCATTCTCCGCACCATGTATACATGGGGCCTTCGCGGTCGCCTCCCTCTTTTTATTCATTCCTTTTTAATGGACCGACAGTTCAGGGTACGTGTGGGTTCTGTCCTGTCAGACACCTTTCGCCAGGAGAATGGGGTGCCACAGGGCTCAGTTTTGAGGGTCGCTCTCTTCGCCATCGCGATCATTCCTATAATGGATTGCCTCCCAGCTGATGTATCAGGCTCCCTTTTCGTGGACGATTTTACCATCTATTGCAGCGCGCAGTGTACACGTGTCCTGGAGCGCTGTCTTCAGCGTTCTCTTGACCGTCTTTACTCCTGGAGTGTCGCCAATGGCTTCCGTTTTTCTGCCGAGAAGACTGTCTGTATTAACTTATGGCGCTACAAAGAGTTTCTCCCACCGTCCTTACGACTCGGTCCCGTTGCTCTCCCAATCATGGAGACGACCAAATTTTTAGGCCTTACATTTGACAGGAAACTTAGCTGGTCTCCACATGTCATATTTGGCCGCCCGTTGTACCCGTTCTTTAAATGTCCTCCGTGTTCTCAGTGGTATGTCGTGGGGAGCGGATCGAACCGTCCTACTTCGTCTATATCGGTCGATCGTCCGCTCCAAGCTGGATTATGGGAGCTTCGTATACTCCTCTGCACGGCCATCCATCTTACGCCGTCTCAACTCCATACAACATCGGGGTTTACGACTTGCGATCGGAGTATTTTATACTAGTCCCGTAGAGCGTCTTCATGCTGACGCTGGCGAATTGCCACTCACCTACCGGCGCGATATACTGCTTTGTCGGTATGCCTGTCGGCTACTGTCAATGCCCGACCATCCGTCTTATCGTTCCTTTTTTGACGACTCTCTCGACCGTCAATACGGGTTGTATGTCTCTGCCCTGCTACCCCCTGGAGATCGCTTTCGTCGCCTCCTTCAACACCTTAATTTTTCACTCCCTGCAACCTTTCGAGTGGGCGAGAGCCACACGCCACCTTGGCTCCAGGCTCAGGTCCGCGTTCACCTTGACCTCAGCTCACTCCCAAAAGAGGTTACCACCGGTTCGGTCTACCACTCCCGTTTTTTGGAACTTCATTCGAAGTTCATCAATATGAGTTTCATTTATACAGGTGGCTCTAAGACCAATGACGGGGTCGGGTGTTCTTTTATTGTCGGGGCACAAAGTTTCAAATACCGGCTCCATGGCCATTGTTCGGTCTTCACAGCTGAGCTCTTTGCCCTCTACCAGGCTGTTCTTTACATCTGCCACCACCGACATTCTGCTTATGCCATCTGCTCCGATTCCCTGAGCGCCATCCAAAGCCTCAGTGATCCGTATCCGGTTCACCCTTTCGTGCACCGGATCCAATGCTCTCTTCGGCAGCTGGCGGACGTCGGTTCTCCGGTTAGCTTTGTGGGTCCCTGGCCATGTCGGTATCCCTGGGAACGAAGCTGCAGATGCCGCGGCCAAGGCTGCGGTCCTCCAGCCTCGGACAGCTTCTTGTTGTGTCCCTTCATCCGATTTTAGCAGGGTTATTTGTCGGCGCATTTTATCGCTGTGGCATGCCGATTGGGCTGCCCTTACAGCCAACAAGCTTCGGGCCTTGAAACCTCTTCCCGTGGCTTGGACGTCCTCCTCACGCCCTTCTCGGCGGGAGGAGGTAGTTTTGGCCCGGTTAAGAATTGGACACTGCCGGTTCAGCCATCGCCATCTGCTGACGGCTGCGCCGGCGCCGTTTTGCCCCTGTGGGCAATTGCTGACGGTCCACCACATTTTAATGTCTTGTCCGGATTGTAACGCACTGCGTCTCGATCTTAACCTGCCATGTACTTTAGATGCCATTTTAGCGGATGACCCACGAGCAGCTGCTCGTGTTCTTCGTTTTATCCATTTGACAAACCTGACTAAGGGCATTTGATTAGGCTGTTTTTAATCCTATGCCTGTCTGTCTGTCTTTTATCGTGTTTTCCCTTTTAGTTGTTGTTTTAAACTTGTGCCTCACGGTGCATTCTTAATGTCGTCAGGGTGCTAATGACCATTGAAGTAGTGCGCCCTAAAACCACAAAAAAAAGAGCGATATACCACAATGATGGATTAAAGATGAGTATTAACTTAGCTGCATACTTTTCTTATCAGCATTCACAACTTATCCTGTTCCAGACTTCACGCCAGTCGGCGTGAGTTGACGCGTGCCCTTTCGGTAACTTCACCCTGTGTCTAGACTGTCTTGTTTAGACACAACAGAAACTCCTGGAAGTTCCGGCTATAACTACCATCATTCAGTTTCCGCCTTTTATCAATAACGAGGAAACGGGATTGTGAGTGATTCCAACAATCAGCACATATGTTTACAAATTCATTGTATGACATGACAGTCCCTACATGAGCGTGGTAAATGTATTTTAAATTGAGATTGTCTTGTTTGAAGGCTATGAGGTTGGCGTTATCCCTCACCAACTGTGTTGGGATGCTGGAATATGTCTCAGACAAAATACGTCAACACCCATATGACGACCAAAGCAGAAATATCTACGAATTTGATCCTGCTTTTCAACAGCCACATAGTCAACTATGAAGACGGTGTTAGGCTTTACCTTTTCAGGTTAAGGGGGGATGACGTCGCTTTCACTAAATGCTCTGAACATTACACCATCCACCCCATCTAATATTTTATGCAGTAACTGGTATTTGGGTTGAAGCAGTGCTTCAGAGTAGATGAAAAAGTACTTGAAGCGGACTCAGTCTGTGTGTGTTGACACAGCCATCAAGACATTATCTAACCACAGTTGGAAGGACCTACAATTATAGCTTGTATGCTGTTGGGAAGGAGTGCTCCATTCTTCTTCTTCTTGGTCTTCTGGTCTTGATCATCACAGGACCGGTCACCAACAACAAAGTCCTTGCAGCAAGTGTGCATCACCCAGCCTGCCATGATACCTATTGTGCTATGTACTGGCGTGCAATAGGCTTTTATATGATTGTGCGTGTGTGCGTGTGTGCGTGTGTGCGTGTGTGCGTGTGTGCGTGTGTGCGTGTGTGCGTGTGTGCGTGTGTGTGTGTGTGTGTGTGTGTGTGTGTGTGTGTGTGTGTGTGTGCGCGCGTGCGCGTGTGTAGCCACTATAGTGCAATCACCTTATCAGCTGAGCTACAACAGCTACACGACAGAATGAATTCCACGTGGTATATTTAAAGGGAAGTGTGTGACATTTTTGTCTAGAGAAATGAAAAAGACAGAGAAATTTAATATTATAAATACATTTATTTACTCGAGACATAAAATTATGATCAGCATGGAAAACAAAAAGTTCATTCTTTTTCAAATGGTGCAGCAGAAGTATAGTATTTCGAAAATAGCTGTTTCTTATGTCCCTCAAATTCAACACGTGTATCTCATAATGTTATAGACCCATTGAAATAGTTGGGTATCCCATCAGTAAATTTGAGTTCAACATTCTCAACACTTATTTGAGGAATAGCACAAGACTTCGGCACTGCAGTTATACAGGTGCTAAGACAATGGTCTATATCTTCTATGTGAATGCTAAATGTCTGAAGCCAGTTAATGATGTTACTGTATACACCTTGAACACACTGGCGCCATCTATTTAGTACTAGTTATTGCCATGTGTAGATTGAATAAGTTATCAACAGTCGAGTGCTGCATGAAAATACTATGACCCCCAGCACATTTGATATACTCTCTACTTCGACCATCATCAGTTATTTTGCTCCCCAGATAGCAAAACGCCTTTACTACTTTAAGTGTCTCTTTTCCTAATCTAATTCTGTCAGCATCACCCGACTTAATTCGACTACATTCCATTATCCTCGTTTTGCTTTTGCTGATGTTCATCTTATACCCTCCTTTCATGACACTGTCCATTCCGTTCAACTGCTCTTCCAAATCGTTTGCTGTCTGACAGAATTACAATGTCATCGGCAAACCTCAAAGTTTTTATTTCTCCATGGATTTTAATACCTACTCCTAATTTTTCTTCTGTTTCCTTCACTGCTTGCTCAATATACAGATTGAATAACATCGGGGATAGGATACAACCCTGTCTCACTCCCTTCCCAACCACTGCTTCCTTTTCATGCCCCTCGACTCTTATAACTGCCATCTGCAATATCACATTCTTCTATAAATGATGTAGTGAAATGTGGCTAGTCCTCCTTTGAATGTCTACATCATCTGCATTCATCTCGATGATCGAACATGTGACGATGCTTTGATGATGACAACAGAGCAAAGACTAAATGTGCACCGCCAATCAGGTCATCTGAGTGGCGAAACAAAATAAGTCGCCGTCCTGGATAACGGTAGTTGAGTGGATGTGGTCCAGTTGGCCTTCTTCCCGCCAAAATCCGACATCTTGAATGACATCTTCTGCTGGTGGCAATGTAACTTATCCAGTTGGACTATGGATCTCGTGGCGAACACACCTGCAAGATATTGTTGAAGTAATAATAAAGACAAGTCAGGTTTTAGTGCCATTATTGTGCTGGAATTTAAGCTTGCCGCCATTTTCTAGGGGCTTGGGGGGATAGGTTAGTGGACGTAGCCCAATTGGTCTATTTTCCCGCCATTTTCGTGGTGTGATGCATTATCCTGCTGGAATTTGAATTTCCCACCCAATTTTTTTCTGGAGGGTTAGGTTAGTGGAGGTAGCACAATTGACCTATCTTCCAGCCAAAATTCAAACTTCCCACCAAATTCCGCCATCTTCCGTCATTTTGAATAAATTTGGCAACAATGGAATGTGGGATAGAACATACCTTGTCCCCCTACTGTTGGTATCCATGTAAACAAGGCAGCCGATATAGCAGCCAATGCTACAGACTCCCTTCCTTGGCCCGCTGTTTGCATGGTTCCCTTCACCGATCTGCAGTGTGTCTTATGTCGTCGTGTTGCTCTTGTATGGCAAGCACATTGGTCTAAACTTCCCGCTAATAAATTGCGGGATGTGAAACCTTTTCTCAGTGCTCAGACCTCTTCCTCCCGAACTTGTCATCGGGAGGGGTAATTTTAACTAGACGCTGGATAGGGCACTTTCTTTTTAGCCATTGACATCTTTTAAGTGGCGATGCTCTCCCACTTTATCCCCACTGCTCTCAACTGTGGATGGTGAGACACATTTTTCTTGAGTGCCCCTATTTTACTCCGCTACGAGCCCATCTACAGCTGTCGCCTGATATACCTTCCATTTTAGATGACACGCGCTCAGCTGATCGCGCCCTCGAGTTTATCAGTGTCAGTGTGATCACGTCGGCCATTTGAAGCTCTTTTTGGGAAAAACAACCCCCTCTCCTACAGTGGTTTTCTAAGTTTTCCTTGGGTTTTTTAGTTTCCCCTCTTTTTGAGTTTAGCTCCCATTTCTGCAGATTTCCCATTTGGTTTTTGTAAGCTTCCCTAAGTCCCAGAATGGGCGCTAATGATCGTAGCAATTTTGCGCCCTAAAACTGTAACAAGATAAACTGTAAAATGAAAAAACTACTTCCTTAAAACATAGATTCCCTGTGATACATGCACAATATAGCTTGGCAGAGGTGTATGGCATCCACTGTTCATATCCGATCACGGTTTAGAAATTATACTATGCCTGCATCAGTCCTATACAAAATGATCGTTAGTAATGGAGAATACCTCTCACAAGGAAACGGACCAACGCATAGCAACGATGTTCCACATGTGAAATTACGAGACATGCCATCACTAAATCCGTAAACAGAACATCTGTCAAGCAGATGTATGCATGGGAATTCAGTATCTCACAAACTGTCAGTAACATAGAAATAACGTAATTTTGAAACTGAAGACTCGATTTTATGCCAAAGATGCAGCAGGTTAATTGAGTACCTTGCAAATATCTACGTTCATACAGAGGAAAGTGCCGACACAAGATGGGCATGTTTCGTCGTCGTCGTCGTCGTCGTCATAATCACACACATGAGATGGAACTCCTCTGATGACAGATCTGCTGTTAACGATCACGAGTAGACAGTGCTCTAGGCCACAGACATAACATACAGTTGTATAAGAGTCGAACACAGGTTATGCCACACAACTGATGCACCCCAACAGAACGGAAAAAATTGTTAAATGATCTGACGCAACATCTTCCTCTCTCTAGAATGCATCTACCATTAGATCATATTTCGTTACAACCTCATCTCAACCGATCACTCCATCCGCTTTCTGTCATCCTTCACAGATGCAAGTAAGTTTAGGCGCAGATAAACTACCAACACAAATAAATCTTCACAAGCATCCCATACTTAGGCACAGTATCACAAAAAGTAGCTAACTTATTAAAAAAATATTAAAATATCTTTCTCCACTAACAGCAAACTTGGATACCACTTACCTCACGCAGGGAACACAAACAAGCCAATAACATAACACAGTGGAATATGTAAATTACAATGTAACAGTTGCCCTGCATTTTACATAGGAAAAATTGGAAGAACCTTCCGCACACGGTATAAAGAACACACCGACGCCTTTCGACTAAACCATTTTGAAAAATCTACAATAACTAACCACATGTATATTAATAAACACACTTGACGGCATCCACAACAGCCTAACTGTGCTTCACACAGGACCCAACAGTAAAAAATTTAATCTACTAGAACAGTTAGAAATAATGCTACACAAAGAAAAATATTCCGAAAACTTGTTGAATGAACAAGTTTAACAGCCACATTTTTTTACGCCTTCAAAAGTTTATTTTTTCCTAAGAAATCAAATCCATAAGAGTACGAACAGTCGACAACCTACAACATGGTGCCAAATAATTATTTTAATGATACCTGTGTACTAATAATACTATCATATTATCTTCTGTGAAACAAGAAAATCGATTATATTTAGAAGTAGAACATCTGTATGAACGAGAATCTGTGGCATGTTTACGTTCTGCTACTACAATGTGCGAAAAAGTGTGTGACTATGTGTGTATCCCAGTGTGTACTGCAAAAGTAAAGATGTATACTGTGTATACCAACTGCACAACAGAAGCAGACATCATACAATGTTAAACTGTAACTTATTTTCACATTATTAACGCTGTTAAACTTACATCTAGAATATACGATGTTGTAACAGAAAAATGTAATAACAGGCAAACAACTAAAAAACCTGATGCAAATCACTAACAAGCACCTGAAGATGAGCCTCCAGTGCTCGAAATGCATAGTGCAGTAAATAAACGCAACTTGTGACTGAAGGCGGTTTGTTCATTTTATTAAAGAATTCTTCCAATATGAGATGGCACCCTATCCTCCCTCTCTCTCTCTCTCTCTCTCTCTCTCTCTCTCTCTCTCTCTCTCTCTCTCTGTCCAATGCGTCTGGAATGAGGGAGACTCCCAAGTCAGTGTTACGACTTGTTCACACCAAAGAATGATGTAAACCTGGAAGAAGCACTTGTCATCGATGGTGGATTTCTTCTCCAGTGCGTTGTATGGAAGAATGGTGAAACACTTAAGTTAATGCTAACCAAATACGTGGAATACTTAAGAAGACACTACAGCGGAAGTGCGACAAGTGTGGTGGTAGATGGCTACCCAGAAGACCTGCCCACCAAGAGAATCAAATATGCTGAGCACCTCTGCCGAAGCAAAAGACACACTACTCCTGAGGTCATATTTACCGAGCTAATGATGGTGATTGACTCAGGAGCAATTCCTTTCCAGAAATGAAGCACATCTCATTAGCTTGCTTATTTCGAGGCTCGAAGATGAAGGCTTCTTAGTAAGGCAAGCCACTGAAGACGCAGACCACTTAATTGTCTTAATTGTTACCACAGTGCTTGAGGTTTCACAGGAGCATGAGAAGGTTGTGGTTGTTGCTGAGGATACGGACCTTCTCATCATGCTCAATGCCCTAGCCACACCATCAGCAAATATAAATTTCTTGAAATTTGGAAGAGAAAAGACCTCATCAGAAATATTTGTTTCTAACAGTTCCAAACTGGCAAAGATCAGGTCACTCGTATTTCTTTACGCCATAAGTGTGTATGACACAACTTCAGCACTCTTCGGTCAGGGCAAGAAGGTGGTCAATCTACTGGTCAAAAATAAATGTCTTCTGGAAGGTATCAAATCATTCTTACAGCATGACACTCAAGCTGAAGCTATTGTCGAAGCTGACCTCCGATTTACGGAGGTATGGCAGGAGAGACTTCAGACAACTTGCGATTCGACCTGTTTTCCAAAGCGATTGTGAAATTTAGATTCACCCTAGCATCCCTACCACCAACGTCGGAAGCAGTTCGCCAGCGTTGCTTGTGGACCTACTTAAAAGTACAAATGTGGATAGGACACCAGATGGATCCGCTCCTCTGGGGATGGCAGGCTTCAGAGTTTTGTCTTTGCCTCATTCCTACCTCCAAAGAACCAGCTCCACAGTCTCTTCTCTCAACAATTTCCTGCAAATGCAACAAGTGCTGTGTAGGTAGTTGTGGGTGTCGGAAGGCTGGTATTAAGTGCTCATTAATTTGTGTAAACTGCAAGGGGATCTCATGAACTAGCTCCCTCCAACCAGACGAAACCGACGAACAAGATGTTAACGAAGACCTGGATTGTATATATGAGGTGACGAAAATTACTGAGTTTGAGGAGCCGAGTGACGGGGCGTCGGACTCGGAAATTTCAGACTCTGAGAAGCTGAGTGGTGCAATGACAGTCAAACGTTGACGTATGTGAAATTTGTGTACGTACCTACTTTTACCTTTTCATCTCATACATTTATGTAAAATTCTGTAATTTCGAAATATAATAATCACTACTTAATTTCAAGGAGTGTCTCTTCCTGCGTCCTTCATATCAGTTGAATGGGTATCACTATATTATATTGAGGGTTATGAACGGAGACCACGTACCTGACAAGACAAATTTCACAAGGGAGCTGAAAAAATAACCTTTAATAAAAATTTTGATTGTTTTGATTTTTTATTTAGAGATAAACACTTATTACTCACAGGTTGTGCATTGTCTTTTTTGCATCATTTTGTTATAACATGTATTTTTTACACTTACAAGTTTTTTTGAGTCAGAACTTTCTGACATCTGTCAGATACGAGGTCTCAGTTCTTAACCCTCGACATATGAAAAACTTTTTTAATGTTTCAAATTTTACAAAATTTTAGAATTTTTCTATTACTATATTAAATAAGTGCAAGGCAATTGGTTGCTATAGTTCTGTGTTTAAAAGAGTGTACATAAGAATTACTGAAGAACTACATTTGAAATGTATGATGAGAAATGGTCCAACTTTAATGAGGAGCAGCACACAAATGGGTGGTTCAAAAAATTCACTTCTGGTTTCATCGAATGCCAAATTTCTCTCACCATATCTCTTTTATGAACGACATTATTGATAGGTGGGTTAGTTTCTACGATATTACAAAAAAAGAGGTTAAAACGAAAATTTTTTATGAGCATGTGAAATTGGTCTAATTTTGAAGAACACTAGTATGGAAACGGGTGGTCCAAGAAATATACGGATGGTCTCGTTCAATGCAGAATTTCATGCCCTACAATTTTCAATTGCGCTATGTTTTCGATTTGTAAGTCATTTAAGAGATAATCTCGAAAGCGAAAAATACCCCTCTTTCGGGTACATTTTTGCCCCCCAGCACTTTTCCACAACTCCGCCGTGGGGGAAAACGTAGGATAGTCATACTGGGACACAAACAAAGCCATTAAAACAGTAAAATTTTTGTAGCAATTATTTCCGATTGGAATGCTAAATCTACTGGACTAATTGTAAATACTGTTTGTTAGGGTGAGTGTGGCAACGGCCGACATCGTAACCAAAGTATTGGACATTGATTTACTCCAGGATATGGCTGCTCTCGGAACAGAATTCATAGGTTGCAATCACATTCCAGGAAACTGTCGCTGAATAACAATGACAGAAATAATGGACGCAGTATATCGGGACAAAACACGGGGCCTGCGCCTAACTGGACGCCAACCCCGCAAAATCCTACCGTGAGCACTTTAGAGGTGTCCGAGGAATGGTCCTCTAGCAACGCCGGCGGATCATACTAAAACCGCCCCCATCGTACTCACTGCGACGGTCTGTCTTGTGACAGCCAGAGCGAGAGCACCAGCAGCAGCGAGTACTGTTTGTATAAAGCGTTTATTTTGCATTTTGTTTACGACCTTCCACTAAGGAAGGGATTCTATTTGTGTTTATCTGCTCTGCATAGTAACTAACAGTTCTTAATAAAACTTTACGTAGTTTTCGTGTTAGATTTCTTAGTGTTTTCTTGATCGTTTAGAACAGAAAGCGCCCTAAAACCGTCTTTTGTTTGTTTCGCGGCCGTTAGCCACTAGTCACTTGAATCAGCAGTTGTCTTGTGACAGCCAGAGCGAGAGCACCAGCAGCAGCGAGTACTGTTTGTATAAAGCGTTTTTGTACTTATTTGCTGCGCTTAGCTTTTAAATAGTTTTTCTGGGAAAACCTAGCGTAGTTTTCGCGTCTCGTATTTCAGTGAGTGTTTCTTGATTATCAGAGTAGCTCATCAGAAGATTATCTTGGGAATTTGTCACCGTATAGAGTAGGGTAAACAGTCATGTGTAGGGACTGTGGTTGTTGTGAGCGGACGCAAGGAGAATTGGCCACTCTTCGGGGGCAGGTGGAGGCTTTGTCTGTTAGGCTCATCGAGCTCGAGGCGCAGGCGTCTGCTCGTAGTGGCGTTGGGGCAACTGTGGTGAGACCTATGCCTACTTCGGTGGCCTTGGAATCACATGGAACCCCTGATGTCGCTGCGTCTTCCGGCAGTGAGCATCTTACCGGTCAGCCATCACTCCAGGGTGAATGGCGGACAGTGGTGGGCTCGCGCGTGCCTGGCCGAAAGGCGAAGGTGGGATCTGGCCGCGTGGCAGCTGCCTTACCCCTTTCCAACAGGTACGGGGTGCTTCCTAGTGGTGATGACATCGTTTCCGAGCCACCACAGGATGCCCCGCCTGTTGGGCCAGTGGCCGATTCTCCGGCAAGGTCCCGACAGTCACAGAGGGCGGGCCTATTAGTTATAGGGAGCTCCAACGTTAGGCGGGTTATGGAGCCCCTCAGGAAAATAGCGGGTAGGTCGGGGAAGAATGCCAGTGTGCACTCGGTGTGCTTGCCGGGGGGTCTCGTCCGTAATGTGGTGGAGGCCCTTCCGGCAGCTATTGAACGCACTGGGTGTGACCGGCTGCAGATAGTAGCACATGTCGGAACGAATGACGCCTGCCGCTTGGGTTCTGAGGCCATCCTTGGTTCCTTCCGGCGGCTGGCTGATTTGGTGAAGACAACCAGCATCGCACGCGGAGTGCAAGCTGAGCTTAATATCTGCAGCATAGTGCCCAGAGTCGATCGCGGTCCTCTGGTTTGGAGCCGTGTGGAGGGTCTAAACCAGAGGCTCAGACGACTCTGCGACTATAATGGCTGCAAATTCATCGACCTCCGTTATTGGGTGGAGAACTGTAGGGCCCCCCTAGACAGGTCAGGCGTGCACTACACACCGGAAGCAGCTACTAGGGTAGCAGAGTACGTGTGGCGTGCACACGGGGGTTTTTTAGGTTAGAGGGACCCCCCCTTGGGAGAAACGATAAAATACCTGACGGCTTACCAGAGAGGACATTATCATCGTTGATAAAGAACGTCCGTCCTCAGAGACCAAAAACAGGAAAAGTTAATGTAATATTGGTAAACTGCAGGAGTATCCAGGGCAAGGTTCCTGAATTAGTATCTCTTATTGAAGGAAATAGTGCGCATATAGTATTAGGAACGGAAAGTTGGTTAAAACCGGAAGTGAACAGTAACGAAATCCTAGACACAGAATGGAATATATACCGCAAGGATAGGATAAACGCCAATGGTGGAGGAGTATTTATAGCAGTAAAGAATTCAATAATATCCAGTGAAGTTATTAGCGAATGCGAATGTGAAATAATCTGGGTTAAGTTAAGTATCAAAGGTGGGTCAGATATGATAGTCGGATGCTTCTATAAACCACCTGCATCAGCAACCGTAGTAGTTGAGCGCCTCAGAGAGAACCTGCAGAACGTCGTGAAGAAGTTTCGTGATCATACTATTGTAATAGGGGGAGACTTCAATCTACCAGGTATAGAATGGGATAGTCACACAATCAGAACTGGAG
This sequence comes from Schistocerca serialis cubense, assembly GCF_023864345.2. Lineage (NCBI taxonomy): Eukaryota > Metazoa > Arthropoda > Insecta > Orthoptera > Acrididae > Schistocerca > Schistocerca serialis. The sequence continues at coordinate 1,058,581,004 of NC_064640.1, read as the reverse complement.
CCAGGGACAGAGACTCTTGTGACATTATCCTGACTGCCTTGTCCGAGAATTACTTCGAGCAGATAGTTAGAGAACCAACTCGTGAAGCTAACGTTTTAGACCTCATAGCAACAAATAGACCGGAACTTTTCGACTCCGTGAATGTAGAAGAGGGTATCAGTGATCACGAGTCAGTGGTTGCATCAATGACTACAAGTGTAATAAGAAATGCCAAGAAAGGAAGGAAAATATATTTGCTTAACAAGAGTGATAGGGCACAAATCGCAGAATATCTGACTGACCACCATCAAACGTTCATTTCTGAGGAAGAGGATGTGGAACAAAAATGGAAAAAATTCAGAAACATCGTCCAGTACGCCTTAGATAAGTTCGTACCGACTAAGGTCCAAAGCGAGGGGAAAGATCCACCGTGGTATAACAATCATGTACGAAAGGTACTACGGAAACAAAGAAAGCTTCATCATAGGTTTAAGCGTAGTCGAATCATAGCTGATAAGGAAAAGCTGAACGAAGCGAAAAAGAGCGTAAAGAGAGCAATGAGAGAAGCATTCAACGAATTCGAACATAAAACATTGGCAAACAATCTAAACAAGAACCCTAAAAAGTTTTGGTCATATGTAAAATCGGTAAGCGGATCTAAATCCCCTATTCAGTCACTCGTTGACCACGATGGCACCGAAACAGAGGACGACCGAAGAAAGGCAGAAATACTGAATTCAGTGTTCCGAAACTGTTTCACTGCGGAAAATCGTAACACGGTCCCTGACTTCAGTCGTCGCACGGACGCCAAAATGGAAAATATTGAAATAAACGATATCGGAATTGAAAAACAACTGCTATCACTTAGTAGCGGAAAAGCATCCGGACCAGACGAGATACCCTTAAGATTCTACAGTGATTATGCTAAAGAACTTGCCCCCTTTCTATCAGCAATTTATCGTAGATCGCTGGAAGAACGTAAAGTACCTAGCGACTGGAAGAAAGCGCAGGTCGTTCCCATTTTCAAGAAGGGTCATAAATCAGATGCGAATAATTATAGGCCTATTTCGCTTACGTCAATCTGTTGTAGAATAATGGAACATGTTTTGTGTTCTCGTATTATGACGTTCTTAGATAATACAAATCTCCTTCATCATAACCAACATGGATTCCGCAAACAGAGATCATGTGAAACTCAGCTCGCCCTATTTGCCCAAGAAATTCACAGTGCCGTAGACACTGGCGAGCAGATTGATGTCGTATTCCTGGACTTCAGGAAGGCATTTGATACGGTTCCGCACGTACATTTAGTGAAAAAAATACGAGCTTACGGAATATCGGACCAGGTTTGTGATTGGATTCAGGATTTCCTAGAAGAAAGAACACAACATGTCATTCTTAACGGTTCAAAATCTGCAGATGTAGAGGTAATTTCGGGAGTACCGCAAAGAAGCGTGATAGGACCTTTATTGTTTACAATATACATAAATGACTTAGTTGACAACATCGGTAGCTCCGTGAGGCTATTTGCAGATGACACGGTTGTCTACAAGAAAGTAGCAACATCAGAAGACTCGTACGTACTCCAGGAAGACCTGCAGAGGATTAATGCATGGTGCGACAGCTGGCAGCTTTCCCTAAACGTAGATAAATGTAATATAATGCGCATACATAGGGGCAGAAATCCATTCCAGTACGATTATGCCATAGGTGGTAAATCATTGGAAGCGGTAACGACCGTAAAATACTTAGGAGTTACTATCCGGAGCGATCTGAAGTGGAATGATCGCATAAAACAAATAGTGGGAAAAGCAGGCGCCAGGTTGAGATTCATAGGAAGAATTCTAAGAAAATGTGACTCATCGACGAAAGAAGTAGCTTACAAAACGCTTGTTCGTCCGATTCTTGAGTATTGCTCATCAGTATGGGACCCTTACCAGGTTGGATTAATAGAAGAGATAGACATGATCCAGCGAAAAGCAGCGCGATTCGTCATGGGGACATTTAGTCAGCGCGAGAGCGTTACGGAGATGCTGAACAAGCTCCAGTGGCGGACACTTCAAGAAAGGCGTTACGAAATACGGAGAGGTTTATTATCGAAATTACGAGAGAGCACATTCCGGGAAGAGATGGGCAACATATTACTACCGCCCACATATATCTCGCGTAATGATCACAACGAAAAGATCCGAGAAATTAGAGCAAATACGGAGACTTACAAGCAGTCGTTCTTCCCACGCCCAATTCGTGAATGGAACAGGGAAGGGGGGATCAGATAGTGGTACAATAAGTACCCTCCGCCACACACCGTAAGGTGGCTCGCGGAGTATAGATGTAGATGTAGAAAGGGGGGGGGGGATTGGAAGTGATAGACGGCATGAAGAGCAGTGGCAGCTGTTGGGTAAGAGCCCAAGAGCACGTGAACACCGTAACTTTTGGCACCTTGCTGATTTATTCCTTATTTTTCTTTGAAGGCTTTAAACATAATGTAGATGGGGTAACCATAAATAAATGGCACCTACCGCGCTGCGCTACATTGTTCCCCGACTCAGTGAAACTGAAACTTGGGATCACGATCACGGGCGCACATTCACGGGCCAAATACATACGGATTTGATGAGCAATGTAAACGGTTTACAGCACTCAACTAAAAGTTTACATCAATACCACCAGGTGATAGCGCACTGCAGCAGTCGTTTGCGTGGCATAAATCCCACGAGGCAGTTAGCACACTGCGCAGATACGCCAATTCACTCGTTATATGGTAACATTAGATCGGACGTTAGTATATTTTATACTGACAAAAACACCTATTTTGTGAGATTCTGAATGAGATATAGTACAATAAGTTTTGGATTTTATCCAGCAGTAATCCGTTTGAGGCACTCAGAACCATAAAGCACATGATTGTCAATTGTGAGAGTGGAGCATTTATTCAATGCTTCTAAAGTCTGTTGAGCTTACGGTGGGTCAGGTATATCTGCTCTGTGGGCCCACATTACATGTATATCTGAACATCCAAGAAAAGCTGTCTCACTGGTTTCTCTAGTATTCACTTAAATTTGGGGGTCAAGGACAGTGTGCTTTTGGCCCTCGTGGCTCTCAGCGCCTCATTTGTATTCTGGTCAAGTGAACTCGTTGGTAGATAGCACTATTTGAATTTAATAGTTTCCATGAAAGGCAGTGTGTGTTTGGAGTTCGCTGTTTACTGCGCATGAATCGGCTTTCTTGTGCAGTGTCAACATCAGCTGTGTTGAACCTGTCTTAATGAGCGTACAGCATTGTGAGCCGGGAGTCCCCCATTTGGGGAAGTTCGGCCGGCGAGGGCAAGTACTTATTGCATTCGACGCCACATTGGGCGACTTGCGCGTCGGAGATGGGGATGAAATGAAAACACAATACCCAGTCCCTAACGGAAAAAAATTTTCTGCTCGAGCTGGGAATCCAACCTGGGCCCCTTGAACCTGTATTAAACGCTAACAGAAAACAGAATCACCAGGAAAAGGAAGCAGGGCCTCTCAGACGACATTCGTTGTCTGAGAAAGTGAGGAAATCAAATAAGCGTGACTAGAAGCGAACATTCAACAAAGAACTGTATAATACGCGTAAGCTGTGTGGGTGCATCGTAATAATTCCCGATTATCGGCCAGGAAATAAATTCATTAACTAATACACGAATTGTACATACATGATCTTGTACATTTTTCCGAAAAACTAAAAAAGGCGCGAAAACTGCCACTTACATAAAAATGTGAAATGGAGAGTAGTGAAACCCTAAACATTGTTTCATTCTTGCCATCGATTGCACTAAATAATATACAGAATAACAAAATACCACATACACAACTTTTTTCAGACAAGTTGAAAATTATTATTATTATTATTATTATTATTATTATTATTATTATAGACAGTGGCGGAAGTTGTACAAATATCTTGATAAGCATAACTGTTTTACAGTAGATGCTATTAATTACTGACATATTTACCTGAATTCAAAAATTTGTGAAGACCCAGAATATAAACCTATGAGCAAACCTGATGAAAAGTTTCATATGCTACGATATAAAGAGGATACAGATATTAGAGAAGAACTGTGAGGAGATTTTAAATCGTGCATGAAACTTAAAGAACTAGTTCAGGCAGCCGTGAATTCTGTAGTGGAGAGCATACCCACGGCAGTTGTACTGGACAGAGGAGCAGGTATTAACTTCCGTGACGTGAAATTTTCAAAAGTGTAACTAGTAAAACTCGTCTACCGATAATGCCATTCCAAAACTGTGTAGTCTCCGGTGCTACTGGCGTCAAGGGACAATTAGGTGAGGTCCGAACAGTAGTATCAGCTACATGATAATGTGTGCACGTAATTTCCTTAATAGTCATAGTTGCATATTTGCATGGAAGTAAGGCGCTGCACGAGTTTCAAAAAAGTTTGCATTTCACATTTTTATGTAAGTGGCAGTTTTCGCGCCTTTTTTAGTTTTTCGGAAAAATGTAAAAGACCATGTATGTTCAATTCATGTATTAGTTAATGAATTGATTTCCTGGCCGATAATCGGGAATTATTACGATGCACCCACACAGCTTACGCGTATTATACACTTCTTTGTTGAAAAACACGAGTCGGTGCATACTACATTATATTATAGCGGTGTATTAAATTTAGCTAACATACTGAATTTTTCTTTAGACTTGGGACTTGGTGTCTGTCATCGATCTCGAAAAAAACTGCTCTGACGAATCAATGAAGCCACAGTGTAATATCTACATCATCTCTTATATTTCCACAACTGTTTGAGATATCGAAATGAGATTATGGCAAATGATAAAACGCAGAGAGACTATTTTTCCTTATGTTTATTACGCAGAACATCTTCATTTACGGTGTTATTCCACGAACTACAGAATTTTTCGAAGAAAGCACATGCTATAGGTTTCAGAACAACATAAGTGAAGATATTACACGTTTATTTTTGTACCGCGGATGTGCTTTTCCATAAGCTACCGATCTTACTTTTCCTCAGTTCCTTACTTAAACTTCATGAGCCACTGTTTCGGAATTGTCTCTGCACAACATGTTTGTGAGGTGAAACTGTAAACTCTGCTGTGCTCTGGCAAAAGAAGCAAGTTTCAACAGGGCAACAAGTTAAAAGTACAGGTTTTATTAAAATTCGGCACTCATGATGCTTCTCTGAAAATTACAAATGGTTAATAAACCAGACGAAAACCAATTCAGCGGAATTCTTTTTTGATATTGACGAAAGCAGAGGTGGCAGAGCTTTTCGAATGGTCACCATACAAGTGAGGGCTCCACTTAATACTAAACGAAAATTTTGAGCGTACGCTTCAGTTAAGAACGCACTACACCTCCAGCGCTCTACAGTTCCTCTACAGGGCGTGCCCCTAACCCCCACCACCACCACTCTCCCCAAACGTGCCCAGCCGTTCTCGCAGCGTTATTCGGCGCGGGCTCAACGTTTCTCTGTGTCAAGAATTTGTTTCCTGTCTGGTAGGCATGGGATTTCTGCGAAGAGGGGGCGCAAAGATCGACCTTCTGAACGGAACAAGTTGTAAGTTTCTTGAGGAAAACCTCATGTCATGGTAGGTATAGCGAAAAAGTGAAGGTCAGAGTCTCAAATCTATAAAAACTAAGGCTCTGTCCACTAGTGGTGGGCAGTACTGTGTTCATAATGCACTATAATGTCAGAATACAGGAGATGCCATGGATATTTTATCCCACATTCAAACGAAAATAGGCGAATCAGAGCATTTAACATAACAACAAAAGGCTGACCTAGCTGATTTGCTAAATAAATATTCAAATGTCTTACCACGTAAGCCTGGCATCATCAAGGGGTACGAATATCATGCGCAGGTAGTCCCTTATCAGATGTATCCTAGGCGCAAACTAAGTTCACACAGCGCGCAGTGGCAACTGTAAATGGGAAATGCCTTTAGGTCACTCACACCAGTCACTGCGCCGACTACCAACTTCGTCTGCATATACAGTACTGTCATGTGACGTATTGCTTTCCCTGGGCCTAAGGAGAGGCGGTGGAATTTCTACTTAATTTAGCTTCATATATAGTATTAATAGTTATGATGGCATTTTGTAGTCAGTCCGGCAAATTTCTCTTCTAAAAATGAAAAAAAAACTTTTCTGACTTTAAAGCATGATTCTTCAAAGTTAAGTGAACTTCTTGTAATTATAGATAGTAAATATTTCTGTTTAATTCATGAGTCTCAGACAGATGATCGGCTGTACTAATCTCGTGGAATAATGTATATATGAAAATATATTTGTATAACAACTCATCAAGATTTGGACACAAGCTTTGAAGCAGTAGAGGTACGCTTTGTTTCATGGACTAACCACAGTGGCGTGTAAAGCTAGGAATTTTAAATATGTTCTGAACAGTACAATAGTTAATTCAAAATAATTTTGGAAAGTACTAATGTATGACAGAGATACATGGTATGGGAATGAATATTAAAATGTACACCATAAAATCACACTTTTACTGTAAGCACAGCCAGTATGGGTAAGATATACCAGCAAGCAAGAGAAATAAAAATCTTTTGCTATGCAAGCAAGGCACAAACCTGTAAATGCGTATGGCTTATGTTTAGCTTATTTTTACAAGCTTAGTTGCTAAGTTTTGGCAAGAACCAGTAATTATTTTTCTAGTGAATTTTTCTATATGAATAAAGTAAGCCCATACTATTAACAGAAAAATCTAGGAAATGAGTTCCTTATTGAATCTTGTCTATCTCGTAGTTACACAAAAGTTCTCTTTGTGTGTGTCTGGATGCCCACGTTTGATTCGCGCACGCGGCGAACGGTTTATTTACCCACTTTTTGCTCTGGTAATTTTAGCTTATTTCGTAGACACCGTAATTTCTATGCAAGTAAAGGTCGTATAGCGGTGCCCTGTACGAAAGGAAACAAGTTCTTCTTTTATGTAAGATATTTCACATGTAAACATCAACCAAGTAACTAAGTACATGACCGAATACTATGAGAATATATAAATCTTGTGACATAGCTCCACTGCTAAAATCGCAAGAGAGATATTAATATACAAATAATTCTAGTGTTGTATTACGCTTCACCTTGCGTGAGAACAAAATACTTGCACAGCAACTATTTGATTGTCAATGTACACAGAAACTCCTGAGAAAAGAGACACAACGATTCTGTATTCATTGCAGTTTAAAACCCACTGTGGAACTCAGCACACTTATTTAAGTGATACTGAAAGGCTGTGCAAGCATAAGCAAATAAAACATGTGAAAGCCCATAGTAGTACGTTAATCTGTACTCACCTCTGCTGCGTCGGATTATGGAGGTAATCGGATGAAGTATGCACGAACGCTTTTAACCAAGTGTATCTTCATAAGTGTTCTCGCACGGGACAACAAATAAACGCGTCTGGTAAACGTGGTACTAACAAAGCGAACTGATGTCTGCCGTTGTGGTATTCAGTAACAGTGCTTAACAAGTCCACTATTGTCACGTATGGTTGTGCTTGTTTAAAGTACAAAAACTTTAAAGACTGAATAAATAACCTGTGCCCTACGAGAACGCTAAACTACCGTTTGTCGTAGACAGTTTTGTAATATGATCAGCTAAGAGCTGAACTATGTGCAACATAGCATCGTTTATACAAAACAAATTAAGTGCAGCATCACAGAGACAAAACATTTGTTTTCCACTACACGGCGCTGAATAGAGTTTTCCTTGGCATATTTGTCTGGTCAGTTGTTTAATGTAGTTTATACGCAGTTTCTACTGTTCGTTCATTTCAAAGTGAGAACACAACCACCTCTGGCCGTAACAACGGCCTTGATACGCCTGGGCATTGAGTCAAACAGAGATTGGATGGCGTGTACAGGTACAGCTGCCCATGCAGCTTCAACACGATACCACAGTTCATCAAGCGTAGTGACTGGCGTATTGTGGCGAGCCAGTTGCTCGGCCACCATTGACCAGACGTTTTCAATTGGTGAGACATCTGGAGAATGTGCTGGCCGGGCAGCAGTCGAACATTTCCTGTACCCAGAGACGCCCTTACAGGACCTGCAACAAGCTGTCGTGCATTATAATGCTGAAATGTAGGGTTTCATAGGGATCGAATGAAGGGTACAGCTACGGGTCGTAACACATCTGAAATGTAACGTCCACTGTCCAAAGTGCCGTCAATGTGAACTAGAGGTGACAGAGACGTGTAACCAATGGCACCCCGTACCATCACGCCGGGTGATACGCCAGTATGGCGATGACGAATACACGCTTCCAATGTGCGTTCACTACGATGTCGCCAAACAGGGATGCGGCCATCATGATGCTGTAAACAGAACCTGGATTCACCCGAAAAAATGACGTATTGCCATTCGTGCACCCAGGTTCGTCGTTGAGTACACCATCGCAGGCGCTCCTGTCTGTGATGCAGCGTCAAGGGTAACCGTAGCCATGGTCTCCGAGCTGATAGTCCATGCTGCTTCAAACGTCGTCGAACTGTTCGTGGAGGAGGTTGTTGTCTTGCAAACGTCCCCATCTGTTGACTCTGTAACGGATGGTGCAGCCACATCTCGATCCCTGTCATGCGGGTAAGATGCCTGTCATGTCGACTCCTAGTGATACGAGGCCGTTGGGATCCAGCACGGCGTTCCGTATTACACTCCTGAACCCACCGATTCCATATTCTGCTAACAGCCATTGGATCTCGACCAACGCGAGCAGCAATGTCGCGATACGAGAAACCGCAATCGCTATAGGCTACAGTTTGACCTTTATCAAAGTCGGAAACGTGATGGTACACATTTCTCCTCCTGACACGAGGCATCACAACAACGTTTCACGAGGCAACGCCGGTTAACCGTTGTTTGTGTATGAGAAATCGGTTGGAAACTTTCCTCATGTCAGCCCGTTGTAGGTGTCGCCACCGGCGCCAACTTTGTGTGAATGCTCTGAAAAGCTAATCATTTGCATATCACAGCATCTTTTTCCTGTCGGTTATATTTCGCGTCTGTAGCACGTCATTTTCGTCGTGTAGCAATTTTAATGGCCAGTAGTGTAATTAATTTCATTTTCTCGTATTTTTTGCTTACGTTTGTCGTCTATGGTTTCCTCCCGCCCGTCGCAGACGGGTAAAACAGCCAACAATTTTCTTACCGTGACATACTGGGAAAACTATGCTTACCAGTTTTCTCCCAGAATATTCTCATTCACTATAAATTCAGAGAGAGAGGTGTGGGTTTCGTCACTACTCGGAGGTCCCAAAAGTCATGGGATACTTCCTAATATTGTCTCGGATCTCCTTCCGCCTGACGTAATGCAGCTATTGGATGTGACATGGACTCAACACGGTGTTCGAAGTCCCCTGCAGAAATAATTAGCCATGCTGCCTCTATAGACGCGCATAATTGCGGGAGTGTTGCCAGTGCAGGATTTTGTGCACGAACTGATCTATTTGTCCCCTAAATGGGATTCGTGTCAGGCGATCTGGGCAATCGAATCATTCGATCGAATTGTCCTGAATGTTCTTCAAATGAGTCACGAATAGTTGTGGCCCAATAACGTGGCGCATTGTCATCCATAGAAATTTTACCGTTATTTGGAACATGAAGTCAGTCAGTGGCTGCTGATCTGCAAGCAGCCAAACAACTCCATTTCCAGTCACTGATAGGTTCAGTTGGTCCTGAGGACCCAGTCCGTCCATGTAAACACAGCCTACACCGTTACACCAGCTTGCACAACGCCTTGTTGACAACTTGGGTCCGTGGGGCCTGTTCCATAGTCGAGTCCCACCATCATCTCTTACCAACTGAAATTGGGACTCATCCGACCACGACACAGTTTTCCAGTCCTTTAGAATCCAACCCAAATGGTCAAGAGTCCAGGAGAGGCGCTGCAGGCGATGTTGTGCTGTCAGAAAAGGCACCCGCATCGGTCGTCTGCTGCTGTAAACCATTAACTCCAAATTTCTCCGCACTGTGTCTAGCGGATACATTCGTCCTACGTCCCACATTGATTTCTGCGCTTATTTCACGGAATGTTGGTTGTCTGTTGGCACTGACAACTGTACGCAAATAGTGCTGCTCTCTGTCGTTAAGTGAAGGCTGTCGCCATTGCACTGTGCGTGATGAGAGGTAATGCCTGAAATGTGGTGTTCTCGGCACACTCTTGACACCGTGAATCGCGGAATATTGAATTTCCTAACGCTTTTCGGAGTGGATATCCCAAGCGTCTAGCTCAAATTACGCTCCAGTGTCAGTTAATTCCCGTCCTGTGACCATTATGAAATCTGTAACCTTCTCACATGAATCACCTGGCTACAAGTGACTGCTCCATCCATGCACTGTCCTTTTATACTTCATGTACGCGATACTACATCCACCTCTATATGTTGACATTGCTATCCATGACTTTTTTTTACCTCAATGTATCTTATCAGCCACAATGCATTACTATGCTGTTCACAGTAGTGTACCCGAATTCCTATTTTGTTATTCATTATTAAACCATTCCTGCTTTACCCATAGTTGCCTTTGTATTTATAACCCTTTATTCACCGGACCAGAAGCCCTCTTCCTCCTGCCACCAAACCTCACTAATTTCTACTATATCTATCCTCAACCTGTCCATTTCCTTTTTTAAATTTTCTAACCTACCTCCCAGATTAAGGGATCTGTTTCCACACTCCGATCCATAGAGAGCTATACAAACCGAAATATACAGCTTGTACATTTAATTGAAACTATCTGAACAGCATTACCCGCGATTACCTTCATTTTCATTGCACTCCCATCACTACGACTACTATATTTACTTGATGATTTAGCAGACGCAATAATCACAATAAAAACAATTGGACGACAATGATACTGAAGATAGGAATATCCTTGTTTCTCTTGATGACGTGAAGTAACAGCTTCGCTAATCTGATGTTCGGGCAACAATAGCTGGCTGCTAAGCGGTAACTGATCAGGATCATAGCTTGGCATCTTGTAATAGCGAGTGGCGCCTAGTTTTCTTAGTGTGTTCACTGTCGCCGCTACGTTTGCTCGCGTTGTCTGTCCGTGAGTGGCAGCAGCAGCAGCAGCAGCGCTTATCGATAGCGCTTACTGTGGTACCATCTTTGGAGCAGCCTTTAGTATTTCCGGGTCGTCGTGTGTCGAACAAGAGGAGTTGGGAGAGAGCAGCAGTGAGGTCTGGACAGCCAGTACTCGCCCGACCGCTCGCGACACACATCCACTGTCCGGCGGAAGGATGTGGTCGCGAGAGTGCACGGCCACGTCAAGGACCGGATCCAGCGAGGTTTAGTTGAATGGACCGTGATATTTTATTTGTGTGTGTGTGTGTGTGTGTGTGTGTGTGTGTGTGTGTGTGTGTGTGTGTGTGTGTGTGTGTGTGTGTGTGTGCGCGCGCGCGCGTGCGCCTGTCTCTGGCCGTCGAAGTGATCTCGTGGAAATAAGTTGCCAGTCGATGATTTATACTGGGATCTTTCCTGTACCTGACTTGAGTGGAGACGACCGTTGGTTGGTCGTTCGGTCGTCGCAGCGGACGACGTACATTAGGTGTTCCAACCACTTCTGTGCCGACTTGTAATTCGTCCATGTTGTTTCTTAGTGACTGGTTTTAGTATTGTGAGTTGTTGTCGGAATTGTTTTCCGGGCTCCGTGTGTATCTTGTGATCTTGTGGTTTTGAATGAGCAGTTGTTTTAATGCTGTCTGCGTACTGGATTTGGTGTCAGTGGGAGGGTGAACGGACATGAGGTCGTTAGGGGGGCGCAGCAGCGAGCAGGTGCGTGCAGCGCGGGGGCGAGCCGGGGTTGCTGGCGGCGTGCTGCCACTGCCGGATCGAGGAGGGGCGGCTGTGAGAGCGACGACTTCGTTGTACACCGAACCCTGGACGTTTGAGTGAAGAGTTAACTGCTAATGCAACCTTGACTATTCTGAGATCTCGACTTTGGCAGGCGGGTTGTTGCTCCCAGGGCCGCTGAGCCTGGCGGCAACGAGTGAAGTGTTGAGGCGGTGAAATATTGCAGCCGTCTTTCTCTATTTGTTATTCATCACTGAATTTAGTATTACTCTTATTAGTGAAGTACAAGCAGTGGCATCTTCTGCCTTGTGGCCGCTAACGCCCCAGTTACCTGCCCTGGAGGTTAGGGTACCTTTCCGGCAGTGTACCTTTCCTCGTCGCGTTGATGCTGTCCGACACGGCGTGTAGTTTGACAACCTCTTGTGTTGTACTGTGCGCATATATATATATATATATATATATATATATATATATATATATATATAAATTTGGGGGGGGTTTACGTTGGTCCTAGTGTTTCCTTCGCCCTTGGGTGTTTTGTGAAGACGTAGTGCTGTCTGTCTTCGCCCTTGCCTAAAAATATTCCATCGTTGTACCAGTGATTGGACGTTAGGCGCATTGGTTAGTCGGTCGGTCTACGCTTAATCTGCCCCTAGTTTGAGTAGTTTTAGTTGCTATCCTCTTGCGTCGCTACTACTCTTCACTGCCTGTCTCACCCTACCTTATGTTTGAATTACTTTCCCAGGCCGACCCTCGGAACACTTGCTGAGAACTGCTTGTCCTGATTCCTTAGATTGTGGTCTTTGTTTTAAGGATATTTGTAATTCACTAATTATTGTTGATGTGGCCTTCAGCCGAGCAATAATTTCACTTCTGATATGTCTGCGTAAGCAGAAGAAACTAACGATCAAAGTCCGAAAAGAATTTATTGGGCTGTTCAATTAACCAAAACAAATTCTCCAAGTATAACACCAACACACAAAAGTGATCCGTCTTCGAATCACAACTACATACAACAATAAGATAGAAAACAACTGAAATAATATCCTCCTAGTCTCCGCCAGAGACTTCTCCGATATACCGAGCCTAATCCAGAGATCAGCGAGAAGATCAAAGCCGGGCTGCCGCGGCGGCAGCCATCCACGTCTGCTGGCGGTCGATGAACTGCCGGTGTGTGGCCGAGCGCCGGCCTTTATAGCGCTTCGGCGGATGAGTACCTCGGAACTATTTTCCGTCACGTGGTTTGACGTGTGAAAATAGTTCCGGGATCTGCAGCGACCTCTTCCTTATGTTTATGTGGGCCGGTAGTGGCCCCTGGTGGCTGCTGGTGTCTTTGCTGTGGTGTTGGTGTTGTGGTTGTTGCTGTGGCCATTCATCAATACTGCCTGCCGGTCGTGTAGTGCTTCGGTGTGCCCGCGACGCGGGCAACCCGCGGCTGCAGGCTGTCAGTTTCGTTGCTGATGCTCTAGGCGCCGTTATGTCGGGTGGAGAAGGCCTCAGGAACTTCTTTGGTGATAAGGCCTTCAGCCGTGTTACAATAAGTTTTTTAAGCAAACTTGTTTTAAAAGCAACGTATTTATTTTAAAAGTGCAATTTGGAATTGTTCTTTTGACTTCTAATTCAGGCCTTCAGCCGTTTGTTGTTTGAGGTTATTGTTGGTGGCCTTCGGCCCTAAAATTGTGGATATTTTTTTCTGTGCTATCACACAGTCAGTCGTCTTTTTAAGAGATCGTTTTGAAATTTTAATTTCTATAAATAAAGTTTACGTATTTGTTGTGCAACTGAGAGTAACTGATTACGGCTCCATCCACAATCGTAACCTTATCCTGCTCCATTCTGAGAAACGAGCTCTCAAAATCCGCTGAGTTTCGATTGCGCCAAAAGTCGCACAAATCTGAAGGCTGTAAATTCAACTAAATACTTAAGGATTACAATTACAAATAACGCCCCTCAAACCTTCCTCTCTTGGCCTAAGCCGGCGGGTCCATGGGATCGCATTTATTTGCACTTCGCCGGCCCCTTCTTCAGCTACCAATGGCTTCTCGTCACCGATGCCTTTTCACGTTTTCCGTTCGTTATCCGTCGTACCAGCACCACTGCGGAAGCGACCCTCGCTGCTCTCAAGAAAGATTTTTCCTTGGAAGGGTTGCCGCTAACAATTGTTACCGATAACGGCCCTCAATTCCAGAGCCAGATATTCGCGACGTTTTGTTCTGCCAACGGCATCCAACATGTCCTCACTCCGCTCTTTCACCCGCAATCGAACGGCAAGGCCGAACGCCTCGTCCGGACATTTAAGGCCCAAATGTCAAAATATGCCTCCACCCACACTTTGGACGAGTCGCGGACATTGTTCCTCAGTTCCTATCGGTCGAGGCCCATCGGCTCCCGTAGTCCGGCTGAACTTCTGCATGGCCGGCAACCTCGTACCTTTGGCACCTCCTCCGGCCCGGACCCAAACAATGGGTTCCGACTGCACAGGCTCCCTTTGTTCCGGGATCCCTTATCTAGGCGCGACGTTTCGGCCCGAGAGCCGGATGGATTGAGGGGGTGATCGTCCAGCCGCAAGGCCGTCAGCTCTTTGATGTCCGCATTGCCGACAAAGTGGTCTGCCGGCACCGCAACCAACTCCAGCGCTGATATCAGGGTCTTCCCGGCAAACCGCTCTGCCGCCTTCTTCCGGCCGCCCGGATGTGATCTCTTCCGCCTGTGGTTGGCGTGCAGGGGTGCCAGACCCCATCTAGCAGCAACAGCAGTCATCTCCACAGCGGCTGCAGGCTCCACCGGCTCCTCCGCCGGCCCGACCGGCTGCGCCATCCGCCAGCGTTGACGATGCCCCCGTGACCTTGGTACCGCCGCCGCCGGTGTCGCAGCCTAGCCAGTGACGCCCACGCAGTCCACTTTTCGGGCAGCATCCCGCGGACGTCGATGAACCTATGCCCCTGGAACCATCGCGGCCGGCTTCCCCGCCTCTTCCACAACGCAGCTCTACCCGTCTGGCCTGCCACGCCGCGCCCTACTCTGCGGGGCCGAGTTTTCACCGCCTCCTACACGAGGCCGTCAAGACTGAGTAGGACGACGTCGCCCTCCTCTCCCCCGCCCCCCCCCCCGGAAGGGTGGTGTTAACTGTCTGCCATCGGGTTCCCCTAAATGGCAGGCAGCACCGCATAACAGCCACGCTATGTGGGGAAACAAACCAACAGGCGAAGACATCAGGTAAACACGTCAAAGATTCCAGTCGATTAATAGGAACCTTTCCTTGCAGAGGTCACCGCGAGATAGCCAGCCACAGATTCCTACACTGGGTTTCTATTGGCTCCAGCTCACTATATAGGCCCGGCCAGTCGAAGGAAGATCAGTCTTCGTCCGCATCTAATGGCAACCGCTATAGCAGAGTCTGTGAGAAGATATCACCAGAGCCGCTGTACTGCACCGCCGATCGAAGTACCAGTCGACCGAGAGGAACCACATCTGACTAGATCGTTTGACGTCTACATCTATTATACAGCCAGCTATTGTATTGTAGAAGTTACGTTCAATAAATGTTTAAATACTACAATGTACTAGCTTTCCAGCGTGTGTCTTTGTATTTCTATGGATCAGTCAAATAATGTTAGTAGAAATGATCAAACTCTGGTTTTCCACTGGTAAATATACGAGACTTACAGTGATCTCCCATATAGAAACAATATTGCAGAGTTTACTTTGTTTATACATCGTAATCACTTGTCTTCACTCAACATGGGAGTCCACCTGGCTGAAAATGAAGTCACCCATACAATTTCAGCATAACAAACTGGATTGCGAAATTATTTAACATCGACGATGCATTTCACCGCTTTGTGGCATCACCAGATTGTGTAAAAGAACCTATATATGTAATCCATCTGCCATAAAGCCATATAAAATGGAAAATGGACACAACAATGGCAGTAGCCCACAGATGTTTTAAAAGAATGATGGTAGGCGGTAGCAGAGCAAGCCTGTTTCTGATTGGTCTAGAGAAAAGGGGTTGGGAAAGGGAGTACTCGGCGCTAAATTTGTTAGCAACATTTATCTGCAAGGTCGTCGGTACATTACGACAGGTTTGCTGTGGCGGACTGTCCTCTCCCCCAGTGACTGAGTGCTATTTGTGGGAGCCACTAGGTCTCTTGCGTGTGCACAGATACGTATTGTTTAAATAACGCAAATTTCTGCTCCACACCTGGGGAGACGGTCTGGTGTAGTGTTAGGCAGACATGCAGTGTTCTCCCATTCGTGACTCTGTGGCCGCGACCGCACAGGGAGTTCGGTACCCTGCTGGCATTATCCAGTGAACACAGGGGAGGAGATCCTCGTCATCCAGGTATGTATTAGTAGCGTTCTTCGAATTTACACCGACGTGTTGGGATCTGTTTGCTTTTATATTACAGCGGGCAGGAGACTTTTCGGCCAAAACTGATACGGCAGCAGTGTCAGCCACCAGGCTGGAGATGACCACACCCCAACGTTCTCAGCAGTTGCTCCGCATGTTCGCGGTCATATTCCAAACAGCAGTTTCCGCGGCTATCCATCCACAGTTTGCAGTCAAAGGGGTAAGCTACCGTCAGCGAACTGATGTTCGCTGAGGTGGTTTCAGTTATTGGACGGTTGTATCTCTAGGTGCGTATTTGATAGCGCTGTACAGCGTCTGAAACAGTATCTTCCGTTGGAGGTATCGGTATTTTATTATGTCGTCACACAATATAGTAATGTAGTGGTGGTTTGGAAGGGGTTTGTCTATTGGAGTGTGGTATTTCTTATGTTACATACTTGGTTAGACATCTGTAGCGCTTATAGAAATTGCTATGACATAATTTCTACCAATACATTAGTTTCTAACACATACACGATGACGTCCCAAAAACACACACACACACACACACACACACACACACACACACACACACACACACACACACTAGTGATTGAGTGGTGACTTAGCAATGATAAATAAATAAGACCTATGCTTCGTTGTGATTGCCTGAGGGCATCAAGAAATTGACCAGACGTCGAAACAGTGGGGTGGATCTTGTGTGATTCGACGCAATAATTATAATTTAGGGAAGCCCGAAAAATTACGAAAATGGGCGAAAAATGCGTAAAATTGGGAAGATACCAAAAATATGGGAAATTAAGGAAAATTGCCGAAGAATTTTATAAATTAGAAATCCTTTCAGTACAGAGTACAACTGACTGGGCTCATGCAGTTCAGCTGTACCTGTTGTTGTTGTGGTCTTCAGTCCTGAGACTGGTTGGATGCAGCTCTCCATGCTAATCTATCCTGTTCAAGCTCCTTTATCTCCCAGTACCTACTGCAACCTACATCCTTCTGAATCTGCTTAGCGTATTCATCTCTTGGTCTCCCTCTACGATTTTTACCAACCACACTGCCCTCCAATGCTAAATTTGTGATCCCTTGATGCCTCAAAACATGTCCTACCAACCGATCCCTTCTTCTAGTCAAGTTGTGCCACAAACTTCTCTTCTCCCCAATCCTATTCAATACCTCCTCATTAGTTACGTGATCTACCCACCTTATCTTCAGCATTCTTCTGTAGCACCACATTTCGAAAGCTTCTATTCTCTTCTTGTCCAAACTAGTTATCGTCCATGTTTCACTTCCATACATGGCTACACTCCATACAAATACTTTCAGAAACGACTTCCTGACACTTAAATCTATACTCGATGTTAACAAATTCCTCTTCTTGAGAAACGCTTTCCTTGCCATTGCCAGTCTACATTTTATATCCTCTCTACTTCGACCATCATCGGTTATTTTACTCCATAAATAGCAAAACTCCTTTACTACTTTAAGTGTCTCATTTCCTAATCTAATTCCCTCAGCATCATCCGACTTAATTCGACTACATTCCATCATCCTCGTTTTGCTTTTGTTGATGTTCATCTTATATACTCCTTTCAAGACACTGTCCATTCCGTTCAACTGCTCTTCCAGGTCCTTTGCTGTCCCTGACAGAATTAAAATGTCGTTGGCAAATCTCAAAGTTTTTGTTTCTTCTCCATGGGTTTTAATCCTTACTCCAAATTTTTCTTTTGTTCTGCTGTTCAATTTGGAACACAACCTACAACCAGCTTAGAGACAGAAGTGACGACACTTTCTGCAGGACCTGACCATCATTTTGCAGGACAATGCTAAAGCACGTACAGTGCAAGATGTTACTGATTTGTTTGACTGATGGCGCTGCTAAGTGCTATGTCACCTACTGCACTCCGCTAATTTAAGCCCTTGTGAGTTCAACTCGATTTCTAAACTGAAAGAAACACTTAACGTCATTCGCTTCAGAACTGCTACAAATTCGTCCAGCAATAGACCGCGCCGCTCGAACTGTCAACACAACTGGCACTGCTAAGAGTATTCAAGCGATTTCCACATCGCTGGCAAACGGGTCATACACAATGCTGGTGACTACTTTGAAGGTCAGTCAAACTTTGAAACACAGGAGCTGTAAATAAATAGTTACCACTATTAAAGTTCCAACCCTTGTAGATGAGTTTTTATCATGGCTGGTTCCCCCAAGGCTATCAGTAGGGGTCTCGTTTCGATTTAGGTCTTTTAGTGCTCTGTCAAATTCTTCACGCAGTATCATATCTCCCATTTCATCTTCTTCTACGTCCTCTTTCGTTTCCACAATACTGTCCTCAAGTACACCGCCCCTTTAAAGACCCTCTATATACTCCTTCCCCGTTAATGTTTTCCCTTCTTTGCTTAGGATGGGTTTTCCATCTCAGCAATCATGATTATCATACAGGTGGTTCTCTTTCCTAAAAAGGGCTCCTTAATTTTCCTGTTGGCAGTATCTATCTTAATCATAGTGATGCATGCTTCTACATGCTTCTTACATTTGTCGTCTAGCCATCCCTGCTTAGCCATTTTGCACTTCCTGTCGATATCGTTTTTGAGACTTTGTATTCCTTTTTGCCTGCTTCATTTACTGCATTTTTGTATTCTCTCCTATCATCAATTACATTCAATATCTTTTATTATCCAAGAATTTCTACTAGCCCTCGTCTTTTTACCCGGTGCCTTCACTATTCCTTCTTTCAAAGCTACTCATTCTTCTTCCACTGTATTTCTTTCCTCTGTTATTGTCAATGGCTCACTAATACTCACTCTGAAACTCTCTATAACCTCTGTCTCGTTCAGTTTATGCTGGTTCCATCTCCATAAATTCCTACCTTTTTGCAGTTTCTTCAATTTTAATCTACAGTTCATAACCAATATATTGTGGTCAGAGACCACATCTGTCCCTGGAATTGTCTTAAAATTTAAAATCTGGTTGCTGAATCACTGTCGTACCATTACATAATCTATCTGAAACCTTCCAGTGTCTCCAGGCCTCTTCCATGTATAGCACCTTCTTTCATGATACTTAAACCAAATGTTAGCTACGATCAAGTTATGCTTTGTGCCAAATTCTGCCAGGTGGTTTCCCCTTTCATTCCTGACCCCCAATCCACATTCACCGACTGCTTCTCCTTCTCTTCCTTTTCTTACCAACGAATTCCTTTCCCCAATGACTATTAAATTTTCGTCTCCCTTGACTAGCTAAGTAATTCCTTTTATCGCATTATACATTTCTTCATGCTCTTAATCATCTGCAGTGGTAGTTGGCATATAACCTTGTACTGTGGTAGGTGTGGGCTTCATGTCCATCTCGGCTACAATAATAGGTTCACTATGTTCTTCGTAGTAGCTTATCCGCGTTCCTACTTTTTTATTCATTATTAAACCTACTCCTGCATTACCACGATTTGATTTTGTATTTATAACCCGTATTCACGAGACCAGAAGTCTTGTTCCTCCTGCCACTGAACTTCACTAATCCACAATATATCTGTTCCAGTCAAAACCCGTTTTTAGTTAGAATGCGTTCTTATTAGTTAAAACTAGTTTTTACTGTGCCACTTGGTCAAAACGCGTTTTGCCTAGTAAAAACTAGTTTTAACTGGCTTTCGCTTTTGACCAGCAGTAAATTCTAGTTGTAGCTAAGAGTATCAGTATCAACTAGTTTCAACTAGTAAGAACGCGTTCTAATTAAGCTACTGGTATACAGAACTAGTTTTCACTAAATTTATTTAGGGTCAAATATTAAAATAAAGAGCAACTGATTGAAATAAAAACACCTTTTTTGTATTGTGCAAAGTAATATTTATTGGAATATTGATCATACATCCAAACACTTCCAGATAGTGAAAACAAGAAGGCGCCGACACGGACAGTTCCAGGCGCCAAAACCCCCCGCCTGGGCAGCGCTTCAGCGGCCGACAATAGCCCAGCCCGCCAGTGGGCGCTTTTCGCCACAACAAACAACACGGTAGAGGGGCCAAGCACGTGCAGATCAGTTTGTACGTATTTATCATGTCAGATCTATATCAAGAATGGCGATGGAAAGAATAATTTGTGAGAAGGATGTCACAGACTGAAGAACACGACAAAAGAGGAAACCATTACAATGTTACGACAAAAGGATCTTACGATAAATTAGTGGACGGAACTGAAGAACCACAATAAGATAAGAAAAAGACACAGAAGCAGTACATAAGATTAAATCGATTCAAGGTTATTAATATTTGTGGGACCAGCAAGTCAGTGACAAGAAGAGAGCCTGTGGAGTCCTACTTACGTGTCGAAGAACTTTTCGACATTATTGAAGCAGCACATCAGGCCGTCGGTCATGGAGGTAGAGACAGATTAAACGTTGAAACTTCAAGAAAATACGAAAGCGTAACAGTGGACACGATACACATTTATCTGTCTATGTGTGAAACTTGTCAGCGCAAAAGGAGCATTAAGGAAAGGGGGCACATGTCGAAACCCATACTTCATTCAGAAATGAACAGTCGTTGCCATGTTGATCTGATCGACATCCAGACTCCCCCCTGCGGGTTCGGGGGTTAGAATAGGCCCGCGGTATTCATGCCTGTCGTAAGATGCGACAAAAAGGAGTCCATCCCCCTCAAGGGGGTAGTTAGCGCCTGCGTCCAGAGACGGACGGTTCCACGACCTATAATTGTGGTATTTTCGGTATTTCACTTCTCGTTTCTTCCTTCCTTTAGTTGGTTCCTTTCTTTGCTCTTCTCCATCTCACTGTCTTCCTTACTCTCTCCCTTGCCTTCTTCTCCCTTGCCTTCTTCTCCCTTGCCTTCTTCTCCCTTGCCTTCTTCTCCCTTGCCTTCTTCTCCCTTGCCTTCTTCTCCCTTGCCTTCTTCTCCCTTGCCTTCTTCTCCCTTGCCTTCTTCTCCCTTGCCTTCTTCTCCCTTGCCTTCTTCTCCCTTGCCTTCTTCTCCCTTGCCTTCTTCTCCCTTGCCTTCTTCTCCCTTGCCTTCTTCTCCCTTGCCTTCTTCTCCCTTGCCTTCTTCTCCCTTGCCTTCTTCTCCCTTGCCTTCTTCTCCCTTGCCTTCTTCTCCCTTGCCTTCTTCTCCCTTGCCTTCTTCTCCCTTGCCTTCTTCTCCCTTGCCTTCTTCTCCCTTGCCTTCTTCTCCCTTGCCTTCTTCTCCCTTGCCTTCTTCTCCCTTGCCCTCTTCTCCCTTGCCCTCTTCTCCCTTGCCCTCTTCTCCCTTGCCCTCTTCTCCCTTGCCCTCTTCTCCCTTGCCCTCTTCTCCCTTGCCCTCTTCTCCCTTGCCTTCTTCTCCCTTGCCTTCTTCTCCCTTGCCTTCTTCTCCCTTGCCTTCTTCTCCCTTGCCTTCTTCTCCCTTGCCTTCTTCTCCCTTGCCTTCTTCTCCCTTGCCTTCTTCTCCCTTGCCTTCTTCTCCCTTGCCTTCTTCTCCCTTGCCTTCTTCTCCCTTGCCTTCTTCTCCCTTGCCTTCTTCTCCCTTGCCTTCTTCTCCCTTGCCTTCTTCTCCCTTGCCTTCTTCTCCCTTGCCTTCTTCTCCCTTGCCTTCTTCTCCCTTGCCTTCTTCTCCCTTGCCTTCTTCTCCCTTGCCTTCTTCTCCCTTGCCTTCTTCTCCCTTGCCTTCTTCTCCCTTGCCTTCTTCTCCCTTGCCTTCTTCTCCCTTGCCTTCTTCTCCCTTGCCTTCTTCTCCCTTGCCCTCTTCTCCCTTGCCTTCTTCTCCCTTGCCCTCTTCTCCCTTGCCCTCTTCTCCCTTGCCCTCTTCTCCCTTGCCCTCTTCTCCCTTGCCCTCTTCTCCCTTGCCCTCTTCTCCCTTGCCCTCTTCTCCCTTGCCCTCTTCTCCCTTGCCCTCTTCTCCCTTGCCCTCTTCTCCCTTGCCCTCTTCTCCCTTGCCCTCTTCTCCCTTGCCCTCTTCTCCCTTGCCCTCTTCTCCCTTGCCCTCTTCTCCCTTGCCCTCTTCTCCCTTGCCCTCTTCTCCCTTGCCCTCTTCTCCCTTGCCCTCTTCTCCCTTGCCCTCTTCTCCCTTGCCCTCTTCTCCCTTGCCCTCTTCTCCCTTGCCCTCTTCTCCCTTGCCCTCTTCTCCCTTGCCCTCTTCTCCCTTGCCCTCTTCTCCCTTGCCCTCTTCTCCCTTGCCCTCTTCTCCCTTGCCCTCTTCTCCCTTGCCCTCTTCTCCCTTGCCCTCTTCTCCCTTGCCCTCTTCTCCCTTGCCCTCTTCTCCCTTGCCCTCTTCTCCCTTGCCCTCTTCTCCCTTGCCCTCTTCTCCCTTGCCCTCTTCTCCCTTGCCCTCTTCTCCCTTGCCCTCTTCTCCCTTGCCCTCTTCTCCCTTGCCCTCTTCTCCCTTGCCCTCTTCTCCCTTGCCCTCTTCTCCCTTGCCCTCTTCTCCCTTGCCCTCTTCTCCCTTGCCCTCTTCTCCCTTGCCCTCTTCTCCCTTGCCCTCTTCTCCCTTGCCCTCTTCTCCCTTGCCCTCTTCTCCCTTGCCCTCTTCTCCCTTGCCCTCTTCTCCCTTGCCCTCTTCTCCCTTGCCCTCTTCTCCCTTGCCCTCTTCTCCCTTGCCCTCTTCTCCCTTGCCCTCTTCTCCCTTGCCCTCTTCTCCCTTGCCCTCTTCTCCCTTGCCCTCTTCTCCCTTGCCCTCTTCTCCCTTGCCCTCTTCTCCCTTGCCCTCTTCTCCCTTGCCCTCTTCTCCCTTGCCCTCTTCTCCCTTGCCCTCTTCTCCCTTGCCCTCTTCTCCCTTGCCCTCTTCTCCCTTGCCCTCTTCTCCCTTGCCCTCTTCTCCCTTGCCCTCTTCTCCCTTGCCCTCTTCTCCCTTGCCCTCTTCTCCCTTGCCCTCTTCTCCCTTGCCCTCTTCTCCCTTGCCCTCTTCTCCCTTGCCCTCTTCTCCCTTGCCCTCTTCTCCCTTGCCCTCTTCTCCCTTGCCCTCTTCTCCCTTGCCCTCTTCTCCCTTGCCCTCTTCTCCCTTGCCCTCTTCTCCCTTGCCCTCTTCTCCCTTGCCCTCTTCTCCCTTGCCCTCTTCTCCCTTGCCCTCTTCTCCCTTGCCCTCTTCTCCCTTGCCCTCTTCTCCCTTGCCCTCTTCTCCCTTGCCCTCTTCTCCCTTGCCCTCTTCTCCCTTGCCCTCTTCTCCCTTGCCCTCTTCTCCCTTGCCCTCTTCTCCCTTGCCCTCTTCTCCCTTGCCCTCTTCTCCCTTGCCCTCTTCTCCCTTGCCCTCTTCTCCCTTGCCCTCTTCTCCCTTGCCCTCTTCGCCCCTGCCCTCTTCGCCCCTGCCCCCTCGTTTGAGACAGTCTGTCCTCTCTCTCTCTTCCTTCCTCCCTGTGCGCGCCTGAAGGCCGTCCCACGCGTTCGCACGCATAGCCGATGACGGGGTAACATGTAATTACCCACCCTGGGTAGACAAGTAAGGCACGCACGTACCCCCTGGTAAAGACCAGGCCAAAGGAGGTTTGATTGCGTGAGCTGATACCTTCTGACCATGCCGATTGGTCCATCCGTCTGTTTCTCGGGAGGTGTGACCTGAGGTGTAAACATTCACCTAAGGCGGGAGTGCCCTCTGAGAGGGTCCCCATAAGGAAGAAGCGCACCATCGGAGACGCTGGCAATCATGGGGGATTCCTCCGCAATGGATTTCTCTTTTTCTCTCTCGACTTCTGCCCACAAACGGAAACATGACCAGCCAACAGTGACAAAAGTACTACCGCCTGCCCCACAGTTCTTCGTCGTTTCTCGATCTGAGGATGGAAAGGATTTTTCCTCTGTCAACCCTTTCGTTATCCAGAAGGTCGTAGATGCCATAGCCGGTACTGTTAAGTGTTGTACAAGGTTGTGTAATGGTACCTTGATACTAGAAACTGAGAGCGCCTTTCAGGCACAGAAATTGCTTCGAGCCACACTCCTGTACACGTTCCCTGTCCGGGTGGAGGCTCACTGAACTTTGGTATTCGTCTCGTGGTGTGGTCTATACTAGATCTCTTGAGGGATTGACTGACGAGGAGATTCAGTCTTTCCTCGCTGAGCAGGGCGTGACGGCTGTCCATAGGGTCATGAAAAGGGTCAACAAAGACCTTGTACCGACCCGGACACTTTTCTTGACCTTTGACAGTGTTCAGCTGCCATCGCGCATCAAAGCGGGCTACGAGGTTATTTCTGTTCGCCCCTATGTCCCGACACCTACGCGCTGCTACCAGTGTCAGCGTTTCAATCACACTCACCAGTCTTGTTCCAATGCGGCTAAATGTCACTTGTGGCAGGGATGCCCATGAGGGTGACTGTCCACCTCCGTCTCCTCATTGTGTGAACTGTCAGGGTGACCATGCAGCGTCCTCCCGTGACTGTCCCATCTATAAGGAAGAACAATGTATCCAAGAAATTCGGGTCAAAGAGACAGTGTCCACCTCAGCTGCTCGCAAGCTATTTGCTAGTAGGAAGCCCACATTGCTCCCAGCGGGTAAATACAGTACAGACCTCGCCTCTCCACGGACTACCAGGGAGGTGGCAACCCAGACATGCGATCTGACCTTCAGCACCACGGTCGTCCGTTCGGCCAGTGCTAAGATCGCGCGGTCGACGTCTCCTCTTCCTCCCATCACCCCAAAGACACAAGCACCTTCATCAGCTTCTGCTAAGGCGAAGACCCAGAAGTCAGATGCATGGGCCTTCAAGAAGGAACCGTCACGTGCAGACTTCCTATGTACCTCGACCTCCCAGCCATCGACCAGTACTTCCACCAAACGACCTTCCAAGAAGGCTCATAGGAAGCACAGTTCTCCTTCTCCGCCGCGGCGCATTTCTCCTCCTGCACCACCCAGCGGTTGCCGCCCCAGGCCGTCATCCATTTCGCCTGGCCGCACCGCTGGTAGCCAAACATCTGGCCGTTCACCAGCAGAGGAAGCTCCCCCTCCCGGCTATCTTACCAAAATGGCCGATGAACCTATAGAACCAATGGACGATGACTGTCCGCCTACTGATAGCGGCGGCAGTGCTCGCTCGAAGCCAGGCCCTCAGCAGCCTTCGAGGTGACCCCTTCTTTCATCTTCCTTTTCTTCTTACGATGGCACTTATTCACTGGAATATTCGCAGCATTCGCTCCAACCGAGAGGACTTGAAGTTGCTGCTCCACTTGCACCGTCTGCTCGTCGTAGCCCTCCAGGAAACGAAGCTACGCCCATGCGATCAAATTGCCTTGGCACACTACACCTCTGTGCGTTTTGACCTACCCCCTGTGGTAGGTAGCACAGCTCATGGAGGGGTTATGTTTCTGGTCCGGGATATTTACTACGATCGCATCACGTTGCACACCGGCCTGCAGGCAGTTGCCATCCGCATTACTCTCCCCACTTTTACATTCTCCATTTGTACCGTTTACACTCCATCGTCATCTGCCGTTACCAGGGCAGACATGATGCAACTTATTTCTCAGCTACCTGCACCATTTTTGTTAACTGGAGACTTCAATGCCCACCATGCCCTTTGGGGCTCTCCAGCATCCTGCCCGAGGGGCTCCCTGTTAGCAGACCTTTTCAACCAGCTCAATCTTGTCTGCCTCAATACTGGCGCCCCTACTATTCTTTCGGACACATCTCACACCTATTCCTATTTAGACCTCTCTATATGTACTCCCCAACTTGCACGCCGGTTTGAGTGGTACGCCCTTTCTGATACATATTCTAGCGACCACTTCCCGTGTGTTATCCATCTCCTGCAGCATACCCCCTCTCCATGCTCCTCAAGTTGGACCATCTCCAAGGCAGACTGGGGGCTCTTCTCTTCCAGGGCGACCTTTCAGGATCAAACCTTCACAAGCTGCGATCGTCAGGTTGCACACCTCACGGAAGTCATTCTCGCTGCTGCTGAATATTCCATCCCTCATCCTACCTCTTCTCCACGTCGCGTGCCGGTCCCCTGGTGGACCGCAGCATGTAGAGACGCTTTACGTGCTCGTCGACGTGCTTTACGCACCTTTAAATGCCACCCCACAGTGGCGAATTGTATCAATTATAAACGATTACGTGCTCAGTGTCGTGGTATTATTAAAGAAAGCAAGAAAGCCAGCTGGGCTGCTTTCACAAGCACCTTCAACAGTTTTACTCCTTCTTCTGTTGTCTGGGGTAGCCTGCGCCGGCTATCTGGCACTAAGGTCCACTCACCAGTTTCTGGCTTGACGGTCGCGAATGACGTCCTTGTGGCCCCTGAGGATGTCTCCAATGCCTTCGGGCGCTTTTTCGCAGAGGTTTCGAGCTCCGATCATTACCACCCTGCCTTCTTCCCCCGCAAACGGGCAGAGGAGGCTAGGCCACCTTACTTCCGCTCCTCGAATCGTGAAAGTTATAATGCCCCATTCACCATGCGGGAACTCGAAAACGCACTTGGCCGATCACGGTCCTCCGCTCCAGGGCCTGATTCAGATGCTGAAGAACCTTTCTCCTGCGGGTAAAGGTTTTCTTCTTCGTACATACAATCGCATCTGGATTGAGGGACATGTTCCCGCATGCTGGCACGAGTCTATTGTTGTCCCGATTCCTAAGCCGGGGAAGGACAAGCACTTGCCTTCCAGTAATCGACCTCTCTCGCTTACCAGCTGTGTCTGTAAAGTGATGGAGCGAATGGTTAACTCCCGATTGGTTTGGCTGCTCGAGTCTCGACGCCTACTTACCAATGTACAATGTGGATTTCGTAGGCGCCTCTCTGCTGTTGACCATCTGGTTACCTTGTCGACCTTCATTATGAATAACTTCTTGCGGAAGCGCCCGACCGCGGCTGTGTTCTTTGATTTGGAAAAGGCTTACGACACCTGTTGGAGGGCGGGCATTCTCCGCACCATGTATACATGGGGCCTTCGTGGTCGCCTCCCTCTTTTTATTCTTTCCTTTTTAATGGATCGACAGTTCAGGGTACGTGTGGGTTCTGTCCTGTCAGACACCTTTCGCCAGGAGAATGGGGTGCCACAGGGCTCAGTTTTGAGCGTCGCTCTCTTCGCCATCGCGATCAATCCAATAATGGATTGCCTCCCAGCTGATGTATCAGGCTCCCTTTTTGTGGACGATTTTACCATCTATTGCAGCGCACAGTGTACACGTGTCCTGGAGCGCTGTCTTCAGCGTTCTCTTGACCGTCTTTACTCCTGGAGTGTCGCCAATGGCTTCCGTTTTTCTGCCGAGAAGACGGTCTGTATTAACTTATGGCGCTACAAAGAGTTTCTCCCACCGTCCTTACGACTCGGTCCCGTTGCTCTCCCAGTCATGGAGACAACCAAATTTTTAGGCCTTACATTTGACAGGAACCTTAGCTGGTCTCCACATGTGTCATATTTGGCCGCCCGTTGTACCCGTTCTTTAAATGTCCTCCGTGTTCTCAGTGGTATGTCGTGGGGAGCGGATCGAACCGTCCTATTTCGTCTATATCGGTCGATGGTCCGCTCCAAGCTGGATTATGGGAGCTTCGTATACTCCTCTGCACGGCCATCCATCTTAAGCCACCTCAACTCCATACAACATCGTGGTTTACGACTTGCGATCAGAGCATTTATACTAGTCCCGTAGAGAGTCTTCATGCTGACGCTGGCGAATTGCCACTCACCTACCGGCGCGATATACTGCTTTGTCGGTATGCCTGTTGGCTACTGTCAATGCCCAACCATCCGTCTTATCGTTCCTTTTTTGACGACTCTCTCGACCGTCAATACGGGTTGTATGTCTCTGCCCTGCTACCCCCTGGAGTTCGCTTTCGTCGCCTCCAACACCTTAATTTTTCACTCCCTGCAACCTTTCGAGTGGGCGAGAGCCACACGCCACCTTGGCTCCAGGCTCAGGTCCGTGTTCACCTTGACCTCAGCTCGCTCCCAAAAGAGGTTACCCCCGGTTCGGTCTACCACTCCCGTTTTGTGGAACTTCGTTCGAAGTTTATCAATAGGACTTTCATTTATACAGATGGCTCTAAGACCAATGACGGGGTTGGGTGTTCTTTTATTGTAGGGGCACAAAGTTTCAAATACCAGCTCCATGGCCATTGTTCGGTCTTCACAGCTGAGCTCTTTGCCCTCTACCAGGCTGTTCTTTACATCTGCCACCACCGACATTCTGCTTATGTCATCTGCTCCGACTCCCTGAGCGCCATCCAGAGCCTCAGTGATCTGTATCCGGTTCACCCTTTCGTGCACCGGATCCAACGCTCTCTTCGGCAGCTGGTGGATGTCGGTTCTCCGGTTAGCTTTATGTGGGTCCCTGACCATGTCGGTATCCCTGGGAACGAAGCTGCAGATGCCGCGCCCAAGGCTGCGGTCCTCCAGCCTCAGACAGCTTCTTGTTGTGTCCCTTCATCAGATTTTATCAGGGTTATTTGTCGGCGCATTTTATCGCTGTGGCATGCCGATTGGGCTGCCCTTACAGCCAACAAGCTTCGGGCCTTGAAACCACTTCCCCTGGCTTGGACGTCCTCCTCACGCCCTTCTCGGCGGGAGGAGGTAGTTTTGGCCCGGTTAAGAATTGAACACTACCGGTTCAGCCATCGCCATCTGCTGACGGCTGCGCCGGCGCCGTTCTGCCCATGTGGGCAATTGCTGACGGTCCGCCACATTTTACTGTCCTGTCCGGATTTTAACGCCCTGCGTCTCGATCTTAACCTGCCATGTACTTTAGATGCCGTTTTAGCGGATGACCCACGAGCAGCTGCTCGTGTTCTTCGTTTTATCAATTTGACAAACCTCACTAAGGACATTTGATGCTGTTTTTTAATCCTATGCCTGTCAGTCTGTCTTTTATCGTGTTTTCCCTTTTAGTTGTTGTTTTAAACTTGTGCCTCGCGGTGCATTCTTAACGTCATCAGGGCGCTAATGACCATTGAAGTTGTGCGCCCTAAAACCACAAAAAAAACCCTGTAAAAGATAGCCTGTCTACGTAGTGCGTGACGTCACAAGATGGCTACACACAAAGTCCCTTCTTCAACAGTTTCACGGAACAGTGCTTGTGAATAGTCGTTCGGCGAGTTTCGCGTCAGTTTACTATTATAGTGAATGGTGTTCCTGCGTTAGTGTACGTGATTTGGTTGTTTAGTTTCTGTGCACTAAACTGGTGATCTGTTTTTCTTGCCTGTGAAAATTTCGTTGCCTGCAAAATGCCGTATCGTTGTTGTGTGCCGAATTGTAGTGGAAATTACGACGGTGGACCAAAAGTAACCGTGTTTAAATTTCCGGAGGATGAAGCAACGAGGAAGAAATGGTTGTCAAGTATTCGCAGAGATAACTTCACTCCTTCAAGTTCAAGAGTAAGTATTTATTTTCTTTATTTCATAAGAGGTTAAGTGTGCTAACAAAGAATAGGCACTTATGCAGTAAGGAAGGTCAGCGACATTTTGACTAATATATCAGATCTTAACTGAATAAGTGCCGAAGAAAATAGCGTTTCATTTTCTTGCTGGTAATTGTACAGTTTAGCTGGTATAGGTTATATGAATTCTGTATTCTGCAAGTTCAACCAGTATAGCCTAAGCACAGTCATACTTACGTAGTTAAATATCTCAGTATATCTTTATACTTACTGTTTATGCTGCCTGTTAGGAATAAAAGTCGGTTTATAATTAAGTACGTGCACTTAAGATACAGACGACTTTCGATGTATTCTGCTTCTGTATTTAGTGTTTCTTTTTGCTGTAAAAGTCTTTAGGAAGTTGCCTGTTCAAATACAAGTAATGCGGTGTACCCAGAAATTGAAAATGAAGTAAAAACAGTGTCTCAGTCGCTTGTTGTTAATAAATTATTGGTGGGAATTTGAAGTCATTGCAAGGAATGTTACTATTAGGGAATATAGTAGGCTTTAGACTTAACAGTGAACCATAGACAGGAAAAATGAATGAGTACATAAATGGATTAACAGGCCATCACAAAATGCAAAGGGAGAAACTGTGAAAACATATAAAAAATACTTGTTGATTTTACAAATTCTTACTTTTTGGTTCTGGAATTTCAGATACATGCCAGTGGCCTACACAGCTGTCTTATAGATACACAGCTAAAGTACTTGAAAGCAATTGTGTGCTCATGTTTAGCCTAATAGGTAGCACATAAGTGGCAATGTATTAGTTCATCATACTGTCAGTTTTTATGTAAGTTATGAACTGATATCAAAAGCAAAACAGTGTCTGATAAAAAGCACTACCTTTAAGTATTTCATAGTTCGAAAGGTTACACAGTGTTGACAATTACTTTGTATTATTCTGTTACTGTGTCACAGTTGCTTCTATGGATTACACCTGTGTGAGTTTGGTGTCATCATGCTTTCTTGTGCCTGAGGGGTGGGGGTGTGTGTGTGTGTGTGTGTGTGTGTGTGTGTGTGTGTGTGTGTGTGTGTGTGTGTGTGTGTGTGTGTGTGTGTGTGTGTGTGGGGGGGGTGGGGGGGGGGAATAGAGCAAGACATTATGCAAAAATCCCACCCCTCTTGTGAATATATGAGCTTCAAGGCTAAATTATAAAAAAAATGTCACTGTTATTGAATTATGCTACAAACATTAGTCAATGTTTGTAATTTTTGATGGGGAAAGTACTTTCTTCATTTCACCATCTCTTTAAGAGCTTGTTGCCATGAGATGTAACTGCATGTGTTTTGATATTGTAGTGTTATTGTTTTATAGAGTTACTATGCCATGGCCACATTTATCGCTTGAGTATTCTTCTGCATTTTAGTTGGGAGTCTATTTGTATTTTAGAACTAGAAACTAACTTTATATTCATAAATTATTTTCACACTATTAATATTGTCATCACATTCAGTTGTAAGCACCTTTTTCATTTTTTATTCATTTTTAATTACAGGTATGTCATGTTCACTTCCACAAGGATGATGTTATTTGGGAAACACAAATTTTGGATGAAAGGACTGTTCAGTTATTAAGAGCCCCCCTACTCAAACCACGTTTGAGACCAGATGCAGTTCCATCACTACTCCCAAACTGTCCTTCGTACCTTTCAAAGGAAGAAAGTAGACGTGAAGGGCCATAGGAGAAAAAGCAAAGGCTTGAAAATGAGCAGTTAGCTGCAGCGTTACAATATAGTTCAGCATCATAGAAGGACTATGAAAACAATTTCAGCTTCAGTTCTTTAGAAGAGTTGATGTTGCGTACGAAGGAAGTGGATTTGCCCAACGAGTGGAGTGTGATCGAAAAACACAGTGATTTTGTTTGTTTTTTAAAGATAAGAAATCCAGCACCATTAATCACACATTCTGTCGTTATAGATAGTAATTTAAATGATTCATTGTTTAAGAAAGATGTACAAATTAAGACATTAGGAAAAAGATCTTTTCCTGTAATTGTAACCAATATCCATGAAATTGTCAGTGTACTGCAGGAGTTTTCAGGCACAGATTGTGGGCACTCAGAAACTTCTATAGATAGTATTGTAGAGATAGTGAAAGACAGAGTAGGAGTGCTGAAAGACAGTTTACAGGAGAGTGAAAAGGAGATGGTAGACTTTATATATGAACAAGTTAGTCTCTTAAATGTAAAGAAATTTAATCATAGGTTTAGTTCTACATTTATCATACTGTGTTGTTTGCTATTTTCAATTTCATCTCATGCTTACAATTTTTTACGTAGCAGCTCATTAATGAAAATGAAAATGCCACATCCAAGCACTCTGCGTAGTATCTGCAGCAAATTTAACGTGAATCCATCTCACGAAAGGCTTGGGGGAAGTAATTCCCTGTCCTATGCAAGACAGAAATTTCAATACTTGAACAGCGATGATGTCAATGTTGTTTTGAGTGTAGATGAAATTCATCTAAATTCTTATTTGGAATATAAAGGAGGTAGTGTTTTGGGCATGTCATATAACTCTGAATGTGCTGCAAATTCAGCATTTGTATTTATGTTGCAGAGTGTCAAGTCTTTGTACAGGGATGTTGTTCACATTTTACCAGTGAAAACCATTTCATCTAATGCATTATACGATGTGCTACTGGCCGTAATAAATGGCCTTGAACTAATAGGCTATAGGGTTTTTTGTGTGGTAACTGACAACAACAAAATCAATAGCAAAACCATGTCAATGTTTTCTCTGGATAAAGCTATTAATATAGTTTTTAAACATCCATCTGATCCTAATCGCCCACTTTTCTTTTTAATTGATGTCATTCACATTGTTAAATGAATAAGAAATGTGTGGCTGAACCAAAAAAATTATGGTAAAGATATGTTTTATCCTCAGTTTCCAGTTAGAAAAGAAGTGGAAGAAAATAAGTTTTCTGTAGCTTCTTTTAAAACACTGAAACAGATTTATGACATACATTCCAGTTGTTTAGTAAAATATTGTCACACATTGTCTCTCAAATCACTTTGCCCTACATCATTAGAAAAACAGAGTATGAAACTAGTGCTGCAGATATTCAATCGACATGTCAGAAGGCCTTGAGGTAGCTAGTGATAAATTTGATTTGAGACATGCACCATCAACAGCCGAATACATTCGAATAATAACAAAATGGTTTGATGTCGTTGTTGTTGTTGTGGTCTTCAGTCCTGAGACTGGTTTGATGCAGCTCTCCATGCTACTCTATCCTGTGCAAGCTTCTTCATCTCCCAGTACCTACTGCAACCTACATCTTTCTGAATCTGCTTAGTGTATTCATCTCTTGGTCTCCCCCTACGATTTTTACCGTCCACGCTGCCCTCCAATACTAAATTGGTGATCCCTTGATGCCTCAGAACATGTCCTACCAACCGATCCCTTCTTCTGGTCAGGTTGTGCCACAAACTTCTCTTCTCCCCAATCCTATTCAATACTTCCTCATTAGTTATGTGATCTAGCCATCTAATCTTCAGCATTCTTCTGTAGCACCACATTTCGAAAGCTTCTATTCTCTTCTTGTCCAAACTATTTACCGTCCATGTTTCGCTTCCATACATGGCTACACTCCATACAAATACTTTCAGAAATGACTTCCTGACATTTAAATCTATACTCGATGTTAACAAATTTCTCTTCTTCAGAAACGCTTTCCTTGCCATTGCCAGTCTACATTTTATATCCTCTCTACTTCGACCATCATCAGTTATTTTGCTCCCCAAATAGCAAAACTCCTTTACTACTTTAAGTGTCTCATTTCCTAATCTAATACCCTCAACATCACCCGACTTAATTCGACTACATTCCATTATCCTCGTTTTGCTTTTGTTGATCTTCATCTTATATCCTCCCTTCAAGACACTATCCATTCCGTTCAACTGCTCTTCCAAGTCCTTTGCTGTCTCTGACAGAATTACAATGTCATCGGCGAACCTCAACGTTTTTAGTTCTTCTCCATGGATTTTAATACCTACTCCGAATTTCTCTTTTGTTTCCTTTACTGCTTGCTCAATATACAGATTGAATAGCATCGGGGAGAGGCTACAACCTTGTCTTACTCCCTTCCCAACCACTGCTTCTCTTTCATGCCCCTCGACTCTTATAACTGCCATCTGGTTTCTATACAAATTGTAAATAGCCTTTCGCTCCCTGTATTTTACCCCTGCCACCTTTAGAATTTGAAAGAGAGTATTCCAGTCAACATTGTCAAAAGCTTTCTCTAAGTCTACAAATGCTAGGATCGTAGGTTTGCCTTTCCTTAATCTTTCTTCTAAGATAAGTCGTAAGGTCAGTATTGCCTCATGTGTTCCAGTATTTCTACGGAAACCAAACTGATCTTCCCCGAGGTCGGCTTCTACTAGTTTTTCCATTCGTCTGTAAAGAATTCGTGTTAGTATTCTGCAGCTGTGGCTTATTAAACTGATTGTTCGGTAATTTTCACATCTGTCCACACCTGCTTTCTTTGGGATTGGAATTATTATATTCTTCTTGAAGTTTGAGGGTATTTCACCTGTCTCATACATCTTGCTCACCAGATGGTAGAGTTTTGTCAGGACTGGCTCTCCCAAGGCCGTCAGTAGTTCCAATGGAAAGTTGTCTACTCCGGGGGCCTTGTTTGGACTCAGGTCTTTCAGTGCTCTGTCAAACTCTTCACGCAGTATCTTATCTCCCATTTCATCTTCATCTACATCCTCTTCCATTTCCATAATATTGTCCTCAAGCGCATCGCCCTTGTATAGACCCTCTATATACTCCTTCCACCTTCCTGCTTTCCCTTCTTTGCTTATAACTGGGTTTCCATCTGAGCTCTTGATGTTCATACAAGTGGTTCTCTTATCTCTAAAGGTCTCTTTAATTTTCCTGTAGGCAGTATCTATGTTACCCCTAGTGAGATAAGCCTCCACATCCTTACATTTGTCCTCTAGCAATGCCTGCTTAGCCGTTTTGCACTTCCTGTCGATCTCATTTTGGGGACGTTTGTATTCCTTTTTGCCTGCTTCACTTACTGCATTTTTATATTTTCTCCTTTCATCAATTAAATCCAATATTTCTTCTGTTACCCAAGGATTTCTACTAGCCCTCTTCTTTTTACCTACTTGATCCTCTGCTGCTTTCACTACTTCATCCCTCAGAGCTACCCATTCTTCTTCTACTGTATTTCTTTCCCCCATTCCTGTCAATTGTTCCCTTATGCTCTCCCTGAAACGCTCTACAACCTCTGGTTCTTTCAGTTTATCCAGGTCCCATCTCCTTAAATTCCCACCTTTTTGCAGTTTCTTCAGTTTTAATCTACAGGTCATAACCAATAAATTGTGGTCAGAGTCCACATCTGCCCCTGGAAATATCTTACAGTTTAAAACCTGGTTCCTAAATCTCTGTCATACCATTATATAATCTGATACCTTTTAGTATCTCCAGGGTTCTTCCATGTATACAACCTTCTATCATGCTTCTTAAACCAAGGGTTAGCTATGATTAAGTTATGCTCTGTGCAAAATTCTACCAGGCGGCTTCCTCTTTCATTTCTTAGCCCCAATCCATATTCACCTACTACGTTTCCTTCTCTCCCTTTTCCTACACTCGAATTCCAGTCACCCATGACTATTAAATTTGCGTCTCCCTTCACTATCTGAATAATTTCTTTTATTTCATCATACATTTCTTCAATTTCTTCGTCATCTGCAGAGCTAGTTGCCATATAAACTCGTACTACTGTAGTAGGTGTGGGCTTCGTATCTATCTTGGCCACAATAATGCATTCACTATGCTGTTTGTAGTAGCTTACCCGCATTCCTATTTTCCTATTCATTATTAAACCTACTCCTGCATTACCCCCATTTGACTTTGTGTTTATAACCCTGTAGTCACCTGACCAGAAGTCTTGTTCCTCCTGCCACCGAACGTCACTAATTCCCACTATATCTAACTTTAACCTACCCATTTCCCTTTTTAAATTTTCTAACCTACCTGCCCGATTAAGGGATCTGACGTTCCACGCTCTGATCCGTAGAACGCCAGTTTTCTGTCTCCTGATAACGACATCCTCTTGAGTAGTCCCCACCAGGAGATCCGAATGGGGGACTATTTTACCTCCGGAATTTTTTACCCAAGAGGACGCCATCATCATGTAATCATACAGTAAAGCTGCATACCCTCGGGAAAAATTACGGCCGTAGTTTCCCCTTGCTTTCAGCCATTCGCAGTACCAGCACAGCAAGGCTGTTTTGGTTATTGTTACAAGGCCAGATCAGTCAATCATCCAGACTGTTGCCCTTGCAAATACTGAAAAGGCTGCTGCCCCTCTTCAGGAACCACACGTTTGTCTGGCCTCTCAACAGATACCCCTCCATTGTGGTTGTACCTACGGTATGGCTATCTGTATCGCTGAGGCACACAAGCCTCCCCACCAACGGCAAGGTCCATGGTTCATGGGGGGGGGGGGGGTTTGATGTCATGAATGTGAAATCAGTGTTTAAAGGGAAACACAAACAGGATCCTTATATGGATCCGTTGACAACTGATAGCGTTTCTATGCAATTTTTGCTAGATTTTCTAGACTGGCTTGATGTGTGGAAAGCAAAAGGTTTGTCAAGTGGGTTTCTGACAAAAGAAACATTTTTTGCTATTCAGCATACAACATATGCCGTTGTAGAGATTGCTTGATACTGTACTGAAGAGCTAGGTATGAGCTATTTACTGACAGCCAAGCTACAAACAGATGTGCTTGAGCGGCGTTTTGGAAAGTATAGACCGCTTGCAGGTTCCCAATACAATGTTTCAGTGACACAAGTCTATGAAGCAGAAAAGAAGCTTCGAATTCAAAGCGTAATGCCTTTAGTTTTATGTTCTCCTTCCTATGGCAATATCACAGTAGGGGCCATAAAAATTTTTATGTTTTCTGAAGTTGAAGAAATAGACACATTAGACATAGAAGTCAGTGTAACTCAAGACAACGTTCTTTCAGTGAAAGATATTGCAACGTCTTTAACTTTCATTGCAGGCTACTGTGCTCATGCAGTGATTAAGAAGCTGAAATGTGAGAGTTGCGTTAATGAAATTGTGATTGAAAAGGAGTTGCCAATAAACGAATATTTTAGTTTGATACAGAGACTTGATCATGGAGGACTAAAATACCCTTCAGACACTATTTTAAATATGATTGTCTACACTTATATTGTCATCAGCAAACTTCTCAAAGATCATGAAAGAGATTTTCTTGCCTGTACGAATCAACGTGCTATTGCCTGTGCAGTAGCACCTGCTACTCTTCACGAAAATGACTTTTTATTATTTGATGGGGTATGCTGCAATGGAAATTCATCCCAGGCAATAATGAAAAGTGTTGTTTGGGTTGGTGTCAATATATTTTTAAACAACTACTGTAAAAAGGTTAATGGAAAAAAAATTTCAAAAAACACTCAGCGAAAACTGCAAACTCTTACAACATAACTTTGAAATCTTTATCTTAGGTTCTTTTTAAATCATTAATACAAAGCCTGTCATCAGTAATATTGCTACATCAACAAATGCCTCTTAAGCTGAACTAGTCAGGTTAATCTGAAACTAGTCAAACTTACCAAATTGCAACTTATGGCTGAGAGTTTGTATAAATATTTTAATATACAGCTGTTGACAGCTATCAACACTAATAGCCTAACGTGAAATTTTTATCAAAGAAATAAATCTTTAATATAAAGAATCTTACACTAATTTTTTCTCAGTTGAAGTTGGGTGGTAAATGATATATACAGGAGGGAGGACCAATAGTAATCTTTTTATAGTATGTGAAACCTAGAAATCAATTCGCTTGCTTTTCCGAGTATGACTTAAACCACTTCTTTGCTGCATGCCTTATTCATAGTATTTCTAATTTGTGTAATAAAGTTATGTGGCCCAACATGGCACATGCCTTTGACAATGACAAGACAACGCCATTTTGATCACCTTCCTTTATTATTTTGAGAAAAACTTACACAAACTGTGCTATAGCAGACTCCACTTTTTTTGCAAACAAGGTTAGTTTGTCTTGGTGATAAATGGGAGACAAGAGCAAAATTGCTCTATAGTTCTCTACATTCTCTGCAACACTTTTCTTTGTATACTGAAGTTATTACTTCAGCTTGTGATACATGTGAGAAATCTGCCGATTTGTAATGATTCATTAATTGTTACTGTTGAAAAAGCTACTATAGTATTTATGCATTCTTTAGGTAGACAAATTTCGATTTCACGTAGTGTTTGTGGTGATCCTCTGTCTTCTACTACTGTCACTGTTATGAGTGCAGATGTGCATGCTGTGACAATTGCCTCTCTTTTTCTGAGTTTACTACTTTCTCTGCAGCTGTTATAACTGTTGTTTTCTCAACATTTTCTTATGTAGATCATGTTTGCATATATTTTACTACCAATACAAATGGAGAAGCTGGTAGGGGAGGGCTTTGCAGTACTTTCATGGCCTTCTTTGTGTATGATTGGCAGGTCTCCTCATCTAATAGTAATGTAATTGTGGAACAGCTCTCACTTCTGTTACAAGCACTATTGAGTGCCACTAATTCTCAGGTTGACTAATTACTGAGCTCTTTAAATAGATGCTTGCTCTGTGCCATAAAGTGCCTTCTTGTTAGCTCATCTTTGCTGAGGAGAAAAATATCTGAGGTGGACTCTCAGGTATGCCCTTCTGTTGGCTTTTTGAATATATTTGTTTATAAAACAATATTAAAAAAGCTTAAGCCTGTCACAATTGCTTTTCACTCACCTAATCTAATTAATGTAACCATATCATATTCCAACAACACCTGACACATTTTTGCCACATAACACATACTTACAGTTGGTAATTACTTGCAATTTACAGGGTGATCTAATATAATGTCTATATGCATCGCCATTTTTCTACTACAGTGCTTTCATATGCATTCTTCCTACACAAAACTTTATGGTGCAGTGTTTTATTTGCATTATTTTAGGGTCCCACTTAAAGACCTTCCATTACTACCCTGGAGATTATAAAATAGCAATTTAATAATTAATGTTGTTCAAAATTTATCATTATTATTCCTAAAATTATGAATCTTAAGTCTCAAGAATGTGGTTATTGTTAATGTTTGGCCTTGGTGTCCATAAGTCTTAATTATTTTGTCCCTGCATAGTATTCATGCTGTACATCTATAATTTTCTATTGTGAACCACTATAATCTAAAATTTTTCTCATTCCATGTGTTAGTGATTATTGACAAGAGTGTATGGAAGATGAACAAAAGAAATAAATAAATTCATTCATACACAGAATTTTTTTACTTAATTTGCATTCATTCATATCAGCATGGTCAGTAGATGAAACTTGTTTTCCACTTTTAAACAATTACCAGTATATATATTTTGGAATGATGATCTGTTAAAGTATTGCAACTAAATAGAGCTGAACCACCACCCCCACCCCTTTCCCCAAACTTACGGAAGGATGAAGTATCTAAGCCACTGGTGAGTGCAGCCCGAATGTGATGCCAAATGCAGGTAAGTGTTCATTTTTCACAATTATTTCATCACAGGTCACATCACGTCATAAAACTTCTCAACAGATGAAATGAAAGTTTACTTTGTAGTTGAAATTTATTTATGTGCAATTCATGCAAACAGTTTGTTTCAAAGTATATACTTCTTAGTACAGAAACATTCTTTCTTCAAAGGTATTCAGTTTAGAGCAGCGAAATTCTAACCTGGTAATCTGTATTTTGAGACCTCTTGTAATTTCAATACATAATGGAAATTTAGTTAACTTACTGGGAAAAGAGAATTCATTGAAATTTGTATTGGCATACCAAAACTTTATGGCAATACCATTACATACTCATCTCAGGTCAGTGAGATTTTCTTAATGGAAAGAAAGTTTCTTAGGGGAAGGTGCACAAACTGAGAAGAGATATCATATCATTCATTAGAACTGCATTTCACTTAAAAAATATTAACAGGAGAAATTTCTTTAAATAAAAAAAAAGCATGAATACGAGGTTGCTGAAATGGTGGACTAAAACATATGTAGAACATGTCTTTCAGGGCAGTGTTAGTTTTTGAAACGACTCATACTATTGCTTATTACCAGTGCCTCTCTATAGGGTGTGTTATAATTCGAACATTATTTGCCCAATTTTCGTGTTTCTTTTTTTAATTCACAGGTATATCATCCAATCAGGTTTTAAAATGGATTTTGCTACATAAGGAATAAACAGCGGCAATAACAGTGTCCGTAAAATGTTAGCTGCCAGTGTGCTACTTTGCAAAGTGCCGTCCACATTATTAGACCTGCGTCAAAGTGATGCAATATTTAACTTAAAAAACAGAACAAAACCCCTAAAAGAAAGTCCGCGAGAGTATACGAGAATCTTTCGCGGGTGGCTTTCAATCAAAATTTTTGTCATTCAAAATCGTCTTACACAGGAACTGCAAAACGGAAGAATGGTGAATGGTGGTCAGCCATAAAAGATAAATGTATACCGTTGCAGACGTTTAGATTGGCCTTTTCGAGATTTACAATTTATACTACAGCACTTACAGTTTAGGAATGGTATTGGGAAAGAGCACACTGGTGGCAAACACTTGCACTTTTTGTAGCTGACGATCTTTGAACGGCTAACCAGACTGCCATCAAACAAGTCGTGACAATCCGCATTAAAGCAACTTTAAAATAAACTACAATGAAATGGGTCCATTCATTTGGGAGTTTTGATGCCTCAGATAATGAAAGTTATTACAGCCACTTTTTACATCGGGGCTAAAAGGTATGCAGAAATAAGTTACACACAAAAGAACTGGGTCATTTGAGAAAGGAAATCTTGTAATTCATGAGAGAGGTATGTCAGATTTCTTTACGAATTTTCCTCGTGCGGTTCCCGCAACAGTCTATTGCTGTGGCCAAACGGACTGCGAGCATCGGCACCAAACTACGTGCGTGACGTCACTGAGCGGGCGCGCAGGCTTTCCTCTATAGGGGGTGCTGGTTCTGCCCATGTGGGCAACTGCTGACGGTCCGCCACATTTTAACGTCCTGTCCGGATTTTAACACACTGCGTCTTGATCTTGGCCTGCCATGTAGTCTAGATGCCATTTTAGCGGATGACCCACGAGCAGCTGCTCGCGTTCTTCGTTTTATCAACTTGACCAACCTCTCTAAGGACATTTGATTATGCTGTTTTTTTTTTTAATCCAGTGCCTGTCAGTCTGTCTTTTATCTTTTTCCCTTTTAGTTGCTGTTTTAAACTTGTGCCTCGCGGTGCATTCCTAACGTAGTCTGGGCGCTAATGACCATTGACGTTGTGCGCCCTAAAACCACAAAAAAAGACATGCAGACTCAAGAAGGTCGCGGATTTAAGTATATAATGATGTATCAGGACCACTTGACAAAATTTGTTTCGTTACGTGCACTGCAAAGCAAGAGGGCAGAGGAAATAGCACATCATTTAGCAGATATATTTTTGACATTTGTTGCTCCTTGTATTTTCCACTCTGACAACGGCAGAGAATATGTTAATTCTGTCATAAACGAGCTGGCTGTATTTTGGCCTGAGTGTAAACTGGTTCACGGACCACAGACGCACAGCCAAAGGCAAGGTATTGTTGAACGCGCCAACCAAGACGTTGAAAAAAAATATTTTCTTCGTGTATGAAAGACAACATTACCACCAACTGGTCAAACGGTCTTCGCTTTGTACAGTTTATGAAAAATCGGGCATATCATTCTGGTATCAAACAAACACATTACAAAGCTGTGTTTGGCACAGAACCACGAGTAGGGTTTATGACTTCGAGTTTGGCTCTAGATGTTATTAAGGAGATAAAAGATGAACATGATCTTAAAGAGGCTTTAAATAAAATTAATGTGGTAGACGCAGAAAATGAGACACCTGACGAACTGGAACCCTCACACGACTCAGAGGAGATAGCGGTTATGGTTAGTGGCAATGGACGGATTACAGCTGCAGCCAGACAAGATGATGTAGCAGCTTTGCCCAGTACACGTATACAGTCTCCAACAACAGCAGTAGCCAAGCAAGAGGATCCAGAAGCCGTTAGCTAGTACGAGTGCGGAGCCTCAGATAACTCCAGCTTGTCACAAAGAACCAGAAGCTGAAGCTATTACGAAACGACAATCTCAAATACGAACAGCTAGAGAAAACGCTCATGAAAACCTGACGAAACAGGCCAAAAGGATGAAGATGGCTTCACAATGAATACGCGCTACTCTAGAAATCTGTGACAATATAATTATACCGATTCCTGTTATCGACAGCGCAAAAGCAGATCTCCCCAATCTTATTGAAGTTGTTCTTCAGAATGATGAACAGGGCTTGCACAAGATTAGAAAGATATATGGGATACTCGACAAATTGTATTGCAGGTATGTATTTCTGAATTGATTTCAATAATTAAGGACAAATGTTAGACAGTCATTACTTAATTGATTTAATGCTCCGAAAACGTCGCTAACTATTCAAGTAATTCATTCATATTTTAAGATTGAATACTTACATTGTAATATATTCTATATGTATTAAGTACCTAATCGCCTTTCAAACAAACTAATTAAAAGTTCTCTTCCAGATCCGAATTCGACGTGTCCAAAGAGAAATTCTTGCTGCTGGAAGACGTGCCACAGACAAAGGTATCATTAAGAACTGCTGCCAAGATGGCAGCCTTAGGATCAGGACAAGAATTTGTTCGCTGTGTGTGTGTAAGAAGGCATGTATTTAAAAAAGGTGCTTTTCTTGGGAAAAAGGAAAACTTTGTAACTCAAAATGTCAAGACAGTTTGCCTTGCAATAACATATAATCAAAATTTAATTGTAAAATTTTTTGGCACGTTTCTCCTTTATTAAGACTGTGGCAACTTTTGTCAAATGTATCAGTAATTTATATACTTTCACTGTATGATTATTTTGTTTCCACTTTCGTAACTAATATTGTTAAAGTGGCTGTAATTTTCCTTCAAATGTTTCTTCAGTGTGTGGTTATTTTTGTATTGCTGTAGTTAATATTAACGACTTAGATATATTATCAATATTCTCAATAAATATTGCATTGCACAATACAAAAATGTTTTTATTTTTTTATTTCGACTAGGCAAAACGCGTTTTGATGAAGTGGCTCAGTATGCACTAGTTTTAACTAGTAAGAACGCGTTCTAACTAACAACGGGTTTTCACTGTAACATATCTACCTCTAACTTATCCATTTCCCTTTCTAAATTTTTTAACTTGCATGCCTGATTAAAGGATCTGACATTCCACGCTCCAATTCGTAGAACGCCAGTTGCCTTTCTCCTGATAACGACATCCTGTTGAGCAGTCCCCGCCCAGAGATCCGAACGGGGGACTGATTGACTTCTGGAGTATTTTACCCAAGAGGACGCAATCATTTAACCATGCAGTAAAACTGCATGCCCTCGGGACAAATTATGGCTGTAGTCCCTTGCTTTCAGCCGTTCTCAGCACCAGCACAGAAAGGCCGTTTTGCTTGATGTTACAAGGCCAGATCAGTCAATCATCGTGACTGTTGCCCCTGCAACTACTGAAAAGGCTGCTGCCCCTCTTCAAGAACCACAAGTTTGTCTGGCCTCTCAACAGATACCCTTTCGTTGTGGCTGCAAATACGGTACGGCTATCTTTATCCCTGACGCACGTTAGCCTCCGCACCAAGTCCAAGGTCTCTGGGGTCATGGGAGAGAATTAGAGGGAAAACGTATCGCAAAACTTTCCGTACTGTTGACCATGATATGGATGATTCTCGTGACACTACACATGCACTAGCACTTCCCAGACACACTGCGTGGTCAGTTACAGCAGCAGCAGCAGCAGCAGCAGCAGCAGCAACAACCTCATCAGTAACTTCCACTGTGGTAGGAGGCCTTCTCCTTCCAGATGCCACATCAAGCTCAGCCGTGTTTCCGAATTTTATTACCACCTTCATTATACCATGTAATGACATCAGGCCTGTCCCCAGACCTTTCCGTCAGCGATGCTCTCTCAATGCAACACTGTTTTATGCGAGCGGCAGCAAATTCCACTTTCACTAACAGTGCACTGTTTCTCGTCTCCATAGCCACACTGTTCACTCACGTTATGGCTAGCCAGATGAGAGCGTGGTTGTCATACTGTCATACAAACAGTTTGCAGCACCAGATTTGCACCTGAAGGAAAAAACAAATATTTTTTCCCGTGTAAATCAGTTTCGCATTAACGCATTAGAATATGTACAAGTTTCGTTGTCATGCGATAATTACAGCCCGCACTGGACCTCCAGCAGTAATTGCACTTTAATTAAAACCACCCTGTATTTACCCTGTCTTGGAAGCGACAATTAAAACTGTCT
This sequence comes from Schistocerca serialis cubense, assembly GCF_023864345.2. Classification (NCBI taxonomy): domain Eukaryota; kingdom Metazoa; phylum Arthropoda; class Insecta; order Orthoptera; family Acrididae; genus Schistocerca; species Schistocerca serialis. The sequence goes on along the minus strand of NC_064640.1, from coordinate 1,058,537,146 downwards.
CTCTGTACACTCACTATATTCCTTACTCAGCACACACATTCTATTTAGTGGGCTGAAGTACAGTAAAATGTTGCTATCATTCCACTTCTTTTTTTGACATTTTGTGATAAATCCATCGTTTACCCTGATAACAAACAGTGTAACTCTTCACTGAATACGACAAATGAAAGATTTGGTATCCACATGGGTGTCTACTCATCAAGGTTCGAACATTACATAGACATTTAATATAGGTATTCACTTCAACACTGAAATAACTTCACCGTGTGCACTACTGGTAAACGCAAAATATCGAGACAGTATTCTATCTTTTGCCACACATTCTACACCACGTGTGGTGTGATTGTACTAATGGCTTCTCTGATGCGGTGTTACATTGTCACAATATCACGAACTGCTGTTTTGTACACACATCCCCAAAGAAAGAAATCTAAGGGGATGGTGATGTGATGAGGTGACGGCGGCGGCCACGGAACTGGGCCCCTCTGCCTGTCCACCTGTTGGGAGGCTTTCATTAAGGGATCCCTGGAGCCCAGTGATGGGGAGCGACATCTCCTTGATAGATGACAGTGTCTTGTATATCCCATGGATGGGGTACGGCATAATTCACCAACATGTCTAGGGGTTCACATATTCACTTATATTGATTTCGAGGAAGAAAATTAAGCCAGTCACTCGATCACACACAACCCACACCACAAAATAACGTTTCCAATGTCCCAAAGCTGTTTTCGTACAATATGAGGATCTTCTGATCCCCAGATCCGGGCATTACATTTGTTACCTCTGTCACAAACGTGAAATGTAGTTTCATCGGAAAAACACACACGCTTCAAGATATCATTGTCCTCATCCAAACCGTTCAGCATCTACACTGCAAATCGTTCATGTTTTGGGCCATCATCTGCTTATATTGCGTGAAAAATTGGGACCTCGTATACATAAAGATTAAGACGTTTGCGAACAGCTTTATGAACTGTATTCTTGGGCGATCGAAGCTTGTCTAATCGGTTTCGGTGGCGACCTCGTGAATGCAGTTTGAGCTACCTGCCCAGAATCACCCGAAACAAGTGGTCTGCCGCAGCTTGAGGTGATTTTTTTTTTTTTTTTTTTTTTTTTTTTTTTTTTTTTTTTAAATGGGACACAGTTTCGCTTCACTGTGTTCGATGATTTAGTTTCTTCTAGCCACACAACACACTGTTTTCTGTGGTGGCGGGGGGAACCGTTTTTACATTGTAGCTCACAAGGCGCTACTTTTCGCAAAAGTGTCGAATGAGACACAGTGCTATAGAAATTTAATGGGTTCCCTAGCAGACCTGTAACAAAAAAATACCATCATAGATATTTAATATACAAAGTGGGGTAAAAACTTATGGACACGCTGTATTTAATTCTTTCAGTGGTTGTAGTCAGCGATCGAATACTTAAGCACATTTTTCGTCAAATACAGTTTGACTATTAAATCCCTCTCTACAACTGGACAGGCTGGCTGCAAGAGAAAAAGTTTGCAAAACTTCGAACATAGATAGCGAGGCAGTGGTCAGAGCATCACAGTCAATTATTGGGAATTAAAGTGTGTAGCCTTTGTTGAACTCTGAAGCTAAAGGCATAACGGAGAAATTGTGTAGTTTTGAAACATCCTTTGCGATTGCGAGTTGGGGTACAATTCTCGAAAGGTTCAGTGTTGTAAGTCAGCCAGTGTTCCGCAGTTGCACAGTTCCGTAGTTAGTCTCTCGGAAGAAATTAAAATGGGATACCAATTTTTCAAGAATCAATGTCAGAAGAAATTTGAATCACTTCGTAAAATTGCTCGAAGTTCGAGAAAGTGAAGTTAGGACAAGAAACACGATAAGAAAAACGAAGAAATTGTTCGACGAATATGATTCGGATATCAAAGAAGCTAATGGATTAGATGAGGTGCGGATATCCTTTTGATTTTGGATAAACTGGCTGAAGAACAGAACAAGAATTTTTAGTCTTATAAGGATTTCAGTGAGCTATATGTATTCCGCAGCGTCGTGGTGCAGCGGTAAGCGCTGGGGTTCGTAATCCGAAGGTCGCCGGATCGAATCCTGAACCATTCAACAATTTCCCCCCATGAACCATGGACCTTGCCGTTGGTGGGGAGGCTTGTGTGCCTCAGCGATACAGATGGCCGTACAATAGGTGCAACCACAACGGAGGGGTATCTGTTGAGAGGCCAGACAAACATGTGGTTCCTGAAGAGGGGCAGCAGCCTTTTCAGTAGTTGCAAGGGCAACAGTCTGGATGATTGACTGATCTGGCCTTGTAACACTAACCAAAACGGCCTTGCTGTGCTGGTACTGCGAACGACTGAAAGCAAGGGGAAACTACGGCCGTAACTTTTCCCGAGGACATGCAGCTTTACTGTATGATTAAATGATGATGGCGTCCTCTTGGGTAAAGTATTCCGGAGGTAAAATAGTCCCCCCATTCGGATCTCCGGGCGGGGACTACTCAAGAGGACGTCGTTATCAGGAGAAAGAAAACTGGCGTTCTACGGATCGGAGCGTGGAATGTCAGATCCCTTAATCGGGCAGGTAGGTTAGAAAATTTAAAAAGGGAAATGGGTAGGTTAAAGTTATAGTGGGAGTTAGTGAAGTTCGATGGCAGGAGGAACAAGACTTTTGGTCAGGTGATTACAGGGTTATAAATACAAAATCAAATAGGGGTAATGCAGGAGTAGGTTTAATAATGAATAAAAAAATAGGAGTGCGGGTTAGCTACTACAAACAGCATAGTGAACGCATTATTGTGGCCAAGATAGACACAAAGCCCATGCCTACTACAGTAGTACAAGTTTATATGCCAACTAGCTCCGCAGATGATGAAGAAATTGATAAAATGTATGACGATATAAAAGAAATTATTCAGGTAGTGAATTGAGACGAAAATTTAATAGTCATGGGTGACTGGAATTAGTCAGTAGGAAAATGGAGAGAAGGAAAGATAGTAGGTGAATATGGATTGGGGGGAAGAAATGAAAGAGGAAGCCGCCTTGTAGAATTTTGCACAGAGCATAACTTAATCATAGCTAACACTGGGTTCAAGATTCATAAAAAAAGGTTGTATACCTGGAAGAATCCTGGAGATACTAAAAGGTATAAGATAGATTATATAATGGTATGACAGAGATTTAGGAACCAGGTTTTAAATTGTAAGACATTTCCAGGGCAGATGTGGACTCTGACCACAATCTCTTGGTTATGAACTGCAGATTGAAACTGAAGAAACTGCAAAAAGGTGGGAATTTAAGGAGATGGGACCTGGATAAACTGAAAGAACGAGAGGTTGTAGAGTGTTTCAGAGAGAGCATAAGGGAACAATTGACAGGAATGGGGGAAAGAAATACAGTAGAAGAAGAATGGGTAGCTCTGAGGGATGAAGTAGTGAAAGCAGCAGACGATCAAGTAGGTAAAAAGACGGGGGCTAATAGAAATCCTTGGGTAACAGAAGAAATATTGAATTTAATTGATGAAAGGAGAAAATATAAAAATGCAGTAAATGAAGCAGGCAAAAAGTAATACAAACGTCTCAAAAATGAGATCGACAGGAAGTGCAAAATGGCTAAGCAGGGATGCCTAGAGGACAAATGTAAGGATGTAGAGGCTTTTCTCACTAGGGGTAAGATAGATACTGCCTACAGGAAAATTAAAGAGACCTTTGGAGAGAAAAGAACCACTTGTATGAATATCGAGGGCTCAGATGGAAACCCAGTTCTAAGCAAAGAAGGGAAGGCAGAAAGGTGTAAGGAGTATATAGAGGGTTTATACAAGGGCGATATACTTGAGGACAGTATTATGGAAATGGAAGAGGATGTAGATGAAGATGAAATGGGAGATACGATACTGCGTGAAGAGTTTGACAGAGCACTGAAAGACCTGAGTCGAAACAAGGCCCCGGGAGTAGACAACATTCTATTAGTACTACTGACGGCCTTGGGAGAGCAAGTCCTGACAAAACTCTACCATCTGGTGAGCAAGATGTATGAGACAGGTGAAATACCTTCAGACTTCAAGAAGAATATAATAATTCCAATCCCAAAGAAAGCAGGTGTTGACAGATGTGAGAATTACCGAACTCTCAGTTTAATAAGTCACAGCGGCAAAACACTAACGTGAATTCTTTACAGACGAATGGAAAACTGGTAGAAGCGGACCTCGGGGAAGATTAGTTTGGATTCCGTAGAAATGTTGGAACACGTGAGGCAATACTAACCTTACGACTTATCTTAGAAGAAAGATTAAGAAAAGGCAAACCTACGTTCCTAGCATTTGTAGACTTAGAGAAAGCTTTTGACAATGTTGACTGGAATACTCTCTTCCACATTCTAAAGGGGGCAAGGGTAAAATACAGGGAGCGAAAGGCTATTTACAATTTGTACAGAAACCAGATGGCAGTTATAAGAGTCGAGGGGCATGAAAGGGAAGCAGTGGTTGGGAAAGGAGTGAGACAGGGTTGTAGCCTATCCCCGATGTTATTCAATCTGTATATTGAGCAAGCAGTAAAGGTAACAAAAGAAAAATTCGGAGTAGGTATTAAAACTCATGGAGAAGAAGTAAAAACTTTGAGGTTCGCCGATGACATTGTAATTCTGTCAGACACAGCAAAGGACTTGGAAGAGCAGTTGAACGGAATGGACAGTGTCTTGAAAGGAGGATATAAGATGAACATCAACAAAAGTAAAACAAGGATAATGGAATGTAGTCGAATTAAGTCGGGTGATGCTGAGGGAATTAGATTAGGAAATGAGACACTTAAAGTAGTAAAGGAGTTTTGCTATGTAGGGAGTAAAATAACTGATGATGGTCGAAGTAGAGAGGATATAAAATGTAGACTGGCAATGGCAAAGAAATCGTTTCTGAAGAAGAGAAATTTGTTAACATCGAGTATAGATTTGTCAGGAAGTCGTTTCTGAAAGTATTTGTATGGAGTGTAGCCATGTATGGAAGTGAAACATGGACGATAACGAGTATGGACAAGAACAGAATAGAAGCTTTCGAAATGTGGTGCTACAGAAGAATGCTGAAGATTAGATGGGTAGATCACGTAACTAATGAGGAGGTATTGAATTGGATTGGGGAGAAGAGACGTTTGTGGCACAACTTGACTAGAAGAAGGGATCGGTTGGTAGGACATGTTTTGAGGCATCAAGGGATCACAAATTTAGCATTGGAGGGCAGCGTGGAGGGTAAAAATCGTAGTGGGAGACCAAGAGATGAATACACTAAGCAGATTCAGAAGGATGTAGGTTGCAGTAGGTACTGGGAGATAAAGAAGCTTGCACAGGATAGAGTAGCATGGAGAGCTGCATCAAACCAGTCTCATGACTGAGGACCACAACAACAACAACATTTGTATTTGTGTCAGAACTGAAGAAGCCAAGTCCACTCGAAATTCAGGAAGGGTAGTCCAGGATTCAACAAGTCTACAGTTCAGATCTCGAGAATTTAACACGTATCTAGTAGGATACCATGGCTGTAGTAAACCGCCGATAGAGAAGACACGACCGGATCAGTATTGACTGGAATACTGTCATTTAAATTCTGAAGGTGGGAGGGGTAAAAGACAGGGAGCGAAGGGCTATTTCCAATTTGCACAGAAACCAGATGGCAGTCAAAAGAACCGAGGGGTATGAAAGGGAAGCAGTGGTTGAGAAGGGAGTGAGACAGGGTTGTACCTATCACCGATGTTATTCAATATGTATATTGAACAAGCGGTAAAGGAAACAAAAGAAAAATTTGCAGTAGGAATTAAAATCCACGGAGAAGAAACAAGATTTGCGAACTGAAATGGGGTTCCATGGTTTGTTAATACCACCCAAGGGTGAATGACGGAAGGTGTGGACCAAGGACATTTGAGGTACTTCCTTCACTGTTTATTTTTTTTACAACACACTTCTTTATTAATAACATTGATAATACTTTTAAAAGGAAACAACACAACAGGCCTTGTAAATTAATATGGCTAGGAGCACTATGGGACTTAACTTCTGAGGTCACCAGTCCCCTAGAACGTAGAACTACTTAAACCTAACTAACCTAAGGACATCACACACATCCATGCCCGAGGCAGGATTCGAACCTGCGACCGTAGCGCCTTCTAAATCGCCCAACTGCATAAGTGAACTACTAAAAATAATCGTTAATATGTTTTGAAACACAATAAACTTCAACTCACAAATAGCATTCAGTTGTTTACTAATTAATATCTGTTCAAAGCAATTTTCCCACATAATCCACAACTTGAAACCAGAAATGAGTGCACTTCATTGCTATTAAATGTCTGCATAAGTTAATGGCCATACATAGTAACCTCTGAACAACAATTCAATTGACTTTAAAAAAATCACAACCACCTAAACATGTTTACAGAATTATGGGAAAGAAACGTATATACACCTTCTGTTTAGCAAATGAACCACTTTCGGCCTGAGCCACCAACAACATAAGTCGGTCTCTTTACCCACATGGAGCCAGTACGAGTTACTGGAAGGAAAACTAAACCGAGCACTGGTACACAGCGTCTGGTCCACCGCACTGTCCAGCTCGCAGCCCTGTCGCGTGGCGCTGTCTCGTCGAGCTTCCACACCGGCCCTCGTACAAAGATGTCGGGTGGCTCTGGGACGGGTGTCTGCACAGAGCCGCCTGCCTGGAGGCCCGAGCACTGTGCGGTGAGGCGACCAGCAGAGGTGGAGGAGGAGGAGGAACAAGTGGCGCTGCAGGTCCTGTAGGCGTGTCAAGGGGGCGCTCCTCTGGTCCGTGACGTCGGAGGTGTGGGAGGGTCACAGTGGCTGCCGTGGCGGCTCGAGTGTTGCGTTGCGGGCCACCAGTGGAGGACGGGTGTAGAGTAGGAGGTACACGCCTGCCCGGCTAGCCGCGCGGTCTGACGCCGTGCTTCCCGAGCGGGAAGGCGTGCCGGTCCCCGGCACGAATCAGTCCGGCCGATTCGTGTCACGTCCGGTTTGCTGGCCGGCCTGTGGATGGTTTTTAAGGCGGTTCTCCATCTACCGCGGCGATTGCGGGCTGGTTGCCCTTATTCCGCCTCACTTACACTATGTCGGCGACTGCTGCGCCAACACTGTCTCCACGTACGCGTACACCATCATTACACTACCACACAGACATTTCGGGATCCACTTTTGTGGTACGAGATGTTCCTGGGAAGGGGGGGGGGGGCAGGGTCCACTGGGGGCCGAATCACACAATAACCCTGGGTTAAGTGTGGGGCGGCGGAGGGGTGGACTGCTGTGGGGTTGTGGACCACTGGGTGTTACGGCGGGAAGAACCGTCTCCGTCGTTTCTAGGACCGCAGTTTAATACACAATACACGCGGTACACACCCCGTACATGTAGTAATAATGATGTTGTCGACACAAGTGTCACGGGACATGTTGACACGACCGAGGATTGCGCGAACTAAACAGTCAGAGCGAGTCCACACAGCTGCCTTCACTGGTCAGCGACGCCGTCGTCCCCACAAGCATTTGTACTCGAGATACTGCACTTCATACACGACACCTCTCAAGTAAAGAATGAAAGTGAGTCAAACTCTTTCAGGATTCTGCGAGATGCCAAAAGGTAGCAACTTGGCGAATCTTTAGCCAAAACTGAACATTGCTCTTCAAATACACTCTGGCACACTCCACAGTAAGGTCTTCTTCCACTGTAAAATACACAAATAATTATTTAAGAAAATCACAAAAACAGGATCGTCTTAATTATTTCGGTGGCTTTACTGTCGAGTCAGATTTGACAGTGAAACTGAAGTAAGCGAAAATCGTAAATTTGTTTTCCAATGACAGAGCAAGGACAAAATCAAATGGTTCAAATGGCTCTGAGTGCTATGGGACTTAACATCTGAGGTCATCAGTCCCCTAGAACTTAGAACTTCTTAAACCTAACTAACCTAAGTACATCACACGCCTCCATGCCCGAGGCAGGATTCGAACCTGCGACCGTAGCGGTCGCGCGGTTCCAGACTGAAGCGCCTAGAACCGCTCAGCCACAACGGCCGGCGGGACAAAATCCCTTCTTATTTCAGTAGTCAGTGTTTTGCGTCCTGATACCTTCCTAAATGTAATGCAAATTGTTTGTATTGTTTCTGTTTAATTTGAGTAAAAGCACAATTTCAATGTTTACATTTATATGTATTGTGTGAATGTTTATTAATTTTTTCTGTTCGTATTTTTATTAAAATCACTCTTTTAAGTTCGAAAGTCAATCTTAAATAATTATCTGTGTTTCATATCGGTGGGTTGGTGGTGGTGGTGGTGGTGGTGGTGGTGGTGGTGGTGGTGGGCGGCGGCAGCAGAGATGTTTTTGCTCAGGGGCGTCTCATGAATCCTAAGTACAGACTTGTCCACAGTCACTGACCTACAGCCATTCGAACGGAAACCGTTACTCCTGTAGTGCTGTCACAGCACCCTTGCTGCCTCAGCCAAATAAGGCGCTTATTAAATGCACTGGAGGATTCAGTCAACACTATCTGCTGCGAATGCACTGTCACAGGGAGACACACTTGTTCGATTCTCAGTCGCTCTACTGCACGACTGCAATGTTCTCGTGGAAACTGCCAACAGCAGCAAGGACCCTCAAACCTGTAACCACGTTATTGGGTATAACAACAACTTATAATCTGTAATTTTGCATACAAGCGAATGATCCATTTTGTGACGATCTAACACCCATTATTTATTTTTTATACATAACGACATGGAATAAACACATGCCAAAAGTTAGTTCCGTACGGATACGATCTATTTCTTTTAATAATAAATTAAAGTCAACCACTGCAGCTTATGTCTATTTTCAGGCAATTCTCAGGGACCACTGTAAGGATTTTGGTATGGCTTTAGTTAATAGATTGGTTCACGGGGTAGGTTTGTGTATATGATTTATAAATATTTCTTAGAAAGTGATATATATTATTTATCTATTTATTCATACTATGAATCATAGTATCTCCGTTCCATTTCTTCTGTGGTGGTGATCTGCTCAGAACATCCGCCCACAAACAGATTTTGCATACGCAGTGGAGAGTGAAGTAACAACACTATTTTCATCTAGCATTGAAAAACGTATTTCGGTTATTAGTCCAATATTTGATTACGTGATCCATTGTGTGAACTTACAAAGTGGTTATTGGACATATGGTTATGTATTTTAAATATCAAATATATAGAGTGAAAATATTTTACTCGAATAAATGTGTCCACATTTTAAGAAAAACCTACCGGTGGTCGGGCTCGATCCTAGGACCTTGCATTACACATAGATACATTCATATCCGCGCCACCAAATCTCCAAACATAATCTTAAAGTATTATCTGTTACGAACAGCATCAATAATTTTTAATGAGATTTTCTCGAGACTGATACAAAATTGTGCTTTATGCTTCTACCTATTTTCAAGTCTAGGCCATGAACTTGAAGTATATTTAAAAGTGAATCGAATGCGTGAGCGAATGGAGGAAGATATCATTTATCCAGAAGTGACATACGCCATCCGAAACGACTTAACCTTTGACCGCTGACAAGAAATCTTGGTTTTGGTTTCTACGTACTTCCTGAGACCCCTCGTATATAAGCGTGTGCAGTAGACTAAGTCTCACATTCCGAATCTAAGAGATCAGCGTGCGAATCATTCAACTCTCTTTTTTTCCACACGTTACGATTGCGACTAAGTTAAGAAAGTCGATGGTTCGAATACTGAGCACGAAATGTTACTTCCTACATGCTACACAGCATCCTTGGTTTTGTTGTTCGCACTTCTCAAATCAGTGCCTGATTTTTGGAAAAGATGCGTGATGTGAGTATATGACGATCGTCGTGAGGACTGAGTTCTCCGCATTGTATATCGGGCTGCGAATGCTCTGGCGGATTTGTTCTTGCTAAGTATGCGTGAGGTTCCCTGTTCCATGCTTACTACTTTAACTGTTGCCTTAAGTACTAGATGCGATAGGTACTCTGCTTCCCGCAATCAAATTCACGGAAATCCAAGTGATGTAAACACATCCTCCATTCAAATGTGTCACAAACGTAACGGTAATTGCTGTGTTTAAAGAAAAGAACACATCAGCCATGACGAGCTTAAAACGGGGCAGGGGAGTTAACTGTAAAAAAAATTTAAATTCCCTCAGCGAGGTTCTTTCCATACAACAGGAAAAAGTGCACTTCGCTAACAGAGTTGTTACTACTAGCTGTAATGCTCATAGATAATTGTGTCTCGCTCACTGTTCGTTTTGTATGAGATGCAGTAGGTTCACATGAGATTGACAGTATGTTGGTAGAATCATGTTTTCTAGCCACTTATGTTCTGTACCAGTTAGCAAAACTTCGCAATTTAATGTAACGAATAGGTGAGCGGTCTCAAAAATTGTGTCAAGATGAAGCTTTCGCAGCTTTAAGATGCCAACCGAACTACCAAGCCGTATTGGCTGCTGTGACGACCGAGAGAAAATCACTCCCCACGAACTCGGAAATGGGAATGACTGTCACACAACGGCCTGAATTTTGTGAATGGAATGGCCCTCGTAAATGACTTTTGGATGTCAGTTCTTCCACAGATAAGTAAACGTGTAATTAATTACAAGAGGATTTATCGAACTACCGAATTAACCCCAATATGTTACAATCATTCCATGTAAGTACATAGACAAGCAAGAAAGCAATAATTATATATTGATGTGAGCAACGAATTACGAGGTTAGAGGGACTACGAATTACGAACAACGAGGCGCACTTGAACCAGAGGTGGATTGCTTTGGCAACGTCCGTAAGAAACAAGTTGTTTGGGAGTGACCATCGTCGAAATAGATCATTCTCTAAAATATAAAACATATGTCTGTGCAATGATTGGCTCCATCGTGCAAGAAAAAGAAAAATGTTCAAATGTGTGTGAATTCCTAAGGGACCAAACTGCTGATGTCATTGGTCCCTAAACTTAAACACTACTTAAAGTAACTTAAACTAACTTACGCTAAGAACAACACATACGCCCATTCCAGAGGGAGAACTCGAACCTCCGGCGGGGGAGACCGCGCAATCCGTGACATGGCGCAGCAAACCGCGCAGCTACACCGCGCGCTGATCGTGCAAGAAAGATGTTCCGTGCATGCAACTGACAAAAGCTGGTCAGTCACGTAGGAGCACTCGAATTCTTGATCTAGCGTTGAATGACGGAACCTAATCAGGTTCAGAAGCAAGACCGAAAAGCGCGATGCTGCTTTCCTTCCCAGTCAGGCTGCTCTGGGAGATATTCACACTGCAGGCGACGTGTCGGAGCGTCGAGCTCGTCACACAGCGGAGCCTGCTGCTAGCCCCTGGTCACCGCCCGCCGTGTGATCGGCTGACCCCCAGAAAAGCGAGTCCGGCCTCTGCAGTGCCAGCAGAGTCAGAACGTCTGCTTTTGCCCATCTCGAAGCATCGAACATCTGCTTCCCTGTCTCCATCCATCCAAAAAAAATTCTTTGTTTCATCTAGGTTCTGCACAAAACTAGTGCAAAAGTATAGTACACCAATGAGAAGGCTCTACTAAATATTGGCCAGCTAGTCCAACACACCATTTTGCAAGTGTTTTACAAGTTATCCAATGGGCTGCCTTCTGGTGTGTATAATTTTGAGAAAATAAACTCCTAGCTGTCACTTCTCAGATACCCAAGTAGTGGGACAAGAGGGGCATCACCCCACTCTGCACTGTTGTCAAATTTATTCAAGATCGCGGTTCCAAGATGGCGGCGACGGACGTGGCAAATTCACAATGATGTCATGATATAAGTTCAAATTTTTGCGCGGAACCAGGTCAACCGGGCTACCTCCACTAACCTATCCATCTCCTCCCGTCCCACCACTCTGTTCACAAACAAAATGGCGGGAAGTTCAAATTTTGACGCTAAAAAGAGGTCAGTTGGGCTACCTCCACTAACCTAAGTCATCCACCCACCACATCTTCCTTGAAATTGGCATTGAAAGGACTCAGCCTGTGCTGGACTGCTGGATAGGATGGCTGTAAGTGTTCACTTTGCATGAAGTATACATTTAAACAATTTGAGTTTTCATAGGCTGCAGCTCTATCCAGTGTGTTCGTTATAAGGTCTGGAGTCCAGCTGGCCTAGCACACAGTACTGCCACTAGAGGTTATATCCTTTCTTTCAGGAGTGCTAGTTCTGCAAGGTTCACAGGAGAGCTTCTGTAAAGTTTGGAAGGTAGGACACGAGGTACTGGCAGAAGTAAAGCTGTGATGCTGGGGCGTGAGTCATGCTTGAGTAGCTCAGTTGGTAGAGCACATGCCCGCAAAAGGCACAGGTCCTGAGTTCGAGTCTCGGTCCAGCACACATCTCAATCTGCCAGGAAGTCTCATACCAGCGCACACTCATTCTGAACACATGAACTGATCAACATTAAGAAAAAAAAGCGTCAGGATACGGTGGTATATAAAAATGTATGTGTAATAAGCTAAAGAATAACATAAAAATTGCCTTAACTGGCTATGGAACAGCTTCTTCCAAGGAAACCAGACAGAAATCACCCCATCTGTTACGGGTAAAGATCTTTCACACAGATTCATAAGAGTTATGCAATGAACGGCAGAAGCGATTGTGTCAAAATTATTTGGTGTTGATGGAAACTGAAATAAAACAGAGATTTAGATGACGATACCCCTTACCACCAACCCCATTTAATTTATGTATCACGAAGAAACTGCACATATTTCTCGTCAGCACACTTTAAAATTTATTACGCATCTATAGACTCCATATTATTTGGAGGTCCCCGAGTAGTTATAGCTGGTACGCAAAGACGTCTACAACTGGAGCTGCATCTGTTTCCAAAAGCGAAACCTTAGCATAACGCCACAGTCGTCTAACTTCCCTAGAGACGTGCGTTAACGTGCCACCGCTCATCACAGCGCCGCCGAGTCAGAGCGGTGCCGCGACTTGACAGAACCGCTGGCAGCGTGTTCCAGGGGACGTGGGCTCACAGGTCAGCGAGTCGAGCCACGGACGTCTCCACGGCGTCTGGAGGGCCTGGCTGGGCACTCGCGGCACTGCCGATGGCCGGCCCCTACACCCCACCCTGCTCTGTCTCCCAAAGTACTCCCAAAGAACACAGTGTCGACCCTATGTCCGAGTGAAACGTTCGCCACCGTGCAGGCACAACATCTACACACGCGACAAAATACTTGAATTTTGCAGTGAGAAAACGCCCAGTAAAGTGGCAATAAAGAACATTTACCTGGCACAGTGCTCACCACCGCTGTTGTAGCCCCGATAACTTTGTGGCAAATGTTCTCTCCGCCTATTTGACTGCAGCTGAAAACACTTCGGTTCAACTCGACATGGCGCTATCCAGCTGTAATGGCTACCACTTGACAGATGTAAGAAAACGGCAGTATCGCGGTGCAAGAATGGTCACATGGATTATCCGTATGTCATCGACCAGGGGAAACGGCTAATGGCAGTATGACAACTTGAAAAGATTAAAGAGCAATTTGCGATACTACTAAATACACAGTTTTGACCTGTGACAGAATAATATTGACTTCTTGTGACGTCACCTCGCGTAGTACACTTAGAACTGAAATGCTCTATGGCGTTGTTCGACTCCACATTTTTGCTGATGTCGAGATAAATTGTTTTGTCTTGGCAATGTGTTAGGAACGATAGTGTTCTGTGGTAAAAATAAAAATTTGCACCGCTGTGCAGCTTTCTTCGCTGTACTCGATTCGTCTTCTCTGTCTCGTACTATTAATCTAAGACTGAATACCGTATTTGTATCTAATATTCTCATTCACGTCTTGATATAATTCCTGTAATGAAAACTCAACCTTTCATTAACAGTCCAAAAGATTGCCAGAAATTTGTTATCGCGTTGAATACATAGTCTGATGCACAGTCACCTTGCTGATTACATCGCTGACCATATACGAGTAGACATACAGTGTCTCAATTCCCACTTTATGCCATTAAACGTCTGACACAATTTGATGATAATCAAATACATTACATATATACAGTCACAAATTTAGTAAGCAGGTCACACAAATTCAAACAACGAAGTTTTCCAACTGAGTCACGAGCTACCAACAAGTGCTGCAATGTACAAAACTGACTTAAAAGTTTATCATACGAAATCAAGTTACCAATAGGTGTCTGGAACTTTCATCTGCATCCGAAAACAAACCTTTAGTTTACCAATAGTAACTTTCTATACACATAGTCAAAGAGAAGCATCTACGTTGTGACGACTGCAAATACAGGGTGGTCCATTGATCGTGACCGGACCAAATATCTCACGTAATAAGCGTCAAACGAGAAAACTACACAGAACGAAACTTTGCTAGCTTGAAGAGGGAAACCAGATGGCGCTATGGTTGGCCCGCTAGATGGCGCTGCCATAGGTCAAACGGATATCAACAGCGTTTTTTAAAATAGGAACCCTCAACTTTTATTACATATTCGTGTAGTACGTAAAGAAATATGAATGCTTCAGTTGGACCACTTTTTTCGCTTTGTGATAGATGGTGCTGTAATAGCCACAAAGGTATACGTACGTGATATCACGTAACATTCCGCCAGTGCGGACGGTATTTGCTTCGTGATACATTACCCGTGTTAAAATTGACCGTTTACCAATTGCGGAAATGGTCTATATCGGGTTGATGTATGGCTATTCTGATCAAAATGCCCAACGGGCGTGTGCTATGTTTACTGCTCGGTATCCTGGACATCATCCAAGTGTCCGGAACGTTCGCCGGATAGTTAGATTATTTAGGGAAACGGTAAGTGTTCAGCCACATGTGAAACGTCAACCACGACCTGCAATAAATGACGATACCCAAGTAGGTGTTTTAGCTGCTGTCGCGGCTAATCTGCACATCAGTAGCAGACAAACTGCTCAAGAATCGGGAATCTCAAAAACGTCGCTGTTGAGAATGCTAAATCAACATCGATTGCAACCGTACCATATTTCTGTGCACCAGGAATTGCATGGCGACGACTTTGAACGTCGTGCGCAGCTCTGCCACTGGGCACAAGAGAAATTACGAATTACGGGACGTGACAGATTTTTTGCACGCGTTCTATTTAGCGACGAAGCGTCATTCACCAACAGCGGTAACGTAAACCGGCATAATATGCACTATTGGGCAACGGAATTTCTTTCTGTGGGGAAAGTTGAAGGATGTTTGCTATCGTGATCCACCGACAACGCCTGACAACATGCGTCAGCGCATTGTCAATGCATGTGCGAACATTACGGAAGGCGAAGTACTCGCTGTCGAGAGGAATGTCGTTACACGTATTGCCAGATGCATTGAGGTCGACGGACACCATTTTGAGCATTTATTGCATTAATGTGGTATTTACAGGTAATCACGCTGTAACAGCATGCGTTGTCAGAAATAAGTTCACGAAGGTACATGTATCACATTGGAACAACCGAAATAAAATGTTCAAACGTACCTATGTTCTGTATTTTAACTTAAAAAACCTACCTGTTACCAACTGTTCGTCTAAAATTGTGAGCCATATGTTTGTGACTACTACAGCGCCATCTATCACAAAGCGAAAAAAGTTGTCCAACTAAAACATTCATATTTCTTTACGTACTACACGAATATGTAATAAAAAGTGGGGGTTCCTATTTTAAAAAAACCCAGTTGATATCCGTTTGACCTATGGCAGCGCCATCTAGCGGGCCAACCATAGCGCCATCTGGTTTCCGCCTTCAAGCTAGAAAAGTTTCGTTCTTTGTAGTTTTGTCATTTGACGCTCATTTCGTGAGATATTTGGCACGGTCACTATCAATGGACCACCCTGTTTATAACTCGTGTTGTAAGAAGAATAACAGGCTGACAGCAAGCTTCTTGGGTCGTACCTATCAGCACTGATGTGTCCCGCGCCCCAAAAGGTGGAGCTAAGACTTCCTGAAAAGCTCCCAAGCCCGAAAAGAGTTTTTAAGAGAGCGGCTCTCGTGCTGTGAGATAAGCTGTATCACTTCAGTGAGCAACATCGACAGCTTCTTCTCGGTTTCAGTAAGCGCACGATTTCGCAACGCCGCTGTTACAGCCTCTGCTGAAATCGCAGTATTGCTAATCAACGACACACACCCCTTACACCGACTGTGCATTGTTGCGAACTTTCCCAGGGATCGTCACTGCAGAAAAATATCCTGAGTTACACAGACCTCACCCGGAAGCTTTTATTACTGGTGACGTGATGCAGGAGTTTTGTATTCACGCCTGTTTAGAAATGTATAACACATAAGAAACCAAACTTAATTATGCATGAGGTGCTGATGACATCGGTCCTTAAATTACACGCTATGACCGATCAGCATCATTAAAGGGAACGTAGTTGTGCATTAAAACTAGTTACAAGTGAACAAAGAAATTAAGTAACTAACCCAGTAGTTCAAATATTTAAATACCGACAACATTTACCCTCGCATAGAACAGAGGGACAATAGTTTGTAGAAATTCTTGCGGCTGTAAAAAGATCGATGCTCCAAGCATAAGCCAACTACCACCGTCATACCTTAGCAAAAGATCTTATCGAGAAACCGAGAAAAATCTGTTCGTAAGTAAACTCGCTAAGCGGGTCCAACGCTTCTATCCAGTCACTCGTTGACCAGTCTGGTGGGGCAGTAGAAGATAGCATAAGGAAAACCCGAGTTTTAAATTTCACATTTAGGATATCGTTCAGGTAGCAGAATCGTACAAACATACCGCTGTTTGACGGTCTTGGAGTACGTAGTAATGCGCATCCGCGGCGTGGCAAAGTATCTAGAAGAGTTGAAAGCAAATAAGTTGCCAAGTCCGGATGGATATCCAGTCCGTTTGTACAAAGTACTCTACGGTAATGATTCCTTACTTAGCCTGCATTTATCGCGAATCTCTCGCCCAGCGAAGGAAAACACAGTATGTGTTTCCCGTATATGACAAGGGTAAAAGAACGGACCCGCAAAATTACAGATCATTACTCTAGCATCGGTTTTCTGCAGAATTCTTGACATATTCTAAGTTCGAATATAATAAATTTACTTGAGATGGAAAAGCTTCTGTCCACGAATCAGTAGGATTTTAGAGCCCTTCGCTCCTGCGAAACTCAGCGTGCCATCTTCTCACGTGACATCCTGTGAACAATGGACGAAGGGCAACAGGTGGATTCGATGTTCCTAGCTTTCCGAAAAGCGTTCGACACGCTGCCCCGCTGCAGACTGTTAACGAAGAGTACGAGTATACGGAATACGTTCCCAGAGACGTGAGTGGCTCGAAGCCTTATAAAGTGACAGAATCCATTACGTAGTTCTCTGACCGCGGGCGTTCATCAGAGACGGGGATATCGTCAGGATTGCCCCAGAGAAGTGTGATAGGACGTCTGTCACTTTCTGTCTACGTAAACGATCTGGCGGAACGGATGGGCTGCAGTCTGTAGCTGTTTGCTGATGACGCTGCGGTGTACAGGGAGGTGTCGTAGTTGAGTGACTGTGAGTCGACGCAAGATAAGACAGAATTTCCGATCGGTGTGATGATGGCAGCTAGCTCTAAATCTAAAGAAATAGAATACAGATGAGTAGGAGAAACGAACCCGTAATGTTTGAATACAGCGCTAGTGGTGTGCTGCTTGACAGTCACGTCGATTAAAAACCTACCCATAACGTTGCAAAGAAATATGAAATGGAGCGAGCGTATAAGGATGGCATGAAGAACGCGAATGGCCGACTTCAGTTTATTGGGAGAATTTTAGGAATGTGTCGTTCGTCTGTAAAGGAGGGCGCATATATGGCACTAGTTCAAATGGCTCTGAGCGCTATGGGACTTAACATCTGCGGTCATAAGTCCCCTAGAACTTAGAACTACTTAAACCTAACTAATCTAATGGCACCACACACATTCATGCCCGAGGCAGGATTCGAACCTGCGACCGTAGCGGCCACGCAGTTCCAGACTGAAGCGCCTAGAACCGCTCGGCCACAGCTGCCGGCATGGCACTAGTGTGACTCATTCTTGAGAACTGCTAGAGCGTTTGGTATTGTCGCCAGGTCGGACTGAAGGAAGACATCGCAAGTGAAAGTCAGAATTACGTAAATATTTGAACAGTAACAAACAATATTTTTGCCTAGCAATACTGTTTAAAGAATAAGGAAAACGGTCGCCAGCCTAATTAGGCAAGAGAAAGATGAACGTTCTCGTTTAAGAAAGTAGGTGTGAGCAACTTTAACGGACAAACACAACCTATACTTGGCCACACGCGAGTGCAATGAACCCTGACACATACATATGTGTACGATAAGATTGAAACTAACAGCTAGAGCAGCACAAATTATTTGCGAAAATATAACAGATACCGAAACACACTATTACTTTCAGAGCTTGTTCAAAGTGAATGGTCTTTATAACATTACTATTAACGTTCACTGCAGGACCATAAATTGGACATAGGTTAAGTCTCTCTCAGTTAAATACTTTACTATTTAAAATGAAAGTTAATTGGGATCTACTAACAGGTTGCTTCTCACTTTCTTTCGAATAAAGAAATTATGGTTTTCATTAATAGTGGTCTTCCCGTTATTTGTTACCTAGCATTAGTACAATAGACAAACTGTGGATCCTGTTATACTATTAATATGCACTTCCAATACACAAGAGAGACAAACACTTAGCAATCATGAACATATAATTTTCTACTATTGCAGTTTTCCACTTTTACTACAGTGAAACACAATGTTGACAAAATTGCAAGAAACTGACTCACCTTTTAAAATTTACTACAGGCAGCAATCTGATCATTTGCTTAGAAAAACTTTATAAGCCTCAGTTTTATGAACTTCTAATCTTTAAAAGAAACAGCAAATTGTCTTTATTACCAATGTCTTCTACTTGCAAATAAATGATTAAATAGGTGACTTTGAAACTCCACAACACTGTAAATTGGACTACACTCCTGGAAATTGAAATAAGAACACCGTGAATTCATTGTCCCAGGAAGGGGAAACTTTATTGGCACATTCCTGGGGTCAGATACATCACATGATCACACTGACAGAACCACACGCACATAGACACAGGCAACAGAGCATGCACAATGTCGGCACTAGTACAGTGTATATACACCTTTCGCAGTAATGCAGGCTGCTATTCTCCCATGGAGACGATCGTAGAGATGCTGGATGTAGTCCTGTGGAACGGCTTGTCATGCCATTTCCACCTGGCGCCTCAGTTGGACCAGTGTTCGTGCTGGACGTGCAGACCGCGTGAGACGACGCTTCATCCAGTCCCAAACATGCTCATTGGGGGACAGATCCGGAGATCTTGCTGGCCAGGGTAGTTGACTTACACCTTCTAGAGCACGTTGGGTGGCACGGGATACAAGCGGACGTGCATTGTCCTGTTGGAACAACAAGTTCCCTTGCCGGTCTAGGAATGGTAGAACGATGGGTTCGATGACGGTTTGGATGTACCGTGCACTATTCAGTGTCCCCTCGACGATCACCAGTGGTGTACGGCCAGTGTAGGAGATCGCTCCCCACACCATGATGCCGGGTGTTGGCCCTGTGTGCCTCGGTCGTATGCAGTCCTGATTGTGGCGCTCACCTGCACGGCGCCAAACACGCATACGACCATCATTGGCACCAAGGCAGAAGCGACTCTCATCGCTGAAGACGACACGTCTCCATTCGTCCCTCCATTCACGCCTGTCGCGACACCACTGGAGGCGGGCTGCACGATGTTGGGGCGTGAGCGGAAGACGGCCTAACGGTGTGCGGGACCGTAGCCCAGCTTCATGGAGACGGTTGCGAATGTTCCTCGCCGATACCCCAGGAGCAACAGTGTCCCTAATTTGCTGGGAAGTGGCGGTGCGGTCCCCTACGGCACTGCGTAGGATCCTACGGTCTTGGCGTGCATCCGTGCGTCGCTGCGGTCCGGTCCCAGGTCGACGGGCACGTGCACCTTCCGCCGACCACTGGCGACAACATCGATGTACTGTGGAGACCTCACGCCCCACGTGTTGAGCAATTCGGCGGTACGTCCACCCGGCCTCCCACATGCCCACTATACGCCCTCGCTCAAAGTCCGTCAACTGCACATACGGTTCACGTCCACGCTGTCGCGGCATGCTACCAGTATTAAAGACTGCGATGGAGCTCCGTATGCCACGGCAAACTGGCTGACACTGACGGCGGCGGTGCACAAATGCTGCGCAGCTAGCGCCATTCGACGGCCAACACCGCGGTTCCTGGTGTGTCCGCTGTGCCGTGCGTGTGATCATTGCTTGTACAGCCCTCTCGCAGTGTCCGGAGCAAGTATGGTGGGTCTGACACACCGGTGCCAATGTGTTCTTTTTTCCATTTCCAGGAGTGTATTTCCATCACTGGGAGGCTTTCACAAAACTACATTTACTACCTCCCATAATTTCATGAAATCCACAGTAAACCTGAATACTCTCTTATTACCAAAGATCAAACATCATTTAATTTTTTTAGGCTTTCATTTTTTACACAAACTAGGACACTCGGTAATCATAGTTCAAATGGAGAGGAGCCTCAGAGCTATTGTAATAGGGAAAAAATCAAGGTAGGTACATAAATTGTTATAAGTTACCTTATATATGTGCACACTAAATCGCCCAATAAGCTGATCCTTCACTGTACATTATTATAGCACTCCTTTACAGTGATTGCGCAATGTGGTGGCAACTGTATGTTGGTAGGCGGATTTGCAGACAGAATTGCTGGACTCTGGCCCTTCTTGGTGGCGATGATGAATACCAATTCTAGAATCGTTCCAGCTATGTATCCATCCATACGAGGCATTGGAAAGTAGCAGAAAAAGCCTCTCTCGGAACCACCACAATATGCAACCTTTACTTAGGCAGTGCACAGTTTGGTAGCTCGTCCCCGACTGACTCTTGGTTCCACCTTTTCTACCTAGGCCAGCCACAATTTGCGCGCGCTACACTGTTCCGTTCCGGAGGGGAACCACTACACCTTTTACATACAAACTAACTAAGAATCCAAAGTGAAGGTTAGCAATTTACATAACAGCAAACAAACATTTTAAATAAACCAGAACATTTGCACATATCAACATTTCTACAAAAAATTATTCACACAGAAATTACAATTATATATAGTACGTTTTGTTCCCTCCAAATAGGACAAACAATTTAAATGACAGATACACTACATTGCATAGAATCAAACCATGACATCAAAGTTCTTACAAAGGAAGGAGTATACAGTTTCGTGTTATAAATTCAATCAATAAACATTTACAGAAGCTCAACGATGTAACATTAAATAAAACAAAAGCAAAATAAATCAGTAGAGTATGAGAGATATGGTGTTACAAATGGGGCGCTCAGCGGAACTGACGGACTTCGAGCGTGGTCTGGTGATCGGGTATCTCTTGTGTCATGCGTCTGTACACGAGATTTCTACACTCCTAAAAATCCCTTGGTCCACTATTCCCGATGTGATAGTGAAGTGAAAACGTGAAGGGACACGTACAACACAAAAGCGTACAGGCTGACCTCATTTATTGACAGACATAGACCGCTGACAGTTGAAGAGGGTCGTAATGTGTAATACGCAGACATCTATCCAGATCATCACACAGGAATTCCAAACTGCATCAGGATCCACTGCAAGTACTATGACTGTTAGGCGGGAGGTGAGAATACTTGGATTTCCTGGCCGAGCGGCTGCTCATAAGTCACACATCACGCCAGTAAATGCCAAACGACGGCTCGCTTGGTGTAAAGAGCGTAAACAATGGACGATTGAACAGTGGAAAAACGTTGTGTGGAGTGACGAATCACCCACACCTTGCTTGCACCCCTTTTGGTTTTGCGTGGCAGAATCACTGCAGACTCCTACATTGATGTTTTCAGCACCTTCTTTTTTCCCACTGTTGAAGAGCACTTGGGGTATAGCGATTGCATCTTTCAAAACGATGGAGCACCT
This sequence comes from Schistocerca serialis cubense, assembly GCF_023864345.2. NCBI lineage: Eukaryota > Metazoa > Arthropoda > Insecta > Orthoptera > Acrididae > Schistocerca > Schistocerca serialis. The sequence goes on along the minus strand of NC_064640.1, from coordinate 1,058,515,157 downwards.
GTTCATAATGCTCGGCATGTGGCGGAGTGGTTACACGACACTAACATCCCTGTAGCCGGCCGCTGTGGCCGAGCGGTTCTAGGCGCTTCAATCCGGAACCGCACGACTGCTACGGTCGCAGGTTCAAATCCTGCCTCGGGAATGGATGTTTGATGCCCTTAGGTTAGTTAGGTTTAAGCAGTTCCAAGTTCTAGGGGACTAATGACCTCAGATATTAAGTCCCATAGTGCTCAGAGCCATTCGAACCATTCGAACCATTTGAACCATCCCTATAATGGACTGGCCTGCACAGAGTCCTGACCTGAATCCTAGAGAACACCTTTGGGATGTTTTGGAACGCCTACTTCGTGCCATGCCTCACCGACCAAACATCGATACCTCTCCTTAGTGCAGCACTCTGTCAAAATGGGCTGCCATTCCCCACGAAATCTTCCAGCACTTGATTGAACGTATGCCTGCGAGAGTGGAAGCTCTCATCAAGGCTAAGGGTGGGCCAACACAATATTGGATTCCAGCATTACCCATGGAGGACGCCACGAACTTGTAAGTCATTTTCAGCCATGTGTCTGGATACTTTAGATCACATAGTGTGTTAGGAGAATGATTCTTGGGCTCAAATGGGAATCGCTGGAGGGAAGATGGCGTTCTTTCTTTCAAGGAATAATATCGAGAAAGTTTAGAGAAGCGACATTTGAAGCTGACTGTAGAACGATTCTTCTGTCGCCAACATATATTTCACGTAAGGGTCACGAAGGTAAGAGAAATGACTGATCGTACAGAGACATGTAGACTGTCGTTTTTCGCTCTCTCTGTCTGCTAGTAGAACAGGAAAGGAAAATAGTAGTGGAACAAGGTATCTCCCGCCACGCACTGTATGGTGGATTACGAAGTATCTATGTAGATGCATGTGTTGATGTAGTATTTACGGGTGCGACGATGGAAGAGTGGTTATCGACAGCTATGTTTGTACATTTTTTTTTTTACAAAAGATATCCCAGAAAGAAAAGCCATAACTGAATACTGTTGCACTGGGGGATAGTGACCACAAAGGAAGATCACGGTTAAATGCACGCGACAAGAAACGCTGGACAGAAGCAAAGCTAACATTGCATCGACAGTGAGCAACTGTTAGAAGACCTCACATGTATTCAGGTCACGTGAATCGTTTCTCGGGGGACGCTGTTGCACACAAGCGATTCCATGCCTTGATGACTACCGTAATGTGTAAAATGGCGACGGAGATCTCCAACTTGATGTACTGATAGACCTATTCTGTAGTCGTTCACACCACTTAGGCACTGCAGGGTAACGTTACGAAACGAAGCTAGAAACGATGAACATAATTACGAAGTCTATTAATGGTTAGGAGTTAAAAGCCATGCCACTAATATTAGGATAAGAAATTTATCATGCAAGTGCCGTCTCATGGTGATATAGTGTTTGTCAAATTAGTACGAGAAAAACATAAGTTATATACACTGAAGAGCCAAAGAAACTGGTTCACCTGGCAAATATCGTGTAGGGTCCAAGCGGGCGCGCAGAAATACCGCAACACGACGTGACATGGACTCGACTTATGTCTGAAGTATTTCCGGAGGAAACTGGCACTATGAATCCTGTAGGGCTAGCCATAAATCAGTAAAAGCACGAGGCGATGGAGATCTCTTCTGTTGCGGCGTATAGTCAAGCGCCGGAGAGCCAGTCGGGAACGACAGAGAAGAGATGGCTGTGAGAAGAGGTCAGCTAATAGCACGCTGACCGACCCCTCTCCAGGACGACAATGCGACAGCAGCGGTCCCTATGGGAAAAGGACATAAGCGTCGTGCCCGACAGGTCGCGGCCCAGTTGGAGAGTAGCTACAAAATTAGCGAGTTCTATTGCTGCGTCGACACTAGTTACTTTGTTTGTAGGATCTATATAACACGGACTTGGGAATTGTTTATACTTAAGAACATTTCTTATTTTGCACGCCGCCCTTTGCTTGCGACACATCTGTGTAATTGACAAAGTTTGTATTGTGATCTTTTCTTTTTGTAATAGAACTCATTAATATGATTTGTTTGAATGTTGTCTGGAGATCCAAGAAAGCAGGTTTCCTCGACACACAGTGTTTGACGACTAAAACGAACTAAATTCCGCCCGAACACGCCACGAAGACACAACGGTATCGACCGGCCGCCGTGTCGTCCTCACATCACAGGCGTCGCTGGATGCGCATACGGAGGGGCATGTGGTCAGCACACCGCTCCGCCGTATGTCAGTTTACGAGACCAGAGCCACTACGTCTCCATCAAGTACTGCTCCTCACTTTGCCTCACAAGGACTGAGTGCACCCTCTTCGCTCCGTCACCCATTCAAGTGTTAGCCCAGCCCGACAGCGGTTAACGTCGGTGATCTGTCGGGAACCGGTGTTACCACTGCGACAAGGCCGCTGGCATATTTCACGACTAAGCTTGATTTAACCATTGGCGACGAGGCGTAAGAAGATCCCAGAGCCTGGCTACCATGAATTTTCTTTTGTTGTGGGCTTTGGTGTTTTGCTTGTGCTTTAATTCTAACCTGGTCTTTTCTTTGCAGTATTTATAGTGTCTTTGCTAGTCAGTGTTTTCAGGTGGGCGTTGCAGAAATTTTCTTTGCTTGTGTGCTTCTTTTCCTTGTTTACATTGTTTGTTTATTGCATTTGTCTATTGCAGTATGAACAACCCACCCCTCCCACCCCCTGCTCAGGTGCCACAGCTGCAACCGACAGATACAATGCAGACACAGCAGGTCGTCACGCTGCTAAACATGGTACAGCAGCTGCTCACCAATCAGGCCGCCAGTACAGAGCAACAGGCAACAATTGTGGCTCCGACGGTCATTCCACCTTTACACCAGTCTAACAAAAAATTCGAGGACTGGCTCCAGTGGTAGCAATAATATGAAGCCCCGCAAAATAAATGTCGTGTGACTATGGCTTCCCGTCGGGTAGACCGTTCGCCGGGTGCAAGTCTCCATTTGACGCCATTTCGGCGACTTGCGGGCAATGGGGATGAAATGATGACGATTAGGACAAGACAACACCCAGTCCCTGAGCGGAGAAAATCGCCGACCCTCCCGGAAATCTAACCCGGGCCCTTAGGATTGACATTCTGGCATTCTGTCGCGGTGACCGTTTTTTTTTTTTTTTTTTTTTCGTTGTTTGGTTGTTGCGGACGTCACATGACATCCGTTCATGTTCGTTTGTTGATCCTTCCACGTAGTTTTTTATTACAGAGGCCAACCAGCTCTCTGACCGAACATGCTCAGCTACCGGGGGCAGACGGAGCCCACGTAATAGTTCATAATGTACCAGGTGCTGTGAACCTACATTAGTTTTTGCCCATGATAGGAAGATCAGTCTTTCGCCTCATACAGAATTGATTCCCTAACGCCACTCCGAGTGAACTTTCCTATGATCAGTTTGAAGATTCCCTAACTAGCTATTATGACCAACAAGTGAATGTGGTGACAGCTAGGTACCAATTCTTTAATTGCAAGAAAAGGTCAGAACAAACTCATCGCGAGTGGGTAACAGATTTACACGGTGTGACGAGGAAATGCAAAATCAGATGTACATGTCGTGCTTTATATTGGGATGAAATGCTGCGTGATGCGATCATGTACAATGTAACTTAAATCAGGATTAGAGAACAAGTTGTGAAACAGTCAGATCCATCATTTCAGCACTTTGTACAATCTGTAGATGAGTGATTGAGGTGCAGCAACAGCAGCAGCAGCCGATAAATTTGAGCAGCCACCAATTTGTCATCCCTTGCTTACGACCTGCCCATTAGATAGCAACAGCCCACCTGAGCCACCCCACCTAAACACTTCCCTACACAGGTGAACAGAATTAGGTCGTGCGCTCGGTGCTATTCACGGCACAAACGCCAAAATCTCCCATCCAGGCAAGCACAGCGTTAGGCTTGTGGCAAGTAAGGTTACGTAAATCCGCATGTTTGCAACGGAACAAACAAGAATTCTGCTCACTCACAAAAATCTCGTCACAAGGCCGATGTGATCAATGCAGTGTATTCAAAGTATATTCACAAAAACTAGCCAGGAAACAGTTTCTTCAAAGCTACGCCAGTTCAACAAACTCTTTGTTTATTTGCATATTAGTGGAAAATGTGTGAAATTTTAGTTGGACACGGGTGTCTCTGTTACATTGCTGAATTGTGTAACATAGATGAGCCGCAGTGGTCGAGCGGTTCTAGGCGCTTCAGTCTGGAAACGGGCGACTGCTACGGTCGCAGGTTCGAATCCTGCATCGGGCATGGATGTGTGTGATGTCTTTCGGTTAGTTAGGTTTAAGTAGTTCTAAGTTCTAGGGGACTGATGACTTCAGATGTTAAGTCCCATAGTGCTCAGAGCCATTTGAACACACACGAACTGTTAGGCTCCCCACACCTGTCTAAAACTAGTACGCAACTGATGGCTCAGAATGGACAAGACATTCTCTTTCTCGGAAAATGTACTTTGCCTGCCGTGTATCACTCGCATACGCGAACTGTGACTTTCACTGTGCTACAATCACGCGATTATGAGAATGTATTTCGCCTTGATGCATTTGATTTGTTTTGTTTTGTTTTCAAATTCAGGACAATGTGTTGTCAGTGACTGCACTCAATGCCAAAGAGTGTAGCTCAGTTACTGAAAGAGTTCCCTGAACTCTTTCCTGAAGTTTTAGGCAAGGCTGAAAGTTTTGTTGCACATACTACTAACAAGGGAACCTCCCCATCGCACCCCCCCCCCCCCCCCTCAGGTTTTGTAATCCCCCCAGGGGGTCCACAACTCTTTTGTGGATACGTGCGTAGCGAGCACGGGAGCCCGAGCTAATGTGGTCCTCCTTCCTTTTCAGGCTGCATACCCTCCCTTTCCGCATCCTTCCCTGTCCCCCATCTTCCCCCCACCCCTCACCTCTGGCTCTTTCCTTCCCTTCCTCCCCCTCTGGGAGTATGGTTTGTGCCTACGTCTGGAGAAGGACGCTCGAAACTGTTACAAATTCCTTGCTTTCTATACTAGCAAGTCTTTGTCCTTCCTCTGTCCTTCGCTTTTCTTTCCCTCTTCTCTTTGCACTTTTCTCCGCTGCGGCGTTTGAGACCCCTCTTCTTTCCATTCCCTTTCTCTTTTTTCCTCCCTGTGCGTGTCTGAAGGCCGACCGACGCACTTCCATGCGTAGCCGGTGACGGGGTAACGCGTAATTCCCCGCCCCGGGTAGACAGGTGGGACACGTACATACCCCCTGGTAACGGCCAGGCCCAGGGAGGGGTGATTACCCGAGCTGATACCTTCCGAAAGTGCCGATTGGTCCCTCCGTCCGTTTGTCGGGAGGTGTGACCTCAGGTGTGAACAATCACCTAAGGCGGGTGTGCCCTCAGAGAGGGCCCCCACAAGGGAGGAGCGCGCCATCGGAGACGCCGGTAATCATGGGGGATTCTTCCGCAATGGTTTCCTCACCTTCCACTATGTCTGCTCACAAGCGTAAGTTCACTGAGTCTCAGCCACAGACAGTTCTTCCATCGTTGCCACAGTTCCTTGTTGTTTCTCGGTCTGACGAAGGTCACGACTTCTCCACGGTCAACCCTTTCATTATTCAGAAAGGTGTCGACGCAATTGCAGGTCCTGTAAAGTCTTGTTCCCGATTACGGAATGGCACCCTGTTGTTAGAAACAGTCAGTGCCCTCCAGGCACAAAAATTGCTGCGTACCTCACTACTACACACCTTCCCTGTCCGGGTGGAACTGCACCGTACTTTAAATTCCTCGCGTGGAGTCGTTCACACACGCTCCCTCGATGGATTGTCTGATGAAGAAATTCAGCACTACCTGTCTGATCAGGGCGTAACGGCTGTTCATAGGTTTATGAAAAGGGTTGACACGAACATCATTCCAACCAGCACTGTCTTCTTGACATTTGACACAGTTCAACTCCCATCGAAAATCAAAGCAGGCTATGAGATAATTTCCGTTCGCCCTTACGTCCCAAACCCTACGCGTTGCTGTCGGTGTCAGCGGTTCAATCACACCAGCCAGTCCTGTTCCAATCTCGCCAAATGTGTTATGTGTGGCAAGGATGCCCATGAGGGTGCTTGTCCACCTCCATCCCCTCGCTGCATCAACTGTATGGGTGACCACGCTGCTTCCTCTCGAGATTGCCCCATTTTTAAGGATGAAAAGCTCATCCAGGAAATTAGAGTGAAGGAAAAGGTGTCGACCTTTGATGCTCGAAAATTATTCGCCAGTCGACAGCCCACCATGCCTCAGACAGGAAAATACAGCACTGTCCTTGCTTCTCTTGCGACCTCACCTTTAGTACCACGGTCGTCAGATCAGCCAGCGCAAAGATCGCCCGTTCAACCTCACCACTTTCGCCTGCCCACTCTCTGGCTCACTCTTCGTCAGGTTCTGCTAAATCTCGAGCCCAAAAGTCAGACACCAAGACTTCGAAAAAAGAGCATACTCGTGGCGAGTTTTTACGTACCGCAACTTCCCAACCATCGGTTCCTCCTTCATCTAAACATCACACTTCCAAGAAGGCTACAAAGAAACCCAGTTCATCTCCTTCTCCGCCAAGGCGTGTCCCATCTACAGCACCACCTGGCGGATATCGCCCTCGGTCGTCTTCTGTGTCGCCGAGGCGCACTGCTAGCGGCCGATCAACCGGCCGATCGCTTGTGGCAGGAGCTGCTCCTGACCAACCTATGGATCAGGATCTTCTGCCTTCGGCTGAATGCCATTCCATGCTATCGGTCGCAAGCTCTGAGCAGTCGTTGAGTTGGCAGCGACCTTGGTCACATTCCTCCATTTTCTGTTCACCCTATGTCCATTATCCACTGGAATATCCGCGGTATTCGAGCCAATCGGGATGAATTGTCGATCCTCTTGCGATCCTATTCGCCGGTCATCTTCTGTCTTCAGGAAACAAAGCTGCGTCCCCATGACTGCTTTGTTCTCCCTCATTTTCAGTCCATCCGATATGATCTCCCCTCTGCTGAAGGCACTCAGGCACATGGGACTCATGATTCTTCTCCATGAAACTCTCCATTATCACCCAATCCATTTAAACACTTCCTTCCAAGCTGTCGCCATCCGTCTTTCCCTTTCCGGATACACATTCTCTCTTTGTACTGTATACATTCCATCGTCTACACCAATGGCACGAGCTGATCTCCTTCATCTTCATGGTCAGCTTCCACCCCCCTATTTGCTGGTTGGGGACTTCAATGCCCACCACCCGCTTTGGGGATCTCCACATCCTTGTCCACGTGGCTCACTATTGCTAGACGTCTTCCACCAAGCGGATCTAGTTTGCCTCAACACTGGGGTCTCTACATTTTTGTCTGCCTCCACGACAAATTTATCTCATTTGGACCTTGCGGTCGGTACTGTTCCGCTAGCTCGGCGCTTCGAATGGTTCGCCCTTGATGATACACACTCAAGTGACCACTTTCCATGTGTCCTTAGACTGCAGACTCAACTGCCATATATGCGGCCGCGACGCTGGAAGTTTGCCCAAGCCGATTGGACACTTTTTTCGTCTCTAGCGACATTCGATGACCGTCACTTTCCCAGCGTCGACGATGAGGTCACACATATTACCGACGTTATTCTTACAGCTGCGGAACATTCAATACCACGCACCTCCGAATTGCCCCGGCGCCCCCCAGTTCCTTGGTGGAACGAGGCATGCCGTGATGCAATACGTGAGCGGCGACGTGCTCTCTGCGTTATCCGCCACCATCCTACTTTGGCCAACTGTATCCGCTATAAGCAGTTCCGAGCGCGATGCCGACGTGTCATCCGCGATAGCAAGAAGGCAAGCTGGAAATTCTCTATTAGCTCATTTAACACCATCACTCCCTCCTCGGAAGTTTGGAGTCGGCTTCGACGGTTCTCAGGCACGCCTAGTTTCTCCCCGGTCTCTGGGCTCACTGTCGCGCATGATACATTAGTGGACCCCGTCGCAATTTCTAACTCACTGGGTCAGCACTTTGCTGAGATTTCGAGCTCTTCAAATTACAAGCCAGCGTTTCTCCCGAAGAAACGTGCAGCGGAAGTGCGACATCTTGCTTTCTCCTCTCAAAATCGCGAAAGCTACAATACTGTTTTCTCCATGCGGGAACTCCAACATGCACTCTCTTCGTCTCGCTCCTCCGCCCCAGGACCGGATGGTATCCGCGTCCAAATGTTGCTGCATTTACCACCCCATAGTCTGCGTTACCTCCTTCGCCTTTATAATCGAATTTGGACCGACAGTACTTTTCTCAGACGATGGCGGCAAGCTATCGTCGTTCCTGTTCCGAAACCTGGAAAGGACAAACATCTCCCCTCTAGCTATCGCCCCATTGCTCTCACGAGCAGTGTATGTAAGGTTTTGGAGCGTATGGTGAATTGCCGTTTAGATTGGTGGCTGGAGTCCCGAAGTCTTCTAACACCTGCCCAATGCGATTTCCGAAAGCATCGTTCTGCAGTTGACCATCTTGTTGCTCTCTCCACTTATATCATGAACAATTTTCTCCGTAAAGGCCAAACAGTAGCAATATTTTTTGATCTGGAGATTGTATACGATACCTGTTGGAGGACAGGTATCCTCCGCACACTGTTCTCTTGTGGCTTTCGAGGTCGGCTGCCCCTTTTTCTTCGCGAATTTATGGCAGAGCGCACATTTAGGGTGCGGGTGAACACTACTCTCTCCCGTACTTTCTCCCAAGAAAACGGGGTACCCCAGGGCTCCGTGCTGAGTGTTGTACTGTTTGCCATTGCCATAAATCCAATTATGGATTGTCTCCTTCCTGATGTCTCGGGCTCTCTCTTTGGGGACGATTTTGCGATCTACTACAGCTCTCAACGGACCAGCCTTCTTGAACGACGTCTTCAAGGATGTCTCGATCGCCTCCACACTTGGAGCATCGAAACCGGCTTCCGTTTTTCTCCCAGTAAGACCGTTTGTGTTAATCTTTGGCGACGTAAGGAGTTTCTTCCGCCCTCCTTACATCTAGGTCTTGTCAACCTTCCGTTTTCAAACGTCGCTAAATTCTTGGGTCTTATGTTTGACAGAAAACTGTGCTGGTCTTCCCACGTTTCCTACCTTTCGGCTCGCTGTCTGCGATCCCTTAACACCCTCCGTGTCCTGAATGGTACCTCCTGGGGAACGGACCGAGTGGTCCTTCTCCGCATCTATCGAGCCTTAGTGCGCTCGAAATTGAACTATGGAAGCATAGTCTACTCCTCTGCTCGGCCGTCTATTCTTCGGCGTCTCGACTCTATCCACCACCGTGGATTACGTTTAGTGTCTGGAGCTTTTTACACCAGCCCTGTGGAAAGCCTTTATGCTGAGACTGCTGAACCTCCGCTGTCCAATCGGCGAGCAGTCCTTCTGAGTCGTTATGCTAGCCATCTGTCTTCCATGCCTGCTAATCCAGCCCATGACCTTTTTTTCGACGCCTCCTTTGATGTAGAGTATGCAGGCCGCCCCTCCTCCCTACTACCACCGGGAGTCCGCTTCCGTCAACTGCTCCATTCTCTTTCCTTCCGCTTTCCTAAAACCTTCTTGACAACTTGGGGTACAGCACCGCCTTGGTTCCGGCCCCGGATTTGCCTGCTCCGTGACCTTTGTCGATTTCCCATGGATGGTACCCCTTCACTTGTTTATCGTCGGGCATTTGCTGCTCTATGTGCACAAATGACGGACGCCACATTTACTTACACCGACGGCTCGAAAACATCGTTAGGTGTAGGGAGTGCCTATATTGTTGGCGACACCCCAAATCACTTTCGGCTTCCCGACCAGTGTTCGGTGTATACTGCGGAGCTTTACGCTGTTCTCCAGGCTGTCCACTACATCCGCCGCCATCAGCGGATACAGTACGTTATCTGCTCAGATTCTCTCAGCTCTCTCCTCAGTCTCCAAGCTCTTTATCCTGTGCACCCTCTGGTCCACCGGATTCAGGACTGTCTGCGCTTGCTCCACCTGGGGGGGGGGGGGGTCTCAGTGGCGTTCCTCTGCCTCCCAGGACACGTTGGTATCTGTGGAAATGAGGCGGCCGATATTGCAGCCAAGGCTGCAGTCTCTCTTCTTCGGCCAGCTATTCAATCGATTCCCTTCGCCGATCTACGGAGCGTTTTATGTCGTCATGTTGTTCATTTATGGCACGCGCATTGGTCGACACTTCCCCATAATAAATTGCGAGACGTGAAAGCTCTTCCTTGTGCTTGGACCTCTTCCTCCCGAACGCGTCGTCGGGAGGAGATAATTTTAACTAGTCTCCGGATAGGGCACTGTCGTTTTAGCCATCGACATCTTTTAAGCGGCGATCCTCCCCCACTCTGCCCCCACTGCTCACAGCTGTGGACGGTAAGACACCTTTCAATTGAGTGCCCCTATTTTAATCCGTTACGCTCCCGTCTACAGCCATCGCCTGATATATCGTCGATTTTAGCAGATGACACGCGCTCAGCCGACCGCGTTCTCCAGTTTATTAGTGCCAGTGAAATGACGTCAGTCATTTGAAGCTTTTTTTGGGGACAACCAACCCCTTTCTGTAGTGGATTTTTAAGCCTTCCTTCTGCTTTTAGTTTCTATAATTTTTTGACTTTCGTTCCCATTGCTGCTGGTTTTCAATTTCGGTTTTTTACGGTTTCCTAAGTCATTGACCGGGCGCTAATGACCATAGCAGTTTTGAGCCCTAAAACCAAAACAAAAAAAAAAGTTTGTCGCATGAACTGCAACAAATGAATGCAACAGTTTCACAGTCGCACAGTCGCACAATTTTCCCTGTGCTATGTCAAAACATATGTTTTTTGTTTTCAAATTTTTCCGTGTGTAGACCGTCAAATCCTGCATGTGTCCAAGCAAATCTGAACATGTCCTGGAATTTTGGGGGGCGAAGTTGATTATGTTTGAGTGCCTTAACTTTGATAATAGTCTGAAAATAAAAAATTTTTCACTCGAGGGAGGCTTGAATCAAAGACCTTTCGTTTCCCAGCTGCTCACGCTAACAACTGGACCACGGCGCTTCAGAGTTTATAGTGCCCTTGATGCTGCCTATCTTACGCATCGACTACTAAGTTTGTATATTTTGCTTTTTTTTTCATAGTTCCACACAACTTCTTCCTGTTTTCTCGATTGATCTGTGTTCAGTTTTTCAAGGCCTATTCACTGTGCCAACTTGCAATTAAATCTGAGGGGCGTGCGATGGGGAGGTTCCCTTGTAAGAAAGACAATGCGCAGCCGAAATGTTATCGGGCCAGAACTGTTCCAATTGCATTGCGTGATGAAGTCGCTGCGGAACTCAAAGAATTGGAAGGCAGTGAAGCTACTGCGCCTGCACAAGCAAGTCGATGGGCAAGTCCACTGGTTTTGCTCCCAAAACCTTTAGGTCGCATTCACCTCTGTGTTGCCTAAGTAAACAGTCAGCCCACTAACTGTCAATGATACTTATACATTGCCACGCCCAGAGGATCTCATGGACAGCTTAAGTGCTGGTCGCTACTTTTTAAAAATTGATTGGCACGACGTTTATCTTCAAATATCACTAGATGAAGAATGTCAAAAAGTGTGTATTGTGAACACTCATTTGCGCTTATTTCAGTATTTGCCTTTGACAGTACTTCCACACATACCATTTTCCAACGGTATTTGGAACAGCTGACTGCACAAGAGCCCAACTGTTCAAACTACTTGGACGATATTGTCGTAGCAGGTCGTACACCTGAAGATCGTATTGAAAGTTTACTTGCTTTGTTTCGAGTGTTACCTGATGCAGGACTAAAATGTAGACTGGACAAGTGTTGCAGTATCTTGGTCATGTCATAAACAGTCACGGTGTACATTTTCTACAATCACATTTGTTAGCCATACGTGACCTGCCAGTTCCGCGCAATGTCACAATTGCAGTTAGTTTTAGGAGAAATGAACTATAATATTCGGTTCATACCGAATGCTGCACAAATCGCAGCTCCTTTGCATCGCTTGCGTCGAAAGAACGTCGCCTTTGTTTGGACAGATGAGTGCCAAGAAGCTTTCTAAAAACTTAAAGAAGCATTGCTCAGTGATCGATGCTTGGTTCACTCCGATTCTGACAAAGCAGTTGTGTTGCAAGACGACGCTTCCTCTTACGGAATAGGAACAGTGCTGTCGCACAGAACTGGTGATTAAGATAGGCGTATTCCTTTCGCACCATAAGTGTTCTCCAAGGCTCAGTGTAACTATTCACAAGTAGAGAAAGAGGCATTGGCTATTGTGTATGGCAGAAAATTCTGCTTAGTAACGGATAACAAGCCATTGCAGTCCTTGTTGCATCCAGCGCGAACCGCCCAAAAACTGCAAATATAGGCTTAGTTGTTGTCTCAATCCGAGTACGAGATTGTGTATCGGCCGACAGCTAAACATGGTAATGCGGACGCACTTTCACGTCTTCCGATTAGCCGTGACACAGACTTTGACCGGCCCCTCGCTTCAGTCTGGAACAGGCAACCATGAAAACCAACGGCTCAATGTGAACAGACTGGCTTCGATGTGAGCCACGAACCTCGTAGCAATCGGAACAGCTCCCACACACTCCGACACTGCGTGTAGACCGCCAGCGGGCCCTGCCCACTGTGCCGCGCGGAATTTCCTGGTTAACCCACACCAACCAACCGACTGCTCGCACATCAGCACGGAGACAGCACTAAACTAACAGAGCAGCTGAGATCACAAGCTACACACAATTTCACAAACACTAGGACGAAGAACGCAACCAATGCTAAAAGCAGTGACCGAGCAATGACACGGTCGACCCACAAGTTGAGACACACACCGCCAACTCACAAACCAACCGCAGAGAGCAAATACACGTCGTCTGGTAAGACGACCAACCGACGATGAATCGAGACCGTCCCCAGTTCAAGCCACGTGTGCCGGCGACGGCCGGGTGAGTCACGGCTGTCGAAGCCTCACTACTGCTCCAACCCGACTGACTTCCACCGCGTCCCAACTCTACGGCTGCCACGTCCGGACTGCACTGCAGGCGCATTCGTACACGCTGCACGACAGACGTCAACTGGGAAGTAGTAGCAGACAGCAAAGATAATGTGGCAGGGCTATATCGATAAGCACTGCTGCTGCCGCTCAAGGGCAGGCAAAGCAACAACTCAGTGACAACAGAAATTGAAACTAACATAACGAGGTGTCAGTATGGTTAGAAACAGGATTTAAAATAAGATACGGAGCGAACACGAGTCGCGCACGGCACACTCGGTTCACGTCAAATGAATCTGAAACATTCTGTGAACGCAGCCCAATGGCATACAGCATCTAACTAGTGCACCGTTCCACCCACAGTCAAACGGCGAAGCGGAAAGTTTTTTCAGAACCCTCAAGCAGCAGACTGCTAAGCTTCACTCCGCACACACTAGGGATCAAGCATTGCAACTGTTTCTCGCCTCTTATCGTTCGCATCCACGAGATGGACCATCGCCGGCGGAATTGTCACAGCCGCCACCATCGGACACCGCTCTACCTGTTCCACCCTCCTCTGAGCCCGGCGCCGAAGGAAGGTCGCAAGTGCCACTTCGTGCCGTGTGTTATTGTCTTTTACAGGGTTCTTTGCCGCAGCACACGGTGAGCGCAAGGCGAGATCCTTCGTCAACTTGGAGCATGCGTGTACCTTATTTCAGGCCCAGACGGATTGCAGCGCCGATATCACAGTCAGTTTCGCCACTGTCATGTGTCCGGTGATCCTCCTGTGTCTCTTCCCCCAGATTCACGTATTATGAAGACGGCGTGGCCACAGCAGCCACCAGACGGTGTCATCACGACAACGCGGGACGATCCCGTGGAGACGGAGCCTTCGCCTCCTCTCGTCCTACCGATGCACCTGGAGCCGCCCACGCCGCAGCAACCGACGCCCTTTACATCTAGCTATGGGCCTCAAGAGGTGGACGCGTACGCTTCTTGTTGTTTTCCAGGCACGTTTCCAACAGAGCGAAAACCGGGTGGTGGGGTACGACTGAAAGTGAGGTTCCCTGCAGCCACAGCTTCCAGCCCATCAGGACGTCAAGGCGTCCACGCTCCCGACTGGTCGCGGCCCAGTTGAAGAGTCCAAGATTAGCGAGTTCTGTAGCAGCATCGACTCTACTTACTTTGCTTGTACAATCTATGTAACACAGACTTGGGAATTGTTTATACTAAACAACATTGCTTATTTTTCATGTCACCCTTTGCTTGCGACACATCTGTGAAACTGACAAAGTATTGTAATCTTTTCCTCTTGTAATAAAACTTATTAAAACGATTGCTTTGAATGTTGTGTAGCGATCCGAGAATGAAGGTTTCCTAGACACCCATATTTGACGACAAGGTTGGATTTAACATCTTCTGAACAGCACGTTGCAAGGCATCCGAGATATTCTCAGTAATGTACGTGTCTGGGGAGTTTGGTGACCAGTGGAAGTGTTTAAACTCAGAAGACCGTTCCCGGAGCCACTATGAAGCAATTCTGGACGTGTGGGGTGTCGCATTGTCCTGCTGGAATTGCCCAAGTCCGTCGGAATGCACAATGAACACGAATGGATGCAAGTGATCAGACAGGATGCTTACGTACGTGTCACCTGTCAGACTCCTTTCTGGACGTATCAGGCGTCCCATATCACCCCAGCTGCACACGTCCCACACCATTACAGACCCTCCACTCCCTTGCTGACATGCATGGTCGATGGATTAATGAGGTTATCGGCACATTCGTACGTGTCTATCCGCTCGATACAATTTGAAACGAGACTCGTCCGACCAGGCAACATGTTTCCATTCATCAATAGTCCAATGTATATGCTGACGGGCCAAAGCGAGGTGTAAAGCTATTTGTCGTGCAGTCATCAAGGATAGACGAGTGGGCCTTCGGCTCCAAAAGCCCATATCGATGATATGATGGCCCGGCATTGAAATCTGCCGCAGTTTGTAGAAGGGTTCCACTTCTGTCACGTTGAACGATTCTCTTCAGTCGTCGTTAGTTCCGTTCTAGCGGTATCTTCTTCTGGCCCCAGTGATGTCGGAGATTTGATGTTTCATCGGATCCCTGATATTCAGGGTACACTCGTGAAATGGTCGTATGGGAAAATCCCCACTTCATCACTACCTCGGAGACGCTGTGTCCTATCACTCGCACGCCGACTATAACACTACGTTCAAACCCACTTAAACCTCGATAACCTGTTATTGTAGCAGCAGTAACCGATCTAACAACTATGCCAGACACTTTTTGCCTTATATAGGCGTTGCTGACCGCAGCGCAGTATTCTGCCTGTTTATATATCTCTGTATTTGAAGACGCATGCCTATACCAGTTTCTTTGGTACTTCAGTGTACAAAAAACATAAATACACTCTAAGACAAAAAACGACGCATCACGAAAGATTTATGCAAATTGGTCAAAAATTTATATGTATACACGTATCGACGGACAATGCAAAATTGTAAACTTCTGGGAAAAGCGCAATTTTAGAGAGCAGCTGACAAATACTGCAAACGGGGTACATGTCGATTCCACGAATCGGCGAACTTCTCGACGTTTGAATAGAAAAAATGCCACTAATATGGATAAAATGCTGAGTAATTTTAAGCAGCGTAACCACAAAAACGGAGCAAGAGAGATAAAATGTGTTGGGTTATCCGCTAATGATGATATTCAGCTGAAATCGATTTCTCGTAACTAAAAATGGTGTTCCAGCGGTAGTCACAAAATTTGTCTGTAAACGCAAAAGTCCGGTGGTAAGAGGGCTCGAATTACAGCAGGCGAAAAGCGGAAAAAGTGAGATTCAAAAGATATCCAAACTGGGGAGGTAAATATTATGTGTGTCAACGGCAACAGAATTGTACCTTATGGATGAAGAGTGTAGTGTGAAAAACATTGTGTATAAATAAGGGTCTTTCCATGTATAGTTTTTAAGAGTTTCTGTTTTGTATGATATATTCATGAATTTAAAATGTATGTGATAAAGTAGGGAGGCACAATTTAGTACAAGAAGGGAGTATATATTGGTTGTGGAATTCGTGGTTCGCAGAAGTCGGCAGAACAAAATTAATTTCATTATTTGTATAAGAGAGGATTCAACTGTTCATAAGACCTACAGATCAAACTTCAAGGGGTGTCTTAAATGTGATACTTTTACTAGATCTAATTTTCTTGTGGAAACTGTTCGCACAAAAACTGGTGTGAAGAGGTCATCAGACATCACTAAAATTTTAATTGTTTGTGAGAGTAAAACATGTAGTAGTAGTAGGTCAAAGCCAGCGTCACCCCACTCTGAATTGTTGCCAAATTTATTCAACATGGCGAATCCAAGATGACACCCATAGCTGTGGCAAAGTTGCAGTGACGTTGTGACGGGAAATTCAAATTTTGACGGGAAAATAGGACATTTGGGCTATCTCCACTAGCCTAACTCACTTTCCCTCCCCTCCCCCTGCCCCCTTTCCCCTCTCTCATCCCCTCACCAGCCTTATATTCCCCTGCACCATCTGGAAATTGGCAGGAGAAGTACTCAGTCTATGCTGGGCTGCTGGATCGCATGGACGTTAGCCTCTATTTTGCATTGCATTGTTTATTTAAATAGTATGAGTTGTTACAGACAGTAGCTCCACACAGTATGTTCACCATGAGGTCCAGGTCCAATTGACCAAGTTCACAGTATCGCCACCGAAGACCACAGTCGTCCCTCCCCCTCTCCCCACCCATGACGTAATCAAAGATGGTGATCTGAGGAAAAATGGTGAGAAAGGACTCAAGTCTGTGTGTAGCTGCTGGACTGGGAGGATGGATGCAACTGTTTACTATGTTCAATGGACGAGATGTCTGTGCTGGAGAAGGAGTAGTATATTAGCATCTGAGGACTGTGTCGATAGCATTGATATTTGGTGAAAACAAATACAGACTAAGTTACGCTTCGCAGCTCAAACTGATGAATGCGTGTGCTGTAAATGTAGAGTGTTCGATAAAAGTCCAGCTGAAGCACGAGAGGCGAGATGTTCTCCCACTCTGGCACATGCATCCATGTGAACAGTTGAGGAAATGCTGATGATGAGCAGGGATGAATTTATGTGTACTACATGCAAGCCCACAGCTGAGGGCTGTATCCATAGCCCCTTACATAATGACTGGAAAGAAAAGATAATGCCTTTCGGCCAATAAAGGCAATGCAATGGCATGGCGAACATTCAGTTCAGTACTCGTGTAGATAGATGCTTGTGCTGGGACCGCCTGCCTTTTCTGAAATTGCCTAACACTCCACATAAGCTTTGCCCTATTCCACATGAGCTATAGGTGTTAACCCTGAGGGTTGGGGACCGACTGAACTATTTCACAACACAACCACCAGAGAGTACTGTCCCCACCCCCTCCCCCCAACATCATCTCTCCCATGATGTAGTCCAAGATGGCGGTCCAGAAAAAAAAGGGCAAGAACCAATAGCAACCCTAAATCTGGTCATGTGTTAGACTTCAGCCAGTAGGATGGTGGTATCTGGCGACGTCACTGGAGGGGGTATGGGGCAGGCTCATCAGCTCTGTGACCCCAGCCTCGCTCAGTCAGCCAGCAGCAGCAGCAGCAGCAGCAGCAGCAGAGGAAGAACAGGAAGGAGATTAAGCTTAACCATTATGGCCATTTTAGAACCTGTGACCATTAACTGGACGTAAATATATGAAACTGCACCCAGTCACTTTTTTAATATTTATTTATTATTGCGTGAACCGGTTCATCTTCAGATGGTTTTCTAGAAGTTACTTCACTATTTCTAGCATAATGCTGGTTGCAGGCTCTGTGACAAGAAGATGGAACACACTTTAAAGTATCGCCATGGCTATTGTTTACCTATCAATATGGATGCATAATTTTGTTTCTTACTTATTCGGACAGTGTGGACGGCTTTTTTCGTTAGTAGCCATCTGTCGGCTTCCATTTTGTTGGCCAGTTGGTACATCACTTGACATATTTTTAAACAGTCTGTATTTATTTACACTGTGACAAGGAAACTTAGCCAGCATCCAGCTGTTGATTCTAGCAAAGATCTTGGCGGAAAGATATGGAGTAGGTCCATTTTGCTCAGAGATGCAATTTTTTCTTGTTTACACGTGTTAAAGTCGATGTAATGGCAAGTAATTTAATCAGACTGGTGATAACATGAGAGCACAAAATAAATAAATAAATAAATGAATAAACTACAGGAGCAAACTTCAAGTGATCTGATGTCTTACAAGCCCAAGCTTGCAGGGGCGAGCGCCAACATGTCGATCTCTGCGGTGGCCAGACTTGTAGCAACCTCAGCTGCCATCTTGTCGAGACCTGCACCGACCTCTGAACCTGCGGCAGCAACAGCCTCCAGAACGTCTGACCCGTAGCGAGCACGTGGGATCCTGTAGCACACGTAGCCCATTTGCTGGAGCAGGACAAGGAGCTGTTATTGTCTGTCCCACTCATCGATTTGTGTGATGAGGACGCGCAGTCTCGTCCCAACACATCGAACGCTGCTGGTGGTCCTAAACAACAGCAAGATACAAGACAGTACTGGTCACTGATATACGACCCATGCAAGCTGAACATCCCTTTGCTAGTACTGGCACACAGGGCAGATGCTGTGGATAAGAAGGTATCGAGTGTACCCATGTATTTCAGTTCAATATGCTGATTAACTCCCAGTGGAACAAAACATGCAAACGTGGGTATAGAAGCACATCGTGACTGGGGCTTGCATGTAGGAATATAAATTGTAAACGCATCGAAGGGTGTTAAAGTGCCTATTTTTGAGTGACTACAGAGTATTATCCAACTCATTCCCCCCCCCCCCCCCCCCGTCCCCCGGACATTCGCCTTAGTGGTGTGACATTATCTGTTGCAACATACAACAGAGTGACTCTGCAGTGTGAAATCGGCTGACAAGTGTGTCTATCTACGGCACGCCTCAGTTATGAACTTACACGACCTGGATACTGCGCTACACCTTGCATTGGAGAGCTTGAGTCATTGGTTGTCGAGCCTAGAATCCGCATGCAATGATGTAAACTTCCCACGTCTGCATAGTGTACATGGTGATGATTTGGAGCATTAACTTTATTTGCACATGAACGCAGAACCAAAAGAGAAACAGGTTAAATGTTTGTGTGAATAACCAGAGTAATGTGAGGCACCCATTGCCTTGAAGGAGGTCTGTGCGTAATTTATTCCATGTCAAAAAGCTTTGCTTGGGAAATACTGCACAGGTGCGAAGAAGAAGAAGAAGAAGGTAAAGAAAGAGTCTGATGATTTTTTTTAAATACTGCACCTCATGTATGAAATTTAAATAAATAATATATATACATAGAATCTCAAAGAGTGTTCGTGTTTTGTTTCATACCTCTCTCATCATAGTCCAAGTTCTACACTTATTAATATCATTATTTTCAATTCTACACCTATATCATGCCCCAAACATATCTTCACCAGTCATTGACAAAATGAATGATGAAGTGACTCTTCAAGGGCAAAATATATAGCTGATTTCTCTACGCAGCCAGTGTAGCTAAGTTGGTTAAGTGATGCAGGTATAGTGGTTACACATACTATTACCGTCCTTACAAGTGAATATGTGCCAACTACAAGTCAGAACCTGGCGCAGTCAGTATCATGGCAGGGTGGGTGAAATATCATCACAAGGACTTTCTCATTGTGGATCCATCCAAGTCTGACAAGACTTATTTCGTCATGGTGCCGGTCGCGGTGGCCGAGCGGTTCTAGAGGCTTCAATCCGGAACCACGCGACTGCTACGGTCGCAGGTTCGAATCCTGCCTCGGGCTTGGATGTGTGTGTTGTCCTTAGGTTAGTTAGGTTTAAGTAGTTCTAAGTTCTAGGGGACTGATGGCCTCAGATGTTAAGTCCCATAGCGCTCAGAGCCATTTGAACCATTTTATGTCATGACGCTGCTAACACATGTAGATGGAGTCCGATTTGAACGTATTTCCGTATTGTCAAAAACAGTATTTCAGCCCAAGTCTCAACCATTACAGGAGACATTGCGCGGTGTAAAAGGTGTTACCTACAAGACGTTCAGTGAAAGCAGTGATATCCTCCCACCTGAAGTCAATCTTCGTATTTGAAAATGTTCCTGTGGAAAACCAAGAGCAAACTCGAAAATATTTCTGTTGCGGTTGTCATATGGGTGCTGATATATTTTATCTAGGAAAAACATATTCCAGATTCCGGAAACAGTTGGTTAGGGATAATGCGAACCTCATTATAACCTTCAAACAAGATAATCTGAATTTAAAACACATTTACCATGCACATGTGGGAACTGACATGTTGTTCAATGATTTTGTAAAAATACGTGCTGATTGCTGGAATCATTCGCAGTATGGGTTTCTCGTTATTGATAAAACAAGAAAACTGAATGATGGTTGGTACAAGCGAAACTTCCAAGAGTTTCTGTGTATATAACCTGGTAAGAGAGTTGAGTACATCACCATGGACAAATTCGGGCACATGTCTAGCTCTCAACCCGAGAGGATGGGTGCACACAGACAGAACACTAGCTTGTACATGGATTCAAGGTATTGGGTACGAAGTTTGAGGCATGCACAAGGAGCTAGAGACGTGTTGCCAGACTCTTCTGAGAATGATCATTGCATTAAATGAGATAATTAATGAAGTCGGAAAGAAAGTAACCGTTTTAACTGATAAGGTCGAGGCTATTGAGGGGAAAATAGATGTAGAGGTCGTTGTTGTTGATAAGGGGAGCAGGCAGATAATAAGAGGAACAAGAGCGGATGTGTAAAGTCTCAGGCTGTAGAGACGTCTGAGTAGTATTCACCGAGATGTCAACGAAGCAGAAAGTCATTCAAGCGCGGAAGGCCATTCGAGAGAAATTACGGTTATTAAGGTTAGGGCATAGGGATTGACAGCAAACACCAAGAGACGAGGCCTTTAACTTTTTGACTGCTGTAGACGAGTTCACTCGTCATGCTGTGTGCCGCTCCCTGGGTGCTAATGACGAGTTGAGTCGCGGCCGCCGGTTTTCCCCTCAGCGGTGTTGACGAGTTGAGTCGCGGCCGCTTGCCGGCCCCTGAGTTCTGATGACGAGTATAGGCGCGCCGCTGCCCGAGTGCCGATGACGAGATAACTCGGACAGCGGACTTCCCGTCCCATGTCTCAGTAGCCTTTCGCAGTTCTGGCCGCTAGCTTGTCTGTCGTCAGCCTAGGCTTCGCACTACAGTTCACTGTTCATCGGTATTTACATCAGTATTCTTCGCGTCCTGTATTTTACAAGGAAAATGGCGAGACGTCGTGGTTGCACTGAGGAAGAAATCGTGGAGATTCTTACGAGGAGATTGTGACGAAAGTGATAGCTCTTTCACAGAGTCCGAAAGCTCTATTCATAAACCGTTCACGTCAGCAGGGCTGTCAATGTGGTCTCATGATTCAACGAGAGATGTTGGTTGTTCTGAATCTGAAGAATCGAAAGTGACAGTGAAACGCCTACAAAGGAAGCGCGCCTTAGTGATATATTTGACTGGAAAGAAAATGACTTTCAGCCTGTTAACCACGCATTTGATGATACGCTGTCGGGACATGTGTGTCAAATAGGGAATGAGTCAAGTGTTCTGTCAGTTTTCACGATATTCTTTACACAAGAACTGATGAAATATATAGCTGACGAAACGAATCGGTTTTATTTATTCACCAAGGAGAATACTCCTGAATCAGTGCATTCTCGAATCTCACAGTGGAAAGATACTGGATATGAAGAAATGTATTGTTTCATAGCTGTTTGTCTTCTGATGCCTCGCGTGAAAAAACTGAAAATTAGCGAATACTGGATCAGAGATGTTCTTCTAAATAATTTTTAGTGAACTCATGACAAGAGACCGCTTTTTGTTACTTATGAGAATGTTACATTTCAGTGACGACTTTGACAGTACTGGAGGAGACAGATTATTCAAAATTAGGAACATTGTCAATAAAGTTCGTACAGCTTTCCGTTGTGCATTTAATCCATATCAGAAATTCTGCATTGATGAAAGTTTGTTATTATTCAGAGGATGCTTATTTTTCAGACAATTCATTCCATCGAAACGGAGTAGATTCGGTATAAAAATATTTGTGTTATGTGATCGTAAGACTGGCTATGTCTTGGATTTCATTGTTTATACAGGGGCATCGACAGAAACTGAGTTCCACAATTTGGGGAAGAGTGGTGACATATTGACTACACTTATGAAGCCCTATTTAGAGCGTGGACATACCCTTTACGTCAATAACTGGTACTCAAGCCCAGACTTGTTTGCTTGACTTCACAGGCATGGGACGAACGCATGTGGTACTATCCGTAAGAACAGACACAAAAGAAACTGGAACGTGGAGATATTCAATTTATATGTACTCATACAAAGCTTGCTATAAAGTGGTGTGACAAAAGGGAAGTGTGGATGTTGACCACATGTAACACCATAGATATGGTTGACACAGGAAAGATTGACAGGAATACTGGAGAAAAAATTAAGAAACCACAAAGCATTGTAGATTATAACTTGAATATGGGAGCAGTTGACCGTTCTGATATGCTGCTTAGCTCTGTCGGATATATACGGAAAACTATAAAGTGGTATAAAAAGTTCTTTTTTCACGTTCTAGATCTGTGTGTTTTAAATGCTCATGTCCTACACAGATCGCTAACAGGTCGTAAAATGACGATAGCACAGTTTCATCTGCACTGGTAAGGAAACTTACAGAAACGTATGCGTTAGAGCGCAGCAAAGCTGGCAGTGGAAGGTGTTTTGATGATAATCCTCTAGGATTTGTGGCAAGGCATTTTCCAGACATTATAACAAGTGAGCAATCCAAGAACAGTGCGCTAACGCGTAGATGCATTGTTTACTGGAAATAAAAAGTGAGTCGAGAAAGCAGGTACGAATGTAAACTTGCAAGGTACCATTGTGTGTCGTATCCTGTTTTGAAAATACCACACAAAACAGAATTACTAATTGCAGCATAGAACGAATACAATAATGGTATGGGGAAAAAACTTCGAAAAAAAAATTATAAAAATGGAAAAACAAAATTTTTTTATTAACTTCGTCAGTGCCGGTTCAAAGCCCGGAGCAAAAAGAATGGGAAACATATTCACAAAGTGTAAAAGTAACGCCTAAATTTACAGTTCATGACTTTGAATTTTCTCTGTAAGTGAATTTCATGTGCTAACAAAAAGACAGAGATTTCACAGCTTTCAAATGTGGTTGTTGAACATAAGTATTCAACAGATTTTCCAACAAGTATTTGGTCAAAGAAACAAATTTACGCACAATCGGGTAATTACAAAGCGCAACAAATATTCGGGCAATTCAGCGATACAAATTTCTTATCACACCAGAACAAATTTAACGACGTAAAGTAAAATTGTTCTTACCGTTGCTCACAGTAAATTCCGATGGTGTAGTGCGATATGAAAGACGATCTGTAAGTCGCTTTCTCCTATAAACGACGTAATACGATGTTCTGAACAACAAAAATGACGTACAGTAATCTATAATCTATGGCTTATTTTATTCTTTCTTGAGTTAGTACGGTGAGGAACGCGTAGATAAATGCAGACATTATAAACAGGTATCGAAGAAAATAAACTATTGATGTAAAGCTAACGAATCACGTCGCTTTCGGCATAATCTACAAAAATAGTGCAAGAAAACTACAAGAAAGATATCATTCTTGGTGGAGGAAAATAGTTTTACCAGACAGTTTGATTCTGTAGTAATTCACCTGCAGGTGAACTACGTAGTGAGAGCATTTACGATAATTCTGTGTCAGCCGTGAGAGCACACAATATTTCGCGTGGAGTCGCAGTCACTGCAGAAATATTCAGCACAGGGCGGGTGGGGCAGCGAGGGGCGGTCCGCCCCAGGCGGCAGCTCGAGGGTCAGCCGCACTAGCGCAGGTACACGGGTGGCCGCGCAGGCCGCAGCGCCTCAGCGTGCCAGCAGTCGAGGAGGTAAGCCATTTACTGTACCTCACAGGCAACTCTTGGCAAAAACACGCGATAACGATGGTGTTGCATTGACGAATTCCTTATCCGTCACGTCCCTGGTTAGATAGACAGAACATTCGGCGTTAGCAGGGGAAGACTGTACGTGTTGGGCACGCAGCCTATAAACGTAACTGGTGACACAACACAGATTGGTGATAGCGACTTTGAGAGGACACCTGGCTTTATAAATTATTCAGTTAGGGAAGTGTACCGAGAAATACCGCATGTGACTGATGTACATAAGATCAGCAAAAATCCTGAGCAACAAGAAATATAAAACCATTATAAAACCAATACCTAATGACGAAAACAAGAACAATAACAGTAGCGGCGATGGTATTGACATTGTGCATACAGCAGTGATACCACAGTATATATATTATGACGACCCCGACGAGAGAATAGATCGACTATGGCTGCTCATGGCATCAGCTGCTGCAGGTAATACAGCTCGTTCGGATGAGGCCGTTGCAATAATTTCTAAGCGTAGAGAGAGAGAGAGCCATCATCGAATAAGTGTGGAGACAGTAGTTCGAGAACTTCACAAAGCAGCACTCAAAACATACCCTCGTAAGCAGTTTATGACTGGAGGTTTGGGTGACTTACGGCAGGCTGATCTTATGGATATCAGGTAATATTCACATGGGAATAATGAATTAAATTATATTTAAATGGTTATTCATACATACTCCTAACCTTCCTGGGCATTACCTGTTAAAACAAAAACGGGTAGAAAGCTCGCGAATGTGTTTGAGTGCTTGCTGCATACAGGGACGAATCGATCCCCAGACAACCTCAAAACCGATCAAAGTGGAGAGTTTTACAATAGGTTTTCCAAGACCGTGATGCAGCGGTAAGGAATACGTTACAACATTCACCCACGTGAAAGCAAGTTTCGTGGAGCGTCTGAAAAGGACAATAAAAGGTCAAATGTGGATGCGTTTTAATCTTCGCGTATCATACAAATGGACAGATATCCTCCAAGAAATAATTGCTCAGTATAATCGAACCATACATACCACAATAAAAATCAGACGAAGCGATTTTCATGATAATGTACTCATGGATACGGTGGACTATCGCATTAAAATGCCGGATTCATGCAAACAGAAAATTTATGTAGATCATTTGTTAGGTATCTCAAAATATAAGAAAGCATTTGAGAAATCATATCTACCGAAGTGGTCAACAGAGATATTTACAGTTTGCAAAGTGCAAAGAACGAATCCTAGAACTTATATCTTAAAGGATCGTAAAGGCGAGGAAACTGCAGGTTGCATATACTCCGAAGAGTTGCAGAAAAGCTCAGAACCGGATATGTTTCTCGTAGAGAGAGTCATACGACGTCGGGGAAATAGAGCACTAGTCAAATTGCATGGGTTTCCTGCAGCACAAAACAGATGGATTAATGCTAACGATTTGCACATGCACAGTCCATAACCACCGCAGTAGCATAACATGCGTGCTAGGAGACGCATTATAGGAGGGGTGGTATTCTAGACAAGACAAACTGCCACAGGTATTCCACATTCCGGGGTATAACTACTGCGGACATGGAACAAAGATTCTGAAACGCTTGGCAGGAGGTGATAAGTGCAGACGAAGCGTGTATGGAACATGACATTGCATATGTTGCAAATAAAGATCTCTCAAGTCATCACATTGGAGGTAATTTTAGCTGATAAGGCTAAGGCGATACGGAAAAGAAAGAATATTGGTGTAGATCAATGCAGTGCAGCATTTCAAGTTTATGAGTGATGAACTTCAAGCGGGTTATGAATGCTGCACGTTGTGCCTTAAACAAGAAAAAGAAGAAGGGTGAAAGCAGAGTTGTTTGAAGAACTGCATCCTGAAGCTAAAAACGGTCTGAAAGGCGCTAGAAGAAGAAGAAGATCCCTTAAAGCACCTCTAATTTCACCAATACGAAAGATGTCTTGTGTTTTCTTGTTCCTCATCCCAGCATTCTCGGCGGTAGGGTCCCTCGCTGGTGGTGCTGCAACTGTTGCTGGAACAGTCAAGAACGCGCAGAACTCCGAAGCGCAGTTAGAAGGGGCAAGAAGACATAACCACTTGATGGAAGCCACAGCCGTTGGGGAAAGGACTATACTTGAAATCTTACAGGAAAGGGCTTGGCGTATCCATAAATTAAAGAAAAGCCCTTTAGCAGTCCTACCAGATCACAAATGCTGCTCTTCTCGAGCTTGTTAGAAAAAATTCAACATTCCGAGATTTCATGATGTGTTTATGCGGGATACATTACCGAAGACTATGTGGAAAACTGGTGAATGTGCCATCGTAAATTTAGTTGTTGCTGAAGGTCCTGGCACCCACTGGGTGTCACACGTCATGATAAATGCGGATTGTCTACTATTTAGGCTCATTTGGAGACCTGCAACCGCCAGAATAAATACAGCGATACTTCACTCACAGAAGACGAGCGCTCTACAATTATCGGAGCTATCAAGACTTTAATACATACCTCTGTGGACATCTGGGCATCATGTTTCTCTTGACATTCACAAAGAAAAAGAAGCATGCTATATAAGGAGGAGCTTAAAACATTCCTTCATCAGTTGAGGTACAGATGCAATGTCGTACACTTTGACGTTAAAAGAACGATCATCTGTATTGCGTGCAAATTACTTCCCTCCAGTTGATTTGAGCATTGGTGTATGAAGTATAGCATCGATTGGACTGGAGCCGTACAACGGCATCCCAAATATCACTGAGACTAACAACAAACTACATCTGGATATTAATGGTAAAAAAGGCATTGTGGAAATAGAACCGGGCGCATACGATATCCACGATTTAAACGAAGTCTTAAAACAGTCTGGAAAAGTTATTGAGCTGCATGCAAACATCAATACACTTAAATATGAAATAAGGACTGAAAATGCAGCAATTGACTTTAACCAGAAAGGTTCAATAGGGCCTATGGGGTTTCACAAACTGACATGTTTTGAAGAAAGATCCAAGTAAATATTACAAGTCAGATCAGGCTGTGGATATACTGCCTGTCAGCACAATCGGAGTCGAGTGTAACGTTGCAACGAACTCCTATCTCAACGACCGTCTGATGCACATTATTTACGGATTCTTCCCTTGAGTTGCAACGCGGTACAAGATTGTTGAAACTCCTTCCATTGCAATATACCTTCCAGTGACAGTTCAGTTGGAGTAGCGTATTGTGGATCAGAATAATCAAGTTGTTGACTTTCGTGGTGAGGAAATCATTGTACGATTACATCTAAGCCAAGATCGGCGCACAGTACAAAATCACTGCACGCAATCCATAGCACGTCACTTCGTGTGAACTACGAGTTTCTTAAATCAGTTGGCTTGAAACCTCGCAATGATGACCTCACTCAGTATAACCAGTTCAGAAGAGTATGATGAGCGAATTATACGTCAGAAATACTTCTCGCATAAACCTGACATTTCAACCACATTTAACAAGAATGATGAAATTATGATTTTCCTCCAGCACCAAGAAGCGCTGACGCTTCCATGCAAGAGTTTCATATATTTGGAGGAGTCATTCAACGAAACCAACGGCGGGTACAGTGAGAGCCAAGCTTACACGTAACGCCTTAGTGTCCCTGTATCAAGAGATACGCTATGAACGCAATTGGTCTGAGATCGACCGTGCACACAATGTGGCATAACATCAACCCTTAAAACATATGTCTCTACATCAGCCACGGATTTCAATGCCTTAGAAAATGTGGGATGATTCATAGACGATCCGGAGGATAGAGCTGTTGCAGAGTACAAGCGATTTACTGCATGCATTCCTCTAAAAATGCTTATGGTTTACTTTTAGGACATGAGACAGATTACTATAAATGCTAAACAGGAACTCACTCTGGTACGGAGTGCAACGGATAATTACTCGTACATTAAAGGAGCTCAAGAGGAGAATATGATCACAATTAGCAAGATAATATGGAATATACCCCACATCAGTGTATCAGACGAGGAGCGTTTGAAGCTTTTAAAAGACCTGAATTCCGGTACATTTCTATCACTAACATTTCTCTCTTGGGGGGGTTTTCGAGTATCGAATGTTACCGTCTGCAAGCAGACAAACACGTGGTATTAAAACCTGTTCACATCTGCAGACATCTACATTCACCATACTTAATTTTCAGACTGACAAAAGCGGGAATATATCTAATGATTCCACTGCATTCGACAACTGCAAGTTAACTAACGCCAGAGTATGCGTGAATTCAGAATTCTACCCATATGCAGTGTGCGATTTGCGCTTTTAGCAGAGGGGGGGGGGGGGGGGGGGACGCCTTAGGGGGTTAGTATAATTATATCTGTTAGTAGCTTGGACCGTGGCGTTACCCATGTTTAAACAGTTATTTATAAATAGAAGTTAATGCCGAAACTCACTATTCACGCGTAGGCACTATCAGAAAAGTCATCCCTAGTTATATCTTTAAAAGTACATTATAGGTAAAGCTTATTTACAAAATCATCTACATACAGGTATACAAAGGGAATTCAAAAAGTAAAGGCACATTTGTGAAAAGCTGTACTTATTCTGATGATAGAAAACTGAAATATGCAGCCGGCCGCGGTGGCCGTGCGGTTCTGGCGCTGCAGTCCGGAACCGCGAGGCTCCTACGGTCGCAGGTTCGAATCCTGCCTCGGGCATGGGTGTGTGTGATGTCCTTAGGTTAGTTAGGTTTAAGTAGTTCTAAGTTCTAGGGGACTTATGACCTAAGATGTTGAGTCCCATAGTGCTCAGAGCCATTTGAACCATTTTTGAAATATGCATTTTTTTCTACGTAACCTCCCTGGACTT
The DNA here is from genome assembly GCF_023864345.2 of Schistocerca serialis cubense. NCBI lineage: Eukaryota > Metazoa > Arthropoda > Insecta > Orthoptera > Acrididae > Schistocerca > Schistocerca serialis. The sequence goes on along the minus strand of NC_064640.1, from coordinate 1,058,486,289 downwards.
TAATGCAGTTTTCCCGACGTTTTACGAATTTTTTTTTTTATTTCATCAGAAAATACGTTTTTCGGTTGTATCTGTAACCAATATTGCACCGCAGCAATGACGTCTTCATCACTTTCAAATCGTTTTCCCCATAGTGCTTCCGTTAAGGGTCCAAACATGTGAAAATTGCTTGGAGCCAGGTCTGGACTATATCATGGATGTTCCAGCACCTCGAATATCAACTCTTTTATTGCGTCGGCTGTCCGTTTGGCAGAATGTGGGCGAGCATTATCTTGCTGCAGGATGACACCTCTTCAGTTTTCCACGACGTTTGGATCTGATTGCAGGTTTTAGTTTCGTACGGAACACATCACATCCACCATACAATACAGACCTGGCTCTAAAGCCTCGTTTACGCTGGGGCGACGTCTTGCAACTTTGTGGCATGCTACGGAAATTTGGCGTGCGTCGTCTTGTAGAATGCTACAACAGGCAACATCTTACGGCGTATGTTGCATGCGGCAGGTTAATTTATGCCGAAGTAACAGAATTTGTGCTACACGTGTGTCGGTCTTGCAGTATGATGGGTGATAAAGTGATCTCAGCGGGGGCCTACTTGGTACTTGCAAATGCAGCTAACAACGGAAATGAAAACCGAAGGGAAAGAAAACGATGGTGGAAGAGTATTTAAAGAAGGTCCACGAAATAGTATCCTAGGAACTAGAAGCAGAAGATGGTGCGTTATTTAGTATTTTACGAGAATGTCGACTGAAGACTTTAATTACTTAATGCGGTTAACTACACCATTTATTGTAAAGAAAGATAACAACTGTGAAGACAGTATTTCACCAAGAATTCGATGGGCCATCACATCACGATTTTTAGCCACTGGCGATTTATGCAAGTCACTAATGTACTTATTTAAAGTATCATATTCTGCTATTTCCCTCATAGTGCCAGAGGTATGTGAAGCTTTTTCATTAGTGTTGAAGAATTACATAAAGGTAAGCACGCAACATTCAATACTGATTTCATTTAAGTAATGTTTTATTGACATTTTTAAGCAAATTAAAATGAATATTAAAGAACTGTTAAAAATACTTATTTCTAAAATCGAATTATTTGAGCTCTTCTGTTTCTGTTTGAACAAATTCGTTACAATTATTATTGTCCACATATACAATTTCACACCTAGGTTTTGCAACCAATGTTTCGATGCTCGGAATTTGCTGTTCATACTCCCCTAAGGGCGCTTTAAAAAGAACATTTGAAGGTACGTGCTTGACATATGTGGGAGGTACATGTTCTTCAAGAGCTACATCGCCGTCACCTTTTGATACTGTGTCCTCTGTGTCATCAATCTGAAAAAGTAGGGAAAGTAATGAGTATGTTTTACTTTTCAGATTCCAAAGGATACTGAAGAATGGCAGAAGGTAGCAAGAAATTTCGAAGTGAAGTGGAATTTCCCTCACTGCATAGGGGCCATACATGGCAAACTTGTGCAAATTATGTGTCCTCCGAATACTGGAAGTGAATATATCAACTACAAAAAAACATTTGGCATTGTCCTTATGGCAATTGTAGACGCAAATTACTGCTTTCAATATGTTGTATGTCACAGGGACAGAAAGAGAGAGGAGGAGGAGATTGACTTTGAGGGGGAGAGAAATTGACCTTAGCGAAGGGGAGAGTGACGGAGGGGTAGAAGGTGATAGAGGAGAGAAGCAGATGGACAAAGAGAAGGGCAAGAGAAGATGGGGAGTGGGAAAACAAGGAGATGGACATAAGGGGAAGGTAGAGACATCCGGGCAATGCAGAGTTTACTTACCTCATTTACAAAATTAATAAATCTTCATATGTAGTTAATTAACAACTTTGTAAATGATTCATGTAACATACGATACTCAAACTATACTAAAATACGTGATGAATAAAATGTAAAATTATAATTTTTGTTTTGTTTTGTGCTTAACTTTAACACTCTGAAATTATTAGTGAATGTTAATTTGTAAATCATTGTATTATGACAAAGCCACAGCAAAGTGTGGCCGGTTCGCCGGTTCAGCCAGTACAAAAGCATATAATTGTCATTTTAACTTACAGAGTTTAGTTGAAGAGACGAGATGAATGAGACTGCTCCTGAAGGTTCGAGGGTTTGCCTGTTGGTTTGTCAAGGGCGCTATGGTGCTGAGAAGCAAGGCTTCTTTTTCTTATCCACCTAGTTGCAAATTTTTCTGCATCGAAGCAATGCAGTGGAGGTCCATTTATTGAAATGAGAAGTAGATTTGAAAGTGTCAGAATTTGTAAGTGATTTTCTGATCAGTCACTGTTAAATTCATGTCACTGAATCCGCGTTCATATTCAGCCGTAGATATAGGTATAACTTCGACTGCTTTCAAAAGTTCCTTCACAGAAGTGGGCATGTGTTGAGGATTTTCTTTATGGATTCGAAAATCTTTAACCAGTGACGCACACGAGCATTCACGTAATTTAAAATCCATCTTTTTACACAAGCGAGAAATTGACATGTCACCATAATACACCATCATCTGAAGGCCATGTATCTGAATTTAAAACGGCTACACCCGAAAAGAAATCCAAGTCCTCAAAGCGGTTTTTTATATTGTCTACCAAAGAATGGTATACTCTCTTTCAAATTCGAAAGGTGGCAGGGGTAAAATACAGGGAGCGAAAGGCTATTTACAATTTGTACAGAAACCAGATGGCAGTTATAAGAGTCGAGGGGCATGAAAGGGTAGCAGCGGTTGGGAAGGGAGTGAGACAGGGTTGTAGCCTGTCCCCGATGTTATTCAATCCGTATATTGAGCAAGCAGTAAAGGAAACAAAAGAAAAATTCGGAGTAGGTATTAAAGTCCATGGAGAAGAAATAAAAACGTTGAGGTTCGCCGATGATATTGTAATTCTGTCAGAGACAGCAAAGGACTTGGAAGAGCAGTTGAACGGAATGGACAGTGTCTTGAAGGGAGGATATAAGATGAACATCAACAAAAGCAAAACGAGGATAATGGAATGTAGTCGAATTAAGTCGGGTGATGTTGAGGGTATTAGATTAGGAAATGAGACGCTTAAAGTAGTAAAGGAGCTTTGCTATTTGGGGAGCAAAATAACTGATGATGGTCGAAGTAGAGAGGATATAAAATGTAGACTGGCAATGGCAAGGAAATCGTTTCTGAAGAAGAGAAATTTGTTGACATCGAGTATAGCTTCAAGTGTCAGGAAGTCATTTCTGAAACTATTTGTATGGAATGTAGCCATGTATGGAAGTGAAACGTGGACGGTTAATAGTTTGGACAAGAAGAGAATAGAAGCTTTCGAAATGTGATGCTACAGAAGAACGCTGAAAATTAGATGGGTAGATCACATAACTAATGAGGAAGTATTGAATAGGATTGGGGAGAAAAGAAGTTTGTGGCACAACTTGACCAGAAGAAGGGATCGGTTGGTAGGACATGTTCTGAGGCGTCAAGGGATCACCAATTTAGTATTGGAGGGCAGCGTGGAGGGTAAAAATCGTAGGGGGAGACCAAGAGATGAATACACTAAGCATATTCAGAAGGATGTAGGTTGCAGTAGGTACTGGGAGATGAAGAAGCTTGCACAGGATAGAGTAGCATGGAGAGCTGCATCAAACCAGTCTCAGGACTGAAGACCACAACAAAAACAACATGGTATACATCTGCTACATCATTCATAACATCGTGGACAGCTAATTCCATTTTGTGGTTCATACAATGAACGACAGTTAAATCGTTATGTGAATGACTATGCAGTAGAGCGGCTACGCCTTTTTAAGGGGCGAGTATTGTTGAGGCACCATCTGGTGTGATACCTACAAGGTGTTTCTTTATTACATAATTTGTAATGCCATACTTTTCAAGAGCTGCTAACAGTGTGCTGAAAATGCATTCTCCTGTCACACTTTCTAATTCAACAATGTCAAAAAAATAACTGCAAGCAATTTCCTCAAAGGACAAACGTAAATATATTATTAAACAAGTTTTATTGGAAACCGTTGTACTTTCGTCCATCATGATACTGAAGTTTCTACCCGATTCTACAAGGAAGTGAGCAAGATTCTTTTTCATTTCTTCTCCTACGAGCATAATGATATTTCGGCATGCATGGTCAGAATGAGGCATATTACCGACTGATAAACGATTAAGCTTTTGTAGTTCTATTACTGCAGGATACGATTTGAATGATAATTTCTGTTTAGCTGTTACATATGCAGATTTGAACAACGAAGCAGTTGCGATTACTTTTTCTTGATGCTGCTTTCCCCACAACTTTGCATTTCAGTGACGCATTTTTGTAAACTTTTCTTCTCTTTTATACTCGTGTTTTCCACGCACTTCATGTGTGATTTACACTTTGCATGATCCCCGATTTTATCACTTATTTTTTTGGCGTTATTAGCAGAAACACCAGCTAAAAACGCGTTATCGATACGCACACGTTCACTGCTTTCCACCTTAAGTTCACAAACTCGTGAACACACTGTGCATATTACTAAGTTTTTGTCATTTACGGGCAGCCACGCATTAGTCTTTTGCCAGTTTTGAAAACGTGATAAAGTAACACAATTTCCTACTATAATTCCAAGAGAACTGTTACTTCCATTCCTACCTTTGACGTGTCACAGTTTTCAGTCACCGGAGATTCAGTCTCTTCCCCTGTATTAGCACCATCATTACCGTTTTCTTTTTTACATTCACTGTCTATTTTAACTCTTTTTAGCACCACTGTTAGTATCCTGACTGTCACGGTTTGTACACGTATCAGGTAATGCACTGCTCTTAAGGAAATCAGAAATTTTCCTTTGTTTGAATGACATCCTGAAATTCCGTAGTTCTTACAGGCCCGGACGCACTCAACTCACTAATGAAGCTACTGAAGCGGGAACGTGTGAAGATCGCCGTGTGTTTGGCGGACACGCGGCAAAGAACGAACGGCACCAATTAATTTGGAGTACGCGATGCTGGGGAGCCTGTGTTAAGCTCCACCCACGTGGTTCGCGGCTAGCGAAGTCAGACTGTCCGATCCCGTCTGACCAGTACCGTTGCTCACTTCGCACCACTTTGTGCTTTCGTCCCTGTTAGTCCGCATCATACCGTTGCCAAAAGGTGGCCTAACGGTAAATGTTCGCACAGGTACCGGGCCGGTCGCCACCCCGTGTCAGGGCCCGGGGTGGGAATTTCAGCCCCCCAGCTCACCCAACTCTGCGGTACGACTGCTACGGTATCACTGCCACACTACTTCCCTCGCAAGCTCGCAAGTAAACGGATGACGCACCTTAGACGAAAGCAACAATGACAACATGTTAATGATGATTTAGTTCTAAATGTTTTGAAATGCTTAACTACTACATAACACTTTTTCAAAATAGTAAGCAAACATATTAATATTATTAATAGTAAGACTGTATTAAAAACTTTCAGTGTTCGGCTGCACAAATTTAAATTATATTTAAAGTTTTACTCCAGTGCATGGGAAATAAACATCCCAGGTTGGGATGCATAAACTAAAACCAGAGGAGGGGATGGTCTGATGCAGATTGGGGGAAATCCCCCCCCCCATACCTCTCCCCCCCCATCCCCCCCCCGCCCCCGCCCCCCTGCAAAACGGCACACTGCCCATATGACAATTTACACCTGCAGTGGGATGAAATTTGTACAGTCTAGCATATGACATGTACGCTAGGTAACATGCTTCTTAATGTGAAAGTGCTGAAGAAGGGGTTGTCTACTCAGTCCACAGAAGCCATCACCGATCATCGTAATAGGCCGCTCGAAACACAACGAGATAATTAAATCTGCACCAGATGTACGTATTGAATTTAAATCTTCTGCAAATTTCCTGGAACACACTGCCATGTATGCTCTAGTTCCACATGACTGTGTGATCAACTACCGCTCGCTCACAGGCGTTGTACAACGAGCTGTATAAATGAACAGGTGCTGTGCCATACCTAGAGCATTCCACAATGGCATCTCAAGGTGTAAACATCATTGCAGACGCTCAGGGTTTCTATGATGGTGAGTGTAGACAGTTCATATTTAAAGATGTTGCATTCGTAGTGTACAGAGAAGATGCCGTAATAATAGAGACATTCTCAGCAAACAAAGCGTCATCGAGGTCTTTCAAGGATGTGAAGTGCGTTGGAATTCACTGAGATGATCCTGCCATACCATATAACGATATGGTGATGTCGCGTCTACTATTCAACCACACAGATACCATTATCTACGTGAAGGGGTAGGAGAAGATCTCGTGAATGCATCGAATCCTCATGTTTGTTACTGTTCAAGACTTGTAATTCTACAGGTGCCCTGCTCTCCATTGACTCAAGAAGAAGAAGAAGATGTAAAATTACTTTTAGGCTGGATGAAAAATAAATTATTTTTTACTTTACAATCTCTGTGTTCTTTTTTCAACCCTGTTCCAGCTTTGACAGTGTTCATTTTTAACCAGATACTACGTCTGTGAGTTTCTTCAAGCACCAGAGATATAATTTTAGACATGTGTGCTGTATGTCTTTGGAAGTAGACACGGTCACATGCCTCCTGCTCCCATAACCCGATTCGGGCTGCACGATAGGGATAATTCCACGCAGCCATTCTGTATATTTTGCTATCATCCATCTTAAACTTGATCTCCTTTATAGCACTCACTCTTCAGCAAAACTAATGTTATTTGTGAACAGGCAGCCGTATATATATATATATATATATATATATATATATATATATATATATATATATATAGGGTGAGTCACCTAACGTTACCGCTCGATGTATTTCGTAAACCACATCAAATACTGACGAACCGATTCCAAATACCGAACGTGAGGAGAGGGGCTAGTGTAATTGTTTAATACAAACCATAGAAAAATGCACGGAAGTATGTTTTTTAACACTAACCTACGTTTTTTCAATGGAACCACGTTAGTTTTGTTAGCACATCTGAATATATAAACAAATACGTAATCAGTGCCGTTTGTTGCATTGTAAAATGTTAATTACACCCGGAGATATTGTAACCTAAAGTTGACGCTTGAAACATCCGACGTTCAGTTGCGTGTTGTAACAAACACGGGCCACGGTCGGCGAGCAGCATCTGCAGGGACATGTTTACGATGACGACCGTGTTTACGAGTGTGGCTGTAGTGCACTGTTGTGATTTGGTCTAGCTGTCGCAGTGTCCGCATGTAGCGCTTGCTGCTACTGTTATTCTGCATTCGTCTCCGCACGCAGACCAACTGTAGTACACCGTGTTACCAGACGTCTGTGATAGTGTAGTGTTGTAGGAACAGTGACCATGGTGTATTCGAACTCTGAAAAGGCGGAGGTGATACTCATCTATGGCGAGTGTCGACGAAATGCAGCTGAAGCCTGCAGGGTGTATGCAGAACGGTACCAGGACAGAGAGCATCCAACGTGCCGCACATTGCATAACATCTACCTCCAACTGTATGCAACAGGTATGGTCGTAGCACGCAAACGGGTCCGTAACAGGCCCGTCACAGGAGAAGCGGGTGCAGTTGGTGTGTTAGCTGCTGTTGCCATGAACCCACACATGAGTACACGGGACATTGCGAGAGCCGGTGGACTGAGTCAAAGTAGTGTCATGCGCATACTGCATCGTAACCGTTTTCACACGTTTCATGTCTCGCTACATCAGCAATTACATGGTGATGACTTTAATCATCGAGTGCAATTCTGTCAATGGGCATTAACAGAGAATGCGTTGCAGTTCTACCTGTTTACCGATGAAGCGGGCTTCACAAACCACGGGGCAGTGAATCTACGGAACATGCATTACTGGTCCGTGGACAATCCTCGCTGGCTCAGTCAGGTAGAGCGACAGCGACCGTGGACTGTAAATGTATGGTGCGGAATCATTGGCGACCACCTCATTCGTCCTCACTTCATTGCAGGGGCCCAAACAGCTGTAACATACATCGCGTTTCTACAGAATGACCTGCCAACGTTGCTCGAAAATGTCCCACTGGAAACGCGTCAACGTATGTGGTATCAGCATGATGGTGCACCTGCACATTCCGCAATTAACACTAGGCTGACCCTTAACAGGATGTTCGACGGGCGTTTCATAGGACGTGGAGGACGCATAAATTGGCCAGCCCGTTCTCCTGATCTTACACCTCTGGACTTCTTTCTGTGGGGTACGTTAAAGGAGAATGTGTACCGTGATGTGCCTACAACCGCAGAGGATATGAACCAACGTATTGTGGCAGCCTGCGGCGACGTTACACTAGATGTACTGCGGCGTGTACGACATTCATTACGCCAGAGATTGCAATTGTGTGCAGCAAATGAATGCCACCACATTGAACATCTATTGGCCTGACATGTCGGGACACACTCTATTCCACTCCGTAATTGAAAACGGAAACCACGTGTGTACGTGTACCTCACCCCTCATGGTAATGTACATGTGCGTCAGTGAAAAAGACCAATAAAAAAGTGTTAGCATGTGGACGTAATGTGCTGTTCCAGTCTCTTCTGTACCTAAGGTCCATCACCGTTCCCTTTGGATCCGTACGTAATTCGGTGCTCTCCGATACACACGATCGAACAGCGGAGGAGTGCTACTCAAGCGTCAACTTTAGGTTACAATATCTCCGGATGTAATTAACATATTACAATGCAACAACCGGCACTGATTACGTATTTGTTTATATGTTCAGATGTGCTAACAAAACTAACGGGGTTCTATTTAAAAAAACGTAGGTTTGTGTTAAAAAAAACATGCTTCCGTCCATTTTTTTTATGGTTTGCATTAACCAATTACACTAGCCCCTCTCCTCACGTTCGGTCTGTGGAATCGATTTGTCAGTATTTGATGTGGTTTTCGAAATATATCCAGCGGTAATGTTAGGTGACTCACCCTATATATATATATATACATATATATATATATATATATATATATATATATATATATATATATATATATATATATATATATATATATATATATATATAACGCTACAGGGGACAGGATTCATGTAAATACTGACGACAAAGACGTATAGTGACAAATTTTTTTCGTTTATTCAGTTGACACAAATATAACATACTTCTTGAGGTACAATATAATTCTTGAGGCCCAATGTAGTTTTTGAGGTAAGACATAGTATTCTTGAGGTACAATTTCACTCTTATATTCCAGTTCAGATACTTTTACCTTACATACTACAAAATCAAGAATATTTTTTTACAGTTCTTTTTCCAATAACACAGGAATTTTTTTTAAATCTACGCTAAAAACTAATGTGGAGATACTTTCTTTACTACAACTAAATTCCACGGTCCCAGTAGCATAGCTTTTACAGTAATTATGGTCGACTGTGCTCACTTAGAATCTAAATTGAGCAGCCACAATAGTAAAGATTTTTACAATAACAATTCTGATGGACTCTGAGTTACATAGATATATATACACTTAAAAGCTATTCTAACTTAGATGGCTAACGGCAGGTGAAAAACCTAAAAAATTATTCCATTTACCAGACGCACATGGTGCTTAGAAATATATGTTGACAGTCTGCACATGCATTGCATATGAACAAATAAATAAATATAAACATATTTTTTTGTGTTTAGGTTTTTAATATTTTTGTGTAGGCTTTTTTAACATTTTTCTCTCACACACATGGTGTGCATATAAATACATTTTTCTTTTACTTTTTTTATTTTTTTTCCACACTTGGCCCATGTGTGTATATACACTTGAATCCAGTATACACAAATATTTACACCACGCACACACACACACACACACACACACACGCACACACACACACAAAATTACTTATACTATGAAATAGGGTTCTACTACTGCTCTGCAGACACACTCTCTGTCTCCCTCATTGTCTCTCTCTCACTCAGAGTCTACCATCCCTTCTCTTGCTAAACATGAGTAGTGTGTGAGTATCGGAGAGTTTCAGTCCCCTCATCACAAATGAGCCTTTTATCATCATGATATGACAGGCCAATTTTAGACTACACCACAGTGTACACCTCATGTGCTCTCGACTGGATACTGGTCTGTCGTACCATATCAGGCAGCTGTAGTGAAGCACCATGAACACCACTGCACAGGCACCGCTTATAGTCTTCGATAGAGAGGACTCTCAATGCCATACGATGCGCATCCTTATCCCACCTCTGGGTGGCACCATCCAATGGCTGGCCGGAGTGGCCGAGCAGCTCAAGACGCTACCGTCTGGAACCGCGAGACCGCTATGGTCACAGGTTCGAATCCTGCCTCGGGCATGGATGTGTGTGAAGTCCTTAGGTTAGTTAGGTTTAAGTAGTTGTAAGTTCTAGGGGACTGATGACCTTAGAAGTTAAGTCCCATAGTGCTCAGAGCCATTTGAACCATTTGGAACCTTCCAGTGCGGGAGTGCATGCATGTTTGATCACAGACCTACAAACTCCACATTTGGCCATCCATTCGCCTCGTCCTTCATAAGGCTGATAACCTTCTTATTCTGTGGGACATCAGTTTTGGGGTGGAGCCTTCTTGTGGAACTCGCTCTAGACAGAGCGGCAAATAGGCGTGTGCATCATGCAAACTAATAGGGTATTTGAGTTCTGCCTCCACCACAGGCCTTACATCAGAATCAGCTGCCACACCCCCCAATGATTTTTCCACGTAATCCCTTGCATTCGTCTTCGGTCACCCATGATTGCTGCTGGCGTGTCCATATAAGTTAATTATGCCCGGATACATTATGTAACTTGAATCAAGGAATACATTGAACGTGTCACTCATCCGTGAGCTGTTTGCCTTCACGTGCCTATGGACACATTGGCAAAGTCCTCCCATGGATCCCACGCTGAAAGAAAAGAAGCATGTCAGTATTGGTCAATAATTCAACACTGCACTTCGTTTACTTGTGCACTGCGTCCCAAGATGACCCGGGTGCCGTGTAATAAAAGACGGAATTCAAACAGTATGTGACCATGCATAGACTTCAGAATTTCTCAAAAACTTCTGCAAGAAAGCACACAGTTGTGTCCACGTAAAGTTGTACGTCCTCTCCTAAAGTGGACATTTTGAATTCTTACCAGACTTTTGTGGCAAGCTCATACCTTGCATCCATTATGGCGTTGCCTGTAAGATTTCTGGAGAATGCAGTTATGTTGGGTAGTTTGCTTTCATTGAATTTCGCCATGTTATCCACATACTCGTAAGGCAAAACCCCTTCCTAGTCACAAGCTGAAATGTGTACAGGTCGGGAAATGCAGCTTGAGGCAGAGATTCAATGACTTTCAGGAGTGTTGCCTGAAGAAACGTAGCCTATCAAGGAAGTGGAGCATAATTTTTGGCGTCATTCATTTGGAAGATGAAATGCATTTCTCGATGTTCTCATGTACAAAACTGATCTTATTCTACTCCCAACCACAACCAGACAAGTGCTCAACTAGACAGTGAGCGTCATACCCACTTAAATTATGGAAGACAATGGGTATGTGCCTTGGTAGCTGGTACTTCAAATTGCACACAGAACTGTCAGTGGTATTTATGAGGAGCTCCCACTTCTCTGTCTAACGGCAGCTCACAGATATAGCAGTCAACTGCATTATTATACAAATCATCATTCTCCTCCGATTGGGTCAAGGGGAACGTTGTCGCTGTAAAGCTTATCAACATCCGATGAAAGTCTTTCGAGCTCATTGAGCAGGCAAACCACAGGATTACCCCTGACATAAGATTTGTGGTCGTTAAAACTCGAATCATAGTATAATATTACTGGTATTTAAAAAAATTTAATATTATGTTAACCACTTTTGCTGCTGGCAATTCTTCTGAAATGCGAAAATAGTGCATAGAAAATTTTTACTTCTTTATGATGGAATTATATTTCGCAAACCAGCATCATATTCCCTAATCAGACCGACAAGAACGTTGACTGAGGGCATTGTTTAAAGGCCAATCACCGATCTCAAAATTATGCAGTTTGTGTAAGTATTGGAGCAAGGGGGACACGAGGACTCTTTGCATTGTTGCCAGATGCATTCAAGATGCCAGCAGTGACGTTATCCAATATGGTGTCATGTAGACTTGGCAACAGCGCATGGTCTCATCCAAGATGGCAGCCATGACGTCATTCAAGATGACGGATTTTGGCAGGAAGTTTGAATTTTGGTGCCTCGCCCCCCTCCCCAAGAAAAGTGGCGGGAAGTTCAAATTCCAACAGGATAATGCACCGCACTACGGTTATCTCTACTAAGGTCAGAAAATCGCGGGAAGATAGCTCACTTGGCCTACCTCCACTAACCTAAGTCACCCTACTGCCACCTCTTCCTGTGTACTGGCACCAAGTTTGAATTTTAGCAGTAAACAAAGGTTAATTTGCATATCTCTACTAAGCTAAGAAAATGGCGTGAAAGAAAGGGCACTTGCTGTAACATCAGTCACCTAACCACCACCTACTCCTAAGAAATTGTGGGGAAAGGACCTGCAAATAATTCTTTATTTAATAATTTTCACGCAGTAGGGCCATCCAGTGTGTTCACCACGAGACCTAGTGTACATGGTCACCACCAGAGGTTGCTCCCATCTGTCATATAATCCAAGATGACGGCAAACAGTGCGTTCACCAAGGGCTCCAGACTCTAACTGACATAGGACACAGTACCAGCACCAGAGGGCGCTGTTGTATGTGACGTCATCTGATGATGCGACTATCGTTATTCAAGATGGCGACATACATTGTGGTCACCACGAGGCCTAGTACATATTGACACCATCAGAGAGTGCTACTGTGGAGTTAAAAATGAAGTTTCGCAAATGCCACACCCACCTACACTTGGAAGGAAATACCATTATCCTCAACCAACCACCACGTCCCCTTACAAACCCATGTTGTTGGGCTAATGTAACGTGTACTAATGCGTACTAAAGTGTACTAAAGTGTACTAATGTGCACTAACTTGTACTAATGTGTCTATGATGGACATAAGTTTTTATTTTGAAAGCAATGACTCCACCACGAGACCTTGGCTCCAACTGACCTAGTACACATTACTGCCACTTGAGGGTACTGTCATCCCTCCTGTGACCTAATCCCAGATGGTGGCCTGTATGGGTAAAATGGTGCTAAAATGACTCAGGTTGTGCTGGGCTGCTGAGGAGACTAAAGAAGCAGCGCACTCTATTTATTTTGGAAAATTTTATTTAGCGATGTAATATATTTGTCACACTGACACAAAACACTCGCCCTTACATGCTTGGGGTCAGAGTACACAGTCTGCAGACACGCAAAGAACTCCTAATTTTCCCGAATAATTTCAGTACAGACCTGAAAACTGTTGTTAAATAATTCTGCACAGTGATGTGTAGAAACACTCAGTACTCATAAACTGTCCAAATAACGGATATCACAGCCTACAGACCTGCTCACAAATTAATGCAATCAATGTGGGCAGGCACCTCCGGCCACCCCCTGTAAATTAGAGTGCAGAGGAGATTAGCCGCAACCCTCACCAAGTGACGCAGCTGTCAGCTGTCAAACCACACACAGCTACCCTCAAGCATGAGGTGGCCACATCCCTTACACACTTGAGACCTGACAAATTCCTATCCACATACGTGTTCACTTGGACACTGGTGCAGACGCCCCCGGGGCGCGCACAGCCGCGAATCGACGCCAGATGCATGTGAAAGTTCCCCCTAACGGAACATATGAGGTGCGTTCAGCCATGCGTAGCCATGAAATGTCTGCGTGGCGACTCGCCATCTAAAATTTGCTCAATGTTATTCTTATGTCACATGGATTTATAAAAAATAACAGCCAGGTCGACCTCTCAGCAATTGTATACTGTCCCAGAAACAGTTAACGCTCGCTTTCTTCACGTCTCAGCTTGTATGTACAGAAATTCTTGCACTAACAGAACCTGTTCTTGAAAATAATGCCTAATGCACTCTTCCCAGCGCTCCAAACGTGATTCCCTTCTTGCTCTCAACATATGCAAATGTTCTCACCGCTATGTAGAGGTTCCTATATCCCAGTACAAAGGATGTGAACGAATAGAGCATTATGATTCGCTCTTATCGAATTTACCTGTAGAACTACTGATGCCACCGTTATCGACGCTCCTCAGCCTTTTTTTCCTTCTGTGGACAAGACATTCAGCGGTTATTTTACACAGATCAACATATTACAACGACAACTAAACGTCGCAAAGCGCCATGCATATCGCCAAACACGGGAAGACTCTTACTCAATCACACTGCTCCCTCACCGAGGACAGGAGCTTGAATATTACAACGTGAAACCGACCTACGACCCATCAATATATCACTCTGTAGCCTACATAACGTCAAATACGTGAAGAATCCTACTCAATTACTGTGCTCCCCCACCCAGGACAGGAGCTTGAATATTCGTGCGCAAAACGGAGCTCCAACTCAGCAATATATCACCATGTTCTGTGTCGATGTAATAAACGTACAGTTCATATCCTCTGCCAAACAAAATCATCCCTTTTACATCATAGCACCCTCAGTGTACCAAAGTCACGCTCAGAACTGTTCTACAAATTCACGATCGTTATCCCTCGACACAAATGCGTTACTGTTTGTAATCCGAACCTGCTTCCCTGCTTCCTCGCTTTTCTACTCAAATCTCCAGACGCGGGGATTACAAGGACATGCCCATTTTCGCCATAATATTATACCACCTGGTGATCATCCCTCCGGAATTATGGCTTCGGGTACTCAGTTTGTCACACTGCAGGTACTGGTGTATGTCCCGTATTAAAGTTTTGGCTCGGTGGCATGTGTATTGACCCAGCATCGATGGCGATGTTGAGCGCCTTGTCCATGGGTGCACTGTGTGTGCGCATCACCAGGCAAGCAAGTACCCCTCAGTCATTTACACCCTGGCCTGTGCCTCGCCAGCCCTGGGATCGCATCCATGAGGACTTTGCGGGCCGTTTTTGGGGTCCATGTGGTTACTCATCGTCGATGCCTACTCCAAACACCCATATGTTGTCCGCATGAGATCCACCACCACAGAGGCCCTGGCCCAGGTTCTCGCCACTGATGGCCGCCCACACATGTCGGTCTCTAAAATGGTCCCCAATTCACGGCGTCCTCCTTCCACGACTTCTGTGAGGCCAATGGTATCAAACATATCCGTAGCCCCCCTTTCCACCCTTCGTCCAATGGCGAGGCAGAGAGGCCAACCATGGCGGCCCTCACCCCGTTTTTGAGAACCTATCGCACTACGCCAATTGACGGATGCAGTGCGGCAGAGCTCCTCCGTGGGCGACAGCCGCGGCCCCTGCTCCATTTGCTGCTGCCGCCCTCCTCCCGCCCCCACTGCCGGCCCTCGCAGCGGTATACCCCTGGCACGGCCGTGTGGCCCCGCGAGTACGGGCGCAAGGCGGATTGGACACCCGCCACGGTCGTCGCGGCCCGTGGGCGGCGTGTTAAGTCAGTGCAGACGTCGAAATGGTTGGAGCGCCGCCATCATAATCAGCTCCGCCCTCGTGCTGCCACGGACTCGGGCCGCCGCCTCCTTCCCTACCTCCTTTGGGTACGTACAGAGACCTCGGGTCACCGTCCCAGCCCCCGGTTGCCGTCTCTCCGCGGGCCTGCCGCCGGCCCTCTCAGCCTCCGGGTGGATCGGCGGCTCCATCCCCCGCCCTGGTCTCGGGATCGGCTGTCACGGATACCTCGGGGGTCCCTTCTTCCACGCCAATTGCGGTTGATACTCCCAGTTCCTCTTGCCACTGCCGCCCACCTCGGCACCGTCCGCGGCGTTTCCGCCCCCACGCGCAAGTTTCAGGGGGGAGGGATCTGGCACCGCGCGCCGCGGAATTTGAATCCGCGCCAGACGTCGTGGACGTCGAAGACACGTAGAGGTCTCTGCACCGACGCGCCGTAAGCTGTGGCGGCGCTCGCCTCCTGGTCCGCTTTTAGTGTGAGGGCGTCACAGTGGAACACGTGATTCCAGCGGCCAAAAGCGGCGCCCCCGATAGCGTACTTAAGCGCTTGCCTTTCGCTGAGCCAGGAAGTCTAATCTCGAGTACGTCTGTTGTCACATCGCCTCTTGTTAGGCAGCTTACTGACTTGATCTGTGTACGACTGGACGTGTTTGTTAGGTTTTCTTGTGAATCTGTTGTTCGGTCTTGTGGTTGTTTGTTCTGTCCTTCGTTGGTCGTGTCCCTCCTCTCCCGTTGTGCTGTTGTCCGCGGGTCACGCCGCGCTTTACGTCATTTCTACCCCGCGGTCGTCCCGGTCGCAGTTACAACAGCTGCGGTCACCGCAAGGGGCTCTCTTGGGAGTCCAGTAGTTTGTATCCGATGCACCAATGTTTACTGTAACTCTCGATAACTCCCAGTAAGAACGCGAAAGAGAAATTTCGTCGCAATTGAGGAAAACAAGATCCATTCGGTCTTTTTCCGAAAAGAAAAACTCGGCTGATTTCGCCGTATTAAACCACTCCTGGAAATCCATATAGTTTGTAGTTGAAACAGCGTGCGTCTGCCTGGGACACTCGAACTATCTCAGTAAGGATGGGACATAGAAATTGTGTCGCGATTAAAAACTACAGGCCCCATGCAGGCCTTTCTCAGGGAGACTAGCATGGCTACTATCACCCCATGGAGCACTGTTGGGAGTCCAGTAGTTTGTATCCGATGCTCCACTGGCCACTTACTGTAACCCTCGAACACTCCCAGCAAGCACGCGAAACAGAAATTTCGCCGCAATGGAAACGAACGTGCTACACGCCTGCTGCACTCGCTGTATTGCACCTCTCCTTGGAGTCCAACAGTTTGTAGCTGATGCAGCACTGCTGCTCACTGTAACCCTCAAACCAACCCAGTAAGGATGCGACATGGAAATTGCGTCGCGATTCAAAACTACAGGCTCCATGCCGACTTTTTCCAAGAGACTAAGGCGGGTGCAGTCACCGCATGGAGCCTCTTTTGAAAGTTCAGTAGTTTGTATCCGACGCACCACTGCCCGTTTACTGTAACCCTCGAACACGGCCAGTAATGATGCGACATAGAAATTGCGTCGCAATTGAAAACAACACGATGCATGCCGTCTTTTTCCGAAGGGAAAAACGCGGCAGCGATTGCCGTATTGAACCTCTTCTGGGAGTCCAATTGTTTGTAGCTGCTGCATGCACTGCTGCTCACTGTGTATGTAAGCTATATGAACAAAATATGAATCACATTAACTAACAGTAAACACTCAAAAGATGACGTAAATGTATTTTGGAAATGGTTTGTCTTCTGTAATGCTGATACTGCTGGTCACGCTCAGTTTTGCCCAATACTATGTGCTCTGGCCATGCTGCACCTGCTCCGATCTTCCTGACATTAGAAAATGGCAACAGTGAGCATCTGTAAGTAGTGATTCTATGCATGTTATGCCTCATTGTATCAGTTTTTGCCGCTCGGTGGCACCATAGTTGGGCCGCAGTAGTCGCGTTTGGAGAGAAATTTAAAAACGTCCAAGTTGGCAGGCAGTAGCAAATACAAAAGTTAGAAGGACATTCAAAACAAACCTGCTTCTCGGCGTACTGTAATGCAGAAAA
This sequence comes from Schistocerca serialis cubense, assembly GCF_023864345.2. Lineage (NCBI taxonomy): Eukaryota > Metazoa > Arthropoda > Insecta > Orthoptera > Acrididae > Schistocerca > Schistocerca serialis. Next base: position 1,058,468,702 of record NC_064640.1, on the reverse strand, counting down.
TTTAGAAGTCAAAGTTTGCAGATGGCAGTAAATTCAAGTAAATTAAAGATTTCAATGTTGGGAAATTTAAAAAGAACTGCTGGGAAATTAAAAAATCCAACTAGCTGAGTTAAGTATTATACCGCAGCCCCCCTCCTTTCATTTCCCAACTAACCACAGCGAATTATTGAAAGAAGGCATCCTGTCAATGTAGTTTTTAAAATACCCACCCCTCCCCTCTCCCCTCTTCACTTCCCCCACACCTCCACCCACCTCTCTGCCCTCCTGATCTCATCTTCACCAAAGTGCAGTACAGTGCTGCTCATCTCCAGTGCAATATTAAAATACCAAGATGACGAAAACAGAGTAATTATCTGGCTTATGCCCTCTCCTCCCTTTCCTCTTTCCAAGCAATGAGAGTGTAATATTAACAAATAGCCCAGCTGTGATAACGGGAAATTTAAAACACTTTTCCCCTCCCCTTTTTCTGTATTTCCATACAATCATATCACCTTATTAAAAGTCCAAGATGATCTAAGAAGACCAATTGTGTGGTTTATAATCAGAGTCCGTTTCTTCTCAACCACTCATAGTGCAATATTAACAACCCAAGATGATGAAAATAGACCACCTGTGAGCCTTATACCCCACATCTCCTTCAGTAAAAGCTAGAGTGTACATTAAACATAATAGTAAACGGGGAACGCTATACGACGACACACTAAACACTAAACGGTAGATGCTAAGTAGTGAACACTAAATGGTAAATACTAAACGCTAAATAGCAAACTTTAAATTCTAAGCGGTGAATGCTCAACAGTTGCAGTCAACGTCAACCACCTAATGGTGAAAGCTAAACACCACACACTGAACGCAAAATGGTGAATGCCATAAAGTAAGCACTGACTGCCTGAAGGTAGTTGATAACAATAAACGCTAAATGTCTAATGCTAATCGCCTAACAGCAACTGATAAACAACAAGAGCCCAATTCTTTATGGTGAATGGTAAATACTAACCACTTAACAGTAAACCAAAATGCTATATGATGAACGCTAAGAGTCTAATGAGAAACGCTAAATGGGAAATGCTAAATGGTAAACACGAGATGTTTAATGGTGAATGCTAATATCAAGTGCAACATGCAAATATATTACAAATGTCTACGAAAAGTGGTGACGGATAAAGATATTGTTTAGCTGAATCAGTTTATGAAAAGTGAAATATGATTGTCAATCCAAGTAGACCTCCGGTATAATGTTAAAAAGTGATTCCAAGGACTACATTATGCATCATTGACATACAAACATATCTCTGTATTTCTCACATCATTAAGTGCTGTACACTTTACCGTTGTCTCTCTTTGAAAGTAATAATTTCTTTTCTCACACACAACAACATCAAAATTACTTTATTTTTTAATATATTGCAGACGAACAAGGGATGGGAGCATAGTATTTAAACAATTTTAAAATGGTGTCAAATTATAATATTTCCGACGTATGAGTACACTTCCTTCTACTGTCCTCCCTACATACATTAAGCCACAGTTTAGTGTTGAAAGATAAAGATTTTCACCATATCCTTTCAGAGTCCATAATACTCATCATTTCCGTCATAAAAGTGGTGCCATGTTACATTATTTACATATGCAGTTTTATCTGTGACATAATATTAATGTGATGTCATTGTTTTTGTATCCCGCTTGGAAGGCAGCGCGTGGCTCTACTCCTTAAAACTGACAAAGAGGCCGAATGAAAGGAAGCGAGTAGGAGCAGGGGTGGTAAAGTACGTCGGTACTGCAAGTAAAGTGAAAGAAGTTTTCACTGGTGCATGAAAATATACAAGTGAATATGTATCTTTGGTACAAATGAGCACGTAGGTGCGAAGCCAAAGTCCGGATAAGAAAATCTCCATAGTAAGCTAAGCTGAACCGATGGTTCTCGGCCGTCTGCTCTCCATGAACTGGGTGAAAGTGGAGCGGCGCTCGAGGAGCTGCACAGCGTCTCCTAGATGGCGCTGTCGTCCGTGTAGATCGTCCGCTCTCGTAGTGCCAACCTACACTGTGGCATCGGAACTGTCGATACCACAAATGTCAAATTTATACACTCCTGGAAATTGAAATAAGAACACCGTGAATTCATTGTCCCAGGAAGGGGAAACTTTATTGACACATTCCTGGGGTCAGATACATCACATGATCACACTGACAGAACCACAGGCACATAGTCACACGCAACAGAGCATGCACAATGTCGGCACTAGTACAGTGTATATCCAACTTTCGCAGCAATGCAGGCTGCTATTCTCCCATGGAGACGATCGTAGAGATGCTGGATGTAGTCCTGTGGAACGGCTTGCCATGCCATTTCCACCTGGCGCCTCAGTTCGACCAGCGTTCGTGCTGGATGTGCAGACCGCGTGAGACGACGCTTCATCCAGTCCCAAACATGCTCAATGGGGGACAGATCCGGAGATCTTGCTGGCCAGGGTAGTTGACTTACACCTTCTAGAGCACGTTGGGTGGCACGGGATACATGCGGACGTGCATTGTCCTGTTGGAACAGCAAGTTCCCTTGACGGTCTAGGAATGGTAGAACGATGGGTTCGATGACGGTTTGGATGTACCGTGCACTATTCAGTGTCCCCTCGACGATCACCAGTGGTGTACGGCCAGTGTAGGAGATCGCTCCCCACACCATGATGCCGGGTGTTGGCCCTGTGTGCCTCGGTCGTATGCAGTCCTGATTGTGGCGCTCATCTGCACGGCGCCAAACACGCATACGACCATCATTGGCACCAAGGCAGAAGCGACTCTCATCGCTGAAGACGACACGTCTCCATTCGTCCCTCCATTCACGCCTGTCGCGACACCACTGGAGGCGGGCTGCACGATGTTGGGGCGTGAGCGGAAGACGGCCTAACGGTGTGTGGGACCGTAGCCCAGCTTCAAGGAGACGGTTGCGAATGGTCCTCGCCGATACCCCAGGAGCAACAGTGTCCCTAATTTGCTGGGAAGTGGCGGTGCGGTCCCCTACGGCACTGCGTAGGATCCTACGGTCTTGGCGTGCATCCGTGCGTCGCTGCGGTCCGGTCCCAGGTCGACGGGCACGTGCACCTTCCGCCGACCACTGGCGACAACATCGATGTACTGTGGAGACCTCACGCCCCACGTGTTGAGCAATTCGGCGGTACGTCCACCCGGCCTCCCGCATGCCCACTATACGCCCTCGCTCAAAGTCCGTCAACTGCACATACGGTTCACGTCCACGCTGTCGCGGCATGCTACCAGTGTTAAAGACTGCGATGGAGCTCCGTATGCCACGGCAAACTGGCTGACACTGACGGCGGCGGTGCACAAATGCTGCGCAGCTAGCGCCATTCGACGGCCAACACCGCGGTTCCTGGTGTGTCCGCTGTGCCGTGCATGTGATCATTGCTTGTACAGCCCTCTCGCAGTGTCCGGAGCAAGTATGGTGGGTCTGACACACCGGTGTCAATGTGTTCTTTTTTCCATTTCCAGGAGTGTACATTATTTACTTCTCGCTAAAGATCAAAATGTCTCCAAGGCCAAATGTATACATTATATATATATATATATATATATATATATATATATATATATATATATATATATATATATATATATATATATATATCTGTGTTAAGTATGTCAAATGCTGCGACCTCTGGTAATCATTTCCCTTTCCCTCCCTCTGCCTCCTTCTTGCTCACACATATCTTGGTACTTCATATATCAAACACAACTAGGCTCCTTAAACACACATGTGATCAGTAATAAGTTCTGGTTGGTTTTACAGAAGTTGCAATAAATTTTCCATGAAGTTACCCTCTGCACTACATTGTAATTTAATTTCCTCATTAAATCAATTCTCTTACATAGCTTGTGTGCATCTGTCTCGTCATTAAATATCATCTCTAGATATCTTTTTTTTCTGCAAAACAATATAAATGCTAGACCTCTGAAACATTGTGCTCATCAGCAAGCCACATTACACGTGTTACTTACTGTCAGTTCAGCTCTTCGCCTGCCACTGCCACACAGCGATAGCAACACAGCCCACACTGAGATGCCTCTGCACGTCTCACCTATCCTGATAAGATACAGTCCAGCTGAGAGGCAGAGACAGTCACTAACGTTTAATGGGAACAGTGCATAGAACGAAGAGTGTTGCTCACCCTACTCAATTCACGGATGCGTGTATAAATTTTTGTAGCTATTACCTGCCGCAAACACCAGAGAATCAGATCTGGCTCACACTGCGAGTCACAGTCAGACTCTAGGGGACACAAGGAGTGCACTGTTGCAGTAGACAGAGCACTCTTCATAGTACATCTCCACACCGAGCCTTGTCATAATAAAGAGGTGCAGACAGCATCTAACGGCTCATTCTGTGCGACTTGCACCGTGTAGCCATAACACGTAAGCTGTATGCTCAGCTACTCCTTGACATCCGAGCACTGAGTGAAATTTCGAATGCAACGCTAACTGAGAATAACTGAGACAGCATGGCTGGGAAAAATCCATTGACACCTCTAGAGAAAGTGGGAAAACGGTGGTCTCTCCTGGTTGGATGAGGCTATGTGCAGCTTAAATACGAATCTTTCCAAACCAACAGTCTCAGTGCTTATATTCAATATATTCTCATTCATGATTTGTTTTACGTGACACTGAGGTGACAAAATTCATTGGATACTTCCTAACATTCTGTCGGACGTCCTTTTTCCCAGTGGAATGCAGCCACTCGACGTGGCTTGGACTCAAGTAGTCGCTGGGAGTCGCCTGCTGAAATATATTCATCCGTGCTGCTTCTGTAGGAGTCCATAACTGTGAAAGTGTAGGGCTTCGTGTGCGAACTGACCTCTAGACTATGTCCCATAACTATTCAATGTGATTCACGTCGGGTGATGTGGGTGGCCAAATCATTCGCTCAAATTGTCCATAATGTTCTTCAAACAAGTCACTAACAATTGCGGCCCAGTGACACGTTTGGGAACATGTAGCCACTAATGTTAGAAACTGGTCTCCAAGAAGCCAAACATAACCATTTCCAGTCAATTATCGGTTCAATTCGATCAGAGGACCCAATCGATTCCATGTAAACACAGTCCACATCGTAATGGAGCCACCATCATCTTGCACAGCAGTGCCTTGTTGACAACTTGTATCTGTGGCATCATAGGGTCTCCATGACACACAAAACCTACCATCAATTCTTACCAACTGAAATCAGGACTCATCTGACCAGGCTACGGTGTCCCACTGTAGTGTCCTACCAGTATGGCCATGAACACAGGAGAGGCGCTACACGTGCTGTCGTGCTGTTAGCAAAGGAACTCGTGTTGGTCGTCTAATGCAAAGCCCATTAAGTTGGTCGTCTAATGCAAAGCCCATTAATGCCAAGTTCGCGGCACTGACCTAACGGATACGTTCGTCGTACGTCCCACACTGATTTCTGCAGGTATTTCACTCAGCATTGCTTGTCTGTTAGCACTGACAACTCTGCTCAAACGCCGCTGATCTCGGACGTTAAGTGAAGGCCATCGGCGACTCCATCGTCTGTGGTGAGAGGTAATGCGACAAGAAACTGTTTGGGATCTTTGAACCCATCATGGTTGACCGTTATGCCAATAAATATTCGATTTTTGAAAACTGAAATCCTGCAAACACATTCTAGACAATAATCTCTGGTATCAAAACGCCTTATGTATGGGTTACCCATTATTTATAGTTATATACTTCTTTCTTAGGTTTGATACTAAGAACGGCGGTCATGATAATGATGACGATGTCCAAAAAATTTCAGGTGTTCTTCTGCTATTGCAGCTTCTCATGCTGTTGCTGCTCGATAATTAATATAACATTAAATGACGAAACACACATGAGTGTTTAGTAATACTGTTAATAGTGAAATACGTATTAAATAAAAATAAAAACAGGTATGAGTTATCAGGATATATAGGTTGTTCAAAAAATGTCGATTACTTCGAGAGGTCGTCGTATTCACCGAAAGAAGAAAACTAAGTCCGATAAACATGGCTCCAGAAATACATACTTTCCGACATAAACACGTTGTTATAGGAAGGGCTGCATGTCGGTTGGTTGCTGATATTAGCACAGTTCTTGTATTGGCACTCCATCAAAAGCGTCGGCAGGGTATTATGATGTCTGACTCACAGTATCCTACCTACCATTAGGTGGTCTGCTGTCAGTTGTGCGGTTCGAGTCGTGTTGTCGGCTACGCTAGTTTTCGTCGTGTTTCTGTGCCATACTATACACTACTGTCAACCGTGGGTAGGTATCATGGCGTTTTATCTTCTTCACTTATTGTTTACTGTTACTGTACGTACAAATGGTGTAGTATATTTACATTTTCTCTCTTCCACCACTTCTTACCAACGGAAGCCTACTACTCGACAAATGAAATGGCGGATATGATATTCTGCTATGGTTTAGCAAATGGACGTAGAGTGCGAGCCTGTGCCATCTACGCTAAAGAAATAATAATTAAAAAAATCCATAGTACAGAGTGCTCTCTGAAACTCTGTTCAGCAGACTCTGTTCATCAGACATTTCAAACGTCTGAGGGACTCAGGTACCCTTGCACATCGGAAGACTCATAGTGGAAGGCGCTGCACGGTACAAACGCCTGATATCCTGTTATGGAGGAATGTGTGCTGTGTTTGGTGAAAAACAAAAAAGCACCATATTATCGGCGTGTGACGATTGACAACAGCAGAAGGCAAGTTTCACTCTCCTATCTGTGGGGTAATTCATGAATAATTGCTATGCTCTTATCATCTACAGCGTGTTCGGGACCTAAGGCCACAGGATCATCATAGTAGACGGTGGTTCTGTAAATGGCTTTGCAGAAGTGTGCCACAGATCCCCTGTCCACATCCAATATTTTATTTACCAATGAGACACAGTTCGTAAGAGATGGTGTTTTGAATTTTCATAACCGTCGCATATGTGCAGATGTAAATCCGCAAGCATTTCAGGAAAGAGGACATTAACACTGATTCTCAAACAATGTATGGGCTCAAATAGTTGGCGATAGATTAATGTGCGACCACGAAAGTTAACTGGGGCACATTATCTAGAACCTTTCATTAATGTATTGTCTACCTTGTTGGAAGCTCTACCAGTGCAGTAACGATTATGAGTGTAGTTCATGCATGGTGGCGCACCAACACACTTTAGTCACAATGAGCACAGACATCTGACGCAGACATTCCAGAACCGCTGGATTGGTCAGGGGAGCCCCATACCATGGCCTGCTTGTCCCCCACATCACCACCCCCTAGACGTTTGGTTGTGGGAAAACTTGACGTACGAACATTAGAGTGTCGCATTTTCAATGCATGTGAGTAAGTAGAACAACAACTGGGTGTACTTCAAAGGATGTGTCATTCCTTGCAGAGGGCAGAGGAGTAAACTGTCATGAATGGACACACACACACACACACACACACACACACACACACACACATATATATATATATATATATATATATATATATATATATATATATAACATCGAAACAGTTGGTAAATTGAAGATTTATTTAAACCCCTTTACCACAGTTTCAACGTTCATAAAAACGTCTTCTTTAGAAGCAAATATTGAGAATGTAAACACGTTAACAGTGAAAACACACACACACACACACACAGATATATAATGTCTATGTTTAAGTTGCACCAGTTCATTTAAAATGGCTCCATCTTTGTAAGTACAATGTTTAAAATGCCTCTAATTCATCTACTAGATGAAGCCTATAACCTCTACCTCCTTTGTGCAAAAGTCTTGAGTCTTCTAGTTTCTGTGTAGTGTTTTACAGAAGACTCCCACTGTCATTAACGTAACAGAGAAGTAGCTTGAGCTTGCTTAGGACTAATGGACACATCATTTTCCCCGTCAGTTAAGGCAAGTGGCTCTGTGTTTCTTCGTCGTTATGATGTAAATATATTTCTAGAGGTTTGTTGTTCACAGTTTTTCAGCTATGTTATTTTTGTGTGTTATACTCGTTTTACCATCTTAACCACCCTACCACTATCCCTCCCCCCTTCCTTTTCCTTTCCCCCACTCAACATCTAACTTTCCCACCTTCCCTCTCTTCCCCTCATTACGACCCTGGTTTTTTCGCTATTGCTTCTATTTGCAATATCTCACAGTCTACGTAATTCGTTTTTACCACAGTGACCTTCTTAGATGGTAACTTATTATCTGTTTCCTAAAAACACTCAACAGCCCAAACCATATAAAACATCGCTTTATGTAAGACAATCGGTTCCGACGGACGTTGCTATCGTTTTCAGGTCTGTGTGAAAGAGCATATACATGGAAAGTGTCTCATAATATTATTTAAGAGACAACATTTGTGATAAACGTTTGAGTTTGGCATTACATAAACGGGAGTTGAACTGTAAATTTACATATCTTAATTTTTTTGTTTTGAAACGTGCTTATTTTATGTTGCGTGTCACGCGAAGTAGTCATGTTTATAAAAATCAGCACATTATAAAAGGCTTGCCATAACTAAAATATTTAAAAAAAACATAGAGCATCTTTAACAAATGGCTATGTTGCCATTACTTATATATATATATATATATATATATATATATATATATATATATATATATATATATATATATATATATATAATGGCAACATGGGCTTTTTTCACTGTTTAGATTACGTCAAGCTTACTTAAATAATGAGCTGCTGTGTTCTGCGTTCATGTGATCTAACAAATATATTACATCACATGAACGCAGAACACAGCAGCACATTATTTAAGTAAGCTTGACGTAACCTAAACAGTGAAAATCCGCTTGAAACGGTGTATAAGATACACCTGACCGGTAACATCGCAAAAGATAACATTTGTAAAGCGTCCTACAATCGCTAAGTGACTCTTATATCAGCACCGTGTAAGAGACTGTAAAAAATATTCTTTTCACATTTAGATTTAACTACTTTAATGAGTGACCTTTACGAATAATAACAGTTACAAAACTGCACTTTACTTACAACTGAATTACATTTTTATTCATATTTTCCAATTCGCATGTTATTACTACTGCATGCATAATAGAAAAATTCAGGTATTTACTTTGCAACAGTTTACTTCATTTTTGTTGTTGTCCCGCATCCATACCGCAAAGCAACAGTCGCGAAAGCGCACAGGTCCATTGCTGCAGGTGATGGTGAGGGAGTGGGGCGAGAGTGGGTTTGGTAGGATACATCCTGAACAATGATAGAGTAGCACTTGCAGTGCATAGGTTCAGTAAATACCCTCAAACTACAAAATATGTACAAATCTTTCCAACTAGTTTATTGTGACCTTGAAGTATAATTATTCACATACAGCTATGTGTAAAAGCGTAGAATGCTAATATTGTGAGCCTGGTGAGACCAGAAACAACCACAGTTCAAGCATGCCACATAGATGATCGTCCTTTAGATGGACAGAGTTTTTCTTCACAAAAGTTGCTATAGACAGGCGCCAGTCGTATTTTGCTATGTGGGGCTGTGCATACTTAGGTGTTGTACTGCAATGTAGGAAAATGTATATGGATATGTATGACAGAGAAATTATCACATAAACAGCAGTATGTGACCAACCATGACAAAAACTAATAGTACCTGTTATTTATGTTATGCAGGTAGCAACATGGCTGCTTTTCTATTTCTGTGTTTGGAGTACAATATTTCTAAGAATAACGATCTTAGCGTAGTGACAACTTGGGGTGCATATCATTTCTGCAGTGGGTAACTGCAGAAGGGTAATTAAAGGTATAACTAAGAAGTCCCGTTATATTTGTGCAAAGAGTCTCAAACATTAAAAACATAAGATTACACTCATTTAAGATAAAGAGTCTTGGTAGATCTTTACATTGTGAGAAATGTGGTGTACTCATAATATCAATGTACATATAGTAACATTATGGATACTAGGAGATGGTGTAATCTAACAGCTGACATAGCTTGTCTCCCTATGTGCAGTCAAATTTTCTTTTAATTTTTTAGAACATGGCAAATTACTGACATAAATATACAATAATAACACCTTACGTTATGGGACCCTTCCTTACATCCCACTGTTGCAAATGGATGTTACACCACGAGACGTACACAAATTTGAATACAGCGAATACAGAGAACAAAATTGTGCTGATGGAGGTTTGAACACAGTCCAACCCTTGAACACTTAACCACGACGCCGCAGCTATAAATATTCGCTGAATATTGAACTTGTTAAGCTTGGACAGCTCATTATTTCTACTTCGCTTTTTCTTAACAGTTCAGTATACCTTCTTCTTATTTTCATGCTTGATCTGGGTTCAGATTTTGACAGACTTTTCACTGGACCATCTTATCACTAAAACTGAGGGGGATGTCAGAGGGAGATTCCGTTGTTAGGTGAAGCTAGTACATAGGCTAAAAACTATTTCGACATATCTTGCTTCTCACTGGTTCACACAGTAGTATGATTTTACAGCAATTGTAAATTAGTTACATAGATGACTTCAAGATGTAACATATTTGTAAGGAGAGACCATATCAAAGAAATTCGTGTGAAACTATTACTGAACATAATAGTGCGTTGTGGTGGGTGGTGGAAAAAAACCACAATTAACATTTCAAGGTAAAGGCTAAAAATGTGAAAGTGCAACATATTTTATAGGCGCCAGAAGTATTTAATATTATTTAGATATGTTATATATAGTTTAAGTAGTGTGCAACATATAGCATGCCTGTATAACAGCATAGTTTTAAAAGTCTGTACTTACGTTATGCTATGTTTCTGTGTGCCATGTGACATGAATAAAATAAAATATAAGGGTTTTTCCAACATATGGAAGATGGTAGAGCAATCATTATCGAAAGTGCTGACGAATATTATCATATAATGTAAAGTCGCTTTCAGGCTAGTCATTTATATCATACTCTGTTACTAATTTCTCATATAAGAAAAGGCATGAAACTGCTGGTGTTAAAGGGAAGTATTAGAACACATGATTATACAGGATGAAGGAATTGTTATCTACAAATTCGAACTGCTCATTAAGAACATCACTTGCTTGACTTTTTCCTCGGCTATATACTTGTAATTTTAAAAGAATGTCTAGTTTTCCAGCTTTAGGGGAATAGCGTAAAATTTTCATGTCATGCTCTATATTAACTATACTGGGCTTGGACTCTCTTACGCGCTCACTGAAGCTAGTGGTATTATAATTTCCACTGTGCTCCGCAAACTTGTGTAAAATATCAAAGACACAAAATCTTTTGCATTTATCACATTTTAATTTATAGCCACCTATGCAGTTATACTTATTCTCATGGTCTTCTATTTTATGCCAAAGTTTGACTCCTAACTTGTTGAGTTGTTGATTTTTATCCACATAACAACTTGGCATAAGGTCCAATGTAAAATGAAAACGTTGCACAACAAAAAGAGTTTTAGGTATGTAAATGTACAGTTCAACTTTTCTGTAATGCCAAACTAAATCTTTTATGTCAAATATTACGTCACAACTCATGTTATGAAACATATTCCATGTATGTGTGTTTTCTTACAGACCTGAAGATGACAGCAAGTCTGTCGAAACTGGTCGTCGTAAATAAAGAAGTGTTTTATGATATCTAAGATGTTGAATGCTTTTAGCAAGTATAACAGATCACTCCTTCAGGATTCACAAAGCAGGAAAATTCAATCAAGTTATGCCCCATCACGCACTATAGGAAACCTATATATTACAGGATACGAAACAGAAAATAAAGGAGTGTATCCTACACATTATTTTTAACAAGGTATGTACTAAACACAACGTAACGACGAATTAAACAAGAATTTACCATAAAAGTACGTTTCACACTGCGGAAAAGGTGAAAAGTAAATTAGAATTAATTTGGGTCAGATTGCTAACAACAAATCTTTACAAAAATCGTCTTGTGACTGAAGAAGTAACTAGGACAGAAAATAGTTTCTAAACCATATTACCGAGAAACAGTTTAAAGGAGTCCCACGAATAATGCAGAACAAAATTAAACAGTTATCTGATCACATTACTGCCACGCATAACAAAAGGTTAGAATGGCTTTTACCTACTCTACCAAAGCATTATGATGCTCAAATAGGAACCTTTCCAACATTTGCAAGTAGAAAAGAAATATTAAAGTCAGTAGATTTTACAGACACCGAAAAAATACTTTCAGAGAAAGTTTTTCAACACAGATTATAGAATCAATGGCAAAGCAAATGAAAGAATAATAGCTGACAAAAATACCACTTAAACTGGGCTAGATAGAAAAAAGAGGTTATTACCACATCTATAAAAAGAGCACAACCATTAAATAACGAAAAAATTATAACTCGCTAAAAACACTCGATATTTAATTTTAAAAATAATAAAAAACTAAATGATACCTACATATCCACATACCTCTCCAATAGGCATTATGAGTTATTTAAAGAATAATTATTAACACATTCCGTATGTGAATGGAATGGGAACGAACACTAATAAATGTTGCAATAGCACGCATTCTCTGCCATGCATTTGAAAGTGGTTCACAGACAGATTACAGGTGTGGATTTAGAATGGATAATGTGTGGGAGGTCATATTTGCTTCTTCAAATGAACTGAAAATGTTAATCAAATAATTGAGTCAGGATTACGTTTACATTGTACAGGGCAAGATATGTGAGCAAGAAGAAGTTACAGTCATTGCACGAGATTACGCCGCAGAATTATCAGCCACATGGCTGCAGTGAATGCTGAGTAGGATCACATTACCATCGAACCTATGACACGTGCATTGCCACTTCAATTTTTATGGCGTACTCATTAAAAATATGCTTTGCAGCAATACCTTTGTTAACGATAGGTTTTGTTTTGGACCATCAAAATCCGCCTGCTTAACTAGGTTTCCCTTCCAACACACACACACACACACACACACACACACACACACACACACACACACACAGAGAGAGAGAGAGAGAGAGAGAGAGAGAGAGAGAGAGAGACTCCGTCTCCGGGAATGGTACAGGGAGACAATTATCGAACTGTATGAAAGAAACGTAAATTAGCTACAAGCTACGGCAGATACACACTTTATTCAACATGTAAACGTCACTACAGGTATTTGGATATACCAGCAGATTATGACATTCGATATGCCTACCATCATTCGCGATGATGTGTCATAGACATATAGCGAGATCCTTCATGACCCACTGAAGTGCCGGAACATCGATGCTATCGACGACCTCCTCAATGGCTGTTTTCAACTCAGCAATGGTTTCAGGGTTGTTGCTGTACACCTCGTCTTTAATATAGCACCGCAAAAAGGAGTCGCATGTGCTGAAATCCGAAGGATATGGCGGCCAATCGAGGCCCATCGCAGTGGCCTCTGGGTACCCCAGAGGCAGAGCGCGGTCCCCAAGGTGCTCCTCCAGGACATCAGACGCTCTCCTACTTCGGTGGGGTCGAGTTCCCTCTTGCGTGAAACACATCTCGTCTAAATCATGGTCACTTTATGTAATGGGGATGAAATCATCTTCCAAAACCTTCACGTAGCTTTCGGCAGTTACCGCACGATCAAGGAATATCGCACTGACTACTCCGTGACAGGAAATTGCACCCGTTGAGCGTGACGAGATTTCTCGATCACGAAATGCGGATTCTCAGTTCCTCAAATGCGCCAACTTTTGCTTATTGACGAACCCATCGAAATGAAAGCGGGCTTTGTCACTAACCCGAAACATACAGCGCGTAATAATTCCAATCATGCCTCGCTGCCAACCGTGCAGTTTTAACGTCCTAACACAAACAGTTCGGAAGCTATGGCAACGTTATCTGATATCGTGATTAACTGACTGATTAATACCTCTTAATCACATATTTTTCATGCTGATTCAGAAGGAGGGCGTAAGATAAATGCGGGAAAAATTCGTTAGGAAGTTTTCATCTGATGCTGAACCTTCCTGCTACTAATAAGAATTTATACGCTTTGCTAATCGACTACTTATCGTAATACATGAAAACAGGGGTAACACATTACAAAACAGGAAGTGTCTGAGGAGTGCGGTATGCCCTATCGGCATTGGAGAAGGGGCGGGCCCATCCAATAGTGAGCACAGAACATGTTCCCCACAAATTTGGAGCAACGGTGCTGGTTCATCTTAAGGATTGCAAGGTGTATCTGCCATCAAAATTTTCGATCATCAGTCTCACTAAACTATACTTTCTCAAAAGTGGTAGACTGTGCATAATATATCCTAGAAGAGACAAAAACACAGGCACAGTCGATTTAGAAAATTTTATTAGGTAATTTTTTGTCAGAAAATATCAGTTTCTATTCACAAAGTACTACTCTCTATAAGACATGTTAATATTAGATCTCTGATAAGACTGACGTGATTCCTTGCTATATTCACGAGGCTGTCTCACAGAAAAGGTCATTGGTGAGTTAAAAGCCCTTATAGTAGTCACTGAGCACATAAGACAGTCGCTTCAGGGGCAGTGGTTTACTGATTCCAAGTACGGCGCTGTTATAGAAGACTACGATGTTACAAACGACAGTAAAGTTTCAGTTCCAGTACAAGTAGCTAGCAGATACCGATATTTAAAATATGTTATTTGTAATGTGCGCAGATTGCACGCAAAATACTATTCAGTACTGTTTCGATTTCGTTAACGTAGATCCAGCAGTGAAATTCTGGATGCCTACTCGAGTTAATTCAAATACGATCTCAGACCGAAAGAAATTGCTGCTTACCATAGACAATACGAAAAAAGTGTGGAAAACGATTAATAATGTGCATGAAATTCCTATATTTCAACATTATAGATTGTAACAGTTCTCTGAGAAAATTTTTATCTAAAAAAATTCTTAGCTCTTCAGTATATTGTTGGTCTTTCCCTTTCGTCCTCAGTAATCTGTTATTAAATAATAAAGTAATTATGATACAGTATTGTTCCTATCTCTGTCTGTCTCTCTCTCTCTCTCTCTCTGTTTCTCTGTCTCTCACTTTGTGTGTGTGTGTGTGTGTGTGTGTGTGTGTGTGTGTGTGTGTGTGTGTGTGACAGAGAGAGAGAGAGAGAGAGAGAGAGAGAGAGAGAGAGAGGGGGGGGGGGGAGAGAGAGAGATGAGGAGTGAGCCAGTCGGAGAAAGACATGAAATTATTACTTTGCTATAGTGGCAACACAAGAGTATAGCATTTTTTATATAAGAGATACAGATATATGTGTGTATATAAATATGCATAACTTTGATCTTCGAGTCACTTTTTAATATTATTCCAGAGGTGTGTTAATGTACACATACAGCACTGACTTCATAGAAATAATTTAAACACATATTTTACGCATGATAAATTTCGTAGAGGTCTGTAGATACACTCGGATATTTCAACAGTGTTTAACATTTAACCACTAAGCATTTAATGTTCACCATTTGAAGTTCACCATTTATTGTCCATCATTTAAGATTTACTGTTGGGCATTTACCGTTTAGTGTTTACAATTAAGCGCTGTGTGTTTACCGTTAGGTGTTCAAGGTTTACTGTTTACCATACAGCATTTACAATTTAGTGTCTACCATTTAGCAGTCAGAGTTAAGGGTTCAGTATTTACCGTCTAGCATTTAGTATGTACCATTAGCATTCAGTGTTCACTGTTTGACGTTTACCACTTAGTATTTATTGCACAGTTTGTGCTGTGTAGCATTTACTGTTTGCCATAACATGCTTAATGTCTACCGTTTAGCATTTACTGAACGTTGTGTGGGGCATAAAACATAAAACTCATCAATTTCAATCATTTTGGAATTTTATTACTTCCCTGGGATTGGTAGAAAAACACAAGGAGGTATATTATAAAATACACAATCATTCTGTACGTTAGTTGTGTAATTTGCCACAATTTTTATGCTGGAAATAATGCACATCTTTGACTTCGTAGTAAACAATGAATATTTTTCACGTTCAAGTGTAGATTCCACAGATTTTACTACATCTCTGGTACAGCATTTAAACACTACACTGATGAGTTAGAAACATGAATGGTATTCGCGGGAGGGGGGTTTCAGGCACACAATCGATGTGCTTCCGTCATTACAATTGAGTGGAGATTAGGAGAGGAAGAGGCTTTACTTTTTACTTGATGAATGCATCAGAAATAACGTAATTTGCCACCGTCTTTATAGTATGGTTATTTATTGATAGAGAGGAGGGTCATGCGGTATAAACCACGCAATTGATCTCTTCCCGTCATAACGGACTTTTAATCCTGTGTTATGATTCATTAGAAATATGGACTTGGGAAGATTCGGGGAGAGGATGGGGAGATATTTTTAATTTCCCATTCATGCAAATAGGCTATGTTCTCATACTACACTGTGACGAACTGGAAAGACGAGAGAAATGAGGGGGAGTAAAATACGCACTTGTCTGTTTCCATCACCATAGACTTTTAATATAGTGATCGACATAAAGAGTACTTTGCTCTGAATGTTTGAAGATACGGAGGGGAGGGAAGAGGTGAGGAGGACAGTCTTTCTAAGTTTCCATTACAGGATGCCTTGATTTAATACTTTCCAACGATTTCTTGGGAAATAAGTTGGTGAAGGGGGGTTGGGGAATGAAGCACAGCCGGGCTGCTCACCACACTCTGGGCCACACTGTGCTGCAGTGTTAGCGGTCCCGTGTGCCTCAGCCGTGACAGGTGCCGCAAAGCTCATCCGTTCGCAGTGTCAACAATACTGCCCTGTAGCTTACTTCTTTAGCACACCGGCTGTGCTCATCGCTACTAACTGACTACGGCTGGGTGAAACTTAAAAAAAAAAAAAACTATATTTCTCACACAAAACTTTTTCGAGGCGCAGCGATACGTAGTTTCATTTCTCCCATTCAGAATTTCGTGCTACACAGTCATTGATCAGCTTTGTACATCATTTGGCCCAGCAAGCACGAACATTTCTACCGAGAGTTCGCAGATCCTGTTCTGAGTCCTTAAGAAACGCTATTCGGCCGCTGTGATCGCTAAAATTGCCACAGAAATACTGGGGCAGTTGACTTTGCGTTTTGTGAACGAACGACAAAAGATGGTACATCGTAAATATATAAAAAATTAAACTGTGATGGAACAGGAAGATTATATGATTAAAGGCGACTGTCATTTATTAGCCTTCCACCATATTAAGAATGAATGTGGAGCCGCTTATTGATTCCAGCTCCACGATGAAACAGAAAACAACAACCATTAGTGTGATGTACCAGAATTCTATATGTCATTCCATCATATACTTTATCTATTTTCATGTAGTGAGTCTCGTACGCACATTTACTCAAAGGTTTTTATACCAGTGTATTATTTTACAGTTGGACACTGTCTTTCGTAACATAATGTATGACAAACAAATATTGCGCCGTGTCTTCGCCTAGGTCGTGGTCACCGCGTAAACATAATTGCAGTAGAACCTACAAATGGCATCGTTTATGAGATAAAGAAGACATCAAGAAGCCTTGTTGATTACAGACGGTACGTCAATGGCAATTTGCAAACTTGAAGCGTGTGGTTGGCTGAGTTTAGAAGTTAAACAACAAGTTTATTTCAATCTCTCCTACTTGGCGTCTCGGTTGAATACGAGATGTGGTCCTGCAGCAAGGCATACTTATCGCTCCAGGTGACCACATACCAACACGGCAGCGATGTTCCTGCGCTTATGACGGTCCACTAAGCACAGGAAGCAGAGTTACACGTTGTTCGCTGCGGCTTCCTTTCTCCAAAAGTATGATGTGGTTCCGGAAGGCTCCTGAAAGAATCCGGTTTGTGTTGTCCATCACTGAATTACCGAGTGACTTTTTGCACACTACTTGATTTACAGGTAGCCACAATCCACAAAATTCGGTAGCGATCTTTGTCATCAGCATGCTCTAGACAGCGATCTCTATAATATATCAGCGACCCACAGTCCGGCCGCCATGAAAAGGGCAGGTCTGGACCGTGCAGTCCATTCTTCTTCGACGGCTGCTAAAAGGTGTGACGTCAGACCGGTCACTTACTGCGCCGCACTGTTTCATCGCCCTCCAGTACAGCACTGCCTTTAATGTACGGTGACCACACGTCCCGTATTTTACGGGATCGTCCCCTGTTTAGATTGAGAGTCCCTTTGGCGCCACAAAATACATATGGGACGCATGTTGTCCCGTTTTTCATTAACCGTCCCGTACATTTTGAAATACTGTGTTATTACGAAATGAGCAGCATAACCAAATGGAGAACAAATGTGGTCATACCCAAGGGACGAAGAAAACGAACTCCTTGATTAAAATAAACTGGAGGAGGTCTCTCATCTTCAACTTCCTTGCATCTCAACAGGAGTTTCCAGCTCGTTACTGAATTTCTGCTAGCCCTACCTGGCACTAACGCTACTACATAAATGGTGTTCTCGATCGCAAACACTTGACGAACCGGACAAAAGAAGAGGTTTAGTGTGGAAACTGTCAAGAAAATAACTATAAGTAAGACAGTTCCATAAAAACACGGGAGAACTGCCGGATATCAGTAACGTCCTGCCACGATACTTCGGCACAGAGTCTTCTGGTCATCTTGAGGTGATTACCACTGTAGTAATACTGCCGAGTACGCGCTGAGCTCCGCTATTTAAAGCCATACTGAGGTGACATTGCGCATGCGCTGCTCAGCGTGCGCGTTCATAACAACTCCGTGCGCTGCGCCTCGCGCCCTCCACGGTGAAAGCTTGGCGTGTCGATATCAGGTCGATTTTCATATTTATGCAGATAACTACGTCGACTGCGAAGTATCTCTATAACAGGATTCCAGGCAGAGTTTAGCTGATAACCGCTATCTCGATTGATGAGAGTCTCGTTGTCAGACAATCTTATTTCCACAGATTCACTGATAATCGAACTCCAAAAGTTTGATGTATAAGCCAAAACTTTTGTGTCATTGTAATTCGTGGAATAGTCTGTGGAAGTACAATGTTCGGCGACTGCAGACTTGGTGGTTTAGAGAAGGCGAGTATGCCGTTGGTGTTCCACAATGCGTTCCTGCACAGTTCGTGTTGTTTGCCGCATTCACACGGAATTTTGTAAACATCTGATTTACGCAGACCCTGGTCGTCATTAACGGATCCCACCAGTGATGAAATTTTGGAAGGAGGGCGAAGATAAATCTCACTTGATACTTTCGCAATATTCTGCCTATATGTGAAGAAATATTCGCAATAAATGGCAGATAAGCAATCGACCTGAAAGCCTCTGCCTCTTCCTTGTTCCGTCCTTTGTAGGTCTTCATCACTCTGCACGGCTTTAAATAGCGGAGCTCAGCGCGTACTCGCCAGTACTATTACAGTGGTACTCACCTGAAGATGGCCAGAAGACTTTGCGCCGAAATATCGTGGTAGGACGTTACTGATATCCGGCAGTTCTCCCGTGTTTTTATGGAATAATCAGTACGCTGGGAAAGCTTTAAACATCACAGAAGTAAGATACATTTCAGGATTATTCATGTGCTGATTTTTGTAAATTTCTGCTTGAAAATGTATAAAATTCATGAATGACATACATCATCATCATCATTAGCATCATTGCTTAAGACTAATTATGCCTTTCACCGTTCAGTTTGGAGCATAACCCCCTTATAAAATTCCTCCATGATCCCCTATTCAGTGCCAACATTGGTGCCTCTTCTGATGTTAAACCTATTACTTCAAAATCATTCTTAACTGAATCCAGGTACCTTCTCCTTGGTCTGCCCCGACTCCTCCTACCCTCTTTTGCTGAACCCATGAGTCTCTTGGGTAACCTTGCTTCTCCCATGCGTGTAACAAGACCCCACCATCTAAGCCTGTTCGCCCTGACTGCTACATCTATAGAGTTCATTCCCAGTTTTTCATTGATTTCCTCATTGCGGACACCCTCCTGCCATTGTTCCCATCTACTAGTACCTGCAATCATCCTAGCTACTTTCATAATGACATACATTCTTCTGCAAAATATAAGAAAGAAACATTTTCAGAAACTATCTACTGAAGATGTTCCAGACCAATTGCGTGGACAAAATAAGTATCCTGTGTAGTTAATTTTCTACCCTAGTCAAGGACTTAGTTATATTAAAGTCATATACTGTGTTTGCATGTCGCAACAATAAAACAGTAAAGTATTTACTCGATTAGTAATGCAAGGTATTTTGTTCGATGATCTGTGTAGTTGTTCCGTAAACCAAGTAGTTTGACAAAAATCTAATATACGCAAAATGTCCATTCATTTCAGCTTTTAAGCTGTGTCCAATATATTGATTTTGGAAATGTGGTCAGCCTGTTTTGATGGTCCATCAGTGTAAGTGAGCGAGGCTGCTCAGCGGTTAACGCACTGGATTCGGAGTCGGGAGGACGAAGGTCAAAATCTTCGTCTGAGCATCTCTGTGACTTTCCTAAATTACTTAAGACACACGCTGCGATGTTACTTCTGAAAGGCCGTGGCCGGTTTTGTTCCCCTGTCCTGTCCTAGTACGACCTCGCACCACATCTCCGATGACTCCATTAAACACCAATCTTCCTTGCTCGTACGATCATGAGGAAGAGAAATAACAAGTAAACCATTCAAAGTAACATATTTTTATTTCTATATGAGTCGCTAACATTTGTTAATAGCAAACAGTGGTTATGTCCCAGATTAAGAATGTAGCCCAGTTCGACAGCCAAATTCATCCACGATAGGCAGGATTGTACTAGAGATAAAAGTTTTGAAAACATCACCGGTGAAATCAGCGAACAAAATATAATCGTTGGAATAAATCCTAACAGTCTAGATCGCAAGGCACGTTTATTAGAAGTTGACCAGTCTAGATCATCACGTGATCGTATTCATACCTACAGCCATATTGATTGACAATCTCCTTGTGGAGCAGGAAGCACTGACTGACGATAGGCAATTGCTGATTGTCGTCATTCAGCGGGTCTTGCTCCACACACAGGAATCGTCCATCAATATGGCTGTGGGTCTGAAAATGGTCGTGTGATGATCGAAACAGGTCACCCTCTAATAAACGTGCCTGTCACGGTTTATTACGAAGCGCTAGTTATAGCTCTACTGGTGCCGAAACTTCTCATGCGGCATTCGACTACCTCCGTCTCTATGCTCATCTTCAGCCTCCAACATGTGTTTGTGTCCCATTGATAAACTCTGTCCTTCAAGTAGGCACATAATCAGAAATCACAAGTGTACAAACCTGGTTATCTTGTGGTCACACAATTTGGAACGATCAGCCAATGATTTTGTTTCCTCCAGATGTGTTGCTGTGCAAGCGATTGACCTCATGACCAGTGTGAGGTGGAGCTCCACCATCCACCAAAACAGTGGATTCCAAAGCACCTCTCTCTGTAGAGTGGGGATCACATGTGACTTCGTATGTCAGTAACTAGACAGAAATCTGATTTATGCAGAATATAGTAATTTGCTAAGGCTTCTTTTAACTCTTCTTAGTGGATCATACAATCAGTCGTCTATATCCATAGCGCATTTTTGTTTGAAAGAGCTAGTAAGTTTGAACTATTCAAAAACTTATCACATACAAATCTACTGAAATACTAGAATAAAGCCAAGGGTGTTTCAAGTTGCATCTTAATACTTGGATACGGAAAATTGTTGGTGGAATTGATTTTTATCACAGTCAGGTGTAATTCCAGTTGAGGTAATAACATCACCAAGAAATTTAATCTTTTCGCTGACAAATTCTGATATTTGTAACTTAGCTTTTACTTCTGCCTTTGAAAACTTGTGTTGTGTCTTTTCGAGTGACTGTGTATCTTCTTCTCCCGTCTATGTATGGTCAAGTAGTTCAGGATCCAATATTGTGCGCAGTGCAGTTACGATTACTTCTGCGCTTACATGTAAGCCAAGTGGCAGCATACACAACTGATAGCTTCCACCAACGTAAATAATGGCCGTGTGTTTCCTGTATTCTTAGGTTGGTCTTATCTCCTTGTAGGAACTTCGGAAACCAGTACTAGTGACGAATGTAATTCCAAAAAATTGTGTAATTCCTCTTCCAGTATCTATGAGTTTGTACAGGAAAGATAGTTTCGTTAATTGGCCTCACATCCTAAAACAAACGAACATTGCCCTCAGGTTTCGATACTCTAACAACGGACTCTGTGGTGCAATTGGTGGCTCCGTTATGTACCGCACAGCATGTGTTTCATTTCATTACTAGTTGCTGTTTTATTTGACAATGGAATGGAATATGTACTGTAGCAACAAATCTCTTCCGAATGGACACTGATGCGATATCGGTAAGTGGTTTTGAAACCAGGTCACTCACTAAATATGTGTACATGTTTCAGCACTAAGCTTACTAACTCAATGCGTGAGGCAACAGTGATAGAGTGAATTACTTTATTGACTCCCTGTATCATCAACTTGACCACTGTGTGAAGACGTGGTGCTCTTTTGGGTTAAATTAATTGAACTTTTATCTCTTGGCAGTACTTACGAGGTTTTACTTTTGCCTTTTTCCAGATCTGTTGGATTCTTAGGTTGTCGACGTACAACTGGCATTTACCCATGGAGAAGGTTATTACCGCGTTCTTCGCATGTAAAACGTCTGGGACCGAAATAAACTTGACTATTAGTCCATATGTGATTAAGAACAGGCATAATATCACTCAATTTCCTAACGTTACTTCTAGTAGTGCCTAGATGCTGAAATACTGTGACTTAACCCCGATAGCATCCAGAAGTCGATAGTTCTTGAGAGGGTTATTACTCAAACTGATGGAGCTAATATTTACCATTGTCCCTGTATCAGCTGCAATATTTCCTACTAGCGCATGTGCAGTAACCAGTGCAATTTCTTTGCTTTGCACATGACTTTTAAAGTGACTGATTACTAATTCTTCCCTGATATCATTATCGTCATTATAATGTAGCAGCTTAAGTGTATTTCCTACGATGCCTCCAGAACCAACCCATGGTCTGCATTTGAGGCTTAATGTAACCTTGTCTAGGTTGTTGACCCAGTGTCTGAGAAATGTGGTTCGTTTGCACTACAATTATGTTTACAGTCAGATGTCTATTCCGCCAGTCTCCTTTAACGGTAAATATATGTTCCACCGTTGACTCCTACATCTCGTGTCTATCATATTTATCGAGTATTTAGTGTTGCTCATCAATCCCTGTAGCGGAAATACACCTACGGTTGTTTCCATTGTTGTCAAGGTTATTATGATAATTCAGCCAGTCCCCAGTTCCATACCCATAATAAGCCACAGAGCATCGAGTGTCACATCGTTTTCTTTTACTATTCCTTGGCGGGCCTGTATCTGTTTACAGCGAATTTTGCATATGAGACGGCCCCGACTGTGCCACTCAATGTACTGTGTTGTCTGTGGTGACGCAACTGTGTCTACGATGGCGAAGCTTGAGCCGCACCATCGTTCCCGTGGCTGTCCGCTCTTGACTCTTCTTGTATCAGGCCAAGGAAATCCATAAAAGTCGTCCCAGTACCTGGTCTTGTTTATATAATTTTCGGAGTATTTATGGAGTCTGCCCTGTTTGCTGTTAAAGGGCTCTGTGCTAAAGACATTCGTAAGTCTCTCTTGCACAGAAATAGACAAATATTTTGCTAGAAATGCCTGCTCAAAATGAGCATAATCTTGCCAATAGTCAGGTGTTGTTGTGGCCCAAGGGATGTCTTCCTCCAGTATGAAACCTGTAAGGTAATGTATGTTCTGTTTGTCCGTAAATGACCTGGGCAGTACACATTGAAAATCCTTAATCTATACAACAGCATAAACACTTTTTCTCAGAAATGAATGTTTGAAACTGCCTGTGTTTGATTAAGCCTTCATCCAGTAGGACAGACGATAATTATGGCGTTATCCGCATACCATACAACACATCGATAGGAGACATACCACTATGATTTAGCTCATGCCCACAAGGCACAAGGCTAGAGCTGCCGTCTGCTCTAGTTCTAATATGCGACAAACTATTTACACATTGCTTGACGCTGGGTAATTCCTGTTGCATTTCTTGGACTTGTGACCTGTAATTCTCTCGCCACTGTGAGAAGTCTCTATCCGCTAAGACCTTTAATTGTTTACTTTCTCAGTTAAGGACCTTGGCTGGACTGCCTCCTTGTGGCAATAGCTCATTCACATACTTCCGAACTACGTGTGACAGTTCAGAATCTAAACGTCCATTTACAAACTTATCTTTGTTTGGATGCCACTCAGAATTACCTTTATCATAGCTGAGTAGCTGTGATTGTAATAGCAGTTTAACATTATCCTGTTGTTCACTAGTAAATTTTTCTACTTTAAGATTTAATTTACGCACAGTCTTACCATTACGTTTGATCTCTTCAGACAATCGTTTCATTTATCAGACAATCACTGATTACATCTTTCAGTGTAGTTACTTCAGCATTCACTTCATTTTGTCGGAACAACATATCGTTTGTTGCAGCGATAAATTTGTAACATCGGTTATCGTGGTATTACACTTTAATCTTAATTCTGATACACCCGCCGATAAATCCACTATTTGTGTAAAAATATCATTACAAGGCTCTTCATCCTTTGTGGAAATTTCGCCAATAATTTAGTGGACAATTGATCACATTTAGTTCATATGTCAGCAGAAAACTTGGTAGAAATCTCTCCAACATTTTATTACGTATTTTAGATGTCAGTTTAGTTATTATTTGAAAACATAATTGATCATATATTTCTTTTACCACATCCACTAAACTGGTCGTAGGTTGTGTTCCAAAAATGAACAGCATAGAGACAAAGTGATAACACTTTCTACAGGACTTGACATCATTTTGCACGACAATGCTAAAGCACACACAATGAAAGCTGGTACTGATTTGTTTGACTAATGGTGCTGCTAAGTGCTATACCACCTACTGCACTCCCCTGACTTAAGCCCTCGTAAGTTCAACTCGATTTCTGAACTGAAGGAAACACTTCAAGGCATTCGCTTCAGAACTGCTACAAATTCGTCGGGCAACAGGCCGCGCCGCTCGAACTGTCAACACAACTGGCACTGCTAAGAGTATCCTACGACTTCCACATCGCTGTCAACGGGTTATATACAACGGTGGTGACCATTTTGAAGGTGAGTAAAACTTTGAAACACGCATCTCAAACACGCATTGCAAACTCCAGCGTACGTGTCCGTCTACTTCTAAACAACTACTTTAATCCACTAAACATGTGTAATAATATTCGGAAATATAGGGGTTCTGTACCTACAAGAACAACAATTTCTGCGAAAAGATCACACAGCATGTGCCCTTTTTATTCAATGCAATGCATATTTTAAAATGTGCCGTTGCTGTGACGGTACTTTCTTTTTTCACTCGATCTTTAAACTACATTTTAAGTTGGTCTCGGTTAATGAACAGTAATTTATATATTCTGCAATATACTCGAGTGAAAAACTGTTTTAGTCGTGCATTTTAATTCTAACGATACACAATTTCTCATGACAGTGATTCTTTATTTTTTTCTATACTGCTTGTTAAATACTGACACAATAACTGATACACACGTATATGCACTCCTGTTCTCACGATGTTAATAGAGTCCATTGAGTACACACTAAGAGGAATGTTACATTAACATGTGGCCAAGTGCAGTTCCATTGCTTATTGCTAAACTAAACTACTGTCCTGTTCTTTTATGGTGCCATTATTTGTGTGTAGATAAATCATTATATATGAAGGCTGACGTATTAATAGGTTCGGTTGATTTCATGAAACCATGGTTTTGGGAAATAGAACTGAAGTAATAAATGTGTACTGCAATATTTTATGCTTTCTACTTGTGTTCGTTTGCTTTAGTGCAAGAGGAACTTGTAGCTATACTGAGTGGTCAGATGAGAGAAAATAGTATTTCAGGAAAGATACAAGGCTGATGAACTGGCTACTGCTGTAGCCCAGCTGCCTGTCAGTGGTAAGCAGAGCTCGGATAGCCCAGTGCAAGCCAGTGTTTGTGGCTGAGCTCACAGCGTGTTAGGTGGAGCTGGTGGATGCACCTGCTCACCACACAGTACATGTAAAACCAGCATTGAGAGATGAATCTATGTTAGAATTATTTAAATTAAGTGTACAATAGGAGTTAGGGGTCATTATGGTAGTGGAAGAATGTGATGAACTTGGTACAGAGCCTGTCATGGGCCTTGTTGAAGGGAAACTATTACAAGGCCAACGAAAACTTTTTTTGAAAAACTGCTTTTTACTTTGATAGCTGCTCTTGATAAATTTTTATGAGCTGAATCCATATATAGCCTTAGTTTTTTTTGTATCACCTATAGTTTTCGAGCAATATACTTTTTATTATATAGTACAAAAATTCGAAGTTACACGGTAAATGGGGAAATTTGGTAAAGCCACCTTGCTGACCAAGGTACATGCGTATTACTTTTAGATCGCCCGTTATCATCCAACCATGAGCAGAATATCCTGTCTTATTTAGCACTATTGCTAGGTTTTCATAGCTTTCTTTCAAATGTATAGAATCTCCAACAGGTACAGATGCATACATGTTACCAATGTGTAATAAAATTGACTTTAAACTAGTTTGAGATGAATACAGCCTTCAGTCTTCATTTTTGTATTCAATACCAAACTCATTCATTAAACCGGGAATGTCTGAGCAGTACTCTATTTCACATTCTTGTTAAAAAAAATTGGAAAATTGCTGCTCTCTCTATATATACATGTATATGCTGGTTCCAACTGCCAATAGGTTTTTTTCTTTTAATCAAGAGCCAAGCAATGCAGCTTTTTCTTTCATTAAGCACAGATCCCTAACCAAATTGTTAAGCTCGGTCTGAGTGAACAATTTGGACTGTAGATTTTCTGTATTACAATGGAATTCATCATCACCTGTTTCATCTAAATCAGATTGTTCATCAGAAAATACTTCTGTTGGAATAAAATTTAAATCATATGGTGGTTCAGGAACTGGCAAATCTGCACCATGCCCTATTTGTTGGATGGCATACAGAAGGTTAGGATAGCTTAATACCTTCTTGTTTTTCGAATTATGACCAGTAATATCAACACTGCAATAGTAGCAATCATCAGAATCATTTCTTTGCTCCCTCCACATCATGGGAACAGCAAATATAAAGGCTTTTTTCTCCTTTTTGTGCCATTTTCTCCGATCTTCAACACACAGATAACGTACCTTGTACAGCACCCAAGATTTGTGTTCATCCCCAAGTTTATATCCAAAGACTGATAGATAAACCTTTCTCACAAAGTCTGTAATGTTTCTTCTGTGTTTTTTAATCAAAATTCACCATGAATATAACAACAACTGTCAGCAGAGCTTTTACAAGCGCAATTAGATATTGCACTGAGCACATTACAGGAAACAGTAAAGTGAGGTTAGGTTGACAGTAAACAAAACACCATCTGTTAATATAAAAATAGAATCGGCCTTTTTTTCCCAGGAAATGTTTTTCGGCAGTGTTATCAACGTCATCTACATACATTACACCTCATTTTTAAATTATTTTAACTATATAAAAGCTGTCAAATTCTTTAAAAAATTGCTTTGCTTTATAAATTTAACTGTAAAGGATGAAGAAACGGTAGGGGACACAGTTTTTTGTCAGTATCTCCAGCCTTCTTCAATGTATACAACTGACAGGTTTCAGATAGATTATATAATGGTAAGACAGAGATTTACGAACCAGGTTTTAAATTGTAAGGCATTTCCAGGGAGCAGATGTGGACTGTGACCACAATCTATTGGTTATGAACTGTAGATTAAAACTGAAGAAACTGAAAAAAGGTGGGAATCTAAGGAGATGGGACCTGGATAAACTGATAAACCACAGGTTGTACAAAGTTTCAGGGAGAGCATAAGGGAACAATTGACAAGAATGGGGGAAAGAAATACAGTAAAAGAAGAATGGGTAGCTTTGAGGGATGAAGTAGTGAAGGCAGCAGAGGATCAAGTAGGTAAAAAGACGAGGGCTAGTAGAAATCCTTGGATGACAGAAGAAATATTGAATTTAATTGATGAAAGAAGAAAATATAAAAATGCAGTAAATGAAGCAGGCAAAAAGGAATACAAACGACTCAAAAATGAGATCGACAGGAAGAGCAAAACGGCTAAGCAGCGATGGCTAGAAGACAAATGTAAGGATGTAGAGGCTTATCTCACTGGGGGTAAGATAGATACTGCCTACAGGAAAAGTAAATAGACCTTTGGAGAAAAGAGAACCACTTGTATGAATATCAAGAGCTCAAACGGAAACCCAGTTCTAAGCAAAGAAGGGAAGGCAGAAAGGTGAAAGGATTATATAGAGGGTCTATACCAGGGTGATGTACCCAAGGGAAATGTTATAGAAAGGGAAGAGGATGTAGATGAAGATGAAATGGGATATACGATACTGCGTGAAGAGTTTGATAGAGCACTTGAAAGACCTAAGTCTA
Organism: Schistocerca serialis cubense; assembly: GCF_023864345.2. Taxonomy (NCBI): domain Eukaryota; kingdom Metazoa; phylum Arthropoda; class Insecta; order Orthoptera; family Acrididae; genus Schistocerca; species Schistocerca serialis. The sequence continues at coordinate 1,058,440,196 of NC_064640.1, read as the reverse complement.
AACAAGGCCACAGGAATAGACAACATTCCAGTAGAACTACTGACGGCCTTGGGAGAGCCAGTCCTGACCAAACTCGGTTGGTAGGACATGTTCTGAGGCATAAAGGGTTCATCAATATAGTATTGGAGGGCAGCGTGGAGGGTAAAAATCGTACAGGGAGACCAAGAGATGAATACACTGAGCAGATTCAGAAGGATGCAGGTTCAAATGGCTAAAAGCACTATGGGACTTAACATCTAAGGTCATCAGTCCCCTAGACTCAGAACTACTTAAACCTAACTAACCTAAGGACATCACACACATCCATGCCCGAGGCAGGATTCGAACCTGCGACTGTAGGAGCAGCGCGGTTCTTGACTGAAGCGCCTGGAAGGATGTAGGCTGCAGTACGTACTGGAAGATGAAGAAGCTTGCACAGGATAGAGTAGCATGGAGAGCTGCATCAAATCAGTCTCAGGACTGAAGACCACAACAACAACAACAACAACAACAACAACAGTTTCTTTAAGTATATTATTAAGATTTCCCAACCCTAAAAGCATAAGAATAAGGTATTTTCAGCAAAAAAGGTTTTTCCATCCTTGGCCTGTGTTATTAAATAATGAGATAGCAAACTGAAGTTTAAAGAGAAGTTACTTCACACCTACAGTGGTTTTGTGAATGCTGCCCCAACAAAGGATATAAATAGCAAACATGAAATTTTTTTTTCTGAAATGTAGCACATACTTCTTTCTGTTACTGGATAACTATCTCTAATGACCTCAGTATCAATCAGAAGCTAAACAATAGTCTTAGAACAAATAGGAACATATAAAATTGATATAGTGTCAAGTCGAAATCTTACTTTGTGATAGTGTGAAGCTACCATATTTTCTGATGTTAAGGTATCTAGTGTAAAATGTCTAGTGTTTTACTTATGAGCCAGTTAAGTTTCTTTTTCTATCGAGACCATTCCACGTGTTCTCTTTTCAGTATATTTTCACGTTTCATAGATTTTTTTTCATGACTGAGGCATTAGCCTGATGTATAAATAATTTCTTCTGTATGAGTGGTGATATAGCCAATGAGCTCGCCACATTGGATCTCGCAGATTAAAAAAAGTTAAAAAATGTCAGGCTTGGTTAGTACTTGGATGGATTATCTTCTGGATATTCCAGGTGCCATCGGATTTGAGAGATTTGCTGTTGTGCAGTATGACTATTATTATTATAGTGGAACATGTGATGAGCAATTTAATGTTCTTGAGGAGTACTATTGATGAGACAATTTATAGTGCTTTTCTTGATTATGGGGACGAGTGAGGCAGAGTGAAGTGCTCTTACACATGATGATTTAATTAGAGATGTGATTACCATGTCTCACATAGATACATAACACCTTCTTATTTTTGTTTTATTCATTAATGATGTAATTTTCTGCATGCACTGTGCAGTTTCTTGTTGGAGTGTCAGATCTGCATTTGATTAACGTCCATTTTCATCGTATCATTGTTATGAATATTTTGATGTAGTGATATTGGGTTTATCAGAATAATGTATGATATAATGAGATGATACTACTTAGGAATTTTCGTTTGTTTGTTGTGAGTCTGAAACTGTGACGTGTGATTGTAAGTGGATATTATCTATCTAGTGAGGTTCAGTACATACTGTGCATGATATAAAGGTGGATTTATGCCAGTTATGTTTAGCCTTTACTAGATATTTTACTTGATGATAGTTCCCTTGAATGAGTAACATTCGTCTTTGATAGAGAGCAATTCGTATGCAAGACAAGTGTGGGCACAATCTGATATGTTGTGGATATTTATATTTTGCGGACGTTTGAGATATGGCTTTATGATTCTACTGTGTTCCAAATGACGAGACGATTCTGTCCTAGTATACTGAAAAGTGAGTTATGATTTGCAGTTGTTGTGTCCTGGTCTGTAAAGATGAGTATATGATGTGACAGATGTTTCGTTTGATCGATATTTGAGCCAGAGTGGGTACACTGTGAGCATTAAAGTGAATATAATGTTTAGTGAGGTTACCATCTTAGTGCTCAGCGGCTTGTACTGACCGTGTCTGTGATGACTGTAGAAAGTTCAAAGTCTTTCCTGCCAAGGCAGTGCATATTTTGTCTTTCATGCTATATGTTGTTTTCTACTCTTGTTCTGCACCGTGTCTGTGTTTGTAGATCTATTACTATCGATGGAATTGGTGTGAGAGTTATTTGAAGAACTTGGTCAGCTGAAAGAAAATATGTATGTCCATATGGTGTAAAAGAAAAATGATTCACTCGGGTTGCTTGGGACGTATCTGATTGTGTCAAGGCAAGTAATAACTGTGATTAAGATCGCGATATGGATTCCGTTTCATTGATGCTTGATTACGTTTTATGATGGTATCTCGAGACTGTCGTGGTGTTCAAGGCTGTAGTACCGCGATTTCGCTATGCAACAATGCAAGTAGCAGTTACGTTAACGTCCGAGATTAAGGCTAGTGTAACTTTTGATGCGGTACGTTTTTTCAGCTGCAATAAATCATGTTTGACGTCCAACTGCATAAAGTGATGAAACACCGTTAACGTTCACCCGCGTCAGCTAATGTTTCCGGTCTTCTTCTGTTGTCGCGTCCTGTTGTTGGTAACTGTGGCTCCGTGTCGCATCTGAACCTCTTTGTCAACCTTCCGCCTCCTTCTGAGGAACACAGCTTCTGTCCCCACTAAAATATTCCAGTTGTTGTTCCTGAACTTTTCTCTTTCTTTTACGTGAAATAACTTCACGTGTGTTCCAAGAATTACAAATTCGTGCGATTTATAATTTTAAGTAATTCATTTCTCTCGTGCTATTAATAATTACCAATTGTGTGAAAATGTAATTCAGTGTGGAAACTGCAGCAGTTTTGTTCCCTGTTTCAATCGATGGGAGATATCCTGTTGGTTTTGAGCGAAACTAGACCCTGTAACTAGATACACTGCACAATAGAGTTGAACACGTCCATCTGCGCACCCCTTCGCTGTGCTATACTAGTATAATGCTAAACAAGGAAACACTTTGAAGAAGAATGGTCTCATCTGTTAAAATGCTGCAGACTCTTAATAGCTCTTAATCATAGAAACACAGTTATAGAATTTAAGTGCAGAAGAGTCCCTGTTTACCAATAGTGCTGTAACAATATTTAGCAGGCTGTCCTTTTTTTTCAGAACGCTTCCCAGAAAGTTAACAGAATCACAGTAGAAGTTGTAAAGAAAGGCAAGGAGGCAATCAACATCTGCAAATCCAAGGAAACGACGCCGTAAAGTTGATGAGTGGGACTCTGGCTGCGGACCAGGCGACAGAAGTGGCGCAGCTCTGACGTTTCTGAGCTGCGGAGAGTCGAACCCAGGAGTATGGTTCAAATGACTCTGAGCGCTATGGGACTTAACATCTATGGTCATCAGTCCCCTAGAACTTAGAACTACTTAAACGTAACTAACCTAAGGACATCACACAACACCGAGTCATCACGAGGCAGAGAAAATCTCTGACCCCGCCGGGAATCGAACCTGGGAACCCGGGCGCGGGAAGCGAGAACGCTACCACACGACCACGAGCTGCGGACAACCCAGGAGTAGCCGACAGAGGACAGGAGCTGTCTGCGCCGCCTCCTTGGACAGCGGTTGCGAGGCTACTGTCACCATTAACACCAGTGACGACTGCCACGACAGAAACAACATGTGTATCGCCACTAGCTGTTTCTGCTGACGTGTTAAGACTGCGGCAACTACATTCCAAGATATACTCCACAGTGCAGTCACCATTAAGACTATCTCGTGGGCTGAAAGAACCTCCTGGGTCAGGTGGCACAGTGCGGAGTAGACTCTCATCGCGGTAGCGGTCTGCAAGCGGTCGCCGCTGGCATCTCACTTGGGCTGTAGCTCTCAGACACTGGTTGACCTGGCGCCAGTCACTCCTCACAAGAAGAACGAGCCCCACATACCTGCAAACAGCTGTAGGTAGAATACCACTTGAGAACAATGATAACGTATACGTCCATTTCATCCCTTCCATCAGATATACTGACGTCACAGCAACTACACGTAGCGCGAGAGAGCCTGCGTACAGCACTTTGCAGCAGATCCTCACCGCCGTGCTGGAGAAATGGCGACACTGCGACTTACCGCTGTCCCGGTAAGACAATAGAGTGAGTATTCTCAGGTACTTGTGGGTATTTCGAAACAGGTCTACGGCGACCGCCGCCACCGTGTTGACGTGGGATGCCATCACATAGGCCACAGACCACACAAAGGTGATGGAATCATTTTTCATCGCGTTCATTGCTTGCATCCAGTTTATCATAATCGCTGCTAGTATCAGGCTCATGACGAGAACAGCCGCTGTGTACAGTGTACCAGCACGTGTCCTCCATACCGTGGTGGCCGTGCGGTTCTAGGCGCTCCAGTCCGGAGCCGCGCTGCTGCTACGGTCGCAGGTTCGAATCCTGCCTCAGGCATGGATGTGTGTGGTGTCCTTAGGTTAGTTAGGTTTAAGTTCTAGGGGACTGATGAGCACAGCAGTTGAGTCCCATAGTGCTCAGAGCCATTTGAACCATTTTGTCCTCCATAGCTCACACCTCTCAGTGTCCACTGTGAACGGCGTCAGCCCGAAAACCCTGCAGATGGCGTGGTATCGTAAGAAGCCCCTTCTATTCGCCATTTCAATATCGGATAGCACTACAGGACACCATCAGTACCTGTGATAAAAGAAAACATGTCCCCAGTTACAATAAGAAAGTTGCTTGCATTACATAGAGAACAAATCTTAAATTATCGACATAGAAATGATTAACAGACTAAACTCAGCTCAGAGATAGCACATTCATGACAAATGAGTTTTCCTTAACGTATGTTTTCAAAAACCATTACGGTAATAATGGAGTAACCACAGGGATGATCATTATTTTTCGACATGTCAAATAGGTAAACAAAACATAATAAACATAATCTTGCAGTCCAGTATAGTTATCGCTTCCCTACAAACCGCAAATAGTGAAATCTAAGACAGTTCGAATCATTCATAAATTGTTGAGTATGAGGAGTACGTAAGTTCTGTTTGTTTTATGTTCTCTTAACAGAACGAATAAGACTGACTTCCCTGTAATATGTTTATTAATTACTACAAGTGTTACTATTGTTTCGTAAAAAACACCCATCAAGCACATCGCAAAATCTACTGTTATGAGTGTCTTTAGTGAGTCTTCGTTACACCACATACAGAGCCTGAAACATTTAAATAATTCTGAGTAAAGTAAGTAAGTAAATGAAAATAAATAAGACTGAAAAGAAGGAACGTCAAGAGGCAATATTTTATCATAACCGGGAACATTGTCGACGGAACACTAAATCAGTTCGAGATGGAAGTGGCGATTGCGACTTGAAGGAGTAGTGTCGGCAATCTTCAAGATAAGCCAAGAAAACCTAATTCATGTGGAAACATCGGAATTCATACTCCATTTCTCTCATATACATGTTTAGCAACTTATATTTGATCTGAAATTTTTTGCCAGTGTGCTTTGGCAGTGAAATGAGCTATTTTTGTTATGTTTTCTTGTTAGCGTAATGCTGTCCTTAATTTTGTTTCCATTTACGTGTAGCTTCTTAATACAAAATTTGTTGGCTAACATGGGATCGTAGCCATCGTTTTCTGCTAATACTTTGCTATTTGAGTTATATCTAGAAAGTTTATTTTATCGTGGTGTTCATGTTCGATTATAAATATATTATTGTGTGAAATCAAATACTGGAATAACAGCAATGTGGGACGAGTGTATTGCCGCTCACCGCATAAAGGAATCATTGAGTTGCAGACAGGCACAATGAAAAAACAGGCTAAATACTGAGCTTTAAGACAGTGCTTTTTCAGAAGAAGAAAACAAACAGATATTCCCACAAGAAAAACTCACACAGACCTGGTCACTGCCGGTGGGCACTGGAGCCTGGCTCATGATAAGTCGGGCTCCAGCGTCCAGAAACAGTGGCCATTTTTATGAGAGTTGTGTTCGAGTGAATGTGTGTGTGTGTGTGTGTGTGTGTGTGTTTTCTATTTCCGAAGGGGAATATTGTTATACTGCTCAATACTTCAGCTGTCTTTTTGATTGAGCGTCTTAGTGACTCAGCGCCTCCTCATGTGATGAGTATCAATCTATTCTTTCCGTACTGATTATATTTTTGTGTAATTTATTCCATTCTGAGGAACATCTCTATTTACGTTTCTGATCGGTCTTGTAACAGTAGTGTGTCATCTACCTATTTCTAGAGGTAACGGATCATATTAATCCATTTAGGATGGCTATAAGGGAACTGGTTCTCAGTGTGGTGTAGTGAAATATTAGCGAGTATTCCAGCAAGCTGGTTTCCCATTACTAAACTGCATTCTAGTACATATATTTGGTTACTGAACTTGGAATGGTTGTAGGAAAGTTACAGTTTTAGTAAAGTAATAAAATTCCCCCACAAATACTGCGTTCGACGTACGACGTGTGGGAACCTTCTTTTCGGCAATTTCAATGGTCTCATTAACTATTAAGGTGGTGTACATGTTGATTTTATCTAACAAAACATGTTTTAAATCGGATGGGATATCGATGTCTGTAATTTGTTGTATCACTCCACTAGAACTATTCACTGTACACTGATTTCCATATGTACAGTCATGAGCAAGTATACAAATTACCTTTGTTTTAGTCAGAATAAATAACTACTTTGCAGTTTATTACTGGATTGATAGGGTTACTCTCTTTATGAATTTTTGGCAGTTACTACAGTTTATTGGCAGATGGGTTCACCGTGTTGCAATATGTTTCTTTCTCTTTTGTCAAGTAAAATTTTTAATTTGGACAGAAATCAAGTAGCTGGATGTCCTTTTGTACAAATCACGTTATTTTTGTTGGACAGTCGATTCTTTTTATGCAGACTATTTTGAACATGCCTCCTACAGTATTCCATTCATCAGTTACTATTACACTGTTAGTGTTTATTTCACAGAAAGTACGAAGATTTTCCTATTGAGGAGATTATCAAATGATATCAAACGCTCAATTGAAATGTCCAAGCTGACAATAAACATCAGAACACACACCAGAACACGAAGTTGTCATTCCATGGAATAATGCTATAAATTCACTCACTGGGGAGTCTATAAGTTAAAGAGGCATAGCCTTGAGATAACATACATGGGAAAGGTACGAAGAAATGAAAACAATATCCGTAGAAGATGTGAACGCCACTGACAGAAACCTATCTCCCTGTTCACCCTCTTCTCCGCTCATAGGAAGCACACCGCGTCTGGTACACGCGGTGATCGGGGACCACAGCACAGCTACGACACCTGAGGATGGGCTCTTAACAGTCCGAAACTGGTCGAGTGAAAATAAAGTAATTTACAACTGAAGCGGTATTTTCAACCTCTGCTTTCTTTATTTAGTTTACATCTAAAGACACAAAAACATTCAGCTAGTGACATAAAACTATGCCTGGTAGTCCCAGCAACTGATGAAAAACGTACTAAACTAACTACTTTAGTTAAAACACGAAGTTTCACACGCTTGACAAAACATCCTGTCATTGTTTCCAACGAAGAGACAGTGTTAAACAACAAAAAATAGTCGAAAATTTCAACCATGTTGTTGTAAGTGTCTGTTGTTGCAATACATTCTTTTGTATGATATTATGTTAACAAAAATAATGTAATATATAAACGAATTTGTATAGTCTGAGATCAGTCCAGTTAATCATTACCTTTGGATGTAAATTACATCAAATTTGACAATTAAATATTAACAATATCTACAGTGCGATTCAAAATAATATGAACAATCTTAATTTACCGTTTTTTATTTCATGTTGTTGATACTCACAGATGAAAGAGATTTGAACAGGGAAGAATGGAGATAGCTTAAGGAACGTTGTGCAGTCGGCGACAGAAGTGTGACGAAGGTTTGTAGAATGATTTCCTTACAGATGGCCGCCAACTCTTTTAACAATTTATCGCATTTACCAGAACGTTTGTATCAACTCGATTAGTAGCAGACAATTATCACAAAACTGTACTGTTGCACGTTGATTTGAGTGCATCAATCGTGTTGGTTGTCAGGTTGAGACTCCATATATTGACATCCCTGAGTAAATAATTTCTGTCAAACAGTGTGCACGAATTATGACTCAACTGTATGTGCTGAATATCACTGGTATATGCTGAGGTAATAATGGGTAAATTATTGGCAAAAATCGTTCGCAAATCCTAAAAGCTGTACACGTAGCTTTTACGTTGAACTATAAAAAAACTGATATGGAACACTCTTCACCTGAGGTAAATGTACTCTGTAGCGCAAGTACCGCTGATGATGGGTACATGTCCCAATTCTGTGTTGCTTGAGGCTTTCCCGACGGACATGTTGAATATATGGTTCTAGGGCGAGACGTCGGATGTCATAGTGAAAACTCCACAATATTTCGTCAGCGCAACTGGCCGACATATTCAGGGGCGACGAACACACTGCTACGACAGGACCAGAGCCCCCTATTTATGCCAGTCTACGTACCACTTTCCGACAAAATGGATACTCCGAACGGGAGATTCGCCGTGCCTTGCAACCGAAGCGGGTTACCCAACGTGAGGAAGTGGAAGAAGGCGAAGAACAAAGGGGAATGGTCGTGTTGCCATACACCGGCGGTGTCTCTTCAAAAATAGGTTGATTATTGAAGAGTCATAAAGTTAAATGTGTCTTTCGTCCGCCGGCAAAACTCAGAACTCTCTTGGGCTCATCTAAGGACAGCCTTGGCCTAAGAAGACCCGGTGTTTACGAGATTCCTTGTAGCTGCGGCATGTCGTACATCGGACAAACTTGTCGCACTGTAGAAGAGAGATGCACTGAACACAGACGCTACACTCGTCTGGAGCTACCAGAAACGTCTGCAGCGGCCGAGCATTGTCTCAGTACAAGTCATTCTATGAATTATCAACATACCAAAATTCTCGCATCGACGAGTTCGTACTGGGACAGTGTTATTAAGGAAGCAGTGGAAGTACGTAGCTCGACGAATCTTGTAAACAGAGACACGGGCTTTCAGCTTAATACAGCTTGGTATCCAGCACTGGCCATATTGAAGTCGCTTCGAGCAGAGAGGAGTACTATTGGTCATAAGACGAATGACGATTCGCCACCAACATAAATTTTTCTGTTGACAACGGGAGGAAATCAAGGCGCCTACGTGGACGCGCATTTTTGCTTGCGGCTTCCGACAGAGGTCGCTGGGGCGGCCGATGGCAGCGCAGAGCAGCGGCGGCAGCCTCCGCGCGTGCGTCGAAGTCTTTGGTTCTTCATCCTGTAGGTGGTGCTGCTGTCCTTCCAGCTATCGGTTGATATCGTCGCTATTGGCCATCGAATTTGGCGCCTCCACGCCAGCGCACTTCCTGCCCAAGACTGGCATAAATAGGGAGCTCTGGTCCTGCCTTAGAAGCGTGTTCGTCGCACCTGAAGATGTCGGCCAGTTGCGCTGACGAAATATTGTGGAGTTTTCACTATGATATCAGAAGCCTCGCCCGAGAACCATATATACAACATGTCTCAATTCTATTCCGTATAGAAATAAATAAGAATATAATCTAGAGGATAATTTGTCAGGTCAGCCTTATTCTACCACCAATCCTTTCCCGCTCTGATCTGTTGCATATGTTATATCAGCACTTTCCACCTACCTTTTGTATTTCAACCCTTAAAAACTTTTTTCCAGTTCCGTTTCAACAATCTCCACGTCACAAGGCATAAAGTAATTCCAGAGAGCAAACCATCTTATTGGCTTTAATGTAGCACACTCGTCCCATCAGAAGTGAAGGCCCCAGCTCATTCCCTTCCCACAGAAGTGAAGTACTATGTATCTCCTGGTTCTTCTCCTTCACTTTTGCTTTTACCAGTTTCCTACGTGATCGATATTGTTATATGGGTTAAAGTAATGATAGTGACTGCTAGCGACGGATTCCCTCCCTAACGCCACCGCTCCCCGTGGGACAGAGTCTGTGTACCAGATCTGTCTGCCTGTAGTGTACTGCTCATGTTTAAGTGCGACAACTTTCTTCCAAACGTTTATGTGGTACTATGTGACGCCGGACAGAAGAGACGGCCCAGTATTTACCTAGATGGCTGAGGAAAACCGCGTAGAAACCACCTCTAGGGTGACTGGCTAACGAGCGCTTGTCGTTAATCCACTAGGGGGATTCAATCTGAGGCAGGTTCACCTCCTCGAATCCCTGAAGTGGTGCATTAACGCGCCCGGATATCTGGGCAGGTTTGTAGCTTCTAGTTACTAAATGCCAGATACCAATCATTACCAGCATAAATATCGCACATTCTTTTCCAAGCAACATTCTTCCCAGTTGTTTCCTCATCGTGATTCCTGGCCCACAGGTCCCAGCAGTCCCGACTGTCACCAGACCGTTATGCAAGTTTTCAGGAATACGTGGAAGAAAATTAGGCTGCGCGAAAATCGACGAATCTTAAGTGCGAAACCGATCCTGTTCGATAGATTTACCACTTCTGAATTCCATCACTTTCATCCCCTAAGGAATATTGTGATTAGGTTTGTGAATGTGGGTTTTTCATAGAATGTTATGTATTCATTTGGAGGAATAGATTGCACTCTTAATGTTACTGTCCCTGCTTTTAGTTTCAGCGAAGGCTGTTCCGACTTTCTTATATACTGAGCCAGTCCTTCCGACAATCATTTCGTTTTCGGTTTCTTCACATTTTTCGTGCAGCCATTTCGTCTTAGCTTTCCTGCACTTCCTATTTATTCCGTTCCTAAGAGATTTGTGTTTCTGTATTCCTAAATTTCCCTGAATATTTTTGCACTTCCTTCTTTCATCGATAAACTGATCAGCCGAAGTGTTTCTACTATCAGCCACGGTTTCTTCTCAGTTACCTTCTTTGTACCGTCAGTTTCCTTTCCAACTTCTATAATGGCCGTTTTTGGAGACAGCCATTCCTCTTCAACTGAACTGCCTACTGAACGTTTCCTTATAGCAGTATCTATACTCTGAGAACTTCAAGCGTGTCTCTTTATTCCTTAGTTCTTCTGTATCCATCTTCTTTGAGCGTTGATTCTTCCTGACTAGGCTCATTAAACTTCTTCATCGCTGCTAAATTGTGATTCGAGTCTATATCTGATCCTGGATATGCCATTCAATCAAGTATCTTATTTCGGAATGTCTGTCTGCCCATGATATAATATAACTGAAATTTTCCTGTATCTCCAGGTCTTTTGCAAGTATACGTCATCCTCTTGTGTTTCCTAAACATATTATTCTCTGTTAGTAGCTGTAATTTATCGCAGAACTCAATTTAAGCTTTCTTCCTCATTCCTATTACCAAGCCCACAATCTCCTATAACCCTTTCTTCTACTCCTTACCCTACAACCGCATTCTAGTCCCCCATGACTATTAGATTTTCATTTCTCTTTACATGCTGACTTACCCGTTCAATATCCGCATACACGTTCTTTATCTCTTTACATTCGACTTGCGACGTCAGCATGTATTCCTGAGCTGTTGTTGCCGGTGTTAGTTTATTGTCGATTCTCTTTCCTTGTAAAAGGTATCATACGACAAAGACAATATTCGGAAGCATTGATAAGAAAACCCCATGCCGGATTAAACACAAATATTTAAGTTAGTAGATTGTACGGGCGAATGCATCGTCTCGTAGCCAAGGTCAACAGCGTATACATTTATAAATGATATACACTGATGAGCCAGGACATTGTGATCACCAGCCTACTGTCGATATAAACGACTCAAGAAGACACCAGCGTCAACTGGCCAGGAATGAGTGGTAGTCAGAGACACGCACGGCGCACGTAGTATATGTGGGCGTGCTGTCCGCGTGTGGAATGGGGAGGCCGCGCCACCTGTGTGAGTTTGATCGAGGGCAGATTGTGATGGCCGGCCCTGAGGCTCAGCAGGAGCGTTTCGGAAACTCCACGACTTGTCGGATGTTCGGGGAGTGCTGCGGTGGGTGTCTTCAACAAGTGGCGGAACTAAAATGAAACCGCGTCCAAACGTCGTGGGGTGTGCGGCCACATCTCATTACGGATGTTTGACGTCGTGGGCTGTGCAGACTTGTATGACAGGACAGTCGGCGAACTGCAGCGGAAGTAACATCAGACTTTAAAGCCAGGCAGAGTACAAGTGTGTCTGAACACACAGAGAACAGAACACTCCTAACTGTGGGCCTCCACAGCCGACGACCCATGCATGTGCCAATTTCAACACCACGAGATCAGCAGCTACGACTGAAATTGGCACGTAACCGTCGGCACTGGACGTTGGTGCAGTGCCGGCCGGAGTGGCTGTGCGGTTCTAGGCGCAACAGTCTGGAGCCGAGCGACCGCTACGGTCGCAGGTTCGAATCCTGCCTCGGGCATGGATGTGTGTGATGTCCTTAAGTTAGTTAGGTTTAATTAGTTCTAAGTTCTAGGCGACTGATGACCTCAGAAGTTAAGTCGTATAGTGGTCAGAGCCACTTGAACCATTTGAACCGTTGGTGCAGTGGCAGAGCGTTGCACGGTCTGATGAATCCCGATACCATCTTCATCGTGCCGATGAGAAGGTGCGAATCCATCGTCTTCCAGGGGACCACCTCTTTGACACCTACACTGCAGGACGGCGGTAAGTTGGCGGCGGCTCCTTTACGCGCTGTGGAACGTTCTCGTGGGCATCCGTGGATCCAGTGCAGCTCTAGCAAGGCGCCATGACGCGCCAAGGAGTATCGCACACCTCCTCATGACGATCGTGTTTCCCGACGCCAGTGACATTTTTAAGTACGACAATGCACCATGTGACAAGATCAGGAGTGATGCGGAGTGGTTCGCGCGGCGGTTCGGCCTGAGCCAGGGAGGCGCGCGCATCGGTGCCGCTGCGGGCTACGCTTTCTCGGCCGAGGACAGCTCCAGATTCACTTATGTGCTGTGGGCGCCGCGAAAAGCAAATTGTCGTTTGTGTAGTTCTCACAACGCCAGCAAATTGTCTTGTCTTGCGCCCCACAGCATGGGAAAGACGTACGCGCAGAGGAAACCTGCTGCCACTAGGGGGCCTTCGGTTTTGCGTATCACTCAGTCTGCCGATCAAGCAAGGAAGACCCGAGAAGGTGAGTCGCAGCCTGTTCCCCCTTCGTATGTCAAGTGTAAAGGCGAGTTTACGGCGCTGTTCGACTTAATGACGAATTGCGCCAAGAACGAGGTGGTTTACGGGCCTGTCGCCACAGACTCGCTGATCTGCGTTCGGGCAGCACACCTGGCCGACCACAGGGCGATCAGAAGTGCTGTGGCCGCCCACACTATCGACGCGCCGCCGACGCGTGAAAAGGCGCCTTCCGATGGAAGGAAGAAGACGACCGAGGCACTCCTAAGGGGGCTGCCTTGCTGCTGTGACGAAGCAACGGTTCGGGTTCGGGAAGGGCTGCTGCGAGCAGGTTTCGGTAACACAACCGCAAGGCTACACAACCAGACCAATAAGGAGAGAGCGCCGCCCTGTGCCGTGACCGTCCAAACGGCCAACAACGAGGGTGACCGACTTGCGGAAGCTGCTGGGTTTACCGGTTACGACGGAGGCTCTCCCCACCGCCACAGACCCCCAGCGCCAGTGCGCCCATGTCGCGAAGTACTGCCGCAACGCGGCGCGGTGCGTCAAGTGCTCTGGAGAGCACGACAGCCGCGCCTGCGACCGCGGTAGAGAAGCTTCGCCGACTTGCGCCCGCAAGTCGCCAGCTGGCTCGGCTGCCCGGCTTTTTCAGTCCGCAGTCGCGCCGAAGACGGCGAGACGACCGCGGCCGCACCGACGCAGCGGAAGAGACGACGACGTCGGCGACGACGGCGGGTGCAGACCAGCCGTGCTCAGCCGAGGGCAGCTCCTCCGGCCAAAATCGGGGACGACCTGCCGGAGGCAGACGTTCGAATGGCAGCCCGCGCCCCTGTGAAGAGCAGCGGCGTCGACATCAGCACCGCCGTGGAGACGGCCACAGCAGTCCTCAAAGCCGCTTTGGCTGCAGAGAAGGAAGGGGCCTTTACGCAGCTGCGTGCAGTTCTCGCCCGAGGCCTCCGTGCAGCAGAAGTTCGAACCCGTGCGAGCGCTCCTGCAGCCTCGCAGAAGGGCGTTCTGGTGCCTCCCCCGCCGGCCGCCCCAGCAGCGCCCCAGGGGAAGAATGCCGTAAAGACGAACGCCGCCCCAACGGTAGCGGCGGCGACGCCGACCGCCGTGGGGCAGACCCGCTAGGGACCGAGAAGCCAAAAGGGCAGCCTACGTCGCGCATGCGCGAGAGAACGGCCTGCAGCTCTCCGGTGATACCGCGGCGCAGTCCGCCGAGCAAGCAGAGCTGCCGGAGGAGCGGCTGCGGCAGAACTTCGCCACGCAGCAGCAGGGGGCGCCGGCCGACAGCACATGCTGTGCCAGGTCACTGACGAAGCGGCGCAGCAGAGGGCTCGAGGAAACGCACTGCGCTGCCGCACCGGTCTCCTTTAATTATAACGACCACGGCACTGACACGATATCTTCGTGCACGATATTTCGAAAAATCTACCCTTGCATGAACTGTCGCAGTCAGCAAGGCATCCGCTACTGCTCTTACTACCCGACCTAACTATCACACTTTTTTGCCTCTGCCCTTCAAACCACTACCCTTCGTTCGACGTTCGACCCAATCTATCTCCAGATGAGCACCTATAAATGGCTAACCTTAACCAGACGTACGCAAACATCGCAGTACCCACATCCTGCGACACCTCACTTTAGTGATCACTAACCCTTATGCACAGATGGCGATAGACCTTTCGATTTGGCCACCCTGCCGTGGGCGTGGAGGGGCTCCACCTCCACTCCATCAAATATGAAATTGGTGGGTTCCTATGATTTACGCATGACACCGAATAACCGCTTTACATTGCCATACCTTGTTCAAGACGAACATGTAAACCATGTAGGCCTTTCTGTCTTGACTGCTGGAAAAGCTTTGACATCCTTGTACATTTTCTTCTTTGTGTCACGTTTCTTCGCCAATACTCACTTACTTAATATGTTTCCATATCCACTGACCTGTAATTTTTTGGTAACCAACTGTATTTTTTGACATCGAGAAGACCTACGATACCACTTGGAGGTGTCTCATTCTGGAGCAGCTTCACGAATGGGGTTTTCGTGGTTCTCTTTCTATTTTATTCAGTGTTTCCTCTCGTGACGATATTTTAGATTCCGAATTGGTGACGTCCTGTCTGACCGCTTTGAGCAGGAGAACGGTGTCCCTCAGAGTATCGTTTTAAGTGTGACTGTTTTTGTCATAGCTATTGATATCACTACCTCTATAGTGCAAAGTCCTGTCCAGTGGTGCTTGTTTGTGGATGTTTTCTCTTTGTTTTGTTTTTCTTCAAGCCTTCCAACGACAACGCATCAGTTGCAACTTACTCTTAGACGTTTGGATGACTGGGCGCAGAAGAGTGGTTTTAAGTTTTCCACCGAGAAGTCCGTATGTGTTCTTTTTCACCGTTCTCGTTCGATTTTAACCATCCCTGAGTTGAGGATGAGGGACACTGTCCTTACTTTTAAAGACACGGTGAGATTTCTGGGTCTCGTTTTTGACTCGAAGCTTACGTGGTTACCTCAGCTTAAAGACCTGAAACGACGGTCACATCACGCTTTAAGTATTTTAAAATGTCTTAGCCACAGTACATGGGGAGCTGACAGGACTTGTCTGCTCCAGTTTTACAGGCCGTTTGTGCGACCTCGGCTCGATTATGGGTGCACGGTGTATGGGTCTGCGAGGCCTTCACACTTAAACATGTTGGACGTTGTGCACCATGAAGGGCTTCGGTAGGCCACTGGGGCATTCAGAACTAGTCCCATACCAAGCCTGTGTGCAGAGGCTGGTGAACCGCCACTTCATATGCGGCGACGGCTACTTACGGTGCGCCAGGCGTATAAAACTTTGTCCACACCTGACACACCAGCATATCATACCGTTGCTCAGCTTCCTCTGGCACGGCTATTTCATAACCGGCAACGAGCGACGCAGCCCTATGGGATTCGCGCACAGGATTGCCTCTCTGCGATGTTTATGGCTGGTCTTCAGGTTTTCCGTCGTGGTTGGAGCAAATTTCCCCCTTGGCTACTCCGGAGACACACTTATTTTAGATTTGACTAATTTTATGAAAGATAGTACACCAGATTTTACATTCCAGTCTCAGTTTTTTAACATTTTAGATGCGCATCACGGTTTCACCGTCGTTTACACTGATGGCTACAAACAGGAGAATTTCCTTGGCTGTTCTGTAGTGTTCGATGGTCATGTTACCCGGATTCGCCTCCCTGATGAATATACTGTTTTCGCAGCGGAACTCCACGGGATCCTGAAGGCACTGGAGCAGATGAATCCTGTTCGGGGCAATCGATTGCTCCGATTCCCTTAGTGCCTTACAATCATTACAGAATCTGTACCCAACTGAGGAGATGGTCCAGCTGATATATGACCAACTGTACTTGCTCCAGCGGCGGGGTAAGGAGGTGTCCTTCTGCTGGGTGACTGGTCATGTAGGAATATGGGGCAATGAACAGGCAGATCGGGCTGCCAAGGAAGCCTGCAGAGAGCAGGATGTGGTCCAGTGTACTATTCCCTTGCAGTCTGTCATTTCTGCACTCCACAAGAAGTGCATGGAGTTGTGGGAGGAAGAATGGCTGGCGGTGACGGCCAATAAATTGCGGTTGGTGAACTCAACAACTCGGCCATGGCGTTTCTCCTGCCGGTTGCTCAGGCGGGAAGAAGTGACCCTCACGCGTCTTCGGATCGGACACTGTCCTCACACAAAGCTTTCTATTACGGCGGGAGGATCCCCCGTTTTGTGATGCTTGTTGTGTGCAGATCTCTGTCCGGCACATTTTAACAGACTGCATTTTATACCGTGATGCAAGGGCAGAAGCACAAGTTGATGGGGATCTGCCCCGTGTTTTAGCTAATGATAAGACGTGTGTGTCTAGGTTTCTAAAGTTTTGTGATGTGTCTGGACTCTGGCCTAAACTTTTAGGCTGGAGGTTCTATTGTACTGCAAAGTGGCTGGCTCCTCCCTTTTTTCCTTGCGGTCAGCCGGCCACTTCCATCTGATATATTGTTTTAGATCCCTCTACCACTTTCGTCTTGTGTTGTCCATGTTTTACTTTTGACGGCATGCTCCGTCCCACGTTTCGATGTGGGTAGGCCCATATTTTTCCAACCTTGTTACCTGTGTTTTACCTTTGTTCTGAGTCTTTTGTTGACACCCGTCTCAATCTGTTAATGAGCGAGCGCTGAAGACCTTGCCGTCGTGCGCCCGTACAACCCTCTTCTCCCAACCATCCATGACCGGCTTTTTGTGTGTATCTATCAACCCTTTTTGTATTACAGGAAAAGGTTACTGATGTCAAAGACTTGGCTAAGAATAACAATACTCACTTGTCATGTATCCCTCTCCGCCTTTTAAATGTGCCATGCTAGTGGGTGAACGTTACTGGTACTGATAAAATCTTTTCTAGTTCCAGTCCTGGCAGCTGCGTCGAAATTCCGTGACGTTTCGATGAGTGTCACTCTCATCACCTTCTGGTGAAGTATCGAGATTGCGCAGGTGTCCCAGACACGTCAATATATTAGATTTTACAAAAAAAAACTTAGTTTACACAACAGTCCACGTCTTATCACAAGAAAATGCTTAATTTTTTGTATAGAAAACTGTGAAGAAGCACAAAAGTGAAGTAGATCTTACTGCACATAAAAAAGTGTGGTTTCAGATGCGTGAGACTGCAGTTGTGTGTGGGAGTTGCCTTTGCATGAGTGTGTGTGTGTGTGCGTATGTGTGTCTAGTGTTGACGAAGATCTTAATAGCTGAAAGCTTTATTTGTGAGAGTCTTTTTTTGTGCCTATCTGCGACTCAGCATCTCCGCTATACGGTGAGTGGCAGCATTAATTTCTCAAAATATTGTTAAAAACAGGTTTGTTTGCCTCGATGCACACTTGTAGCCCGTGTTGACCTCTGCTGCTCAATAATGGCAGCACAGCGTCTCGGCATACCTCGAATCAGCTTTCGAATGAAATCCTGTGGTGTTCCTTGCCACTCCACTAGTAAGGCTCCCTGCAACCGCTGCAGCGGTTCAGGAGGATTTGCACGCGTCCTGACTCTTTCTTCAGTAAATCCCATACGTGTCCTATGGGGTTTACCTCGGGACTACATGCTGGCCACTCTAGAACACTGATATTGTGTCGCCGAAGAAAATTTTGCGCTGGAGCTGCAACATGGTCACTAGCGTTGTCGTGCATTAGAAGAAATCTTTACCCAACATCTTCTGCCGAAGGTTGTACAAAGGATCAAGCATTTCGTTGATATACTTCTCCCCTATTGCACGTGTGTTATGCCTCCTGTGAACCATAACCAATTCTGTTCCAGTGTACGCGGTAATTCCTTACCACAGCTTTATAGAGTACCGTCCATAATTGACTGTTGGAAACACTGCAGCTTCCTTATTACGTACCTCACGAGTTCTCCATACCCCGGTACGAACATCGATACCACTCTGCTTTCGTCGCAGAACAGCGCATTAGCGACCGATGCCTGTGGTCTTCGGCAAAGTGCAGTCTCCTTTTTCTACGTAAGTTTAATTCGCCGTCGATGCCTACACTGATTCTCGTGTAGTCTGTTATGGATTCTTTGGTGTATTTTTCACTGATAGTGGAAGTGCTACAACCAGCTAAGCTTACTCTTGTGCAAAAGATCTCGACAGTAACAACAATTTTTTTATTTCTCCTTTTTGATTCGTGTATTATACCTTAGCTGCGGTTGTCTCTCCATAGAAGAGTGGCGTGGAGTGGCGGGGAGGGGGGGAGGGGGAGCAGCTGGCGACTTGTCGTAGTGGCGGAGGGCGGGGGCCGTACGTGGAGCGAGGGCGAGTTCCCGCAGTGACAGATGAGCAAGTGACTGCCTGTGGCAGAGGCAGTCGGCACGCACGTAATGATCAGCTGGTGTCCGCGGCAGCTGCTCGGAGGCGGCGCTGCGAGAAACTCGCGCTGCAGCTGAGGCGCTCACGCGTGGGGCTGCTCGGTCCTCCTAGTAGCGGAAGGGATATCGGAAAAGTGTTGTATGGAAGTCCTGCAATGAAAACTAAAAGTATGACAAGCACACATTTAATGAATTCATTATTTCATCATGACAGTGTTTTTACTTCTGCTTTGGTGCTTTTATTAATCATACGCAATTTATGAAATTGTTTCATGACTTCTTTGAGTATTCCTAAAAGTATGACAAACGAAGAACTCGTCACATGCTACTTTGGCGCTTAATGTCACCCTCATAACCAGAAGCATCCCTTTGACCCACATTCAGAAATTAAAAACGGCACGAATAAACATTTATAATGACAAATAGAGGCCCTAAGCTTTTACCTAGACCCTTTAAAACAATAACGCAATATTTTCGAAAGTAGAGAGCAATCAAAAAAGGAGGAATGAAATCTTTTGTGATGGTCGTACCCTTACTGGCGCCAAGCTGAAATTATTTGGACAGTTGACTCGGTATGTAAGAAGATGTCATCTAGTGACGACATGCACCACCTGACGGACAGCAGATGTACTGACAATGGTTTAAACGCCGTCCGCCGACACACAGTGCAGTGGCACAGCTACCACAGAGCCATCTGTGTCTACCCTCTGATAGGAGCAAGGAGGCTCAGTTTGGTGCGTAGGTAGGGATCACGCAGGCAGCTGCACGTGCTTCCTGCAGCCAAATGGGCGAGTCTGAAAGGGTACAGATTGTGGCCTTCCGGGTGGTGGGATGGTGCTTTCGGAGAATTTCCACACAGGATGGGTGTGCTGCGTCAGCTGCGTAACCGTACCAGTATCAGTGGTCACACGAATATTCTCATACTTGCAGATAAGGTTCTGGATGTCCACATAACGCAGACACCCGTCAAGATCGTCGTGGCAGCAGTGAAAGATGTACAGCACTTGTATTTTACTAGCTGTAAGAGACCCAGTACAAGTTATATAGTGTTGGGGGTTGGCAGGAGAGCCAACACCGGGTTACAAGAGGAAGCCGAAAGGCACGCGTTTTAGCTCACGCAGGCTGGCGTGAAGTCTGGAACAGGACGGGGAAATTAAACTTTAGAAAAACGCACGTAGCTGGTGGAATACTTAACTTTAATCCATTAATGGTGAACGTCGGTCTGACGGTACATGAATCACAAGATCAATAGCAACTGATAATGGCGCCTTGCTAGGTCGTAGCAAATGTAGCTGAAGGCTATGCTAACTATCGTCTCGGCAAATGAGAGCGTATCTTGTCAGTGAACCATCGCTAGCAAAGTCGGCTGTACAACTGGGGCGAGTGGTAGGAAGTCTCTCTAGACCTGCCGTGTGGCGACGCTCGGTCTGTAATCATTGATAGTGGCGACACGCGGGTCCGACGTATACTAACAGACCGCGGCCGATTTAAAGGCTACCACCTAGCAAGTGTGGTGCCTGGCGGTGACACCACATATAGAACCTTAACATAAGCAGGCAATGAGGATGACGTTACTAATCGCCTGTTTACCTGCTCAAGGTATAATTGGCAAGCAGAGTACGGCACAATGTTTTTGCTGAGAAACGACACGGAACAAGGACGGACGTTGTGAACTAGCGGGCCATTCCGTGCTGCGTGTCACGGATGGATCAGCGTTTCTGGGCTGCCTGAGGGCCTGCGTCGCTGGGACGGCCACATTCCGGAGTCAGTGGCACAGCAGGGGGTGCGGGCCCGACGGCTGAAAGCCGTCTCTCAGCAGTACACGTCTGTAGGGGCTCGGGCCGTTGAGACTCTACAGAAGGAGGAGTGGAAAGTGAAGCCCGGTGCTGCAAAGCAGGTCCAGCCCAGCCGCAGTCCAGCGGCCACAGCTTGGATTTGGAGAAACCAACAGCTATTGGCTCTTCTGAAAAACTAGGCAGGAGAAGGAGTTTTGCTCGAAATTTCCACTGAACTGCTACGTCGAGTAGCACGTGTTGGCGGAAGGCTGTATGACTCGAAGTAGGAAGGGGGCACTCGTTTAGAGGCAAGTTCAGTACAATTAACACCAGGCCATACTGCGGGACATTTTTAAGGACATAGGATATTCCTATCAATCGAAAATTTATTTTACTAATGAAAAATCGATTTTGACAATAAATTTTGTACATATACGGCCAAAAATTCGTTATCCTTTTTTATTATTTATCATCCCCTTCCAACACCACAACATCGACGTGCAAGACCCGACTGGTGACGTCAGAGGATCACCTGGAAGGTGGAATGACGCAGCTGCTCTTCAGCGATGAAAGCAGATTCTGCCTGCATGCAAGCGATGGTCGTTCGTGCTTACGACACTGACCTGTTGACCTCTGTTTCGTAGAGTGCATTCGTCGAAGACGCACTGGCCTAATTCGAGGCCCCATGGTCTGGGGTGCGATAAGCTACAACTTTCTTTCACCTTTTGTTCTTCTGGAGGAGATGCTTATGTAGAGTGTTGTTAACACGTTCTCTCGACGTTCTTGCAATGGGAGGGCGATGTGTTGTCGCAAAAGGAAAATGCTCGCTAACACAGTGCCCGTGAAAGTCGACGTTCTGTGAATGCCGCGCAGCAACTTCCCTGGCCAGCACGATCAGCAGACCCGTCAGCAGTCGAGTACCTGTGCGGTGTGACGTGGCGAGAAGTGACTCGTGCGACTCGTCAACCGACAACTCTCACAGAGCTGCGTGAACAGGTCGACCAGGCGAGGCACGGCGTATCGCAGGACAGTACACGCCACCTGCACGATCGACTGGATGCCAGGGTCAGCGCAACGTTGCCGCCTGTGGGCGCCGCACTACGAAGTAATACGGGTGTCACACCAACGGTCGATGCCTGGTACCTTAGAACGACTTATGCTTCGTGCTACTGATCTGTAAGTGTAATCATTTTTTGTACTTAATATGCACTGTTGCAACAATAAATCGAAAGTGAACTGGAAACCTCTAGAAGTGTGTACTTCTTTTCTGGCAGTGTACTTCAGCCGCCTTTTGTCGGAAAGGTATCTGGAGCCAAGGCATAAAGAACATAACATGGGCTTCATGATGGATGATATTGGGTTTAATAAGTTTGGGAAGTTATTTCCCCTGTTTCACGGACTTTATCCTTTTGAGTTTTTATCAGAATATCAAAACGACAATCTAGAAGTGTCAGATGTATTATATGTAGCAGTTGTGGGCAATGCCAGAGGAAATGCTACCTCAGAGTAAGTAGACCTGCGGAATGCTCATTAAGAGAAATTACTATAATAATATTCGTTCGAATCTTCATATCTTACACAATTCTCGTTCACTGATATTTACCATAAAATGAAAAATTATTTACGACGTTAGTAACTGCTCGAAAAAAAGTGCTCTGCATGAATTTTGAGCTGTTGCAATGTGGATGGTCTGCATAAAAAGGGTACATCCTTACCACTTCTTCTCTCTCGTTGTCAATAGCTCCATTTTTTATGTGAACAAACCAGTATTACGCAGTTATACGATGCTTGGGATACAAGAGGGTATTGTGAAAAATAGTACCTCGTTAATTTTTATGTGAAATTTTTAAAGCCCTTTAAATAAAATTTTTAACATTTTTATTCTTCATGTGAAAATATTTATTACTCAACTGGCGACGAACACATTTCTCGTGAGGAGAGCGGAATTCATTGATTGCGTCGCAGTGTTTAACGTTGTTGACAGAGCGACAATATCGCCACTGCTTGTACCGCTTCACCACTATCAAAGTGAAGTCATCAACAGTGTTTGGAAGTATATGTTTTGGAAACAGACGAAAATCAAGGGGGAGGGGGGGAAGGGGGGCGGATAAGGGTGGGGCAGCATAGATGATGATCAGTGACAGCAAATGCATCGCGTCGGATTGCTGCAGATGCCGCAGGGCTCATGTGTTTTCTAGCGTAGTCTCGTTGAAGGAGGAGATGCTCCATGTATGGACGACCTCTTCGAATTCGTGCTTTCAGTTTTCTATGGGTCTCGCAGTACGTTCCAGTGCTAGTGGTGGTGCCATTGGAAGTGAATACCAAACGCACCGGAACTTGAACATCTTACAGTACTATGTGTGTGACTTTCCCTCCTGGCAGCATGGCTGGTGATCTTTTGTAGTGGAACTCGACTAATACTCTCTTGTTTTCGGAGTCAAAATGGTGAATGTAGCTTTCGGCACCTGTCACAATACTGCTAAGGAGCCAATCAGTCTCACGCTCAAAAAGAAATGTTGTGCCAGACCTGGACTTGAGCCCGTATTTCCCAGTTTACGAAAGTGCCTTAACTGATTTGGCTATGTGATCGTGCATCCAGGGCCGATCTGCATTTCGGGCAATCATCATGCAAACTCGATTACGGGCACTGTTTCTCACACACCGAGACAGTTACATTACACAGCACCATGTTACACAGTACAATTGGGATCACTGTAGCGACAAAGGCTTGCAGCCTTCGTCAGTTAAGGTCTAACTGGACAGAGTAACATGAAAAGCGTGTAATATCTGAAGCGATAATCAGAACCGAGCAAGAAATTTGGTGGCATTGTCTTTTTGCATCCCCTTGTAGTTATTGCTTCCCACCCTGAATCCAACAGCCTTGCCACAGTGGTGACACGAGTTGCTGTCAGATCACGGAAGCTAAGTGACGTCGGGCTTAGCTAGCACTTGTCTGCACTGGTCTGCCAGGCGCTGCTAGCGAGCAGTGTGCGGTCAGCCCTTGTGAGGCCAATTGATGAGCTGCTTCATTGGGAAGTAGCGCCTCCAGTCATGAAAACTGACAACGGACACGAAAGCGGTGCGTTGACCACATGCCACTCCATATCCGCATGAAGTGGTGCCTATGAGCTGAGAATGAAACGGCAGCCGGTCGGTACCGTTGGACCATCAAGGCCTGTTTGGATGGAGTTTAGCTTTTAGTTTACCTCGCACACTTACATTAATGCACTCACCTAGAGGTGTGTACAGATGCAATGTAATAGGTCCCAGTGAGAAGCGAGGCACGCTCCGGGCGGGCAGGGAGGTGCGATGTGACAGCAGCGGTCAGCGGGCTCCCAGCAGCAGGGCTGCGGCATAACGTACCCTGAACCAGTCTTACAAGTCCAGTCGGAACCTGCAGGCTCAGTTTGCCAGGTGTCAGGAGCCCGATCGTGCTACACTGCACCTCGTATTCCACAGACCTTGATGGCGGTGAGTACGCGACAAGACAGTGACGAACGAGTCTGAAGCCGAAAATGGCGACTGCAAGTAGTCTGTAAGGTATGCTCGATCATAATGAATCACTTTGGAGAAAACGATTTATTGACACATAGCCAACATGCAATAAGAGTTGTTCTGAAACGCAGCTTGGTTCTTATTCACATGAAGTAATGAGTGTTGTCGAGAGGGGCAATCAAATTGATTCCAAATTGTCTGACAAGATTCTCGATTTCCTCTCACGAAAGTCACACCTCCTAATATCTGCTGGAACTTCATCGAGTAAACTAATATCTAGCGTTCCCCAAGGAAGTGTTATTGGCTCTGGCTCTGAGCACTATGGGACTTAACATCTATGGTCATCAGTCCCCTAGAACTTAGAACTACTTAAACCTAACTAACCTAAGGACATCACACAACACCCAGCCATCACGACGCAGAGAAAATCCCTGACCCCGCCGGGAATCGAACCCGGGAACCCGGGCGTGGGAAGCGAGAACGCTACCGCACGACCACGAGATGCGGGCGTTTTTGGCCCTTTTTTGTTTCTGGACTACGTAAGGGAATTAGGAGACAATCTGAGCAGTCTTCTAACATTTTTTGCTGATGATGCTATCGTTTACCGTCATATAATGCCATGAAATGATCAAAAGGAATAGCAAAACGATTTACACACGATATTTATATGGTGAAACAAGTGACAATTGACTCGAGTTCATGAAAATTGTGATGTCATGCCCATGAGCTTTAAAAATAGTCGGCTAAGTTCCAGTTAAACGATAAATCACACATATCTTAAGGCTGTAAACTCAAATAAATACTTTGGAGCTACAACTATGAATAACATAAAATGGAACGATCATGCAGACAAAGGACTGCGATTCATTGGTAAAACACTTAATATATTACAGGTAATGTAAGCAGGTGGCGCAGTGGTTAGCACACTGGACTCGCATTCGGGAGGACGACGGTTCAATCTCGCGTCCGGCCATCCTGATCTAGGTTTTCCGTCATTTCCCCAAATCGCTCCAGGAAAATTCCGCGATGGTTAATTTGAAAGGGCACGGCCGACCTCCCAACCCATCCTTTCCTAATCTGATGAGACCAATGACCACGCTGTTTGGCCGCGTGATTAGCCGAGCGGTCTAAGGCACTGCAGTGATTAACTGTGCGGCTGGTCCCGGCAGACGTTCGAGACCTCCCTCGGACAAGAGTATGTGTGTCTGCCCTTAGGATAATTTACGTTAAGTAGTGTGTAAGCTTAGGGACTCATAACCTTAGCAGTTAAGTTCCATAAGATTTCACACACATTTGAACATTTTTTGAACCACGCTGTTTGGTCTCTTCCCCCAAACAACCAACCCAATCTAAAGCGACTACTTACGCTACAGTTGTCCGCCTCTTCCGGAGCACTGCTGCGTGGTGTAGTATCCACATCAAATACACTACTGGCCATTAAAATTGCTACACCAAGAAGAAATGCTGATGATAAACGGGTATTCATTGGACAAATATATTATACTAGAACTGACTAGAAATGTGATTACATTTTCAAGCAATTTGGGTGCATAGATCCTGAGAAATCAGTACCCAGAACAACCACCTGTGGCCGTAATAACGGCCTTGATACGCCAGGGCATTGAGTCAAACAGAGATTGGATGGAGTGTACAGGTACAGCTGCCCATGCAGCTTCAACACGATACCACAGTTCATCAAGGGTAGTGACTGCCGTATTGTGATGAGCCAGTTGCTCGGCCACCATTGACGAGACGTTTTCAATTGCTGAGAGATCTGGAGAATGTGCTGGCCAGGGCAGCAGTCGAACATTTTCTGTATCCAGAAAGGCCCGTACAGGACCTGTAACATGCGGTCGTGCAGTATCCTGCTGAAATGTAGGGTTTCGCAGGGATCGACTGAAGGGTAGAGCCACGGGTCGTAACACATGTGAAATGTAGCGTTCACTGTTCAAAGTGCCGACAATGCGAGCAAGAGGTGACCGAACCGTGTAACCAATGGCACCCCATACCATCTCGCCGGGCGATACGGCAGTATGGCGATGACGAATACACGCATCTAATGTGTGTTCAACGCGATGTCGCCAAACACGGATGCGAGCATCATGATGCTGTAAACAGAACTGAAAGAATGACGTTTTGCCATTCGTGCACCCAGGTTCGTCGTTGAGTACACCAACGCAGGCGTTCCTGTCTGTGATGCAGCGTCAAGGGTAACCGCAGTCATGGTGTCCGAATTGATAGTCCATGCTGCTGCAAACGTCGTCGAACTGTTCGTGCAGATGGTTGTTGTCTTGCAAACGTCCCCATCTGTTGACTCAGGGATAGAGACGTGGCTGCACGATCCGTTACAGCCATGCGGATAAGATGCCTGTCATCTCGACTGCCATTGGGATCCAGCAAGGCGTTCCGCATTACCCTCCTGAACCCACCGATTCCATATTCTGCTAAGAGTCATTGGATCTCGACCAACGCGAGCAGCAATGTAGCGATACGATAAACCGCAATCGCGATAGGCTACAATCCGACCTTTATCAAAGTCGGAAACGTGATGGTACGCATTTCTCCTCCTTACACGAGGCATCACAACAACGTTTCACCAGGCAACGCCGGTCAACTGCTGTTTGTGTATGAGAAATCGGTTGGGAATTTTCCTCATGTCAGCACGTTGTAGTTGTCGCCACCGGTGCCAACCTTGTGTGAATGCTCTGAAAAGCTAATCATTTGCATATCACAGCATCTTATTCCCGTCGGTTAAATTTCGCGTCTGTAGCACGTCTCTTCGTGGTGTAGCAATTTTAATGGCCGGTAGTGTAGGGTTGAAGGAAGATATCGAAAAAGTTCAAAGAAGGGAAGCTCGTTTCGTATTATCGCTAAATATTGAAGGGAGTGTCACGGATATGATACACGAATCTTTCACTGAGCCAGCACCTTCTCACGATATTTCAATCACCAACTTTCTCCTGTTCTCTGTCACGTAAATTATATGGAGAAATTCCGTTCACGTTATGTGCATGGTGAAGGAAAACGTTATATTTTAAGCATTATTTACACAATATCTTCATTGAAATGATTTGTATCATTATAATGAATTACTTATTATTTTCAATTAACAAAATACAAATACATAAAAGAGTAAACTAATAAACAAAGGAAAGAATGTAAAATGTAAAATAACAGTTTGATACATGAAACAAATACAATTAAAATAAATAAAAGCATAAAGAGAAATGGCTCTGAGCACTATGGGACTTAATATCTATGGTCATCAGTCCCCTAGAACTTAGAACTACTTAAACCGAACTAACCTAAGGACATCACACAACACCCACTCATCACGAGGCAGAGAAAATCCCTGACCCCGCTGGGAATCGAACCCGGGAACCCGGGCGCGGGAAGCGAGAACGCTACCGCACGACCACGAACTGCGGACAAAGCACTAATAGAGAATGTTTCGCTATTTTAATGAGGAACGTAGAAATAACTCTGTCAGCTGTTGTATATAGGTTATTTTGTACAAATAGTACTTCAGATCCAAGCTTTATTATAGAGGGACATATGTCGCTTGAAAGCTTCTTTAATTTAATGCTCTAACAAAAGTTTTCATTTCTCAAAATACATTAGGGTGGTGTTGGTATATTTTGCGAAACGTACAGTTATTACAAAAATCAGTTTCATGAACACTAATTGTATATGAACTTTTATATGAGAAATATTTCTATATAAATATTCCACATCACTTTTCTGGATGTGTTTTAGCGCTCGAAAGTGACGCTACACAGAAACAAAAGCAATACATACTGAATTGTTTTGCCTCCTCTACACACACCAAGTTTTATTACGCTCCTTTATTGATACTTGAGAATGTCCCCTTGTCACTGATATGCAAAGATCACATTATATATTTGTTTCTCCATACACATTTCACCTTTATTAACTGCAAGGCATCTTCCGTGGCCTGGAATGTATGTGGATTTACGTTTAAGCTGTTTTGATTTACATTCTGGACATTGTGCATTGAGGTTATAAACAGTTCCAGCACTTTCATCTTATCTATGATATAGAGAAGTATAAATTTCTGGTTACAAATTCCGTAGATGCGAGTCAACATTCATTCTTTTTCCTCTTTTACAGCTGTTCTTCTGTTTTCTGCCATACGATACTTCGTTTTCGCAAGCTAGGAAACGAACATCTTTTTACTTGATGTTTCGAATGCTGTTTCCTCCTGTTGGATGTTATTACGAACTGTTGAATACCTCTTTCTGTTATTAGTGAACCATCCCTGTGTCGCAAAGCATGCGTTCTTTAACATGGTAGTATGTACTGATTTAACATGGTTGTATACATTTCGGGTTGGTTAGTTGGTTAGGGAGGATGGGACCAAACAGCGAAGTGATAGAGGTCCCATTGGATGAAGGAAGGATGGGGAAGAAAGCCGGCCGTGCCCTTTCAGAGGAACCATCCCGGCATTTGCTTGAAGCGATTTAGAGAAATTACGGTAAACCTAACCACTCCGACACCTCGGTGGGTACCATTTTAGAATTTTTATATTTACTATTTCATTTCTTCTAGTAATTTTAGCAGGCTGTTTGCGTCGATATGTGTCTAGTCCTTTAAACGTGTTTCTTCTCTCCTAACACTTTCTGAATATTATGCTGTTCTTGTGTTTGTTGTGGACATTTGCTATACTTATTTTCATATCGCGTTCTAAGTTGGTTGGATAAAGGGTATGGTGTTTTAAGTGTTCCTAAATTGGAATATTTAGTTTGATTTTTCCAATTCCTCATGCATTCTTGGTACTATGTTTTAAAATTCCTGCACTGTCTTGTTTCTGAAGTGCAGAAGCGTAGATTCTGTGGAATTTATTATTGTTAACTATTTAGAGGACTGTGGACTCTAGCAAGACAAACGTCCATCAAATTATTGTAGCCTTAGGCGTTTCGCGATACAGAAACTGGTTACTCGAGTTAACGTCCAATAGAAGATAGCATGGTGGAAAACTACCTGCACGTAGCCACGTCAGATGTTTTGTGCAGCCTCATTTATTTGCTGCGGTGGACCGGCGTCCCCGTGGCCACTCCCGTAGGTCCGTTGAACAGTCCACCTCCACTGGCAAACTTCAGGCTCATTCTGACAACAGCCTTCTACAGCCTCTCTTCCGCCACTCTGCTACCAGCAATGTACCTTCTGATTTCTGTCACCTTTAACCTAGCAGCAGTATTATTTTGCCTCCTATGTTTTAGAGTGATATTTATTTTATTTTCTAATTATTCATTTGTTTAGCTTGCTCTGATGACGACTGTTAATCCCTCTGTTATATTTCGAGTGATATTTATTCATTTATTTTACTTTTATTTTCTAATTATTAATTTTTGAGGTTGATGTCATAACGACAGTGAAGCCCTCTGTTACACCACACGAGGGTTTCAAACACGCAGTGCCTTCTCTACATCACAGTCACCTAGTAAATAACAGTTTTAATAAGACAAATAATATTAAGGTGATATGAATGTCTGTTGTGGCACTGTGAGGAAATAGTACTGATAATGAACTAGTAAAGTGAATACTGGCAGCACTTTACTACTGCTACTAATATTCATAGTAATAATAATGATAATAATAGTAATAGTAATAATAGCAATAATAATGATGGTCAGATAGAACTATATGACTTCAGAGACCTTCCCAAGTCTCAGGCATCTATGATGTATTCATGCAGACTAAAGCGACAAACTAAAATTCCAGCCCAAGTCCCCTGCTCGCCAGGCAGACGCGCCAACCACCGCGCCACCCTGGCACAGTGGTTTCGCACATCTGCGCGGGCTAACCTGGCGCACTTCCCTCCTCTGTCCAAACTCCAGCCAATCCACCCTCAGACCTCACGCTATTGCCCCTAGACACTAACAGCAGCACTGCAGAGGCTGTACGACTGTACTGGAATATCACCTCAGCGTCGAACCAAACCGAGGCATAAGTTCTTTAATCAAATGAAACTATATGATTCCAGGGACCTTTTCAAGTCTCAAACATCTACGGTGTATATATGTAGGCTGAATCTGAAGTGGGCTGAGGCCTGTATGGAATTTTCGAGGCCTGCTAGGATAGTCCATGCAGTCGTGCAACGCCAGTATTCTAGGGTGGCGTAGCAGTTAGCGAATCTGCCTAGTGAGAAAGAGGTCTGGGTACGAATCCTGGCCTTAGTACGAATTTTCACTCGTCGCTTCAGTCTGCACAGTATAACATCACAATAATAACAGTGGAAGATATTTAACAAACTAAAGGTGTACAAAATATACGTGCTATGAGATAGCGAGTTCTTAGGAAAGGAAACTTAAGGAGACTGGACATCGAAGAATACTTGGAAATGAGAGAGATCTGTTTTGAATGAAGGATGTGCAAGGGTAACGTCTGTGTACAGGGATAATAGTAATAATCAGTATTGCTTTTAGGTATGTCATTAACTGTCTCCTTCAACTGGAGATATTGTTCAGTTCTCTAATATGACGTGAGACGTTATTCCACAGTTGCGTCACTGCTACTAAGAATGTTACAAGAAAATGGCCGAACGGTGGAGTGAGACCAAAAGTATTTTACTCTGATGGGAACGCGTGTTACTGTTACTTTTTTCAAAAAAGAGTGTTAAAGCTTAGTAAACTTATGACGCACAGTGTTCTTTAACAGCAGAGAAAACAAAGGGTGTCGAAATCTCTGCGCTTGTGTGCATCCAGCTGTGTAGTTACACATACGATGGTGAAATCTGATCAGAGACTCGAACATCGACACATAATGAACAGAGGCGTTCATAACCACTTCCAAGTGCATAAGATTTCCTGAGAATTCCCTTGCAGTATAATATCAATGTAATCAGTAAATGGAAGTATTTATGCAGGGCACATTGAAGTTACGGGCTTAGTCCACTTTAGATTTTCATCTATTACTATCAGACTGTTTGCCCAAGGAGAGACGCTGATACGTTCCCATACAGGGTTAAAGATGGTAGCGATTCCCGATATTTCGGGCTAATGAGCCTAGAATGACCTACCAGTACGGCTTGTGTTTTGTTTGGGTTGAGTTTAGTCCTACATCCTGCAACCATTTTGATAGTGCGCAGAGATGGATATTGAGATTCCCGATAGCTGTTTTTCAGGCCTATTCTTTTTGCAATTAGATGCAGCTGGGGGTCATCAGCGTACACGTGCTGTTTGCAGCAAGACAAAATCAATGACACATCACCGTGAAAAGAGTATATTACCTAATACCGAACTCTGGGGCACACGTGATACAACCTGCCTCCATTGTCTCTGTATGGTGCCAGATATGACGCATTGCTGTCGAGATGTCTGGTGTGAGGGAAACCGTTGCACTGTGCTTGGCGAGAAATTTAGGATGGTAAGTTTGACAAGCAAAACGTCAAATTCGACAGTGTCAAAAGTTTGCTGGACTGTAAGAAGAACATAAGAGTCGCACTGTTAGTGGCTTAACTAGTCCTTGTTTCGAGGCATCTGGGAGAACACTTGTTGCTGAGGAGTGGCTGAAGACATGTGTCAGTTATTAGCTTCATCATTTGTGCCGTGATGCCATTGTGTCCACTAGATGCTGATCTGATATCTAGGAGAACAACTGTTGTTGAGGAGTGGTTGAAGACCTCTGTTGTAGTGGCCACTAGTGGGTCAGTTACGTGCTCCATCGTTTGTGTCGTGATACCATCGTGTCCAGTAGTAGCTGATCTGATATACATAACGGCCTATTTGACGGTATTGAGAGTAACATGCTTTAGAAAGAATTTTTCGTGGCTACAGTAGCTTACCCAACATGACGTTAACAATGTGACTCCATTTTGTTTGTGGACAAGTTGTGTTTGAGGGTAATGTGAAGTATCGGTTCAGTTCTTCGGTTGAGACAGTGTGGTCAGGTGTAGCATTCACTTTTTCTGTACGAAAAACGCGCACGCTTTTCGATAGGAGAGGTCACCTACTTCTGCTGTCGGTTAATGTACGTGGATGCGTGAATTTTGCATTTCTCGCACCATGACTGACTCTATTCCGCTTGTAAGCACTATGGCTTTTAGACGTGGGGAGCATTTTGTACACCAGCGGCCCAGCGTCTCTGAGATTCATGAGCTGCTCTAGTTCTTCAGTTAGCTAAGATGAATGTTGGGTAATGGTTTTCAATGAAACTCATTCCACCATTACTGGCTGTTTTACGCAAAAGCCTTGAATATGTCCTCTTCCTACCGTGTAGCTACTTTGTGCAATATTAAGTAATGATATTACTTTGAAAAATAATGACCTCATCACAGCAGAATCGTTATAGTACTAAACATTCCACAGTAAAACTCTGTTTTTACAGTTTGTAACATAGAGTTCAACAAAACCTAACGTTCTAATTACACAGAATGGCCATGTGATTAGTGAGACTGAACAGTTCAGATGACGTTCAGGTAGATACTAAACTATCGTGGAAAGCCGATGTTCAAGATCTTGTTAAAAGACTTAATGCTGCCATTTTATTATTAGAACAGTATCTGAAGTAAGTGACAGTTCGATACGAAAAATAGTCTACTTTGCTTATTTTCATTTGCTTATGATGTATAATATTATGTTTTGGAGTAGCTCTTCCCATTCTCAAAGGGCAATTTTGACTCAGAAACGGGCGGTTCGGGCAGTAAGTGGCATATGGTCGAGAACCTATTGTCTACCTCTGTTCATTAGTCTGGATGTTCTGGTATTGGCCTCTCAGGGAATAAATCGGGACAGAGATGAGATACAGCTAAATGTTTTAGATAGGAGTTGCAAGTGGCAAGGAGGGTCATGTATTGCTACTAATTGCCGTGACCTGAAAGCGATATTCTTGGTGGTTTGGAGGTCAACGTGAGTTTTTCAGAAGTGTAACCCTAACATTTGATTCAGGATTTGAAAAGAGAGAAATATTTCACGTATAAAATGATACATTATTCATGGTCAAGGTAAGGTTCAGTTAAGATGATATAAGCATATACGTTTTTAGTTCTAGTAGGGATTAACTCGGAATAGAGGAGGGATACAGCAAACTACGTTGCTAGATACAGACTGTAAGGGGTCACGTATCATTACCGTAACCATAATTTTAAAGGCAGTTATCAAATGCTGAGCATCGTTTCATGGAAACCCCTGTTCGTGTTGTTGCAATTGGAAAGAGCAAACACAGATTTGGTCGTTAAGATTTAATTAATGAATTTATTGGTAAAAATAAATGCATCACAGTGTCTAGGTTTTATTGTGGTATTTGTAAAACAGAACAAACATAAATAAAACGTAGATCATTGATTTACAAGTCGTTTAATGAGCCCCCTCCTCTCTCATTCCTCGGGATGCTCCTTCCAATTGGTATCGAACATTAGATTTTGCTGTGCCCTTCTCTATTTTATGTGAATAATCTCTACTAGAACAAAAAAAAACATATTTGCTTATTTACCTTCATTGAGCTAGCCATGACCTTGAATAATGTATCATTTTACGCGTGTAATTTGCCGTCTTTTTAAATGTTAAATCAAATATTAGTGTTCCCATTTAAAGAAAATGACTTTAACGTCCAAGTTAACTTGAAAATCACGATCTAGGTCAGGGTTATTAGTAGCATTGCGTGACCGTCTTTGCTATTTACAACTCACACCTAAAACAATTTGAGGTATCTCATCTCTATCCCACATTATTCTCATTTATTTACTAAAATGGTCCACCCAGCATGACTTTTAATATCGTTTCTGTTTAAAAATGGCAGCCTCGTCCCAAGAGTTGGCAGTTTTCACTCAGTTAATACCAGGCAGAAAGCCAATCTGCATTTGGATTGTACCGTCTTCACTCTTCTACTGAACGGGGTGCACTATTGTGCAGCACGAAAAAAATCCAAAAATCTTAGAAGTAATCCACGCGTTTTCAAATCCAAGCTGAAGAGTTTCCTCATGCGTCACTCCTTTTATTCAGCAGTGAAGTTCCTTGCAAAATTAAACTAATTCCTGTGTTACATTATTGATTACGTTTATATAAACTCATAGTCAGTCGTATGTTTGGGATTCATAAACATTTTATTGGTCTAATACTCCTTTTCTGTTGTAATTTCATGAACTGAGGTACTCCATGACCACAGAGATCTGTTCTTCAAATTTGTCCAACGGAAGTAGACGCGTAACTTAAATAAATTAAATAGTGTCCTACACTTCAAGTACAAGTTAATATAACATATGATATATTCTATAAAACCGTAGTCATAGCATCACTGTTTTAGGGTTCGCTGGAGAACTCCCCACTGTAAGCAATACTGCTCTTATTAATTCTTAGAACTAGTGATTCTTCAGAATACTGCCCAGAAAGTCGACAGTATGCCAATAGAGGTTGTGATGAAGGACAAGGACGTCACCAACATCCGCAGATCCATCGGAGTGACGCCGTACAGCTGATGAGCGGGGCTTTGGCTGCGTGCCAGACGCCAGAAACAACGCAGCTCCACCGCTTCTGTGCTGCTGAGATTCGAACCCAGCAGTAGCCGGCACAGGACAGGAGCTATCTGCGCCGCCTCCCTGGACAGCGCGTGAGAGACCGACGTTACCATTAACACCTGTGACGACTGCCACGAGAGAACCAAAATATATATCACGTGTAGCCATCTGTCCCGCTCTAATAACATTATCGCAACAACGTTCCAGGAAATGCTGAACAGTGCTGTCACCAACCAAGAAACTAAGAATGGCTCGTGCGCCGACAGAACCTCCTGCGACATGTGGCACAGTGCCGAGTAGACTCTCCTCAGTTTCCGGTAGCGATCTGCAAGTGGTCGGCGCTGGCTGATCATTTGCTCCGAAGCTCCCAGGCTATGATTGAGTTGTCGTATGTCACCCCTCACCAGAAGAACAAGTGCCACGTACTTGGAAACAGCAGTTGGTACAATACTATGTGTGAAGAACATGGGGATAAGCTCCCAGCTCATGCCGCTTCTCCGGCAATCCAACGAAAAAAGAGCAACAATCAGAGCTAGAGACATGGCGTAAACTGCCACATAGGAGGTCTTTACTGCTCCGTTGGAGAAACGATGAGAATCCAAGACGCCGCTGTCCCGATATCACAACAGTGTAAAGATCTTCTGGTACGTGCGGGTGTTTCGAAACAGGTCTGTAAAGACCGCCGTAATCATGGTGACGTAGAGCGCCGCAGCATAGGCAACCAGCCACACAAAGTTTAAGGAATCCTTTCTTCTGACGTGCAAAATTGGCACCGAGTACCACAGAAGTGTTGATGATACCAGGGTCATGAAGAGAACAACCGCTGCGTACAGTGTACCAAGACGTGTCCTCCGTAGCTCACACCTCTCAGTGTCCACTGTGAACGGCGTCAGCCCAAAAACCTTGCAGATGCCGTGGTATCGTGCCACAGACCTTAAGAGGTCTCTCCTGCTCTCCATTTGAGCACCGGCTAGCACTCCAGGAATCTCCAGTACCTGTGATGGAAGAAAACAGATTTTCAGTTATAGTAAGGGGGAAAGTTCCGTTACATACAAAATACTCGATATATAACTGATAATCAGTGTTAACACAGCCATGAGGTAGCATTTACTTGACGAATGTGTTTTTCTTAGCACATGTTGCCACAAACCACTATGAGAATAATGTATCATGATTAATAACGCAGCTGTAATCATAACTATAGAACAACGAACATCGGTATGAAAATATGACCCTTTAAATCAAATCAGAAACTCGACTATCCGTATATGCCGCTGGATCTCCTCACAACGCAAGTAAACATAAAGAAAACTGTGGTAAGTTAAATGAGACACAAATTATTGCGTATGAGAGTATGTAATCTTGAGTGTAAGTAGCTATACTCGTTCCACGCAATTAATAGCACTGACGTTACCGTAATACAGTGATCAACATCGAGAATTTTTACAATTCTTTCGTAAGAGTCATCGACTTAGCCTTTCCCAACGTTCAGTACAATGAGTATCACAGTAGAAGCCTTGATAGATGAAAGAGAGAGCATGAGAGCTCTAAACATCATGAGTACATGAGAAGTCATACACGCTCACAGTCGGGAGCAACACAGACGGCGCGCTAAATCTCTTGGAGAACGGAATGACGCTTACCTGTTGCAGGAGAATTTAGACAGTCATCTACCGGGTGATCAAAAAGTCAGTACAAATTTGAAAACTGAATAAGTCACTGAATAATTTAGATACAGAGGTACAAATTGACACACGTGCTTGGAATGACAGGAGGTTTTATTAGAACCAAAAAAATACAAACGTTCAAAAAACGTCCAACAGATGGCGCTTCATCTGAACAGAGTAGCAATAATTAACATAACAAAGTAAGACAAAGCAAAGATGATGTTCTATACAGGAAATGCTCAATATGTCCACCATCATTCCTCAACAATAGCTGTAGTCGAGGAATAATGTAGTGAACAGCACTGTAAAGCATGTCCGGAGCTATGGTGAGGCATTGGCGTCGGATGTTGTCTTTCAGCATCCTAGAGATGTCTGAAGTCTGGGGACCTGGGGGGTCAAGCATGACGAAAGTGGCGGCTGAGCACACGATCATCACCAAACGACGCGCATCTGTCGGACATTTTGTGAACTTTGGTTTTTTTTTTTTTTGTTCTAACAAAATCCCATGTCATTCCAAGTATGTTTGTCAATTTTTACCTCTCTATCTACATTATTCAGTGGTTTATTAAGTTTTCAAATTTATACTGACTTTTTGATCACCCGGTAGATAAACTAAACAAACCTAAATCATCGGGAGAAACGGAAATTCTTGCCCAGTTTCTCCAACACACGTGTTTAGAGAATAAGTACTCCATTTAGCAGTTTACAATCAAGTTTGCCACTTGTCTATTACAATTACACTGTATTTTCTAGTGTGTGCTTGCTTGAAATTACGGACGAGGTTTACGTAAATTGAAACGACGTATTATATCGACATCAGACCAGTGAAAACACTCATTTACAGATTTTGGGTAGGTTTGAGAATCATTATCTCTCCATGTAACTCTGTCGTAATGAACGTCATAGAATTTTCAGTTGAACTACGTACGTTAACCCCAAGTTGAATAACGCACCTGATTCAGTTATTTGTATTAAACCCTTTCCATCACTTTATTTTCACACACGTTTCTACGAATTCTAGCACAGTTGGTCTGTGTTCATAAAAAGTTATAGCATTACCAATTCAGCTTATATAGTTAAACTAAAATTAATAACGACACTGCAAACATGATGAAAGAGGGGGTGGGGCGGAGATGGATAGATGCACATGCTGCGGAGTGTGAGGGAGAGGCAATCTTTGGTCACTGTCGTAGATGTTCTTATGTAGAACCAAGAGCATTCTATGTTCTCGTTTGGGCATTTGAATGAAGCAGCCAAATCAGGATAAATGTGATTATGTTTTGTTCAGTTATTATGTGGCTTAATACCTTTCCATGATATCATACGTCTCACTTACTATTCCAGCGATCTGTATTTTGCGTGACAACTGATACATGCACCGTCCAGAGCACGTTAACTTCTAGTGTATAGTGTTCCATAATGTTTAATTTGACTGCCATTTCTGCGTGTAATTTAATTCGACTTATACATGTACTGTTTTCTTAGCCACAGACATATTGTTGTCTTGCTGTATGCCAGTGGTAGTCAACTATACGTTTGGGTACAGTGCAGTTTTCAGTGACGATCTGCCGTATACCTAACGATACAATTGAATTGATCGTGACAGAACTTATGTAACTTCATTCCTAAATTGTATTATGTGTGTTAATGAAATTTCTAAACACAAGGTATTTACGTCCACATTCAACATTTACAACAACGCTGATGGAATTTTCGATAAATTTCTTTACGTTTTAGGTCGGGCTTTTCGTTCTAAATGAAGTCAGGATGATTCCTCATATATGTTAAACTCTCTATTTCTTCTAAAATATTTAGCAGCTAACTTTCTCGGCGGCTGTGGGGACTGACAGACATGATATTGTGTGATTGGCTGAGGTTTAGGTGTGGGCAAAGTGAAGACAGTTTGACGTCTGTGTGATTCAGATCTTCTGTGAATACTGCTTCGAAATTTCTTCCTCTCTGTCCGGCGTATGTTTTCTCTAGGTTATCTATTTTCACTTAGAAACAATGGATTGGGTAAATTTGTGGGATTGTTCTAATTTGTGAGATATACATGGTAGCATTCTGTTTTTGATTTGACACTTATTGGCAAGTTGGTTGTATGAAGTGCATTTTATTATTTTATCTCAAAATTTTCCCAAATAGTTTATGACATTTACAGAACTCTTTCGTTTCCTCGTGTTTTTCTTAGCGTAATGCTGTCTTTTGTTTTATTTTAATTCGTGTGCAGCTATTTAATATGAAGTTGGTTGACTATTGTGGATTTTTGCCGTTGTATGTATCGTCTTATTTGTATTGTTTTGTTTTGACTGAGGAGGTTTATTTTATTATGTTGACCATGCTTAATCATAGATGTAATAACTTTGTGGAAGTTATTTCATTAAAACAGATATGGATAACGGAAACGATACCGAAAGAATGGCGCTAAGCACTGATACACCCTCTACACAAGAAAGGGGACAGGTCGGACCCAAACAACTATAGGGGCATCTCACTGTTACCTGTCACATATAAGATACTTTCGAAAGCACTGCCAAATAGATTGGAGAAGCAAACAGACCACCAGACTGGCGAATAGCAGGCTGGGTTTCGTAAACACATGTCGTGCGCTGAACAGACATAAAACTTTGAAATGATACTGCAACAGAAACAGAACATAACCATCACCTCGACTTCAAGAAGGCGTACGACTCAATAGACACAGAAACCCTCTTTAAAATACTGAAAGAATACAGAGTAGATAAGAAGACACTAACCACAATCCAGCAAACACTAACAAACACGACATCTAAAGTGAAGTTCTGTTGAGAGCTCTCAGAAAAATTCAAAGTCAGATAAGGACTCAGGCCTCTCGCCATTGCTGTTCAACATAGTACTGGACAAAATAATGGAGGAATGGGAAAAGTAACAGAAAGGAGTCATGTTAGGAAAAGTAAGAGTCAAGTGCCTAGCGTTCTCAGACGATTTAGCCATCTCAAATGTACGAGAAACAGAGACAATAAGAGCCATAGAGGAACTACACGAAATCGCAGCCAAGACCGGACTACAGATATCATACGAGAAAAGACAGTTAATGAGCACCCAAAAACACTCATCACTACACACAAAATATGAGACAATGCACAGAACAGAAAACTTCAAGTACCTAGGAGAAACAATACAAATTACAGGAAGAAATAAGGTATCTAATGAAGAGAGAAGGGCGAAACTAGAGAAGGCCTACAAATTGACTTGAAATCACTACAATAGGGAGGCTATCTCACGAAAGTCCAAGCTACGACACTACGAGAAGGTGGTGCTGCCAGAAGTACTACACGCAGCCGAGACCACAGTTGTACAAGGACAACACGAATCAAACAGGGAGACAAGACGGAACGAAAAATACTCAGGAAAATATTCGGGGCGACGCAAAAAGGTGGGCTATCGATAAAGAGGCCAACTGAAGAACTATACGAACACACAGTGAAAATAACAGACCAAATCAGGAAACGAAGACTACAGTTTTACGGACACCTCAGCAGAATGGCACCGCGTGGGATAACGAGATGGATCTTTGACTGGGTTAGCACAAGGAAAAACAACAAATGGATGAATGCAGTAGGAAATGGCATGGAATAACCCAACATCACACAGGAAACAATACAAAACAATATACTCCTTAGCAACGTGATCATCAGAAACAAACTGCAAGAGATACCACACAACGAACGAACGCAATGGACTGAACAGACTCGACTAAAACACAGCTAAGGGATGATGGAACACTGGGCGAACAGGAAAAAAGAGAAGGTGATGAGAACACAAGACCTAAAATGGCCCGAAAAACAGAAGCAGACACACACATACACATATATATCCACCAAGTAAAATTAGTATGTCATTCACATACCTGTGAAATAACGAATTTCACTAACCAATTTTGTAATGGTAATAAAAAAAATAGTTCTGAGCGTTGAGTAGTAAAATGTTAGCAAGTGTACCAGCAAGGTAAATTATGCCATTCTTATGGATAATGAAGTAAACCCCGGGAGGAATGTGGTGGCTCCAGTGGGAGAAGGTGCGTGGTGTAGGGTTGTGGCGAAGTTGCAGGTGGGTGGCAACTCAGAAAAAATGGAAATGTGCGTTTGGCTTTATTGGCCGGGAGGCCCCTTACGGGGCAGGTCCTGCATCCTTGGTGCAGGTCTTATTACATTCGACATCTCAGCCGGGAATCGAACGGCAACTCAGAGAAACACCGCTATGAAAACAAAAGCGATTTATTTCACTCAGAATCTGGTGGGCGTTGCGCGGCCGGCGTGGAGACAGCTGGCTCAGTGTGAGAAGGGTACCCAGGACTAACGACGCCTGTGCCTACTGCACCGTTGTGTGAGTTATGACGCAGTCACATTGCATCCGCTGCGCTCGCTGACAGATGGCGTACTCGCAGCGATAGCCATTTCCTCAACAGGCGGCTATGTCCTCGTGGTTGATGGTGGGCACCGCGGCCACTCCCCTTAAGACAGTGCCGAAAGCGGCTGCCGTTGTTGAGCCCTGGGCGGGCACCAATCCCAAAGACGAAATGAGCCTGGGATAGCCCTATCCTGCAGTGGTAGAGAGGTATAGTGATAGAGGCTCCAACTTGTGGCTGCTGCTGACGGCTCCATATCGTCGCCTCAGCGGGTGAAGCGTGCGTGTTCTGCTGGTACTGCTGGCTTCAAAATGACAGCTAGTGCTACGGGACAGCAGTGCGCCTCTCATGCCAATGCGCCGCCTTCATTCGCTTTCTGGACAACACCGCTGAAGCCTGTCAGTGGAGTGCCAATATGCAGGAACCTTATCTTACAGTCGTGCTGGCAGATTTATCAGGGCCAAGCCTGCTCTGTCTCAAGTCGGATAAACAGATAAACAGCCCTGTCACTGTAAATGAAACGCCAAAACCACGCACATGCCAGCAGCAACCATCTGCAGCAAAGCTTTGCCACCATACTCCCACAGATTTGCCCACAAAATAGTAATGGCACCACTCTTCCCACTCCTATGGTCAGACATAGCTTCTGGGTCAGCATTTAGAAAAGATCTACATCTACGATTACGACATCGAGTGAATACCATATCGCATTTTACAGAAAAAAATCCCATCACAAGAGTGTCTGGTGGCTTATACGATACGGTTTGGAGACTGCATTTAACATGTTATGATAACTCATCATATTTCTTCTTAGACTACTTATTTACTTCTTGACTTAACAGGCCATTGGATCTCTTGGAACGCTTATCACATTCTACCTTTATTATCCTGCTTTTCTTGTGCCCTTGGCAATTCTTTCACCTTACCACACAGCATGCTCAGGGCCTTCTATCCTTCTAAGCTGAAGGGAACACATTTCTCATGAACACACACACTACAAGATTTCTCATGCACTCACCCTCGAGACCCAGGGATCCATTCTACGAGAATGTATACTACCAGTGGATCACACTTACGG
This sequence comes from Schistocerca serialis cubense, assembly GCF_023864345.2. Taxonomy (NCBI): domain Eukaryota; kingdom Metazoa; phylum Arthropoda; class Insecta; order Orthoptera; family Acrididae; genus Schistocerca; species Schistocerca serialis. Next base: position 1,058,398,305 of record NC_064640.1, on the reverse strand, counting down.
GTGGGGTTACATATAGACAGATGAAGTCTACAAACAGTAGCGTCAGAATTACAACAGTACCAGGTATCTAATGCGCATGGTCGCAGTTTGGTCGTTCCTCTGCCCCATTCTCCTGCACATGCTACATCAACAGCTCTTATAAAATCGGTACTTCTTGCACGGCTGTGAGTCGTTTCAGGGAATGGATACATTCTGAATTCCGTGTGTTACTGAAGGAGGCTGAACTCCGCATCGGAAGAACCTCTAGTGGTTACTCTAGCCGCTACAACTGCGTTTTCTTACATTCAGCTTGGTTGTCCCCATGAGCATAGCTGGTAGATGGAATATTTTCCATGTTATGCCATATGCCTTCCTATTAATCAACAACGCACCTTTCAGTCCTAGTCGCCTTGTCCCTGAGCTCTGTAATCAGTCCCAAGTCTTGCGGAAGTTACCCTCGCTCCTTTTATAGCTCCAAAACTATTGCTCTAATGATAACACAAATGGACTCAGCTGCCCATGTGACATCTGCTGAAGAGCTTCCTACAAGCTCGTCATCACCACCCACGTGTCCCAAATGCAGTCCACTAGTGGTTACAACAGCCATTTCACTCTCACAGCGAATACATCCACTAGCGCTTGCATGATTCCCGTATCGCTATTTATAGCCTCCCCTGATATCTTTGGATATTCCATCACTTCGCTCTGCACCTTCCGTAACATACGCGGATTGTTGAAGAAATCACGTTCCTAGCGTGTTATCTGCGTGGTGTGCCACTCGACCAATGACGTGCTACCCGCTGCCAATTTCTTCACTGCCTCTACACTCCCGTTGAACTTTTAGACGCCAGTGGTATTTTACATACCGAAAATAGTCTTCAAAATTCTCCAACAAGCAAATATCCATACTTTATTTCATCGACATCGCGAATGCTGTACAGCTTTGACTGGTTGCTGCATGTGTTCCCGTTATCGTTCATAAGATTTCTGTAACTTTTCGCATTCCCCTGAAACTCTACCGAGCACACCTCTGGTCTTGGCTCCTCGTTGAAGACATGAAACACGTCCTCCAGCCTCCTCACTTCATTTCTCAGTTTCCAAGCCTTGATAACTAATCTTAGCGTGCATTGACGGCTGATCACCACCACACGCTCTCGCCTGCAAAAAGAACTCCCCCCTCTAGGTGCTGACCTTGTGGCGCCTCCATTTCGCTCCAGGCGAAGAGATGCAGTGCGGCCGCGACCGGCATCTCCTCCACCCTCACAGCAACTTAAGCACAGGGACTACTATCACCCTGCCACGCACCCCAGAAGGACCGCTGTCACTGGTCAGCTTTCTCAAGCAAAGTAAATTAAAATGTATCCTTACATTAACCATTATTACGCATGGAACTCACTCCTTACCTACAATTCATTACAATCCGTCACTCCACTCATAAGACTCTAAGCAATTTTAATAAACGCAAAGTAATAGCTGAACTCAATGCAGACGGTAAGTTCCAGATGTATCCATCCACGTTCTCATGTCCACACCTATGCTTCTGCCTTTTCGCAAACGTGACAGAAGTGCCACCCTTTCGCAAATTGCTGCAGATTTCAATGTTGACCCATCAGCAAGTGTCAGCCTGCGATGAAACATCGCCGATATCGGCTTTCGGAGCTGAAGATCGAACCGTGTACTCTTGATAACTGCACGTCATAGCTTTAGGCCTCGCCTGGGCCCGTCAGTACCGACATTGGACACTTGATGGCTGAGAGTCTAGTTTCAAATTGTATCCAGAGGATGGACTTGTATGGGCTTGGAGACAATCTCATGACTTCATGAACCCTGCATGTCAGCAGGGGACTTTAAAAGCTTGCAGAGGTTCTGTAATGGTGTGGGGAACGTGCGTCTGGAGTGGTATGGGACCCCTGATACACCTAGATACGACTCTGACAGGTGACACGAACCCAAGCACCATATCTGATCACCTGCATCCATTCATTTCCATGGTGCATTCCGACGGACTTGGGCAAGTCCACCAGGACATTGCGACACCCCGCAGGTGGAGAATTGCTACAGAGTGGCTCTGATAACACTCTAATGAGTTTAAACAATTCCGTCGGTTACCAAACTCGCCAGACATGAACATTATTGATCATATCTGGAATGTCTTGCAACGTGCTGTTTGGAAGAGATCTCCACCCCTCGTGCTCTTACGGATTTATGGACAGCCCTGTAGGGTGCATGGTGTCAGTTCCCTCTAGCGCTACTTCAGACATTAGTCGAGGCCACGCCACGTCGTGTAGCAGCACTTCTGCTTGCTCGCGGGAGCCCTACACGATATGAGGCTAATGTACCAGTTTCTTCGGTTCTTCGGTGTAGTATCCATTTCCTATGTTACTAGCGTATTTTTAAGAATAATGTTGCCCAGTCTGTGATTCACGATACTGAGAGTGCAACAGTCTTCTGTGTTCGAGACGCACAGTGTAAACTGCCTTTGATAGTTTTTGTTTGGACGTAGAGCGAGTAACAGTTGTCTCATAGTATTTATTATACACAACATCAAGGTAAGCCCTGATTTTTTTGCACCACATAGTTGTTGATGATTAATGAAATCAGCCGTTGCCCATTTTCTTTACCTTTCAGATCGTAGCACAATGCAAACGATTTAGGTAGCACATCTATACCAATTACAATTAAGTTAAATTTCGGGAATAAATTTCAACATAAAGATGCGTCTGGTTGCTCTATTTCTTAAAATAACATAAAGTACAGTCACTGAACACAACAACTAGTAAGGTGAATTAGTTTTGTATGTGCCGGTTTGATGTAGCAATCATATCCACATACCGAGAAAGGTGACCTGTTATTATTGAAAGAAAACAGGTTCCATGTGAAGCCCGGATAAATCATCCTTACACATCCATCCTAATCACTTCGAACGGGTGCGATATTTCCCGTTTCGCTTATGAGTCCGCGTTGTGTGAACTCTGCACACAAGTTTTTCACATACTGATACACATTTCCCTTCCTTTACTTTAACGAGACCTCTCGGCCACCTGTCAGTCTGTCACTCTGCAGCCTCCAAGACCGGAGAGCACGTGATAATGTGCCTCTCTCAGGACTTCCTCGCGTAGCTTAGCTGTCACCACTACCTGTCACCCTGACCTAGCTACCTTGCACAACAGACCGTCGCACATGCTGAGTGGCAGCTGCTGTACAGCATGCGGTCACTGTGAGCATTCTGTGCTGCTTGTCGTCAAGTAAGGCCGTGACTCATTACGTTAGTGGGAGTCTGCTGGTAGTGAGGAATACGTGAAGGTGGCCAAGGACAGGTGAGACTGTTGACTTTGAAAGCAGGCGGGGTTTCCTCTTTGGGTACGTGGTAGGTAGCAATATATATAGTAGTCGCTTTTTTTGCCGTCTCCTACACTGTTGATGCAGAGAATAAAGCATTTAAAAGTGATTACAAGTAAAATTTAAATACGTTTGCTAGACCAGGTAAGAACATAACTGATGAAAAGAATTTAATAAGTTACCAAGCCCTAGAACTTAACTGTTTTTATTTTACCTGTGTAAGACGAATGGGATGGCCCGTTGCGACCAATGTCAAACGCAAATATCAGTCTCAAGGCAAAGTTTTCTCAACGAGGCCTTGGAGTTCACCAGCATAACATCTGGGTTGTAATTTAACATGCAACATTGGAAATTTGTTTGTACTGGGTTTAAATACATGGAACGGTAAAGGTTTTTTTTCTAATTGTTGTGTCCATTAAAATAAAATATTTTTGTTGCATTGTTTATTTGTTCATTAAGGTTTAAATATTTTTTCGTGCTGAATTATCATATGTTAAAACAGACTCTATCTTATTCAGAATTTTCTGATGTTCCCTTATTGAATGTACTAACCAAATGCTAGAATACTGTGGTTAACTGCAAGGCCAATGTGATGCCAATTAAATATAGTGCTGCGTTCCACGTTATTTAGCTACTATCAGTCTGCTAATTAAGTGGACTATTTGCTGAAGTTCTGCAGTGCGTTGGCTCACTAGGGGTGTCTGGAGGAAAGTTGTCTTTGATAATTTGGAACCCATAGACTAAAGAAATTCAATGAGCAGCATTTTTTAGGGGTACGAGCGATGAGCGGATCTTTAGAGGATTCTATTGAGAGTGCCCGTACGGTAATGATGGCGCTCTGCTTAGAAATTTTGAAGAAAAGGCAGTACTTAATGTTTGGGAAGGAATGCGCCGGAAACAGGGTCACACACGTTTGATAGTTTAGATAAAATGGTTACGGAGATTGGGAATATGCGATTTAATGACGAAAAGTGGGTTGCTTTTCGGGGGAGGAGGTGGGAAGGCTACGTACTACAGCCGTTTCTACTGCCACAACTGAATGCAGGACTAGTCCTGGAGTAGGTTTTTTGACTGTGATAAGTTCGGTGATTTCTCTGGGCATTGTGAGCAGTCGCAGCCGAGGAAGTGACGCAGCTGAGACGTTTTGAGGTACTTCAGTGGCAACTCGCCTCCGAATGGCTGACGTAAGGTACACGCCGTTGACAGAGAGCGTCTCCTTGCTGCAGAACTAGCTTGTGCTTTCCTCGATTCCAGCAGTAATGTTTCTCTAATTGATCACGGCCGGTATTGTATGTATCACCACACAGTTAACAGTCCAAAAGCGCAAACCATTTGCAGGAACTAGCATTCCATTTTAGATGAAGGTGTACAGCAGGCCTAATGGTAAACAGTAAACTCCAAACGGTTAACGGTAAACGCTAAATGCTAAATGGTGAACGCTGAGTGCTTAACAGTAAACGCGAAATGGGAAATGCTAAACGATAAACAATAAATGATTAAGGGTAAACGCTAAACGGTATGGAAACATGGAAGTATAATTACTGTTGTCTACGAATGGTTATGATGCACATAAATGTTGTCTAGTTCAATCACTTCTATGAGAACTCAAAGATGATTGTGTATTCAAACATAATACAAGTATAATATTAAAAAATTATTTCAAGGACAAAGGTAAGTATCATTTATACGTTAACATCAAATCTATAAATATCGTATACATGTCCATTGTCCCTTTTGCAAAGTAATAATTTCTTGTCTCACACACAACAGCATCAAAATGGTTTCTTATTTTAACAAATCACTGAGAAATAATCAATCAGAGTGTAGTATTTACATGATTTTTTAAAAATGGTGTCAAATTACATTATTTCCAAAGCACACTTCCTTTTTATATAATAAAAATTTCGTGACTTCCACTTGATAGTCAAAGGTTTTCATAACATACTTGAGAGTCAGAGATATTCATTATTCCCATCATAAAAATGGTGTCATATTGCATTATTTACATACACGGAAATAATATTAAAGAGCTAACAATCTCAAAGTTAAGCTTTATTTACCTGCTCATACACAAATCTGGCTTAATACTAAATTGACTCCAAGGTCAAAGATATGCATTAAATACATACATAAATGACTGTATTTAAAGTGTGAAATGCTGCGATTTATAGTAATAATTTATGTCCCCCCCCCCCTCACTCAACTTCTTGCTCACACATACCTCAGTATTTCAAACATTAAGCCCAATGACCCTCCTTCAGCACACATGCGATCAATAATCAGCTCCGGTCAGTTATCCCAGCAGCTGCAATAAATTTTGCATGAAATTATCCTCTGTATGCTCTTGTCATTTAATGTCCTCATTAAATCTGATTTCTCACATGGTTTGTGCACATCTGTCTCGTCACTATATGTCACATCACAATTTCTTTTATTGCAAAGAAATATAAATACTAGAGCTCTTAAACTTTTTTTTCATCGGTTACTTTGTGTCAGTTCAGCTTTTCACCTGTCACTGCCAGACAGAGGGAGCAACCCAGCCCAGACTGAGGTACCACTGCCCCTCTTACTTATGCTGATGACACACAGCCCAGCTCAGAGACAGACACATTCGCTAATGTCGTATGGGAAAAGACAATAGAGTGAATATTGGTGCACGTCAAATTAAGTTCCTTGGTGCATCTGTAACTTTTTGAGGTTATTACTTGGCGTTGGTACCAAGGAACCAGATCTGGCTCATGCTGTGAGTTACAAGAAAATCTGGGACAAGGAAGGAGTGCAAAGTTGCAGAGGAAAACTTTTCCACACTGAGCTGAGCTGTAATCAAGGAGTGCAGACACCACCTAATGGCTCATTCTGCGAGTCTTGCACTACAGGGCCACAACCTCTGAGTTCAGCTGCTCCACGGCGTGGTGGCACTGATGGAAATTCCAAAGCCATGGGGAACTGACAATAACTGAGTCAGCACGACCGTGAGAAGTCCACTGACACCTTTAGATACAGAGGACAAACGACTGCATCGTTGGCTGCGATGACGCTATATCCAGCTTAAATACGACTGTTTTCGAGCTCACAGTCTCAGTGTTTGGTCCTCTTGTCTTCCCCTCTGGTTCTGGAGCAATGGCAGTCTCGCTACTTACAGTGCACAATGAGGTGCCGAAAGTCATGGGAAACCTCCTAATATGGCGTAGGACCTCCTTTTTCCCCAGCGTAGAGCAGCAGCACGATGTGTAATCTATTCAGCTAGTCGTTGGTAGTCCCCTGCAAAAGAATATAGGCAAGTAGCCTCTGTAGTCGTCCATTATTGCCAAGGTGTTGTCGATGCAAAAGTTTCTCCCGAACTGATCTCTAGATTATATTGCAAAATGTGCCATGGGATTCACATGTCATTCGCTCCAATTGTGCAGATTGTTCTTGAAACAAGTCACGAACACTTGTTTCCCTGTAACATGTCGCACTGTCATCCATAAAAATACCATTGTTGTTTGGGAACATGAAGGCTACGAATAACAGCAAATGGTCTCTGAATAGCCGAACTTCACCATTTGCAGGCAATGATCGGTTCAATTGGACCAGAGGACGCACACAGTCCACTTCATGTAAGTATCGACTACGACGCCATTATGGAGCCAACACCAGCTTGCACAGTGTCTTGTTGACGACTTGCTGTACATTGCTTCGTGATGTCTGCGCACACTCGAACAATATCAACAGCTCTTACCACTCAAATCGGGACTCATCTGACCAGGCCATTTTTTTACCGTCGTGTGGGGTCCAACCGATATTTTCACGAGCCCAGGAGGGGCGCTGTGGATGACGTCGTCATGTTTGAAAAGGCACTCGCGTCGGATGTCTGCTGCCACAGCCCATTAACACCAAATGTCACTGCTGTATTCTAACAGATAGCTTCGCCGTGCAGCCCACATTGGTTTCTACGGTTATTTGACGCACTGTCGCTTGTCTGTCACCACCGACAACAATACGCAAACGCAGCTGCCTCGGTCGTTAAGTGGACGCCATCAGCAACTGCACTGCCAATGGTGAGAGTCAATCCTTCAAATCTGGTATTCTCGGCACACTTTTGACACTGTGGTTCTCAGAATAATGAATTTCCTAACAATTTCCCATGCGTCAAACTCCAACTACCATTCCGTATTCAAAATCTGTTAATTCTGGTAGGGCGGCCATAATCATATCAGAAACCTTCTCACATGATTCACTTGCATAAAAATAACAGCTCCGCCATGTCACTTCAGTGGAACCCAGGCGTGTGGTTCGGAAGCAAACGGCTGCAAACCATTCTCTCAAATGACACTTTCTTTAAATCGATCACTGACCAATACAATAAATTCTTTGAAAGGAGGTTGCAAACTCAAGTTAAAATCTAAAATTGTTTATTCGTTACACATACATTTTTTCTCAGCTACTTATGGATATGACTTTTCCTCGGAATAAAAACACCTCAGGCAGCGTTCGAATATTACTATATAATGATGACAGGAAGTAGTGCTAGTCTTTGCACAGGTCTACAGGTTGTTTATGTAACTCAAATGACATGTATCTATGTTATCAGTATTCAGCAACATTAACAGACAACAAGTTTCGCGCGACGGTGTTTTGTAATATGTACCCCGATCTCTGTGTTTTTTCGTTTATCTACTACAATTATCGTATCATAATTTGGGTGCTGGATGCGATAGACAGTTATAAGCACGTCTTTAATCTATTGTTCGAGCATGTTTCAACTCCATAAGGAATAGTTAGTTGGCCAAGTTTAATTTATCTGCATTTAGGATACGTTTAGAGACACGATGTGCATCTTGTCTTATAGTTATAATCCTGCTAGAATGGGCATCTTAAATCATGAATTACCATTTGACTGGATGTATGATTATTTGCTATTACCTTCGGCAGTTTAGCGTGTACTCCTGCGTAAAACCCTTATTTTCACTGATGTTAACGTCCAGTAGAATAACTTTCTTCCGTGCCCAGGCTGAATGACGAACGTTGAAAGTCTCCTTTTTTTCAAAAGTCACACTGAGACACTGGATGAGTACCATTCACTAATGTCATCAAAAACCAATAGAGGTGTGCTCTTCGTGTTCAGATTACATTTCCGTCATGTCATCTGTCTTGGGCAGCAGGAGTTTACAGAGTAATGTGACGTTCATCTTCAATTATCGATTCGGCTCTTGAACTCTGACAGTGAAAATCTGGTTACATCCGACAAGAAACTGTTTCGGATCTTTGAACCCATCATGACTGAGTATTACGGCAGTTAGTACTCGATTTTTGGAAGGCGAATGCTCACAAACACATTCTAGAGGTCCATCGCTGATTTCCATGCCTCCATCATTATTTATAGTAGCATAAAGTACTGTTTTACTTGATCACAAGCTGAGGACGATGATGATAATGATGATAATGACGATGATGATGATGCTAGATCAGGAGGACTGTATATTCTGTAATATTAAATGAGGAAACAAATATCAGTGATCAGTAATATTGTTAATAGTAAAATATATACTAAATAAAAATAAGACATGCATGAGTTATCAAATTGCATATGTGTGTGCGTGTTTCACGATTATATTTTTTGGTTCCACAGCAGCAAGAGCTATGATGACAGGTATGATTAGGGTGTAAAACTCTCATGACAGCTGCGATGACGGTTGTTGTTGTGGTGGTGGTTGTGGTGGTGGTGATGATATCAATGATGGCTCAGCTCCCACACCAAGCTTCCTATTGAGCTTTTCCCAACTTTTATAGCGTCCTTCCCTGAATCATCAATTATTCTTTATCTTGTCTACTGGATCAGAATCACACAGTAACATTCCTGGAAATACCAGTCTCCCATAAACACCAAGTATGAGGAAAGAGATTAACCTAAGTAAGCTGAGTTATATGTGTCTTTTTTTCGAAGAGTAAGAAAAAAACCAGTGCTGAAAATTGGAAAGGCTTATTGCACTCAGCTGCTTCCCACAACCGCAAGCCTCTACAGAAGCGTAAGAGATATTCCCCATTAAAAAATTTTTCATGTGAGACACACTAAAATTTACTTGTCTTATAGGGAAAAAAAATCCTGCACGTAATAATCATGACGGCATTTTTGCAAGAGATAAGGTTACACGCACCTGTTATGTTGCAGGGTGTCATCTGAAGTGAACTCGCTCATTTGCGTCGCTCCACACACTCAGTAGTACTGACTCCAACATTTTTTATTTTTTAATTCTTCTTCAGTACTTGGGTGGACTGTTTCCGATACTAATCTTCTCATACATTAAAACCTTTATGCAATAATCAATGTTTTGTTAAGTTATTCTTCGGTAGATATTATTTGATTATCGCGTGAATTAATGCCTACTGTTTTAGAAGCTAGTAAGGATACTAATCGCAAGTCATTCAAATTATTCCAATGAACAAAACTGATATCCTCTACAAATTTGTTGAAGACTCTTTCAACCGCTATCTTCAAGCGCGTTTTCGTCCCCTCTTGCCGATATGTATATCTCACTCTTGATACACCTACTTTATTTAATGCAGGCTTCACGATCTGAGTGTATTTATAGCTACAATTTGAACGTAATGCTTTGCGAAAGGGACAACTCTGCTTATGGGTGTTGCTAAAGATGTTAAACCTCTAGTGCTCAGTAGCTCGTTTTGATAGATCTAATTTTCAAACAATAAATTATATAATCCTCTCGCTTTCGAGTAGCCTGTATTGTGAATGATTAAACCATCCCCATAGGCATCTACTGGTGACTCGCCAATTATCCACACTCTTGCTGTAGGTTAGATCTGATGCTAGTTTGCTAAAAAAAAATGTTGCTAGCCCATCCCATGCATCCAATACAATTTTTGCTCATGCCTCTACTTCACCTTCCTCACCATAATCTCATTTTTCATAAGAACTAAAAATTCTTCTCATTTGTCTAAGTATGTCTTATTCTCCTATCCGATTAGTACTCCCAATTTCTCTAGCGGTTCAGAAATAAGTGTAAAGGTTTTTTCCAGTACAGTGTCAGCAGCTTTAGGTTGTCATTTTAGAAGCAATACCAGTTTCAACATCTGAGTTTTAAGTCTTATCTTTCGGTCAATCGAATTGAGAGACATGTTGATAACTATAGAAAGAGCCAAGCTGGGATCTGTTGAAATAGGTTTCTTTTAGGACTTACCTCCGACTAGAGAAACGTCCAGGCTTCCTCTCTAGAAGCAAGAAAGATGCTCTACGTTAAATAAAAGCGTACCTGGTTAAAACAAGTTTTTTACTTAATATTTATTTATGTTATCACGAGAGGTGGATTCACTACGAGAAATTTCTTATGCAACGGATGGCAGATTCCATGAAGAAAGTATGAAAGGGATTCTTCTAAATTTGTTGTGTATCATGGTCTGTTAATACGCATTTTTGAAAAAAATTGTTGTGAAGCTTCAATTTTTAATTGCAAACCACAGGAAATCCCGGTGAGACAATGACTCCATCATGACAAAGAGTGTATTTCAGAAAAGTACTTTTGCCCACGATGGCCATCATAGCTGTGTGAGCTATCTGAGTCACGTGTTACGATTCTGAGCGAGTGAGAGTGTAAAACAGGTCAGTTGTCTCATACTATTGATTATACACAGCATCAATCCTTATTTTTGCAACACATAGTTGTTGCATGATGTATATCATTTTAGGCAATGGAATTTTCCTCATTACTGCCATAATAGTATCCATTTTGTACGCTATATTGCCCAGCCTCTAATTCACGTTAGACATAGTGTAAGCTACCTTTATTATGTGGTTTTTGGACGTTGAGCGCGTGACAGTTGCCTTTTAGCAACTAGGTAAGCCTTACTTTTTCTGCACAACATAGTTTTTGATGATTAATGAAATGATTCGTTGCCCACTTACTTTACGTTTCAGATCGTAGCAAGCCGCAGACGACACTAGAACTATTGGAGTGGGATGGTCGACAAATTTCTGTTATCAGGGCTAAGCAGCACTTGAAGCGATACAAAGGGCGACACCACTGAGCAGTGGACGACTGGAAACGAGGGATCTGCAGTGGTTTACTCCAGCCGTCATCAGAGAAGTACGAAGGTGATTATGGTTTATGGCGTGGGGCTGTTCTTCGTAGTTAGGGCTTGGTCCAGTTATTGCACTTAAGAAGACACTAAATACGTAAGGATATCAAGATATTATGCAGGCGAGGAGTAGTTCGGAGGAAATGATTGTTTCATCAACACAATAACGCATCTTATTAAAAAGGAGCTACTATGAAATAACGATTTCTGCACAATAATATTTCTGAAATGGACTGGACCGCCTCGAGACTAACATGAACCTAATGCAACAAATGTGGAATGAGTTAGAACGCCGAATTCGCTCCAAAGCTAAGCTGCCAAAATTACTCGTTTTGGTTGTTACAGAAGACTGAGCTGCCATTTCCCCACAGACATTAAGGCGTTTCATTGAAAGTGTTCCCAGCTGAATAAAAGCCGTCATAAAGGCAAAGTATAGACACATGTGACACTAATTTTTGTATGTTACAATTTCGTTATGCTACGACAATTTGCTATAACATGCTTCAGTCTAGAGTGATAGGCAATATTTTGAAATGAACAGAAGAGCATCGATTTTTGTCTAAAAGTCTCTACGTTGCGTAGGGGGACATTCCATTTGAGAGACGTCCCCCAAAGAAGTTCAGTCATAAACAGTCCATGTTTTTATTTGTCTGGATCGAACGTATGCTTTAGATTATGGGCGGGAGAATGTATTCGCTTCTTCAGAAGAACTAAAAATGTTTATTAATTAATTGGGCCAGTTTTATATCTGTTGTGACTTGGCGAGACAGCCAAGCCACTATGAGAGGAAGCCGAAAGGCACGCGTTTAAGCTCACGCAGGATGGCGTGAGGTATTGAAAATGACAAGGTCTTTACAGTAGCAAAAATAGTACGTAGCTTCTGGAATACTTAACTTTAATCCATAATTGGTGAACATCGGTCCGACAGTACATCCATCACAAGATAAATAGCAAATGATAATGGCGCCTTGCTAGGTCGTAGCAAGTGACGTAGCTGAAGGCTATGCTAACTATCGTCTCGGCAAATGAGAACGTAATTTGTCAGTGAACCATCGCTAGCAACGTCGGCTGTACAACTCGGGCGAGTGCTAGGACGTCTCTCTAGATCTGCCATGTGGCGGTGCTCGGTCTGCAATCACTGACAGTGGCGACACGCGGGTCCGACGTATACTAACGGACCGCGGCCGATTTAAAGGCTACCACCTAGCAAGTGTGGTGTCTGGCGGTGACACCACATTCCTCCCCCGCAAATCGGCGTATGGTTGTGTTATAAGGCTTCCGCCCGCCGTGAGGAGGACCCCATGTTGACGTATGTGACGAGGTGGGGAGCCTAACAACAGGCGAGCCTGTGCCACCCGCACCCTGCCATTCGGTCCGAGGGGAGCTAGGAAACGCCTGAAACGTAGTCCAGGGTGCACGCTAACATGCTGTGTATGCGCCTGTAGAGAGACAGGAGGGGCCGAAGGGTCGACCTCCATCAGGTCGGGGCACCCGACGAGCGAAGACGCCATGTGGTCCGGAGCGGGCAAGAGTTCCATGTCGGAGTACAGCTGGTCACGGGAAGCGATCGGCGGCGCGTGACCCAGGGAGGCGCCCGGCGGTTGCAGCGACGCGTCCACTGCGGGCGTCGCCGGCGAGAGAACAGGCGGCTGCGCGTCGCCATGGGGCAAAATTGAAGGCAGCGTCGGTAACACCTGGGGCTGAGGCGAGCCAGTAGATGGGTCCCCAGAGCGCTGAGCGGACGGCACCGTCGCTGAAAGCAGACTGGGAGCGGCAGAACCCGTGCGACGACAGAGGCGCAGCTGATTGAGATGCCGACGCACCTCACCAGAGGCCCCCAAAACCAGATACATAGCGCGGCCGAGGCAGCGGAGAATGCGCCCTTCGAGCCAACGCCGTGAACCTCGATAGTTACGATAGTAGACAACGTCGCCCAGAGCAAAAGCAGGTGTCTGCCGCTGCACAGGAACCTGATGCGGCGGATGTAGCAAAGACTTCAAGGTGCGATGAGGACGACCGTGGAGCAACTCAGCCGGCGAGCGACCATCTCGGGACTGAGAGCGATACGATGACAAAAAGAGCAACAACGCGTCCTCCCGAGAATGCGACTCTTTGAACTTCAACATCTGTGACTTGAAAGTCCGGACCAATCGTTCAGCGGCACCGTTTGACTGCAGCGAAAACGGCGCGGACGGCAGATGTTGAATACCATTGGCCTTGCAGAATGACTGAAATTCTGCGGACATGAATTGTGGGCCATTGTCGGAAACAATAGTCTGTGGATGACCTTCAATGCAAAAGATAGCGGATAACGTTTGGATGGTGGCAGATGACGTCGTGGAAGACATCCGGACAACAAAAGGAAAATTACTGAATGAATCTACCACAACTAACCATCGAGAATTCCAGAATGGACCAGCTAAATCGATGTGTAAGCGTTGCCAAGGGGTAGTGGCTTTCGGCCATGCAAACAATTTCCGCGGTGGTGCGGATTGTTGTTCGGCACACGCCATGCAAGAAGAGCACATATTCGAATCGCAGCATCGATTCCGAACCAAGTACAGTGCTGACGAGCAAGTTGTTTCGTTCGCACTATACCCCAATGTCCTTGGTGGAGAAGCCATAAGACAGAGGACTGTAACGACCGTGGGACCACGACCCTGGACTGATCATTATCAGAACGCAACAGCAAAACACCACGTCGTACAAAAAGTCTCTCCTTGTGAGCAAAAAATCGGCGAACCAACGGATCCCCGATCCGTGACTTTGACAAGGGCCATTGCGTAGCAACAAAACGCAGAACGGTAGCAAGGACAGGGTCTGCAGCTGTGGCTGCAGCTACACGACTAAAATCAATCGGAAACGATTCGACCACGTCATCGGTTTCCGAATCAATAAACATGCAAGCAAGTTCGGAGGAATCGAATGCTCTATCCACAGCAACAGGCAAACGGGACAACGCATCGGCGTTTCCGTGCTTAGCAGTGGACCGATACAAGATATCGTAGCGGTACTGCAAGAGGAAAATAGCCCAGCGAATGAATTTCTGCGCTGTACGTGGAGGTACAGGCTTGTTCGGTTGAAAAAGGGATGTCAAAGGTTTGTGGTCTGTGAGGATGCTAAAGTGACGACCATACAGGAAATCATGAAACTTTGTAACACCAAATACGAGAGCGAAAGCTTCTTTCTCGATCTGTGAATAATTTCTTTGTGCAGACGAGAGCAATTTGGACGCAAAGGTAATAGGACGATCGTGCGATCCATCTTTGTGCGCAAGCACAGCACCGATCCCGAAATCCGATGCATCCACCATCAACAAAAGGGGCTTCTGGGGATCGAATGGCGTAAGGCATGTATTGGAAAGCAACGCCGATTTCAACTGGCGAAAGGCGCGTTCGCATTCCGTCGTCCAGACGAACGGAACACCTTTACGGCGTAAGCGATGAAGCGGAGCTGAAATGGAAGATGCGTGGCGCACATAGCGATGATAATAATTTATTTTTCCCAGCACACTCTGTAGCTGCTTCAAATTCTGCGGCGAAGGCAAGTCTTGTATGGCACGGAGGTGCTCTGGACTGGGATGTATGCCTTGGGCATTGAGTACGTGTCCCAGATAGGGTAAGACACGAGCAAAAAACACACATTTATCCTTCCGCAAGCGAAGACCATTTTGTCGCAAGACCTGAAATAATGTTATGAGATTGGCTAAATGTTCTTCATCCGTCTTTCCGGAGATCACAATATCGTGCAGGTAGTTTGCTGCAGTAGAGACCGACGCACAAACAGTTTGTAGATATTACTGAAACAATGCTGGGGCGGATACACACCCGAAAGGCAGTCGTTTGAATCGGTACAAACCAAGATGCGTGTTAACCACCAAAACGCGCTGGGATTCTTCGTCCACCGGTATTTGCAAGTACGCATCTGCTAGGTCCAACTTCGAAAAACATTAAACCGGGCACAGTTTGTCAAAAAGATCTTCCGGGTGGGGTAAAGGATAAGTTGCAGTCACTAGTTGTGGATTCACTGTTGCCTTTAAGTCCGCACAAAGTCTCAATTTTCCGGAAGGTTTTGGCAAAATGACTAAGGGTGATGCCCAGAGAGAAGCCTGCACACGTTCAATCACACCTTATGACTCCAAATCGTGTAATGTTCTTGCGACCTCATCACGCAATGCGTGGGGAACATTGCGCGCTCTGAAAAATTTCGGTTGTGCGTTTACTTTCAGTTCCAAATGTGCTTTATAGGTCTTAGCGCAACCAAGGCCCGGTGCAAAAATGTCTGCAAACCCTTCACATAGACGAGAAACACTGTCTGAAGGCACAGTCTGGTTCACTGATAGGACCTGATTTACTATAGACAAGTTAAACAACTGAAACAAATCGAAACCAAACAAGTTCACTGCAGAAGAAGAACGAAGGACGTACAATGACACAAACTTTGTTTGTCCTTTGTATGTTGCAAGAAGGCTGCACTGTCCTAACACAGGGATTGCTTGTCCTGAATAACAACTGAGCTTAACATTTGTGGCACGCAACGGAGGTGTGCCCAGCTGTTTGTACGTCTCTTGATTGATCAAAGAAACTGCAGCGCCTGTATTGAGCTGGAATGGTATCGCGTTCCCATTAATGTCCAAGTCTACAAAAAGTTTATTGTCCTGCTGACGACAAGAGCGACTGTCTCGTGCAACGTGAACTGACACAGGTACAGAATCACTTGCGACTTGATGGGATTTCCGGCGTTGGCGACGCACATTATTTGAGGGACGAACACAGTCACTGTTAGAGGGAGTGGCACTGGGCGGAGTGGAATGAACTACATGAATTTCCATGGGCGAAGGTTCACGGACTGGAATATCCTTGGTTCGATGCCGATTCCGGCGCGAAGCAAAGGGCCGGGAATGGTTTTGTGCTTCTGATCGGAAGCACTTTGAACATTGCCTTTTTTATTACAGAAAAAGCAAATAGCCTGGCGTGACGGGCAATTCTCACGCGAATGTCTAGTAGCACACCGCGGGCATGATTTCATCACTGCATTTGCTCGCTTGCACGGCACACGTCGCAGAGAGCTTGGTGGCAGCTGCGCGGACGGGCGCGAGGGCTGTTTACTGTCCCGTGCAGCGCGCCTGGCGGCCGGTTAATGTGAAACACGGGTGGCGAAGTTTCAAATGATTCCTGAGCAAAGTCAAGTTTGTCTTGCCGATCCAATATGTCCAGCACTTGTTGAAGGGAGGGATTGACTAGTTTCAAAATCTGTTCCCTTATACGAACATCAGAAACGTTCTGTGCAATTGCATCACGTACCATAGTATCTGGATAAGGGAGTCCACATTGACACTCGAAAGCACAATCCTTAGTAAGGCCTTGCAAGGTTGCAACCCACTCCCAATTAGTTTGACCAGCCGTACGTTTCGTACAAAATATGGTATACCTTTTGTCAACGACATTGACTGATTCTTTGAAATATGCATCTAATGCAGACAAAATTTCTTCGTAGGACAGAGTTGCTATGTGACGTCGGGGAAATAATTTCACTATCACATGGTACGTCTGGACGCCTACGGCCGAAAGGAGAAAAGGCTGCTGCTCATTACCTTGAATTCTGTAGGTGGCCAGATGGAATCCAAATTGGCGTGACCACTCCGTCCAGCTTTCCGGTGCGGCATCAAAAGGACGAAAAGGTGGTGCAACTGCGTGTTTTGGCTGCGGTAGCGGTGAAGCGGCGGCTGCCGCATCGTTTTGCATTGCACGTTGACCCTGGACGAGCTGTCCAAGGGCATCCAATAAGGCCTGCGTCTGCTGATTCTGCAAGCGATAAAATTCGGACAGTACATCTGAAGATTGTGGCGAAGCCATTACACAAGTAAATCAGTCTGTATAGATACGAACGCTAAATCCCATCCTCGTCGCCAAACTGTTGTGACTTGGCGAGACAGCCAAGCCAGTATGAGGTAGCCGAAAGGCTCGCATTTAAGCCCACTCAGGATGGCGTGAGGTATTGAAAATGACAAGGTCTTTATAGTAGCAAAAATAGTATGAAGCTTCTGGAATACTTAACTTTAATCCATAATTGGTGAACATCGGTCTGACGGTACATGCATCACAAGATAAATAGCAAATGATAATGGCACCTTGCTAGGTCGTAGCAAATGACATTGCTGAAGGCTATGCTAACTATCGTCTCGGCAAATGAGAACGTAATTTGTCAGTGAACCATTGCTAGCAAAGTCGGCTGTACAACTCGGGCGAGTGCTAGGACGTCTCTCTAGACCTGCCGTGTGGCGGCGCTCGGTCTGCAATCACTGACAGTGGCGACACGCGGGTCCGTCGTATACTAACGGACCGCGGCCGATTTAAAGGCTACCACCCAGCAAGTGTGGTGTCTGGCGGTGACACCACAATAACTACACTGCATAGCGATAGATGCAATTGCGATCATGATCTTGCCAGCTAGCTCACAGTGTGTCATCTGAGCCGCACACTGGGGCACCTTGCACACAGACTAGCAGTGCGTGTGACTCGCAGACAGGGCACTTGGTTGTGTACAGCGCGGAGACAGGAAATTGTTTGTGCGTGTGAAAATGACGTGCGTTTGCAGTTAGATACTGGTTCTTCAGTTTCCTTGTGAAGTCATAGCACATATGACTTACTAGGCAGACGTCAATCGCAAAGGTATGTGTTGATCCATTGTGGAAGTGGGACAGCAGCTAGTAAAATGTTTAACAAAGAATTTCGCCGAACAGCTGTGCAGATTGAGAAACTATTTTATTTTGTTTTCGCTACAAGTTTCGGCAGTTCATCACGCCATCTTTAGGCCCCATATGCACCAATAAAAAATTATCTACACTGGCATACTGGTGTCATCGTCTCAGTCGCAGTCAACTCTTCGAAGCAAGCACTTGAGAAATCGCGACATCGAGAAACAGATTTTGTATTGGAGCAGCAAGGTCTGTCAGCTTACTCTGTTTTTCTCGGTAACACACATGCATTCATAACAATGAAGCGCCAGAGAAACTGGTATAGACATGAGTATTCAGATACAGAGATATGTAAACAGGCAGAATACTACGCTGCGGTCGGCAATGCCTAATGAGGACAACTAGTATCTGACGCAATTGTTAGATCGGTTACTGCTTCTACAGTGGCAGGTTATCAAGATTTATGTGAGTTTGAACATTGTATTATAGTCGGCGCACGAGCGATGGGACGGAGCATCTCCGAAGTAGTGCTGAAGTGGGGATTCCATTTCACGCGTGTACCGTGAATATCAGGAATCCGATAAAACATCAAATCTCCGACATCTCTGCTGCCAGAGAAAGATCCTGCAAGAACGTGACCATCAACGACTGAAGAGAATCGTTCAACGTGACAGAAGAGCAATCATTCCGCAAATTGCTGCAAATTTCAATGCTGAACCATCAGCAAGTGTCAGCGTGCGAACAATTCAATGAAACAACATCAATATGGGCTTTCGGAGCCCAAGGCCCATGCGTGTAACCTTGATGACTGCACGACACAAAGCTTCACGCTTCGCCTGGGTCCAACACCGACATTCCATTGTTGATGGCTGGAAACATTGCCTGGTCGGAGGAGTCTCGTTTCATATTTTATCCAGTGAGTGGTTGTTTACAGGTATGAGGGAACCTCATGAATCCATGGACCCTGCATGTTATCAGAGGACTATGCAGTCTGGTGGAGGCATGTGCAGTTGGGCTGACATGGGATACCTGATTCGCCTAGATACGACTCTAACAGGTGACCCGTACGTAAGCATCCTGTCTAATCATCTGCCACCGTTCATATCCTATGCATTCCGACGGACCTGGGCAATTCCAGCATAACAATGAGACACCCCACACGCCTAGAATTGCTGTAGAGTGGTTGCGGGGACACTCTTCTGAGTTCAAACACTTCCGCTGGCCACAAGCTCCGCAGACGTGAACATTATTGAGCAAAAAAGCTTTGAGGAGTATGTGGAAGAAAAAAGTATGTTCAGGCTACGTGACTATCGAAAAATCTTGAGTCCGAAACCCAAGGAATGTTGTGACTAGAAAACAGTCTCTGAAGGTCAGAGACGGGTATTTGGTAGAATGTCATGTGTTCCCTTGAAAGAATAGAATTTATTCGTTAACTGAATATGTAGGTTCGCCGAGGGCAAGTACCTTTTTGACCTAAAAATCTTTTATAGGCAGGTGAAGAACGTTTCACATTATGTTCATCCCTATATGTACCCATATAAATTCTGAAAATGGTGCCCTGCTGCATGCTATGAAAGTCAGTTAAATTCGTTCTAACATTCTCACCTCATTGCTTATGTTACGAGACATTTCGGTCTTATGGTGTTTACCCCTGTCGGTGTACGTCAGCGTATCTGTGTCGCTGTGCCTGCTGACAGTAAGCTGCTTATATTCAGATCATGGCAACCACGACCACAAAATTAAAACCTGAATGTTATTCGTATGATACGTTTCCCATGAAGAAGCTCCATGAAAACCTCCACTAATCACATTAAATCCAGTCAACAGTACTTTAGTATAATTTGTAGTATCAAATACATTGGTACAGTAACAAGTGGGGAAAGTGGTACTCAGAGATAGTTATGACAACAAACAAGCCGCAGAGTAGAGAAAGATAGAAGATAGAATATCATGTCAGCGAATGGATGTTCTCTAAGTTAATAGTCGATGAGAGTTTTAATAATAACTGTTTCTCAGTAGACGCCAAAAAAAAACAAACAAGCTAAACAAGATAATGTGGTGACCAAGAAAGGAAACTTGAATCCCGTTAGATGTTACGAACTCGTTGTGTCACGACTGCGTTTCACGTGCAAAAAGAACGTCAATGGACGTTAAAAATACAGTGACGGAAGAATAGCAAGTAGTTCAAGCAAACTTACTGTGCGTGTGCAGTGTACTAGAAGAATATGTGAATATAGCTCTAGGTGATTCAGGGTTATGCAAATTGAGACATCTAAAAGAGACAGCTGTAACCTCTAACACCAACATTGGTTCAAAATCGGCAGAGTATCGACTTCAACTGAGTTTCGATGACAGATACAGGTATGTCAGTAGTGTAGCAGCTGGCGGATACGAGCCCTAATACCGCTGACATCAGCATTGTCAGATTACATCTGACACAGTTGTGTTTATCAAATTCAAGGTCACTCCTGGGCAAGGGACGGGACATGAGTCATGAGGAGAGGATGACAGGGGAGATCAGCCAATAGTGTCCCTGGACTCCACTGCTCTTGGTCAAAAGGGCCCATTCGGTTGTGCGTCCTTTATGTACTAATAAATATAAGAGTCTGAGAAATGACAGTTCATCTTCTTAGCGTTTTAGCCTCTGCTTCTCGTATGCTCGACTGACAATACACTTTTGTTGAGCAAAGAAGACTTTAACAATTGTATTCACTGTTAAAATCTATCAGAGACCTCTATGGGGACCGTTACGTGAGTAATTGGTAGCAACCCTTTTAATTTTTCAAATGTGGTTTGACCTCCTGCTGTCAATTCGAACTCGAAACTCTTATTCAGCAAATTAATGGGGTGGTCGTGGCATAATAGCAAAACGCAATGAGAACTTATATTAATTTGCTAATCTTGAAAAGGACTCTACCACCTTAGTCATTTGCAGTGCTTGGAAAACTTCACACAGCTCGCACTAAGCTCAGTTATGTTCTCCATACTCGATAATTACATGTTCCAAGTAATTCATTTGTTTCAATATAAAATGGCACATTTCTATGCTTAGGATGAGGCATGGTGAATTTAACCTTTTATAACTGCCTTCAACATGTTGTTTAATATGCTCAGCAAATACAATATCATCAAGGTACGCTACACACTGCAATGGTTTTAATCTGCTCAAAACTTCATGCAAAAATTTTCGAAACATGATTCGCCAGTTTTCTCCAATACTGGGAATGATCCCAAGGAACTGTAAAAGCAGTTTTTGGTTGGTCCTTCTGTACTAAGTGATTAAATCCATGTGGAGCATTATTTATATTATGCCGAGTTCTCCAGGGTTTCCGTATTAGTGGGTACTGGATATTCGTTAGTAACCATACGCGCATTGAAGGTACCTGTTATCACAGGAAAAGCGATATTTCATTTTCTATCTGAAGACATCTTAGCCACATTTACTAGTGATGTACCCTACAGACTTATGCAACTCTGAGTGACAGCTGATTAATAACACTTCCATTTCTATGTGTGGATGGGGGGGGGGGGGGGGGAGGGGATAACCTGTACGGCTCATGGTACAAAGGCGACTGGTTTCTGACTGGAATCCTATGCTTCACCAGAATTGCTGGTAATAGATCCCCAGGATTAAAAAGTTCTTCGAATTCTGCCAATAATTACTGGATGACTACTTCTTCCGTTCCTTCAAAATATGTGACATGTGTGTAATGCAGTTGTATCAGTGGCTTGCGCATGGATGGAGTCTCAACGTATCCTGTCTAGGTCATCCTTGTCTAGAACATCCAAAATGGCAATCAATAATCCTTAAAGAGCCTTAAGTCTTCGATATCAAAATTATCCACATTGGTCGACACTACTTGTTCACTCTCTATTTCACATACACATTCTTACAGTTATAATTCTTTTTATGTATCCAACTCATGGTTCTTCCACAGTGTTTCTACCACACACAATAACTATAACTTTGCAGGTAATTCTGTTCCTACATTGACCCAAAGTAGTTTACTGGTACCTTCCAGTATTTGACCACATAAACTGAGCTTTAATGACATTGCGTGGAAGTTAATTCGTTTGTCGTTCATCATAGATGAACCTTGAAACAATACATCACTGACAACAGCTTTCTCTATTCGGTCCCCAATTTCCATCAAGTATTTCCATACATCTACTTTAACATGATACTTAAAAGCAACTCTAAGATTGCACAATACCCTTTACCTAAGCAACCTCCCCCCCCCCCCCCCTCAATCCTCTGATTCTTTCCACTTCTACCTAGAAACTTAACATTGCTGATCCTTGTGACTGCAAATCGCCACACCACGTAATCTCTAATGCGGAAGTTCTAACTGTCTCTAGACTCGCCACAAACATACGGACTTCCTGTCTAACATGCCAATCGAAACACATCACTTCTACATTGCCTCTTGTAGTATCAAATATTACTAGGAATACCGTTTGGTGGTTTTGAAGTTGCCATCGTCATCAGTTGATTATTTGCACTTCATCTCTTACCATTATACCCCTTACTTCAACAGTCACACTCCAGTGTTCCACTTTCACACATTTCTTACACAATGGCAGGTCACACTCCACCAGTTGCAGTGGTGCACGAGGATGGCGCTTAAATTAGGTATCACACTACTAGTTGTAGTGGTTATGAGCGTTGTTTACCTGGTTGGAAGATTTGAATCCAGTTGAATGTCCATTGATAATAATTGTTTCCATTTTAAAGCCTGCTAAGAGATTTATAATAACTACAATAATGTAGTGAGCTGGTGAAGGAAGTAAGGTCGAGTCCTATTAGATGTTAGAAACTCATTGTATCGTGACCATATTCGAATTATGAAAAATATACTGCAGAACATTAAAAACCAGGTAACACAAAGCATAGAAAATAATTTACTTCTGTTTATAGTGCAGCAGTATGTATACAGTATGGCAGAGAAACACTTCATTAAATTTGTTAATTGAAGATATACAAGTTTCAAAGTGGTAGCAAGATGGCGCTTGTACTTAGGTACCCCACTACTGATTGCGGTGATGGAGAGAATTGTTTAGACAGCAGAAGAGTAGGAACCAAGTGGACGCCAGTTAATACGCCAGGGAAGTGTGAAAGAAGATTAATTTATTTACTCTATTAGTTATAGCAGTTGTTATCGTTAGACGCGGGTGTCAGACGTCAGCCCAGAGTGCTGAACTCAGCAAGCAGCCTTCACAGACCAGCCAGTTTACAGCAGTGGTAGGCCGAGGTGAGGTGCCATGGAGTCAGTACTTGGGCAGGTGGAGAAGTGCAAAGTTTGGCTGCCAGCCTAGTTTCAGACTGCCATGGAGGGAGGAGGTGCAGGCACAATGCTGTCAGTGCACTGAGGTAGCCCTTGTGGGGGCGGCACAACTGTAGCCTGCAGAACTAGTGTGCTTGCACGAGACAGCAGCCAAGTGTGCATATAGTAAGGATGCATTGACTCATCAGCTGGTCATGCCAAGGTGCGTAGACTGGACTACCAGCTGGGTGTTGTTGAGTCAGCAGCATTCAGCCAGTGAGTGGACCCCTGGTTGAAGGCACCAGTTCGACTCTCTGCAACATCAGACCTCGGACCTGCCAGTAACAGCTAGTGGAGCCACATCTAGAAGTGGCAGCTAGATGAACCATATCTGGACGGTGAGTGACATGGAACATTTCTCGAAATCTTCTGGCAGTGGCTTATACTGCCTGGCTGAAATGGGCAGCATTAATGAGAGTTTTACCCACGAATGTTATTTGAGACAGCATACACTCCTGGAAATGGAAAAAAGACAACATTGACACCGGTGTGTCAGACCCACCATACTCGCTCCGGACACTGCGAGAGAGCTGTACAAGCAATGATCACACGCACGGCACAGCGGACACACCAGGAACCGCGGTGTTGGCCGTCGAATGGCGCTAGCTGCGCAGCATTTGTGCACCGCCGCCGTCAGTGTCAGCCAGTTTGCCGTGGCATACGGAGCTCCATCGCAGTCTTTAACACTGGTAGCATGCCGCGACAGCGTGGACGTGAACCGTATGTGCAGTTGATGGACTTTGAGCGAGGGCGTATAGTGGGCATGCGGGAGGCCGGGTGGACGCACCGCCGAATTGCTCAACACGTGGGGCGTGAGGTCTCCACAGTACATCGATGTTGTCGCCAGTGGTCGGCGGAAGGTGCACGTGCCCGTCGACCTGGGACCGGACCGCAGCGACGCACGGATGCACGCCAAGACCGTAGGATCCTACGCAGTGCCGTAGGGGACCGCACCGCCACTTCCCAGCAAATTACGGACACTGTTGCTCCTGGGGTATCGGCGAGGACCATTCGCAACCGTCTCCATGAAGCTGGGCTACGGTCCCGCACACCGTTAGGCCGTCTTCCGCTCACGCCCCAACATCGTGCAGCCCGCCTCCAGTGGTGTCGCGACAGGCGTGAATGGAGGGACGAATGGAGACGTGTCGTCTTCAGCGATGAGAGTCGCTTGTGCGTTGGTGCCAATGATGGTCGTATGCGTGTTTGGCGCCGTGCAGGTGAGCGCCACAATCAGGACTGCATACGACCGAGGCACACAGGGCCAACACCCGGCATCATGGTGTGGGGAGCGATCTCCTACACTGGCTGTACACCACTGGTGATCGTCGAGGGGACACTGAATAGTGCACGGTACATCCAAACCGTCATCGAACCCATCGTTCTACCATTCCTAGACCGGCAAGGGAACTTGCTGTTCCAACAGGACAATGCACGTCCGCATGTATCCCGTGCCACCCAACGTGCTCTAGAAGGTGTAAGTCAACTACCCTGGCCAGCAAGATCTCCGGATCTGTCCCCCATTGAGCATGTTTGGGACTGGATGAAGCGTCATCTCACGCGGTCTGCACGTCCAGCACGAACGCTGGTCCAACTGAGGCGCCAGGTGGAAATGGCATGGCAAGCCGTTCCACAGGACTACATCCAGCATCTCTACGATCGTCTCCATGGGAGAATAGCAGCCTGCATTGCTGCGAAAGGTGGATATACACTGTACTAGTGCCGACATTGTGCATGCTCTGTTGCCTGTGTCTATGTGCCTGTGGTTCTGTCAGTGTGATCATGTGATGTATCTGACCCCAGGAATGTGTCAATAAAGTTTCCCCTTCCTGGGACAATGAATTCACGGTGTTCTTATTTCAATTTCCAGGAGTGTATTTTGTCACTTAGGATACAGAATAGTCAGGTGTTGGACCAGGAGGTGTAGTAACCTCAGTTGACAGTACTAAAGCCTGGCTTGTTTCCTCTGCTGTCTCAGCAGTGTCCGGCTCTGATGGAGGCGGTGAGCCGTATATGTGGGGTAAGGCGTGGGTGGTGATTTTTGCTGTGTCAGCCCAGGCCACCCAGAGCTTCTTGCCAAAGGACGCCTAGGCGGCCTCCTCTCTCCTGCCACCCTGAACCATCTTGTGTCAAGTAATAATGGGTACTGACATCAACTTTGCTACAAGAAATGTTGAGAAATGGTCACACAACACAAGTGTGACTATTAGAACACCGAGTTTCCACCTCTGACGGCAACAATGGCTCTAGACTCGCAGGGTTTTGAGTCGTAATGGAAGTGCATCACAGGTATGGGTATGTTATTGTGCTTCTACTCTGTCATGGACTCCATTACCATAGTGGTCAGTGATAACGGCATGCCAGTCTGCCGATAACTTCTTACCAGATAATTTCACTGGATGATACATCCGCAGGACGTGCTGAACTGGAGAAGTGTTGAACATCAAGAGCATCAAGGAAGGTCATGGCAGGTTTAGCAGCCTGCGACTTTGTAGTGTATTTTTTAGATACGATATCATGGTGCCACTGGCTTGAGCAGTTACACAACTATTGCTCTTTTTCACTATGCAAACCAGTAATGATTGAGCAGTATGCCCAGTCACATCCTCCACCAACACGCCAAAGGCTGTGTGCATATGACGATATTATGTTCACTTCGGAGCCCTCCACACGCGGATACGTCTCTCGTGACACAGTACGTAGGAGAGAGACACGTCTGAAAAGCTGCCGTGGCACAATTCTTGTGTCCAGTGTTGTCATACCTCTGCTGGCGTAGCTCTCTGTGCTGCTTACTATGCTGCAATCCCATGATACTTCAGATGTGGTCGCGTATACATACTTGCCTTGCTGCTAACAAGCCCATTTCCTGATTCAAGATAAGTGACGTTACTGTACGATGCTGTAGGCCCGAGCAAGTCCACTTGGACTCTAGTCGTGTGGGGCCACTGAGACCTTGTGTGGTACTGAGTATAGGCCTCATGAACCTATCAATTTCATATTTACGTGGCAATCGTGGAATGCCAATCAATGGCCAAACAAGATTGTGGAATGATAAACTGCAGACCCGATTGGTCACGATTCTGCTGCAGTCTAATTCCAAAACCGAATTTCGAATAAGAAACCTGCTGCGTAACCTTTCCTTGTATACAGAATGTAGATGGCGTTAGTTCTACCTACTCTGTGGGGTTGTGCTGCAGTAATAATCACTTGCATAACCAGTCACGTGGTACAAGTACTCTTCGTTGCAATTGATCATTTGTTGCATGTCACCTTCGTGTTCATGTTGTGCTAGTTTTAATGTCCTGCTATCTACAAACATTCTTTATGTATTAAATTTAAAGGCACGTGGGTGCTGTTACTGTGACACATTAGTTTGTCTGAAAGAAACAAACCTTTTTACCCAGAAGACGCAGACCCTGTGTGTACAGGTTCGGTTGCGACAAGCTTATTCCGCAATCGTAGGCACCTGTACTCGCTGAAATAACGCGTAAACACTGGCAACATAGAGTTACGCACGGTTAGACTGTGAAACAATACTTGGACGACTAGAACTATGTCTGAACTGCATATTCGTTAAGAATAAGAAAGAGGAAATTAAAGCATGGATAATGGATTGGTCTGAAACAGACGTGGCGATGGTAGGCGGTCATTTGTTTACAAGCGACAGCCACTTTAATACCTACAGTCAATATAGACCTTTCCCAGTCCCGAATAAAGGAAGTTAGCCATCAATGTAATGAAAGCGAATTGAGAATTATATCAAAAATGTGTCATGTAGATTCTCTTAACTTCACAATGTATTTGTTCGTGTAAGACGACCCACTGGCCATATTTCTGCAAATCATTTTAGTAAATGTATTGTTCAACCCTCCTTGAGTATTCGATACTAATGATCAATTATTTAATAAACTGCGAGGGGCTGAGTTCAGAAAAAGATCACAACAGAAACAAAACTGCTTACGGCATTATGAGAGTACGGAAGAGCACGACAGCACCCCTTTTTGTGTACAGGATATTTGTCGTTAACTGACTGGCCGAGAGTTGGCACTTTGGAAGCGAGCAGCCAGAATTTGTTATTGCATAATAAGACTGGAACGATCAGAGTTGTATTCATATGAACCTAGTAACTGATTTATTAGTTAGACAATCTTGACAAGAGTTGTTAAGTGGCAAGCGTCTACATAAAATAATAATTGAATTTAAAAGCTCTATTAATACTGGTGGTTCTTTCAAACGTATATAAATAAATCTACTACCTGAATTATTAGTTAGACAATCCTGACAGGAGTTGCTCAGTGACAGACACCTACAAATATTGACTGTCTTACCAGCTGAATTAATACTCATGCTTGTTACCAAGAGAAAGCAATATGTTAATCTTACTAATTTAGTCTGATAAACAGACAGGTCACTATACACGTGAACTTGAAGGTTCATCTCTGGAAAGTTACTAAATTATGCTTTGGTGTAAAAAGGTAAATACTTCTGGAACAATCGGTGCAAAACACATACTTGTGTTACAGTATTAGACCAGTAATTATACATGATAATAACAACAAGTTCGTTTAAATGGTCACCTTCCACAAAAAGGACACATACATTTGTTTTGTAAATACGAGGGTAACTCAATTTTTATCCACAACATAGTTACATTTTTGTTTATTTTGGTAGTACTGCCGTTTTACGTTGATGAGGCATGCTTTGTTTATTTTTTGTTGTATCTTTTCAATTTTCAAGGTGCTAGGTTAGCTTCGTTATCGCTCCCGTGCTGTTAATCATGGCTGCCCTGCTGTCTATTTGCACCAAAGAAGAGCAACGTTCAGTAAACCGTTTTTTGTGGTCGGAAGGCATATCAGGAGCCGAAATTCATCGAAGATCTTCGGTAGAGTTCAGGAACAGTGTTTTGCCACGACGGAGTGCCTAAGAATGGATTGAAAAATTCCGAAATGGCCACACAAGTGCTACGTACAATGAAGGAGCTGGACGACCGTTTACCGCAACAAATTAAGAAACCATTGAGCGTTCAAATGAAATGATTCTCTTGGACAGACGATTAACTATTGACGAATGGTACATCGTCTGCAGATTAGTCACGATTCTACCAACGAAATTAATCACAACGGACTTGGGTTTCACAAAGTTTGTGCAAGATGGGTCTCAAAACAATTCACACAGTTGCATAAACAAACGTGCTTGGACATCTGCAAAAAAACATTTGGATCGCTATGGTAAAGAAGGGGACAAGTGCTTAGTCAGGACATTACTGGTGGCGAAACATGGATCCATCATTACGAGCAGGAGAGTAAACGGCGGAGTGTGGGATGGAAACATCCAAATTCGCAGTGCAAGAATAAGTTCAAGACCCAACCGTCCGCAGGAACACTAATGCTCATGGTTTTTTGGCACGCCCAAGGTTCAGTACTGGAACATTATGTGGAAAGGGACACAACAATAAACAGTGTACGTTACAGTGAGATGTTTACTGCCAGGCTAAACCCTGCAATTCGAAGCAACCGCCGAGAATTGCTGTCAAAACGTGTTGTGTTGTTGCACGACAATGCGCGTCCGCATACTGCTACCCACACTGCTGAAACGCTCCAGAAAGTTAAATCTGAAGTACTGGATCATCCTCCACATAGTGCCGATCCTGCCCCTTCTGACTACCACTTGTTTGCTGCACTCCAGCAGGTATTAAGGGACCATCAATTTGCCTCGGACGAAGCAGTGAAAGAAGCGGTGCATTTCTGGCTCGCAGCTCAATCGAGAATCTTCTTTTATGAGGGCATCAGGAAGCTTGTACAACGATGGACCAAGTGCGTTGTAAAGAAAGGAGACTATGTCGAAAAATGATGTTCTTGTACGTTTCCTATTTGATGACAATAAAATTATATAATTACATAGCGGATGATAATTGACTTACCCTCTTATAACCGCCTTACAGTGCAGCAAGAAAAGGCGGGGTTGTTTACAAAACAAATATATCTGAAAATACATATGTCTGATTACGAGAATAATATCCATTTCAATATGTCTTCAAACCCACAAGTGAGGATCATAAGCATTCAGAAATGAGAAAATTATGTTCTGCATCTGACTGTAATAATAATAATAATAATAACAATAATTTCTCTATTACTTTGTCTACCAGCTCAAAGAAAAGTGGGAGCATTGATGCATTGTTAACTGTTTCCACAGGCATCGACTGAGTTCACAGGATAATCACACAAGTAAATTACGCTTCACGTGGTTGTAAATCGCCAAAGTTACCATAAGGCAGCTCAAAATAACAAGAAATATACACATCGCTTTACTACTGAGAAAGGATGTAATATAACGAGCAGCCCACAAAAACATTAAATCAGTCTTTTAAAGGTTAGTGGATAGTTATGAGCTGTTGCCATAAATCCTGAAATATCACCCGTGTTGGCGAAATTATTTAACCAGCTCATAAAGATGTGAGAACTGGAGGGACTCGACAACCGGCAACGAAAACGCATAGTTGGACGTAAGTCATGTTACCAAGAAAATGAGTAAATTATTCAGCCACTCACATAAATCAGCAGTGGAAAAAAATAAGAAAATCTACTCCCACGATTTATTTATGTTAGATGTTCTACAAAATCACAAGGGATAATGTCAAAAGGGCAACAGATTGGAAATATATGTGAGTCCCAACTGTACCTAATAAAAGCGTCAGGAGCTGATCAACGAACTCCAGTGCCAGACAATGCAAGAAAACCATTCTGCAGCGCGCTGTGGCTTGCTGTTAAAGAGAGCGTACGTTCCTGCAACAGTCAACAAATGTATTGCTTTCTCCTACGTGTACCCCGCGAAAGAGCCGTGAACATAAAATTAGAGCGACTCGCGTCCAATCGGAGACTTACCGGCAATCGAGCTAAGCTCGAATCATTCGTTGCTGGACCAGGAAAGGTGGGATGTGACAGCGGCACACAAAACAGTGTCCACCAAGCCCCCCAAGGTGGACTGCGGGGTATACATGTGTAAAAGCTTTTCACCGAACATCATGACAAAGGATTTCGTCTGCAAGTGAGAGGTTGCTCTCTTTTCCATATGAATAAATAAAAATTGTGACGAAAAAAATCGAATGGATACTCTCATCCACGTGGTCACCTAGTGGAAAACCACTCAGAGAATGTCTGAGTCTCAGACGCATATTAAATGGTACACAAACGTTCTCGAAGAGGGCTACTAGAATCAGGAAACTAGTTATGGAGGCCAACCAAAATATCTGCTGCAACGCTTTTCGCGCAAAATGCACACTAGATCTCACCGAAGATAACTGCACAACAGACCATCGAGGTCAGCGTCCCTCACCTCCAGACCCTACAACCTGTGCCCAAACTCTTAACACAGCTCCACTGAACACGTATGGGCGCGCCACGCTAACTCTCGACACGTATAGAAAATTTTCACAAGTACACGAAAAGTCAGCGATATTCCTGAGCTGATGCTGTAACAGGAAGTTCATAGATCACTGGTGAATGTCATTGATACTCACCAAAAGCATTTTATTTGAGTATGAAAACTGCAGAACTTCTGTACCAAGGTTAACTGTGCCATGTCAGTCAATAGCAACAAAATATCTTTCTTCTGAAAAGTTATTCTTTATGGTGTCTATGCACTATGTGTAACTGAACAACTCGTAACTGGATATTAAGTATAAAACGCAATTATCGTGATATTTCGCCTATATTTCTGCAGGTCGCATGAAGGAAATTAATGACATTGTTAATGTCACTCTAAAGTGCCGTATTAAACAAAATATATCAACAGTGCTGTTACCACTTGTGTATCGGAATCTTTGCAGGTGGGTGTCGCACTTTAACCGACAATTTCATTCAGTGCCTGATCAACTGTGTGTACGGAACTA
Organism: Schistocerca serialis cubense; assembly: GCF_023864345.2. Lineage (NCBI taxonomy): Eukaryota > Metazoa > Arthropoda > Insecta > Orthoptera > Acrididae > Schistocerca > Schistocerca serialis. The sequence goes on along the minus strand of NC_064640.1, from coordinate 1,058,367,005 downwards.
TAGTTCAAACTGGTTGCACCATTGATTATCACTAATCATCTTTAAGACACAGACTGCCGTTGAGAGCTACATTAAATCAGACCACGTGCTAAGAATCAGTACAGCCACCCATCAACGAGAGAAAATAAAATAACGCGAGGAAGTAATTATGCAACACATTTAAATAAAGAGAATCACTGACGATCCGCTCATGACGCAGCAAACAGTGATTAAAAATGTCCGCAGCTCGTGGTCTAGGGTGAGAAGACAGTGTCGCATTGCGCGTCGAGCGAGCAGGTCGTAGTTAACTTCCGCCTGTGCCGCAGCGCCGCTTGTGTCGCAGCCACTCAGTCTTGTTTGTGTATCGGCCGGAGTCACATCGTAGTTGCGTAGCGGAGCTTGTTGTCGTTTTCCTCTTGGTGGCGGTGTTTTCTGCCCGAGCCATGGTGTCTGTCGAGTCTCCTAAATTTGTTCCTGGTCGAGCTACTGTTCGTTCCAGTTTTGACAAGTGTACGCGTCTTGTTCAACCTGGCTCCCTACAAATTCACGATTGGTTGGCTAATGTTATCCCTGTTACACCTGATCAGGTAGATACTGCTTACTTTGATTCTGATTTGTATACATTCCTTGTGAAGTTTTATGATCGCTTTCAAGTAGAACGCTTCTCTCTAGAGTTAGTTCTAAAGTGTCGTTTACACATCGCGATGGGTCAGTCAGCCAAGTCCTCCTTGAAAATTTGGCACTCGAGTATACTCAGGTTGGAATTTATAACCTGCCTCCTGAAGTGGACGAATTATTTCTTAAAACAGCATTGCATCCGTTTGTAGTAATACGGCATATCCGATGGGAACGCTGGTCAACATAACATCGTTTCCAGTGTTATATTGGTATCCGGACTGTGGACATGTGCTTTGAAGAAAAATATTCCTTGCCACTTAACCGTTTGTGATTACTGCATCCATGTTACGTATGCAGGGCAAGAAGGAATACGTTTCCTCTGTAACGAAAGCGGTCATCTCAGATCTGATTGTTCGCGCCGTGCTACTGTTCTGACGTAGTCTTATCAAAAACGTGTTCCTTTAACGTTAGCTGACATAGTATCTTCGCAGTCTACTGTCAGTCAATCTCCTGCTTTAAGCGATGTAGGGGTGACATCACCCCCTACTCCTCGCGAATCACCACAGTTACGGTACGTCCCAGAGGTGACGACGGCTCCTGCAGCGCAAGTCAAACGCCGCACACAAGGCAAAATGACCACTTTAGGCGGCCAAAATTCAAATATGTTAAACAATATGTGCATTTATACTTAGAAAGGCTTAGGGTTGATGTGTATTCAGACTTGACAAGATTCTGGAAGTACCTAGCAACCTGAAAGGTCATTTATAGGTAGCTAAAAATGAAAAAGTAGAATAAAAATCAAATTAGTATATTTTACTTAAAGTTTACAGACAGTAAGACAGTTAGTATCACTCATCATCATCCATTGTTTCTTCGTCACCATTATCTTCATGCATTTTCACAACAGGTTCTTCTAACTTTAAGAGTACCTCCTTAGGAAAGGGTTTTCTTTTATTAATGTGCCTCCTCCTCTTGGACACAATGATAGGCTCTGAAGCTATCAGCATCCAGTTGTCAATATCCGCATTGGTACGTATTCTTGACGTTTTCCTTGCATGGAAAAGTCTTAAACCTTTATATTCTTTCTGACTAGATTCCAAGACATCTTCTGATGTTCCTTTACTATGTCTGCACGATGTATTAGCAGCTTGTGCACAGATGCACTCATTTTGTACCACTTGTAAATTTCTATACAGATTTTTGCTGTTTCGAGGCAATAATTTTTAAAATTACTGTAATTAACATTAAATCCGCGACACAAAACGCTTAGGATGTTTGCAAATCTTTGTATAATTTCGGGCTCTAGACCTGTTATAATCGCAGATTTCGTGGGCTCTGCAGAAATTTTCTTGTAGTGTTCCCGTCATAGGAGTTACCTCCTCCTTGCATGGGCTGGTCTACCACTAATCCCATTTCACAATAGAATTTAGTGGTTATTTCTTCTTTTCTTCTTTTTATATTTTCTTTGGCTTCTTTATCTCTTGCTTGCCACTGCTTCAGTTCCAATTTATATGATATATGTAACAAGTACTCGTAACATCTAAGGTATGAGTGTAAAGCTGATATCCCAAACTTAAATGAAATAGTCGTAGAATATTGTTTTTACAAGAGGTTGTTGAGTTCTTTGGGTGTTGCCTTGCACACATTTCACGCTTGTGCTGACGATGTGTCTGTGAGCACATTACACGTTTTTCCGTCCATCATTGTACATACAGCACGATGTTTAAATGTGTAAGATTTATCCCCAAGGGTCTCCTCAGTAAGCTGCAAACTTGATAATTGTTCCTCAATTGCTTCGTAATGGAGTTTTGCTGCTTCCTTTGCCTCCTTTTCAATCTGCAGGCGAATGATGCCATTACATCTCGACGAAGGACGACTCGGGTTTTCCCAGGAAATCTGTTTACCATTCGTTGTGAACTCTGACATTTGCAGTGGAACTATTGCACATAGAATTATGTTGGTATACCCGTACAGTGACTTGTTGGCAACACATTGTTCGTAAATGGAATGTCCACCACTACCATAAAGGTCCCACTTGTAGATGACTTCAATCGCTGAGTTTGAAGTGTGATCGTGGTGTAACAAAAGTACATCCTGCTCTACAAGAGCAAGTCTTTTGATTGTGTGGTCCAAAATATCTTGAACTGCTATTTGCACTTCCGTCTCCGTGATTGTTATGTTACTCGGGTAACATTCTTTTTTGTTTCTGCTATGACATAAGACAGGTTTTAAATTGTAAGACATTTCGAGGGGCAGATGTGGATTCTGACCACATTCTATTGGTTATGAACTGCAGATTGAAACTGAAGAAACTGCAAAAAGGTGGGAATTTAAGGAGATGGGACCTGGATAAACTGAAAAAACCAGAGGTTGTAGAGTGTTTCAGGAAGAGCATAAGGGAACAATTGACAGGAATGGGGGAAAGAAATACAGTAGAAGAAGAATGGGTAGCTCTGAGGGATGAAGTAGTGAAGGCAGCAGACGATCAAGTAGGTAAAAAGACGAGGGCTAATAGAAATCCTTGGGTACAGAAGAAATATTGAATTTCATTGATGAAAGGAGAAAATATAAAAATTCAGTAAATGAAGCTGGCAAAAAGGAATACAAACGTCTCAAAAATGAGATCTACAGGAAGCGCAAAATGGATAAGCAGGGATGGCTAGAGGACAAATGTAAGGATGTAGAGGCTTGTCTCACTAGGGGTAAGATAGATACTGCCTACAGGAAAATTAAAGAGACCTTTGGAGAGAAGAGAACCACATGTATGAATATCAAGAGCTCAGATGGCAACCCAGTTCTAAGCAAAGAAGGGAAGGCAGAAAGGTGGAAGGAGTATATAGAGGGTTTATACAAGGGCGAGGTACTTGAGGAAAATATTATGGAAATGGAAGAGGATGAAGATGAAGATGAAATGGGAGATAAGATACTGCGTGAAGAGCTTGACAGAGCACTGAAAGACCTAAGTCGAAACAAGGCCCTGGAAGTAGACAACATTCCATTAGAGCTATTGATGGCCTTGGGAGAACCAGTCATGACAAAACTCTACCATCTGGTGAGCAAGATGTATGAGACAGGCGAAATACCCACAGATTTCAAGAAGAATACAATAATTCCAATCCCAAAGAAAGCTGGTGTTGACAGATGTGAAAATTGCCGAACTATCAGTTTAATAAGTCACAGCTGCAAAATACTAACGCGAATTCTTTACAGACGAATGGAAAAACTGGTAGAAGCGGACCTCGTGGAAGATCAATTTGGATTCCGTAGAAATGTTGGAACACGTGAGGCAATACTAACCTTACGACTTATCTTAGAAGAAAGATTAAGAAAAGGCAAACCTACGTTTCTAGCATTTGTAGACTTAGAGAAAGCTTTTGACAACGTTAACTGGGATACTCTCTTTCAAATTCTGAAGGTGGCAGGGGTAAAATACAGGGAGCGAAAGGCTATTTACAATTTGTACAGTAACCAGATGGCAGTTATAAGAGTCGAGGGGCATGAAAGGGAAGCAGTGGTTGGGAAGGGAGTGAGACAGGCTTGTAGCCTCTCCCCGATGTTATTCAATCTGTATATTGAGCAAGCAGTAAAGGAAACAAAAGAAAAATTCGGAGTAGGTATTAAAATTCATGAAGAAGAAGTAAAAACTTTGAGGTTCGCCGATGACATTGTAATTCTGTCAAAGACAGCAAAGGACTTGGAAGAGCAGTTGAACGGAATGGACAGTGTCTTGAAAGGAGGATATAAGATGAACTTCAACAAAAGCAAAACGAGGATAATGGAATGTAGTCAAATTAAATCGGGTGATGCTGAGGGGACTAGATTAGGAAATGAGACACTTAAGGTAGTAAAGGAGTTTTGTTATTTAGGGAGTAAAATAACTGATGATGGTCGAAGTAGAGAGGATATAATATGTAGACTGGCAATGGCAAGGAAATCGTTTCTGAAGAAGAGAAATTTGTTAACATCGAGTATGGATTTAAGTGTCAGGAAGTCGTTTCTGAAAGTATGTGTATGGAGTGTAGCCATGTATGGAAGTGAAACATGGACGATAACCAGTTTGGACAAGAAGAGAATAGAAGCTTTCGAAATGTGGTGCTACAGAAGAATGCTGAAGATAAGGTGGGTAGATCATGTAACTAATGAGGAGGTATTGAATAGGATTGGGGAGAAGAGAAGTTTGTGGCACAACTTGAGTAGAGGAAGGGATCGGTTGGTAGGACATGTTTTGAGGCATCAAGGGATAACAAATTTAGCATTGTAGGGCAGCGTGGAGGGTAAAAATCGTAGAGGGAGACCAAGAGATGAATACACTAAGCAGATTCAGAAGGATGTATGTTGCAGTAGGTACTGGGAGATGAAGAAGCTTGCACAGGATAGAGTAGCATGGAGAGCTGCATCAAACCAGTCTCAGGACTGAAGACCACAACAACAACGACATGAAATAAGGTGGATAGACGTTCGCGCCTCGAGATTTCGCCCCTTTCTATCAATAAATATAATCTTCTTTTCCCATGTCAGAGTCAATAATGAGGACTAAGGCTTCTTCGGGTGAGTAAGGTTTCACAACCAAATATGATGGCTTTTCGTGAATGTGTTTCATGCGTTTGTATCTGTGAGGGCTTGTGATGAGGGCTAAGTTTACTACTTGTGCAGCTGTTCTTTTTCCACTCTTATTAAGGCTGCTTTGAGCAGCAGTACACAAAAGCTCTGGGGTTGAATCAGCAGTAATTGGTTGCACTATTCTTCATTGTGATCGCTGAGAGCTCTCTTCAAAAGATTTTGCATGTCTTCCTCTGGGTTTTTTCACGTGGAAATCTTCGTTTGTGGTTCTAGTGCTTAGATGTGGCAAGACCAAGTCGTTTTTTAAAATTCTAAATTGGATTTGGTAAATCCCTCCATATTCCTATTGGATTTTTTCCACTTTTGTAGCAATTTTGAGTCAAACACTTTTAAAATTGACTTAATTTTACATACACTGTCTTTTGACTGTGTATATTCACTAAATTTATCCAATATGTGAGTCGTTAATCGTTCTACACACTTAGACTGTGATTGTTTGTAAAAGTTCTCCTTTTTTAACACTAAATCTACATCCATTTTCCTCATATTTAATTCAGAGTGACTTGATCCACTTCGACTAGGTGTAAAGAAAAGAGTCTGGTGTCACAACGCGTTGGTTTGAGTTCCTAGAATTTACAATACTAATAGTCTACAAATGCACAAGTGTAAATATTTAGGACAGAAAGCGGTACTAAGCGGAACTGTTTTGAAAGTCTAAGGAAAAGTATTTTTTATAAAATCGTCATTTACTATTAATAAGGGGAAAAAATGAATTGTAACGTTGTCTATTTAATGAACACACCTGTGGCTTCCACCTCCCTGATAAATATTGAGATTTTCGCACGAAATGATCAAAAAAATTCACGTTATAATACTTTCGAGTTTAGAATGCAACTTGCCTGTCAGACCCCCACACGCCTTTATTATCAACATAACTAAGGATATTTTACGGGATTGCGATGAACCAGTTACATGAAGTGAAGAATTTAAGGACGTTTAGACCTAATCTGTAAGTGTGAAAATCGATTTTTGTCCGCCTAAAGTGGTCATTTTGCCGTGTGTGCGCCGGCGGACTGAGGGTGCAATTTAACTACATAATTTTCTTTTTTCTTTGATTAGGTTAAGAATACGTGTAGGAAGCCTGTGCATGTCATCGGTTGCTTTAATCATAAATATACTCATGAGTGATGCTAATTCTTATTACCTTTACGCAAAGAAATGTATTGTCTTCTCGATAACCTTCAAATCGTGAGTGACATCCATAATTTTGTATATGAAATTAGTGCATTTTCTCATAGCAGTTTTGTAGCCTAAGCCTCCTGGACACTTTCACAATTCAAACTAATCATCAAATTAATTAATTTAAGAAGACTTAGTCTTAAATTGCTTGTGTACCCATGTACGACCACAATGAACTAAAAACAGTGAAGCGTGGAGGAAGTATGAATGAGAACAGTGACGTATTTAAGTTTGGAAAATAATGACAAGTTTTATTAATCCTTTTGTAAGTACAACTAGCTGATAAAGCTTATACATAAATCACAAACACAAATCAGAAAAGGGAATAGTATTTGTTTGGCAAAGCATTCATCGAGACGGAAGCTATACAAAGTCTCCCTTGAATCAATTCTTTTACAATGCAAAATGACTTTGTTGACATGAATCCACTGTGAGGCCCAACTTTATTCAGATGGAATAAACTACGACCAAGTATACCACAAACTGTGGTTCACCAGATAACAGCAAGCTGTGAACACCATTTAACAAATTCACGCCGGCGCAGCAGTGTTTCGCCCTTTGACTTTGATTCAGGCGGCAGTTGGAAACGGCGCGCTGTGGGCGAGGAACGGTGCGCACGGCAACTGTAGTGTTCTGACGTGTCCACGAAAATTTGCGAACTGAGCGGTCTGGCGTTCTGACTACCAGAACGCAGGAAACTTCCCTATCAGATCACTGAATCCCGACAGATTTCAGGGTGAGGTGCAGCCGTTCACTGTTCTGGCCAAATCGATCTGACTCACAGGCACCACGGTGTGTGCTGGAATTATAAAACGTCATATGGCTGACTCAGGACGAATACGTTCACCCTCATGACGCCCGATATGTTTGATGTGATATGCAGTTCCACTGCCAGTACAGCTGGAGACTGCCACTAGCTCTTAGGCCACTACAAGATACAGACAACAGGTCTCACCCTCTAGGCAAAGACCGAAAGTTCTCCACTCGGGGAAGACCAATTTCCGCGAAGCCCCGCTACGGGAGCCGAATTAGGAAAAACCAAACCGCCCCCACAGTGCAGAAACCAATGGAACTATCCTCCATTCAGTGAATCTCACCTCTTGACTGCTCTATTGGCCAGGTAATCAATCCACACACAGCTAGGATGTTCTCGCCCTTGCTGAGCAATCCTCCATTTTGCACATGCCGAGAGGAGCCAATCAGCGACTCCAAATATCTCTTGTCCGAAAAAATATGATTTTAGACTACGGAGGTGTCGTTATCAGGGTAATCATGGCCATGTTTTGGCGAAAAAGCATGTGCCTAGACGAGGTCATATCCCTCATTTACGGGGAGGTCTAATCTTTCCACGCTGCCGGCCGTGGTGGCCATGCGGTTCCAGGCGCTGTAGTCCAGAACCACGCGACTGCTACGGTCGCACGTTCGAATCCTGCCTCGGGCATGGATGTGTGTGATGTCCTTAGGTTAGTTAGGTTTAAGTAGTTCTAAGTACTAGGGGACTGATGACCTCAGATGTTAAGTCCCATAGTGCTCAGAGCCATTTGAACCATTTGAATCTTTCCACGCTAACCTCTTCCAATTTCTGAAAGAATGGTGTTAAGCTTCCCAAATAGCCGTGCCCATCAAATATGTTTCTGGCACTGGCTAAATGAACATGGTGAGCTCCTGGCCTCAGGGGGGGCCTACAGCCTTTCCTCCTCTAGACAGGTACACTAGCTGTGCTGTCCGTATCGTCGCAGCATCTAACATGAGAATGCACAGACCTTCACACCGTTTTCTCAATAACTCAGTTTACAGCAGTCTTTTTTACATGGCATCCTCCACCCACTTTCTGCCACCCGGTCGCCGTCACAGGTGGACCTAGGGATGTTTACAAGTGTGGAAATCTCACGTACAGACGTGTGACACACGTGACACCCAATCACCTGACCACGTTCGAAGTCCGTGAGTTCCATGGAGGGCCCCATTCTGCTCTCCCACGATGTCTAACGACTACTGAAGTTGCTCATATGGAGAACCTGGCAGTAGGTGGCAATACAATGCACCTAATATATATATATATATATATATATATATATATATGGGGTGTCCGGATACTTTTGATCGCATAGTGTATTAACATAAAATCTCATCTAGACATATAGGCATTCACCTACTATTAAAAAAGTCATGGGAAGTACTTTCGTTACAAAAAAAAGTAAATAAGTAAAATTTGTAAGGCGTGCACATTGAATGAGAATGAAGTACATGTCTTTCAACGTCAAGGGGAGATGGGACGCTCCTACTGTACGTCACCTCAAATGACAAGTCCATTGCCGTATGGACCTCCGAATTATAGGCGTACAGGACGTAGGGAAGATAGATGTACCAGTCATCGTCCCTGGAATGAACGTAATAAATTAACATGTTTGCAACTGTCTTGTGCACGCATTCGATTGTAACGTAGGTCTACATGCAAACAGACTCGTCTGTAACTGGCCGAAGAAAAATGTTTTATGAACCGGCGCCCTTCTGTCTGACCCTCAGTAGTAGGAGGAGAGGGCTTGGGCCAGAAATCTCTCTGCAGGTACGACTCAGTGGCGCTGCTTCCCAGAGTCACTCACAAAGGCAGGTCACTGCACTCAGCATTTTGGTCCCCAACTCATCTCTCCCCTGTTCTCCGTCACCTCCACTATGGCCGCTTGGGTACATGTTCTCTACAGGCTACACATGCAATCATAAGAACATTGTGGCCACAATTTCCCCGTGTACAACAGTCATAAACCACACATAGAAAATGCAGTACTGGGGAACACCGAAATCATGACCTAAATTATGAACGTTAATCTGACTGACAGTGTTGTTAAAGTGTGAGAGTGGCATGCCACCTCTCAGCCTCTCCTGACGTTCTATGATGGTTTAATTTGGTGCATTATTAATAAAAGCAGATTGCTCTGTTTCAACGATTATCTGGTTATATGTGACAAGGTCTTAATTGCTGTCGTGTTCGATTTCTTGCTTAAAAATTTCTGTCTTAAGGTTTCTAGAGTCGATGAAAGTTTTCCAGTTGTGGTTTTCATTTTTGACGTCGGTAATAGATGTTTTTTTATGATGAGGAGGTGGTACCTGGTAATTCTATGACCTATTTCAACGTCATTGCAGTGACTAGCCATTTGCCTTGTGCAAATAATATGATCTACTATGGAGGTTTCACCGTAATTGACGAAAGTAGTTGAATTATTATCAAAGTGGATTACACTGTTGTTTAGAGGTGCAATGGGTACATCGCCTTTTTTGTTGTTGATTCCTTCGCCAACAACAGTGGATCTGGCATTAAGCTCTCCTGTGATGATTTCTGGGCCAAGTATAGAAATTTAATCATATATTGGTAGATCCCTAGTGGAAGTTACGTATACAGTTGCGAAGAAGATTGGTTTCCTATGTTTTCCTACTTTTTACGACAATAGCTTGTTGTGTGTTCAGTTTTTCCGGTAAATCAAGTCTTATAGCAGCCAGTTGTTTTGTGTGAAAGAAGGTTACTCTTCCTTGTGAACATCTTCCTCTACCTGTTTCGGGGTTGTGCAACCCGTGATATACGTAATCTAGAAGACTTACGTCTTTGATTATGCATTTGGTTTCATTAATTCCAATAAATGTAATGTTTTATTCTGAATCAACTTTTCTAGGAGCTCATCTTTAGCACAGAAAGCATTGGCGTGGACAAAGCATATAGTATCACTGTCTTTTCTGAAAGTGAATGTGAAAAGGTTACCAAATTTGTAGAGTGTAACAATATCTTAGACTTGGCCAGATGAGTCTGACGCGTTGCCGAGTTGCTCCACACCTGCATAATTTTCATATACACACATCAAAAAAAGTTTTCCGTCACCTCGATTCCGAGAGTTCCGGAACCTGCACAGAAAACTGGAATAGAGGTCAATATAAACATCATTTCCGCCCTTTTTATTGCTCATTAAAGCCACACATTGCATGTTGTACCACTATACAGCGAGACCTTCAGAGATGGTGATCCAGATTGCTGTACACACAGGTACCTCTAATACCGAGTAGCACCAGCTCTTGAACTGATGCATGCCTGTATTCGTCGTGGTATACTATACACAAGTTCATCAAGGCACTGTTGGTCCAGATTGTCTCACACCTCAACCGCGATTCGGCGTAGACCCCTCAGAGTGTTTGGTGAGTCACGTCGTTCATAAACAGCCCTTTTCAATCTATCCCAGTCATGTTCTATCCTGAAGGAAGTCATTCACAAGATGGGCACGATGGGGTTGCGAATTGTCGTGCATGAAGACAAATCCCTCGTCAATATCCTGGCGATATGGTTGCACTGTCGGTCGGAGGATGGCATTCACGTATCGTACAGCCGTTACGGGGCCTTCCTGACCACCAGCGGCGTACGTCGGCATCACATAATGCCACCCTAAAACAGGAGGTAACTTCCACCTTGCTGTACTCGGTGGAGAGTGTGCCTCCAAACACGTCTCCGACAATTTTCTGCTGCACTCATCAGTGAAGGGAACGTGATGCCAATCCTGAGCAATCCATTCGACATATTGTTGGGCCCATTTGTACCACGCTGCATGGTGTCCTGATTGCAAAGACGGTCCTCCCCGTGGACGTTGGGAGTGAAGCTGACCATCATGCAGTCTATTGCAGACAGTTTGAGTCGTAACACGATGTCGTGTGGCTGCACGAAAACCATTATTCAACATGGTGGCGTTGCTGTCAGGGTTCCTCCGAGCGATAATCCGTAGGTAACGGTCATCCACTGCAGTTGCAGCCCTTGGGCGGCATGAGCGAGGCATGCCATCGACAGTTCCTGTCCCTCTGTATCTCCTCAATGTCCGAACAACATCAGTTTGTCTCATTCCGAGACGCCTAGACACTTCCCTTGTTGAGAGCCCTTCCTGGCACAAAGTAACAATGCGGAAGCGATCTCACCGCGGTATTGACCGTCTAGGCATGGCTGAACTACTGACAACATGAGCCGTGTACCTCCTTCCTGGCGGAATGACTGGACTAATAGGCGCTGAACATGCGTACTTGTTTACATCTTTGGGTTGGTTTAGTGACATCTCTGAACAGTTAAAGGGACTTTGTCTGTGATACAATAGCCACAGTCAACGTCTAACATCAGGACTACTAGGAACAGGGATGATGCAAAACTTTTTTTGAAGTATGTGTTTTCGCAGAAACTTTCTGGAAATCGTTTTTATTGTTTCAGTAATGAGGGATATACGTTCCGGAAGAATTTTGAGTAGTGCAGTGGTGAATGCACGCAGAAAGTTTTCAGCTTGTAAGCATTCAGCACGAGGTACGGTGGTTCATCAGTTCACTTCATCTCATCTGTTCTGCCAGTGGAGATGGATTGCTCCAGCCATTTTGAACAATTTAGATTGTTAGGGAAGTGAGTATCATTGCAATTGCTGCAGTCAGGTTATTAGAATCAAATTTGCGCTGGAAATCAGCTGAGATACACTGCATTTCCCACATTTGGATTCGTTGCGACAGTTTTTGAAGGTGTGCTGAAAATTGTTGCATTTTTTGAATTGTTTGAGTTGCGGAGGTAGTGGATTGGATGGTTGAAACTTATGTAGTACGCAGTGCATCCTAAGATGCTATGAAAGCAGTTTCTCTATGGTTTCGTTGTATTCGTAGATGACACGTAATTTTTTGCTGGGTCGTTTGGTGAGTCGTGAGTAGATGCGGGCTGCTTTTTTTGAATGGGGGTCCCCGCATCTTTAGTTCCTCTTCGACTTCCTGACTGGTGACGTCGTGATCGACACTAGTGGTGACGCCACTTCGGAAGGGTCCACGTGGTTTCCAGTCAGGTTCCGGTTTACTGCGTGAGTTCGCTGACTTGATAGTTTCTACCAGTCTGGTGCCAGTTGTTTTCTTGAGTTTGATTTCAAAGTCAGTTGGTAAGTGCTGAGTCTGACGTGGTTCCTTCTAAAATTCGTGTCAGTCACAAATTATGCTAGGTTGAATTGTTTTAGTGAAGGTGTGAAAAGACTTAGTAGTTCCCTTGGGGACAGATTTTTAATGATAACAATTCCAGATTGAATGTTCATATCAAACTTCAGAATGGTGACAGTGAGTACCTGGCTGTTGGTCGGACTGAGAATGTTGAGGTTGCTAAGATTGTTGAGGGTAAGTTGGTGACTCTTGAGATTGGCCTGTGTGCCTGTGTCACATCTGTTGTTTTTTGTCAGGTTTCTTGTTGGGCGTGTACAGCGTTGATTCTGCATGGTGGAGATGGGATGACTCAGTAGCCTGCAAAACCTGCTCGCGTTCTGTACTTCTAGAGTTAAACTACGTGCCTTAGCTTTGGCACGAGGGCTGAGTGTCCTTGGGATAGGACCGAGGCCTGCAGTAGCTGTAACTATTCGTCCCTAGGTCTAGCACATCTACTGGGACGCGCCACTGTGCTCCTCCAACCACTCCATCAGACTTCTGGCCCTGTGACTTGGCACATTATATTGTTGAAAAATGCCTCTGCCATCAGGAAACGCGATCGCAATGAAGTGGTGTACGTGGCCTGCAACCAGTGTACGATACTTTATGGGCATCATGGTGTCTTTTACGAGCTCTACTGGACCCGTGGATGCCGATGTGAATGTTCCCCGGAGCATAATGGAGCCGCTGCGAGCTTGTCTCCTCCTGCAGTACAGGTGTCAAGGAGCTGTTCTACTGGAAGACGAAGGATTCTCACCCTTCCATCGTCATGATGAAGTTATCGCTATTCATCAGGTATCTCTGCCACTGCTCCAACGTCCAGTGCTAATGGTCGCATTGCCATTTCGGTCGTAGTTGGCACAAGCATGGGTCATAAACTGCAAAGGCCCATTGTTAGGGATGTTCAAAAAATGTTGAAATGTGTGTGAAATCTTATGGGACTTAACTGCTGAGGTCATCAGTCCCTAAGCTTACACACTACTTAACCTAAATTATCCTAAGGACAAACACACGCACACAAGCCCGAGGGAGGACTCAAACCTCCACTGGGACCAGCCGCACAGTTTATGACTGCAGCGCCCTAGACCGCGCGTCTAATCCCGCGCGGCTGGGAGTGTTCAATGCACTGCGTGTTCAGACATGCTTGCAATCTACCCAGCATTAAAGACCTATGTCAGTTCCGCCAGAGTTCGCCACCTGTCTTGTTCTACCTTTCTGCCCAGCCTATGATGTCCAACATCTGTACGAGGGGCGGCCGGCCAACCCAACAACGTCTGCACGTGGTCTCCCCTTGGTCCCACCAGCGGCTGTAGACATTCATCACAGCTCTCCTCCAACACCTGCCAAGTCGTTTAGTTTCCAAAATGCTTATGCCTAACCTCCGGGCCAGCACAATCTGCCCTCAGTCAAACTCGGTAGATCCTACACATGGACAGCAAACTCACTGATACTATGTGCACCATGCGTGTCTGACTAGCAGCCAATTCTCGACAGGTGACGCTGCTGTCACTTGGATGGGTTTATAAGTACAATAGGTCACTGGTCATAATGTCCTGGCTGATCGGTGGACACTCTCCTATACACTCACCCTAAACACCCCCAACAAATCAGTCATATAGCTTACATACGTGACCTTGACCTATATGGCACATCATGCACCATATATGTGTCACTAATTCCAGGTCCCTGCTTATTACCTATTGTAGCTTTCTTCTCCTGGTTGGTTGTCGATAAGTGCAGTATGCCCTTCAACATTCCTTTAAATGGCGTTATGCGACACACTTATATAAGAGACGTTTTTGTGGAAACTGTATCTTCACGTTGACCAGTGAGATCGTTTCTACAATCTAGTAAGATCCTTCGTACTTAGTTAAAAATTTCTTTGTTACTGTCTGGTATATAGGGATTTGTAATTATTATCCATTGTCTCGCGCAATACTAAGACAGCTTGTCTATGCCTCTGTTCACCTTTTCCTGTCGTTCTAGCACCTTCGTGTTTGCCTTCTGTACATTCCTACAAACTTCCCTTATCCAGCCTTAATTTAGGAGACAAGACGTTAAAAGTAGTGCCTAATCTCTATGACATGCGAAATAATGAGAAATCTTGTAATAAATTAACTAAATACGGAAGGATTTTTTCGATTTAGCATTTTCGCCTTATGCGTCTATAAAAATGTTCCCAACTGGATAACCCTAATACTCACTACCACGTATTCAGAATAAGCCATCGTACTTTTACCACGTCGAGGGTAATTTTATTCATGACCTCTCTTGCTGTAAGGGGGAAGTTCCAGATTACGCTATTAGCGGTAACGCAATAGCAATGCCAGTATCGGATCTGCATAAACCAACCCAGCCGTAACATGAAAAAATGCAAAATCCTTCCGACCTTACTCAGACCGCCGACATAATGCATTTATTAATTAATTATCTTGCTAATCATAATTATTTTACAGGGGACTTGCAAATTGTTCCCAGGTGAGGGGGTAGGTTTCAAGGGAATTAAATAAACGTAAATTGATACTAGTATTGCATCTTTATTAACAAAAGATGAGAAACAGGATGTTTTACAAGTACAAAAAGTGAACCTAGTTATTCTTACTCGCTCTGGTGGGTTTAGAACATGACCCTATGAAAGGGGGGGTCGGGGGGTTGAAGTGAGGGAGATGGTCCAGCATGACAAGGAAAGTAAGGGATGGCGGGCAAGGAAGCGAGGAATCTGGCTATTGTGACTACACGTTACGTTACTTTTTAACGACAGAATGAAGTTACCGCCATACGATCGCTGCTACTGTAAACTAAACAGAACAAGTGCTGAGTATTAGAATAAGAAGTCGCCAAAGTGGCCTCCCGTCGTGAATCAAGTAAGTCTCATCAGTGTCTGTGATAACTTTCGCCTGAGCGAAGAGGGTCAGAGTGTGAACCTTTGAAACGGAATCAACAGAACGAAAGGCCAGCCGCTCGCCACATGGCCACAATCTAGCACGTAAACCAAGCCCGTTTCACAAAGGTTACAATTAAACGAATCTTAATTCAACGCCCATATCACAAACAAACGGAGAAGAAAAGCCCTAATACGAACAAGAACCAATTTCGCACGGTTAACGGCGCAGGTTGGGTACAAAACACAGAATGATAAAGAAATCCTTAGATTTGGGGACATAACATTGGAAAAAATAATTACGAGTGTGCTTCAATGAGAAATTTTCTAACTCGCTCGCGATATTGTAACCAATGAAGCTGGAGTTCACAAAGAACACTCATGGTTACCGATACGGGACCTCGCCGTCGGACCTCCAGCCATGAGCAGCAGCAGACCAGCACTGACCGACGACTCCTTGTCTCCAGAGGGGCACTGGGGGTGTCAGGTAGCGAGCACTGGCGCCCTCCTACACTGGCCAGTCAGGGGGCCCAGTGAGTGAGAAGAGAAATTTCAGAGTTGATACGACAGCTTGAGAGACTAAGAAGAAGAACAACATTGGTCATCACCTAGCATTCAAACTGGTCCCACGTGCTCCCCATAGAACAACGATCGAGAGGGAGATGTGGCGCCATCGTGGCTACAGTGAAGCTGCTGAACTGACTGCACAAATAAAGGAAAATACCCTGCACCCGTCCTCTCTCACTAATCAGAGTGATACACTATGTGATCGAAAGTATCCGGACACCTAGCTGAAAATGACTTACGAGTTTGTGGCGCCCTCCATCCGTAATGCTGGAACTCGATTTGGTGGTAGCTAGCCCTTAGCCTTCAAGACAGCTTCCACTCTCGCAGGCATACGATCAGCTAGGTGCTGGAAGTTTTCTTGGGGAATGGCAGACCATTCTTCACGGAGGGTTCCATTGAGGAAAGGTATCGATATCTGTCGGTGAGGCCTGGCCCGAAGTCGGCGTTACAAAACATCCCAGAGGTGTTCTGTAGGATTCAGGTCAGGACTCTGTGCAGGCAGTCCATTGCAGGGATGTTATTGTTGTGTAACCACTCCGCTACAGGCCTTGCGTTATAAACAGGTGCTCGATCGTGTTGAAAGATGTAATCGCCATCCCCGAATTGCTCTTCAACAGTGTGAAGCAAGAAGGTGCTTAAAACATCATTGAGGCCTGTGCTGTGATAGTGCCACGCAAAACAAGAAAGTGTGCATCCCCTTCCATGAAAAAAGCGACCACATAATAACGCCACCGCCTCCAAATTTTAATGTTGACACTACACACGCTGGCAGATAACGTTCACCGGACATTCCTTGTACCCACACCCTACCATCAGGTCGCCACAATGTATACCGTGATTCGTCACTCCACACAACGTTTTTACATTGTTCAGTCGTCCAATGTATACACTCCTTACACTAAGCGGGCCGGTGTTTGGAAATTACCGGCGTGAGGTGTGGCTTATGAGCAGCCGCTCGACCATGAAATCCAAGTTTTCCCACCTCCCACCTAACTGTCGTACTACTTGCAGTGAATCCTGATGCAGTAAGGAATTCGTGAGTGATGGTCTGCATAGATATCTGCCTATTACACATTACGACCGTCTTCAACTGTCGGCAGTCTCTGTCGGACAACGGATGAGGTCGGCCGGTACGCTTTTGTGCTGTACGTATCCCTTCACGTTTCCACTTTTCAGATCAGAAACAGTGGACCTACGGATATTTAGGAGTGTGGGGATCTCGCGTACAGATTTATGACACAAGTGACACCCAACCACCTGACCGCGTCCGACGTCCGTGAGTTCTGCGGAGCGCCCCATTCTGCTCTCTCACGATGTCTGATGACTATTGGGGTTGCTGATATGGAGCACCTGGCAGTAGGTGGCAGCACAATGAACCTAATATGAAAAACGTATATTTTTATGGGGTATCCGAATACTTTTGATCGCATAATGTTTTAACATAAAACTCATCTAGCCATATAGGCTTTCACCTAGTATTAGAAGAGAGTGATTGAATGTACTTTCGCTACAAAAAAATAAGTAAAATACGAGGTCTATCCACAAAGTACATTACTTTTTGGAATTAAAAATTAAGTATTGGAATTTTTTTTTATTATATACAGATGAAAGCCACACTTAAATACTATTTTTCTACATAGTTGCCATTTAAATTAAGGCACTTATCGTAGCGATGGACGAGCTTGGAAATTCCTTCGTCGTAAAATTCGGCCGCCTGCGCCTTCGACCACGTGGTTACCTCTTCTTAAAGCTGTGCGTCGTCATCAAAACGCTGCATAGCCAACCACTTCTTCATTTCTGGGAATAAGTGGAAGTCGCTCGGTGCCAGGTCGGGACTGTACGGCGGATGAGGAAACAACTCCCACTTAAAAGATTCGAGAACTTCACGAGAGGCATTTCCCGTGTGGGCCCGGGGGTTGTCGTGAATCAGCGAGATCTTTGAGCCCAACTTTCCCCTGCGCTTGTTTTGTATTGCTCTTCTGAGGTTGTGCAGAGTTTGGCAATACCTTTGAGAGTTTATTGTAGTGCCTCTTTCCAGGATATCCACAAAAATCACACCTTTTCTGTCCCAAAAGACAGTCGCCATCGTCTTCCTTGCCGACATTGTCTGCATGCATTTCTTGGGTTTTTGGGGGGAATTTGTGTGCCCCCACTGCATTGACTGCAATTTTGTCTCGCAGTTCACATGCTTAACCCATGTTTCGTCACCAGTAACGATGCGATCGAGTAATGAGTCGCCATCTTTCGCGTAAGCATCCAAGAACATTAACGCTGCAGCCATTCGCTGATTTTTGTGAATCTCTGTCAAGATTTTTGGTATCCATCTTGCACAAAACTTGTGGTAACCAAGCTTTTCGGTGATGATTTCGTGCAACAAACTTCGTGAAATTTGTGGAAAACTCATAGAGAGTTCCGGTATTGTGAAATTACGGTTTTCACGGACCGCGGCATCGACTTTTTCGACACGTTCGGCAGTCACTATGCTGGGTCTTCCACTTCGCTCTTCGTCGTGAACTTTAGTTCGGCCATTTTTAAATTTTATGACCCATTGACGCACTCCACCTTCAGTGATTATGTTGTCCCCATACACTTCACAAAGCTGCCGATAGGTTTCTATCAGTGTACAGTTTTTTGCAGTCAGAAACCTTATTACAACACGCACTTCACACTTCGCGGCATTTTCAATTAACGCTGAAATTTCAAACTGTCACGGTAACTCAACGGAGTACAGCACGAACCTTCCACTAGCATGCCAGGATGCCGACTGAGCGGCGGAATGCCATGACACCAAGATGGCCACGATAGCCCCGCCCCTAACGGACACAAACGAAAACGTAATGTACTTTGTGGATAGACCTCGTATATATGGCGTGCATAGTAAATGAGATTGAAGTCCATGTCTTTCAACGTCAAAGCGAGATGGGACGCTCCTACTGTACGTCACCTCAAATGGCGACAAGTCCATTTCGGTATGGACCTTCGAATTGTAGGCGCACAGGACGTAGGGAACGTAGATGTTCCAGTCATCGTCCCTGGAGTGAACGCAATAAATTAACATGTTTGCAGTTGTCTTGTGCACGCATTCGGTTCTCCCGTTGGTCTGCATACAAAGAGACTCGTCTGTAACTGCCGAATTCGTAGCACTTGGCATAGTCGTTTCTTTAAATCTGAGGCAGATATGGTACTCTGATCTTTAACTATGGTATGGGGTACTCCAAACGTTAGTACCCCCCTGTTTAATAACGCCTGTGCCACGGTACTCGCCAGTTAGTCTGGCATCGATACGATTGCCAAATCTCGAGATAAATGATCGACGATCGTGATAAAATACCTATTTCCTGCAGGTGTTGTATTAAATAGCCCGCAGGACATGCGTCCCCAACATAGAAAACGCTCTGGACGCATCTGGTAGTCTCTGAAATGGCACTTCGCGATGCCAAATGTCGGCCCTTTGCACGCGTGGCACATAGTTCTTAACATCTATCCGTCGCACGTAACTCTCCAATACCTGATAACAAATGCTCATAAACTTGCTGCGAAACGTCCTTCTTAAAAGCAGCCGAAACCACCACAGGCGGTCTACACATCGTCTTCCTAGACAATAGGCCAACGTGGTTGTAAAAAGTGTGGCCGTGACTGAGATATGTGGCACTCCTTATCTTTTGCCTGTGCCCCCTTCCAACTTTCCATGCCCCTCCCTAACGTCCTCAACAACGCTAATCAACCACTTAATGCATCTATGTCTGCATGTGATCTCGCTGGCTTATTAATTACATTGGGCATGAATTCACCGAGCTTCATTGTCCACAAAATTAATATGCTAGACGCATCTTTGAAACCAAGCAACCATTTAAATAAGGCGTAGTCTGTCGTGACCTTAAACTTCCTACCATACAGGTAGAATCGAAAATACATAATACCTAATATGACCACCAGCATCTCATTTTTAGTCACCGAGTAGCTACGCTGTTTCTGCACAATTTGATAGAATTACCTCCCTTATATCAATGCTATCCACACTAACCAGAACCATCCACTACCCGTGAATGTCACTCACAAGTGCATAACTCCAGCGGGCTAAACAATGTGATCCATCTAACCCTTTACTGCTTAACAGAGGCTCAATCACATTATGTGTCTCTCTACGAATCAGTATCGTCTGAAAGCCGCACTATTTCCCCAAAACTTGCTGGTATTTTGTCCTGCTATTCAATCTATACTGAAAACGTACACAGTTCATTTGGCGTCGTCCCATGATAAGTGAACCGTGCGCCATTGCCTTAGTTGCAATTGTTTCTCCCAACTGAAACAAAGTTCCACTGAATTGTACAATGTGTTGCCAAAGATCAATCTTTGTCAAGAAAGTGTAGCGCAAGAATCACTGAATAACCTTCACCTATGCACAGCAATATCTCCATGCGTTCCTTGGACTTGGTTTCCCCAACTTCAGTACTGCTGTACCCAATGAGTTCACAATTTTATCGCCAATATCTCCTCTTCCCAATAAGGGGCGGATTGATAACGGACACAAGCGCTCTTGTGTCTATCAACAATCTGTTCTAGCCACTCACCAAACGTATTAAGCTGCATTTCATATGTGAACCAACTTGTGCCATGTTACGGTCTATATTGATTGCCTTCCAATGGCTGAACCACTCTCGTACGTGTTAAACAGATGCTTCCCTTGCCAGTTCTCACCATCCTTTCCACCTCTACAGTCAGATGCCTGATGACCCACTCCGCCAGGGAACACTATGGTTGTCTACATTGCTTCCCTATAAGCCCCTCCTGACAGCATACATAACTCCTTAATACCTCCGTGACATCTCTGCGGGTATATCACGCAGAAAAACGTCAACTGCTCTATTTCTCCCTCATGCAATGACACCGTATTAGCTTTCACACTGTGGCACCGCGCATGTATCTTTGCTCTCAGTTTATGGACTCTATTAGAGAACGCATCCACCGACTCGTTGCTCTACATTGATAAAGTCCTTAGTCTCCCTGTTAAAACCGTCCACTAGTTTGCTTTTGGTTCCACTGGCACAGTCCAACGGCCACTTCTGAAACGGCTGTGCTTTGCTCAAGGGCTCGTGGTGTACAACGTGTGCTTTGGCGTCCCTGCCAAACGCAGATTCATCTGAACTCCCGTGCTCTGCGGCAGCACACCTGATCTCTTTAATAAAAATTGTCACGTCTTCTGTGGTCTTGTCAGAGAAGAAATTAATTAAGGTGACCACTGCCGGGTCGTTTTGGACAGGAAGCACTCTGCATTTGTGTCTTTTTTCGTGCAATTGCGGCTGAATCTGACTCGCTTTCTCAGCTTCTAACTCACGATTAATTTCGTATTTTCTTTGCCTCTCATGCTCCAGTTCTTCTCTTAACACGTGCACTCGCTGAGTTAAAGTACCAGCTGCTTTCATGTATTTCTACCGTTTGGAGTACTCTAGTCTACCTTAATTAAACTGTTCCAAAAAAAAAAAAATAAATAAAACACGCAGGAACTCCCATTTAAGCACATTACACGAAAAATTGAAACGCAAATTAATTCTTCCGGCTAATCATCACCCATCTACGCTCAGCAGAGATACTAGCCAGATGATGAATTCACCCACACACAGAACAACCAGGTGCTACAGCACTGGTACACGGCAGTTCGAGCCCAGACAAATTACAGAATAAACACCTAAACGGCACTACATTATCATGTTCACCATTACCCCTAAACGAAGGTAAATAAATGGGTTCCTGTGGGTTCACAAAAGTAACTCTAAACATCTCATACTGTAGCTGACAACATTAATTCTGACACCAAGTGCTACCGCGCAATGCAACGCAAAAAAAGAAACTAGACCCACTGAACGACATTGTGCTGAACTGATACCACCGAACCTACATGAAGTGCCTCTGCCTCACTCACCACTCACTAAACCTCGCTCTCCCCAAACCATAGTGTTTTACATCGAGAAACACTTTCTGACATTACTTGTTACGTTGCTAAGCAAAACGACCAATCTGACAACAAATTCTTACGATCCCTTGGTCTCAGAGGGTTGAATGTACTAGGATGACTGAGACATATGGCTACGAAGTCTTTCGCGACGTATTTCCTGAGTAAAAATTTCTCGGAGTACATGCCGCGTCAAATCAGGATAAATCTCCAAGCTTTCGACCACTACCTCGGTAGTGGTCGAAAGCTTGGAGATTTATCCTGATTTGACGCGGCATGTACTCCGAGAAATTTTTACTGAGACATATGTTTTGGTAGGGAAGGGTGAATCGGACCAGCCAGTGCAAACATGCATAGATAAGTTTGGCACTGACCTTTATTCCGCCGAAGAATACATAGTGCCTATGTTGATTCAGACGACGGCGACTTGACGTTCATAAGTCTTTCAGCGCAAACACGAACGCCGGAGTCTGCTGTTACGGCACCTGACGTTCCGCCCCCTTGACGTAAAGGCTCCTGTCCTCGCCGAGGCGGTGTGGCCGGTAGCGCGTGTCGGCTGACACGAACCACTGTGCCTGCCCTCCGGTGTACTCTCTTAAGTGCTGCTTATGGCCACCGTGCAGGGTTCGAAAGGGTAACAGCCAGCAGCCTTAGTTGTGGAAGAGGCACAGCACGTCCAGTCGCCCGCTCAGGGTGACTGTTGGTGGTTGGGGACAGCCTAGGGACCGTGAGGCTGCGAGGCCGTGACCCAGCTCCATCCTTGCAGACGGCAGTTGCAGCCCGCCGACGACGTCACATAGAGACTGGGGACTGGTGGCCACCTGCTCACAGCACCCATGCAGTGCCAAGTGCCCCCTCCCCCCTCCCCTCCTACCCACATACAGTTACACACTGTTGTGACTACAGGGTATAGGTTTTTCATGGCACACAACAGCCCTGTGTAGTGTCTGATTACTCTACACCTTGTCACCACATCAATTGCTTATAATGCCTGCCGGGCCATGCTTCCTCACCTGCGAGTGGTGTCGCAAACCTGCCTAGCAGAACTGATTGCTTGATAAGGACCTTGCCCGTGCGCACTAGCCCAATATCTGTAGGCCTCTTTACTTCTACATTCTAGCCACAGCTGTGCAAAATATTCACGAATTCCGCAAATTGTGGCGCAGTAATAGCAGCAACATGCAGAGTACATACCCGTCTTAACCGTTTGCATTAACATACAAACTTCTGCATACACTGCATACAGTGGTACTAGACTAGTAACTTAGTCACGAAATTGTATGATATACACGAATATTAGTGGGCCTAGTAGTATGTGGCCTCTTCAGAGCTGTAAGCATACTAACTGCCTATGGATTTTTTGCACTGATATCTCTGTGTTTCCCTTAAGCCTTGTATACCTTAATACTTTCTCTTAACAGTATGTGCCATTAATATATTGAGATCCATCACTTACGAGATTGTCTCTGATGCACATGTTGTCTTAGCCTCATTTTACAAGCAGACACTACATATCTCTTTATAATCAGTATCGAATTAAAACAGTGCTTCTCTTATTAATGTTTGTTACTATGGTTTAGGTCGATATGGTTATTCGAAATAAAGTGAATTTTTCTGTTTCTCCTAAAATATTTACTAGACATATTTCCTCAGTTGGCAGCCATATTGAAAGGCGTTGTGTTATTGCTTGTGCATTTCTGTTGTTTTAGGTGTAAGGGAGATAAAGACAATTTCTTGATTTTGAGATTTTAGACGATCTGTGAACAATAAATAAATAAATAAATAAATGGTTCAAATGGCTCTGAGCATTATGGGACTTGACACCAGAGGTCATCAGTCCCCCTGAAGTTAGAACTACTTAAACCTAACCAACCTAAGGACGTCACACACATCAATGCCGAAGGCAAGATTCGAACCTGCGACCGTAACGGTCACGCGCTTCCGGACTGAAGCGTCAACAACCGCTCTGCCACACCGGCCGGCGGTCTGTGAACACTTTCTTGGGACTTCATATCTATCCGTGGCATGTGTCCACACATCAACTTTTAAAAATCTTAAAGGCTAACTTTACAAGACTGTCTGAGGAAATGACAAATTCATGGTCGTACTGTGTTATGTATTGCGAAAAATATTCTAAGGTTGGTTTTTATGCAGTACAGTTGTAATCTGACATCAAATTTTTTCCAGTATGTTATGACAATGCATAGACATTTCTAAAATGAAGTATTCTGGTTTATGTAAAGCTCTCTTATAGTTCCTTTTTATTAATGTATAGCGTATGAGCGTAAATATTTTGACTAAGATGTCATTGTAACCACATGAAGTTTGCTATTTCTTCTGCTTTAATTAGTTCAGGTATTCTGTTTCCTTCGTTAAGTAAGTATTTTTTTCTCCATACAGGTTTTTAAATATGTCAACGGACATTATTTGTTAATTATGCAGTCTGTGGTTGTCTGGTGTGTGTACTCAA
The DNA here is from genome assembly GCF_023864345.2 of Schistocerca serialis cubense. Taxonomy (NCBI): domain Eukaryota; kingdom Metazoa; phylum Arthropoda; class Insecta; order Orthoptera; family Acrididae; genus Schistocerca; species Schistocerca serialis. The sequence goes on along the minus strand of NC_064640.1, from coordinate 1,058,342,783 downwards.
GTCAACGTTTTGTAGTTTAGAGGTTTAGAAAGTTTATATATTCTGTTGTCCTTGCTGAATACGAATTCAATAACCTTTGCTCTATCCTTGTACATGTAATTAATTGCATATACAATAATGAGCCAGTGCTAATGTATGATGTGTTTGCAAATTATGTTTAATAACTTAATTAGGTTTGTCAACTCGTCCACTGGTGTACAAGTTTGTTAC